>NC_133619.1:451098520-452298520 GCF_048593235.1 Sminthopsis crassicaudata
TGATCTAAAATTTGTTTGATTGGCACAATCAGATTGTAAAAGCAATAGAGAATTGCCTAGATGACACAAACTGCCTATGCCACAAGTATCAAATACTATGTTTCCTCCATGTTCTCAAGCAAGGATCTTGGTGTTTTCTCTGATCCTTCTTATGGCATTGTGTAACATGAAATCAATTTGTAGTGTTGCCAAATTATGGCAGTGAAGGCAACATTTTATTGTCTGCTTTCTTGAATAACCTTTCAAATATTTTATTTACTTAACCCATTTTAAATTATGGATTTAAATTTCGTCTCTGACAACTGTGTGATCCTAGTTATGTCCCTAAAACTCCACATTGCTTTAGAAAATTTTCACAGCAAGAGTCCCTATGACTATCAAATCACAAATGCAGATTCAAATTTATTAAAAAAGTGTCAAATAATACTGCAATAAAACATATAGGAAGTATTTACTGAGATCTATTTTAACATGTTATTACAAAGGGTAAAATTTTCAAACTACCAAAATAAATCTATAAAAATATATCTAACTAATAGTGAAATATACAGTTAGTTCACAATGCCTTGCAAAAGAGATTTTCTTAGAAGAGCCAAAAATCTGACTAAAAAATTAGTCATTTGAATGGTCAAATATCACCTTTTGGCATTCTAATAAACTGTTGCTTAGACAGAAATATCAAGCTATTACTAATGGCTATTAATGTGTACATGCTTCATGTAATTTTATAGTATCTTATTTTAATATCTGTAATTTTAATGAATTGCAATTTAGGAAAGAAACAATTTTCATTTACTTTATATAACATAATTATGGATCAAATTAACCCCACACTAGTCTTAATTACATTTAGTTTCATTTGGTTGATCAAGCAATTAACATGCCACTGTATTTTGGAAGTAAAAACTAAGTTGTTATGGTCTTTCTTCCAAAATACACACACTTGTTTATCTATATGTACTTGCTCATCTTTAGTGTAGCTTCCATGCAAATTTGTATCTTGATTTTTTTTATTTGGGGAGAAGATGGTTTACCGTACATTCCATATGTTGGATTATACAAATAGGTATAATGAGGAAGTACTGCATCTGGGGTCCTCTTATATGTGGCTGCTTAATAATCTCTCCTTCATGCTGTCCTTTATCTGCTACACTCAGATTGGTTTCCATGTATTTCTTTTTTTAATTGGAACTAATTTTAGGTTTGCCATTACTTGTGATTAAACAACCTCTCTACCACACATATATTTCATTCAGCTAGTGCACCACTTTCTTTGCTATTTGCTTAAGAAGGGAATTATTTGTCAGTGGGAAGAAAAAGTGATCTTTTCATGACATTAGCCAAGTTACATCCGTAGAAAGAATAATTTTAATAGTAATAAAAATATTGAGTTTAATAATAATAGCATTTAGGACCATATGGGTATCAGTACAACTAATCCTTTTCAACTAATTGAAAATGAAAATGGCCCTTTGCAATGTGTGTGCATTGTGAATAATCCTAATTAGGATAATGCAAGGTTATTTTAGCACAGTTCAGAGTCATAGTGCAGTCTCAGAAAAACAGCTTAAATGAAGTGTGTGGTCCATTTAGAATTGTCCAGGAGTTTATGAGAAATCACAAGCATCAGATTGTGAAAACCATTGAAGAAACTTTATTTGAATGCATCGGTTCCATTTGTATTCAGATGGGTTTTACAAGATAAAATTGGTGCCCTTCTCACATTTCTAATGTTCTCAAGGAAAGATCTTGTATTTTTTATGTACCTGAATATAGCTCACTGACCACTGTAGGATTGTTCTTTGACTTACCTCCTTATCTGAGCCTGGAAGTTTCAGCAAGTTTCAATGCATAGTTTATTTTATTTTGTTTTTTGGTCATATGTCTGTTTTTGCTTTTATACCCTAATTAATAGTTTTTTTTTACTGGCAATTTTGAGGAAAGTGGTGGTTTTCCTGTTTTTCAGGTGACACATTGTATTGTGTGAGGTTTCATGAGTCAAATCTGATTATTGTATTATGCCAAGAAGCATTGATGAATAATGCTTTGTATTTTTTCCCACTGAAAGGACTGTATTAAACAGGTCTCCCTATGTAAAATTTCCCTTTCTCACTTAAATGACTAGAAATAAAATGATAAACTTAAATGATTAAAAAGTAATGATATGAAAAGACAAAAGACATACTACAATTCTGGCATGAAACAAATAATTGCTAATTACATTTCATTTATACATCAAATAATTATGTATTTATTAAATGGTTTATTACTTCTCAGAAATAATAGTTTGAGTTTATACATTTGAAATCAGCATTGATTGAAAAAAATAGTAGCTTTAAAAAGTAACTAATTGCTTATTTTCTTCTTACTCATTTGACAAACCTTAATATATATATTTTAGCAGGATATAATAACTAAAATAAGTGAGTTTTTATCAATGCTTACTGATATTTTTAAATTTAAAGAAATACAGGTATAGAAACTAGTGAGCTTTTTTTGGTAAAAATATGAACTCTCTCTTCTTTATGGGAATGTGTTCTGGAAATTTAAAAAAAGTTTTAACTTAGACTAAATATCCTGCTTTCTAAGTGGAAGGCACTCATCTATAAATAGGGTTTAAGATTACCAGAATTTTAAAAAATAAATGGAATTGTCAAGAGTGAGTGAGTGTATGTGTGATAGGTTTATGATTTATTAGGGTTCACCCTGCTATTGGATTTATTCTATTTTTTTTCTTTAAAGGTAACAAAAATATCCCTGAGACTTGATTTTTTTCAAGGGACTAAGACTCAAGTTGTTCTTCTTTTGATGTAGTTTCTTGATAGCTTCTGGTTTAGTGATATAATGTCCAGATCAACTAAGTACATTAAAAAGGTTATTCATGTGGAATTGAGGCCCTTCACAGTTTGATGTCCTAAGAGCCAACAAGTTGCCACACCTTATTCTGGTGACCAAACTGACTTCCATCTGAAGAGAAAGCAAGATGTTTACTCAAACTAAGAATTGTAGTTAGTATCTTTGATAAAAATCTCTTTGCTACTGCTAAGAAAACCTCTTTATGGTTAAATGTTGAATGGTCTTATTTTTTCATCTTTCATTCAAATATCAAATCTAAAATGATGTGCCTCTAATTTGAGTTAGGCTCATCCCTACTACTTTTCATCCAGAAAACAGGTATACAGTTTCTCTTATATATCATAGTATCTAACAATTTCATAGGCCCTTATGCACTATCCATAAAAAGTATCATGGTAAGGAGCAGACTAAAGGAGAAGAACAGGATAATGGGATCAGAGATTATGATCTGGAAAGGATCTTAGAAATAAGAGTCTAGTGGGTCTCAAAGCCAGTAAATGTCTGAGATCAGATTTGAAGCCAGATGATCCTGACACTAAGTCTAGTACTTTATCTGCTAGTTTGTTGTTGCTGTTCATTCATTCAGTCATATCTGGCTGCTCATGACCCTTTTGACTATAATGTGCCAATATTGTCTGTAAAGTTCTCTTGGCAAAGATATTGGAGTGGTTTACCATTTTCTTCTCTAATATCTTAAGGGAAACAAAGGATAAGTGATTTTTACAGGTCACACAACTAGTATGCATAGAAGGTTACATTTGAACTCATGTCTTCTTACTTCCAGGACCAGAGCTCTATTCACTGATCCAACTACTTGTCCCCTTAAGTGCTATCCTCTCCAACATATTACAAAGCACATATGATATCACATTTGATACACAAATATGTAATAAATATTCTAGCAATATTCTAACCTTGATTTGATACTAGGTTGACTTAGAAGACTGTTGATATCATTTGCTGATAACTTAAGAATAAGTCAGCTATGATTTGCCAGGTAGTTTAAATGGCTGGCTAGTGAAAAATAATGGATGACTCAAGTAAGGGAACTTCACTCAACAGAATTAACTCATGATATCCTCATTGTTCCATCCTTGTTGAATATTCCTTTCCTATTGCTAATTAAATTTCTTTACAATAATTGTTGAATGACCTGACTGTTTCCTTTTGTTTGAAGATAGAATATAAATTTTTTTGAGAGACAGGTCCAGCACCCAACAACACAGAAAACTTTTGAAGTAGTGAGTCAAGTATTATTCCATTTCACAGATAAGGAAATCCTCATCTAGTAAAGGATAAAGCCATAATCTAAATTCTGTTCCTTTGATTTCAAATCCATCATTCTTTCAAGTATTCCCTGTCTATTTGTCTCTTCCCACAGTGTATGCTTCAATAGCTGAAATTTGGTGAATGTCATCTGGATTTTTAATATAATTCTTTGGGCTTGCATTTTAAAAAAAATGATACTTTTGGTCCTTCTCTTTGTTTCAATCAATTCAGAAGTCTGAATATATCAGTGTCTTGAAGAGAGTTGGACAGGATGTCTGAATTAGGAATATTAACCCAGATATAAAAGTTGAATAAAACTATAGATGATAATGATTACACAAATTATTAATACCTAGTTTCTAGTACTATGATTATAAGCAGTATATACTTTTTTCCCCTCAAATAATAATGCTGGATTGAAGTGTTGATGCATGAAATGATACCTTAGTGGCTAGAAACAACGATCATTCTGAGTGTGTAGCTTATTTTTGGCAAGTGATATTGGTGTTGTGCAGAATGCAATCCAATTTATATTCTGCACTACTTCTGAGTATAAAGGAAAAGAAGTAAGCCACATGACTGTACTAGAGCTAGATTATCAATGACAAATGTTGAAGCCTATATTGATCCTATCCATAGCTTATGTTTGACAGCTGGGCAGCAGAAATCAGAGTTGGAAAGGAAATCATCACTACTTCTTTAACCCAAAGAATAAACTCCATTCCAAACAAGCTTTATTGAGACTATTCCTAGATCTCTAGTCTTACTTAACTTTAAAAGGATTTTGTGCTCACATAATGGACATGACATTCTGCAGTTAGATTTCTCTCTTTGGTTATCCAGGAGATCCCATCTCCAGGCCCTCTCTGGGCACACAAGTTAGGATGTATGATAGTTAAGAATTCCAAAGATGCAAGGTCATTTCTCAAAGAAAAAGACTTTTAAGAGTACATAGTTTATGAGGACAATTGGGAGTGTCAATATTTTTCAATATCAGATCATTTTGATAAATGGAAGTGTGAAAAACATTGGTATTCTATAATAAGTAGTACTCATTCCACAGAACCCTCAGAATACAATATAGGTATAGCAAAAACCTTGCTCTACATTTTTTTTTTTTTCATTTAGTAGCAAATAGTCAATGGGAATATAGAAGAGAGGGATGATTAAACGTTGTTCAGTCATTTCAGTTACATCTGACTCTGTCCTCATTTGGAGTTTTCTTGGCAAAGACACATTTCTTTTTCCTGCTCATTTTATAGTTGAGGAAAGTAAAGCAAACAGGATTAGCTGACTTGCCCAGGGACACTCAGCTAGTAAGTGATAGAGGCTAGATTTGAACTTAGGAAGATGAATTTTCCTCACCCCAGTTCTGATCTATCCACTGTGTCACCTAGTTGTCCAGTTGATCATATAGTGGATAATAAATGAAATTTGTTTTTCCATAAATTATTGTTGCTGCTTATTTATTTTTAAATGAAGCACAAGTGAAAGCTATAGTGTCTAATGAAACATACCACATGCTGAATTTAATTTTTCTTCTATTTAAATTCATAATTTGTAATGAAAAAAAAAATTCTAGCATTGTAGTAAAAAAAACTGGGTCCTAATTTGAGTTCTTCAACTATTGAGCCATGTAATCTTAGGCAAGTAATTAAGCTCATGTTCATTGCTTCCATAATCAAATTTGGAAGTTTCTTGACAATCATACTAGAATGGTTTGCTATTTTCTTCTTCAGCTCATTTTATGGATGGGGAAATTAAAGCAAAGAAGTGATTATCCCAAGGTCAAACAGCTAGTAAATGTCTGAGGTTGGATTTGAACTCAGGAAGATGAATTCTCCTGACATCAGGCCTGTACTCTATCCACTATGCAACTTAGCTATTTTGTACTTACTAAACTGAGTGAAGACTATAGAAGATTGATCAAGGGGACTCCTACATTGCTTTTTAACTGGATAAGTAGGCAGTGCCCTATATACTACAACTCATTTGCTTTTTCAGATAAACTGAGAAGTTGAGCACTTCCAAATGACTCATTCAGGATTATCTTGCAAATCGGGCTTAGTTGCAAATGGGCCCTCAAAGGAGGAACAATACACCACAGTTTATACACTCACATGCTATTTCCCACAAATAATATAGGGCTATTTCTATTGTTTTTTCCCCTTCCAAGTAAATTGCAAATTTCTAAAAATAAATGTCTGAAATAAAAGGGATCATGTTTTTGCTTTGAAAAAAAAGTCTTTCCTTCAGTACTTAAAATAGTGAAAATGAATTGTCATTATTTTTGCTTTTATTTTGTTTCCTCGATGTCTTGAACATAGTAAATACTTAGTAAGTGTTTAATGATTTTTTTAAAACTCCAAACTAATTTTGGAGTCAGGATGATTAGGGTTCAAATATTGTTTCTGACACATACTGGTTGGATGATCCTGAGCAAGTCATTTATTATCTCAGTATCTTAAGTAACTCTATTAGACTAACTATTGCAGGTATGGGCCTGAGGGAAGAGAGAGTTTCTTGATCAAAGATCTCCTTACATGGATGAAATCACAGTGGTGAACTAAAAAGAAAAAAAAAAAAGTACACATGCTTCATTAATTTCTTTCTTTTTCCTTTTTTTTTTTTTTTTTTTGCAAGGCTATTGGGCTTAAGTGACTTGCCCAGGTTCACAAAGGAAGGAAGTATTAAAGTGTCTGGGGTCAGATTTGAACTCAGGACCAGACCTCTGCACTCCATGGCCTATACTCTAGCCACTGTGCCAACTAGCTGCCCCACCTCATTAATTTCTAAAGATTAACAGATTATAAACTCCTGCAGGGCAAGACAAAATTATTTTTTCCCTTTGTAATCTCCTTAATCTAGTGCGAAAAATTTGGCCCTTGTTAATATTTTTAAAGAACTGTTATTTCACAGGTGAGGGCTTTTTCTCTGATTAAGATTAAAGATTATCCACATTTTAGATTTTATTTTTAAAGAGTTACTATAGTTGGGAGGGGGCAGAAATCATTACCTGCTGTCTAATCTGGTGATTAGTGTTTCTTTCCAGTTTAATAGGACCTGCTGGAGATAAGTGTTCTACTAATTCAGCCACTAAGAACTATTTTAGGCATTGCTTCTTCTAGCCAGGCTGGATTGCATGGATAGTGATTTAAAGTACATGTGTGGCACTTATTCATAGGGATTAATATAAAGAATTGACTAAATTTATTAAGATCCACTTTGTGATGGGTATACAGTATCCAGAAAAGAATATAGCACTTTAGACCTGATGGATTATCCATCCATCTGGGGGCCTGCTATTATTTACCTGGACACATTCTTGTAAGTAGGGATCTGTGGATCCCTATCTATATGTATGTATGTGTATATATGCATATGTGTGTTTATATATGTATATTTGTGTATATATACACATATACACATAACACACCACATATATATTTGCTAGTATTTGTTTATCCATGCTAAGTATTTATATTTAGCAAAAATATTTGAGATTTTTAAAAAAATCTGACTCATTCATTTAAATATCTTTTAAGCCCTGAACTGATATTTGAAGTCAATGTGCATCTAGCCTAAAGTAAAACCCTATGTGATACTCCCCTGCAATGAAATGCTAACATGTGAATGAGCAGTCTTTTATCTAATAAAGGTAATGAATGAATAAAAAGAATGAAAAAATGAAGGACAATATATAACGATCTTAGAGAGATGAAAGAATTTAAAAAAAAAACATTCCATGGTTTTGGATTGGGCAACAATCATGGTGCCATTGAAGAAAATAGGGAAATCATGAGGGAAAGGGGTTAGCCATTTGAGGAAACAGATAATGAATTCTGTTTTAGATGCGAGTTTGAATTGAAGGCAGAACATCCAAGTGAATATATATGTATATGAATATATATGTGCACATATGGTATCAAGTATCAAGGCAGTCACTTCTACAGAAAAGAAATAATATTAGATCTCTCATTACAGTCAAACATTATTTGACAGAAATATAGAATTCCAGTAGGAAAAAAGGAAATTTATTATGGGATATTTCTTATTTTAAGATCATAAAGTTATAGATAAACCTTAGGAGTCATCTAATCAACCACCTTATTTTATAGAAAGAGAAATGTCTAGAAATGTTCACTTACTGTCTTATGATCATAAAGACAGAAAGAATGAAAGTTTTTGGACTTTAAATCATGTGTTTTTTCCCCTTATGTCATACTTTGCTAAATAATAAGAGAAAGGTACTCAAATGGCATAATTGGTTTTTCTTTTAAAATATCAAATAGTTCAGTTTATATATGTTTTCCCCAAATTCCACATTATTTATTCTTGGGTACTAACACCCCTTACTCTTTCTCTTTCCACATCAGACATATGAATCTTCTCCAGGAGCTCTCTCATTTACTCCCCATGACATGTTGTCTTCATTTTGTTTCTTAAAATATCACGATTCCCTTTCTACTACACATAATGGATTTCTATTTGTGCTCAAATACAATGAAAACATTTCTATTAGTTAACCATTTTTATTCATGTTAGTGGGTGCTTGTTTTTCATATACTTTTGTTTGGTATGTTTCCATTTCATTGTTTTAACTCATTTTGTATAGAACCAAGTGTGAATGTAGGTTGCTATTAGAGTCTTTCCTCCCCTCCCCCCCATTCTTAAGTTGATTAAATTATTTAATGAGAAAATTTGCTTTGTAATCTGTGTGTTTATGGAGTTTTTTAAAACCCATCTCCACCATGCTCACCAGTCATCTCCTTTGCTATGGAAATTCTCATTATAGAACACCCTTCCCTTCTTATCCAAATCAGCTATGATGGGATTATTTAAATGTTTCAAGAGTAGCAACAAGATGTGAATTTCTTTTTAAAAGACGATATAGGGTAATGGTTGTTCCACTCCTGTCATGCCAACCCTAGCTCATTGCTGCTGACTTTCCTCCTGTCTGAAATTCTGTAGAGCCTCCCTTGGCCCCTCTCTGAGAGTCTCTGCTCAAACCACAACTTATACCTCAGTTCACACAGAAAATCACTGAGCCACAGCCAGCAGCCAGGCATGGTTACTGGTTATGACACTTTCCTACAAGTCTCTTATGGATGCACAAGAAAATGTCGAAATGGGTCTTTAAGAATTGTTTTCCTACCCCAAGAGATTTCTTGAGGGCTCACACAGCCTCCTCCACAATGCACGGATGACAGGAGTGGGGCAGGCATGTGGAGAGCAGTTATGCTCCCACAGGCTACAGGGAGAGACTCATGCATGCCTTCCCTCCCTTGCACATAAAATCTCAGTAGTGATTCTCTCAAACATTTATAACAATTTGCTTTCCAATGCATAAGTCAGAGAACTTGGAAACTGAGATATGTAATATTCTATACATAAAATTATAAAATGGTAGACATTTAGAGATGAAATATTATGTATCCATTTCATTATATATTTTCCCAAATTGAAATTAATATATATATATATATATATATGTGTGTGTGTGTGTGTGTGTGTGTGTGTGTGTGTGTGTGTGTGTACATACATATAAGGTTATGTTCTAGATTGAAAAAGACCTCAGAAATTATCTAGTTGAGTCACCTCATTTTACAATTGAGAAAATTATGTGACTTGCCCAAAGTCACACAGATAATAAGCATCAGAGTGTTTTTGAACACATATCCTCTGATTCCAGAGTCAAAACTCTTTCCATTGTACCAGGTAGATAATAAACATTTGTTAAGTGCTTGCTATGTTCTAGGCACTATGCTAAGTGCTGAGGATACAAAAATAGGCAAAAGATAATACCTGCTCTCAAGGCATTGAGACAACAAGCAAACATATATAAACAAGAATTAAAAAGGGTTGGAAAAGACTTTCTAGAAGAGGGGATTTTACTTGGAACTTGAAGGATGCCAGGGAAGCCAATAGGCAGAGTTAAGAAAGAAAGCTATTCCATCTATGGGGGCAGCCAGAAAATGCTTGGAGTGAAGACAATGTTTTGTGTGGGGAAGAGGAAGGAAGTTAGTGTCATTGGATTAAATAATATATGGTAAGCCAGCTAGGTGACACAGTGGATAGAACACTAGGTCTGAAGTTAGGAGTACCTGAGTTCAAATCTGACCTCAGACACTTAACTGTGTGACCTGGCTATGTGACCCTGGGCAAGTCATTTAACCCCAATTGCCTCAGTAAAATAAATAAATAAAAATAAATAAAGAGTACATCTAGGAAGTAGGCATAAAAAGACTGGAAAGAAAAAAGTGTACTGGGTTATAAAGAGCCTTGCAAGAGGATTTTGTATTTGATCTTGAAGACAATAGGAAGCCATTATAGTTTATGGTGGGGAGTGATGGAGGTAAATCTGTGCTTTTGGAAAATTACATCAGTTCTTGATTTGAGTAGGAAGAGATTTGATAAAGGCAGACACATCAACAGGCTAATGCAATAGTTTAAGCACAAAGTGATAAGAGTCTGTACCAGAGTGATGGCTAGATTGGAAAAGAAAAGCAGATTTACCTAAGACATGTTGCAAAGCTAAAATCAACAGGCCTGGGTGAAAAATTAAATCTAATGGGTGACGATAGTGTTGAATCTGTGGGATACTCTATGTCTCCATAGAGTATATGACTCAACAAAACTTTTAAATGTCACATCTGAAGGACTCTTGTACTTCTATCCCCATGGTCCATTTTATACCTGAAGTAACTGAGATCCTGAGAGGGGAAATCAGTAAGGTATTCTGTCTTTCCTCTAAAGGGAGGGATTAGTAAAAGACCAAGTCTATAAACATTTTACCTGGCTGGTTCTGG
Source organism: Sminthopsis crassicaudata (assembly GCF_048593235.1). Classification (NCBI taxonomy): domain Eukaryota; kingdom Metazoa; phylum Chordata; class Mammalia; order Dasyuromorphia; family Dasyuridae; genus Sminthopsis; species Sminthopsis crassicaudata. Next base: position 451,109,455 of record NC_133619.1, read on the forward strand.
GTGAACATAAGAATCCAGTTTTGTTTTTATATTTCTCAACTGGGGGTCTATGTGGTACAATTTTGTGAGAAAATAGCATTAATTTGTTACTTAATTCTTCAAATGGGATTCCACTTTGGTAAGCATATATACCTACCATGGATGTTGGTATAAAAATGACCTTTATTAATTTAAAATGATTTTTAAAGAAGTTAAATTTCATCTCGGCTTACATAATGAATATATGGATAAAAATTTTAGATGTTATATACCAAGCTAAGCATTAGGAATAAAAAGAGAAAAGTAAAATGGTCTTTGCCTTCAAGGAGCTTACCTTCTAATAAGGAAGAGAATACATAGGGAGCAGTAGTGGCCAGGAAATGATGCTTTAATTATAATATCTTTACACATGTTAAAACTCTCTTTCCTTCCAAAGCTGCATTAATTGAAATGAAACCTTTGAGTTTCCTTTCCATTGAACTTTAATGTCCTGCTGTTCATTTTAGAAGAGTTCTTCACAGCCTCTATTAATAATAATAGCATCATGCAGGGAGTGCTATCCAGAATTGGCACCCCAAATGCTGTAGTAATTCCTACTGTACAAATTTTCACTTTGTCCTGTGAATCAAAAACACATGAGCATCACAGAATCATATTGAATAGTTGATGGGTTGTTTGCTATTTCATAATTCCTCATATCTAATTTAAGATAAAGGAAAATGATGGTGAAGAAAGCAACCACTTAAAACTTCTTGTGATAAAAATGTTTTTGTTGTTATTCTTGTTGGAAGGGGCAGTCATAGCAATGGAATTATAACTAGAATAAGTAGGTACATAAAAGATAGTATAGCTCAAAGCAGACCCTCAAAAAAGGGGAAATATTACCAATAGTTATGGCTCTGTGATGACTCTGTTAGATTTATTTTCTAACCATACTAGAATCATCAAACTTTAGCCCTGGAATGAACCTTAGAAGTATTGTACCCTAATCTCTATATGAATTTACAATGTCTAAATTTTACTCTCACTGGTTGTTCCCAGTTTTTCCTTCTGGAGTCCCACAATTCAGATATTTAAAGATAGCTATTTTCCCCTTCAAACCCAGTTGGTTTTTCCAGGTTAAACATTCCTAATGCTTCAAAATTTCTGATATAACTTACTTTTCTATCCTTTCACCATTCTGATTGTCCATCAATGATTGGGTTCCATTTTGTTAATGACTTGTCTAAAATGTGGTTCACAGAATAAAGAATGATATTCTAAATGAGAAATGGGACTGTGGACATTCCTGTCATGGATAATATGATTCTTTTTAATTTTGTATTAGATTTTTGGTCAACTATGTTACACACACTTTTGATTTGCATTGAATTTAAAATCAACAACAAATCTTAGTTTTGGTTTTGTACTTCTATCCCCATGATCCAAGTTCTCCACCATGAATTGAAATTTAACTTTGTTTTCTCCATCTCAACCCTGGATTACAAGTTTGAAGTCAGAGACAATTTCAGAGATCATGTAACCTAAATTGCTAGGACTATAATGAGTCCAATTAAGGTATTTTAGGGATTTGGAGAGGGACATAAGCTTTTCTAACTCCATTCCTTCCTCATGTCCTTATAGATTGGCAAGAATGTACCCTGGGTTAGCCTGCGATAAATAAGCATACTAGGAATTCTAGGTTAATAGAGAGTGAAGGAAAGGGGATAAAAGCTACTGCTGCTCCTCTTTATCCCCCCTTTTTTTCCCTTTCAGTGTACAATTCATTTATATGCAGTCCTGAAGTTCTTGAAGCACAGACTGGCAAGTATTTGTGCAAAGCTGTAATGATTGATTGGCTTGCATCATGGCTACACTTTGTTAATGTCAGGGCCTTATATGCTTCTCATCTAACAGGCCCTGATAATGTTACTAATAATAGCTCATTACTATAGCCTTTTGTAATTTGCCAAATTCTTTCTTCAAAAGCACAATGTGAAGTAAGTACTACAATTATTAGTATCCTCAGTTCCTATATGAGGGACATATGAGGATGATAAATAATGAGATAGAGAAGATGAAATATAAAAGTGATAGATTTGGAGACAAATGACTCAGATTTGAATCTTGTCTTTTTCTTACACATTGTGAGACCTTGGACAACTCATTTTGCTTCTCTAAGATTGTTTCCTCTTTTTAGAAGGAGTTGAACTAAAGGAAATATTTCCTGACCTTTTTTTGTTTCATGAACAATGTAGTGAAGTATATAGACTACTTATCATCATCATTTTCATCCCTAGGACTGATATAGACCTTTAAAATTTATAAAGTACTTTCAAAATAGTGTCATTTTATCCTCACAACAATCTAGGTAAGTAAGTACAATGATTATTTACATTATTTCAGATGAAGTTAAAACAAGAAAAGGTTAAATGACTTCCCAGAATAACAAACTACTACTACTAATAATAAACCAGAATTTTTTAAATGCATAAAACAAAATATATAGAATTATAAAATAAACTAATTATGTTGTAATAAAAAGTAATTTTTATCCATCCAAATTCATGTATCTTAGATTAAGAAATTAGATACAGAACCCAACTAGAAAATATCTATAGTCTTTTCCAGCTCTAAGTCTGGAGTCCAAGTAAGCTACATTCTGAGAAATGAGTAACTTGCTCATAATCCCATGGCTAGCAAGTACTGGAATTGATGCGCAAACCTGTATATCCTGACTCTGATGCCCAGAAAAATAATGGTTGTATTATGTATATGCATTCAGAAGCTAAATGTTGGTTTCTGTTAATACTTCTTTGCTATTATTTGGTCTTGATGGCCATGACAGTTTAATATTTTTGACCTGCATTGTTTTACTTTTCAGTAATTTTGCAGTTAACTGCCATACTAAAGCAGAATTACAGAATGGACACAATTACTGTAGAATTTATAGAGCATACAATTCATCTACCTCTGACAAGTCAATATAAAATCCCTCATACACGATGGAGGGTCACCCTCAAATCAGAGTCCTCTGGCTTTCATAAGAAGAGAGAGAAGGCACAGAAATATTAAAAAATATATATTAAGAGAAAATGTTTCCATAAAGATTCACTAGTATCATTGAATAGGCAATAAACATGTTTTCTTTTCTGGTTTTGCTTTTTTTTTTGTTTCTTACAAAATTAAGTAATGCTCATAGGAATAATAATTTTGTCTACTCCTAAATTGAGAGAAATGGTTGAAAACAAAATCTTCTTTGTTGGCATTCAGTAAATTTTAAAAATAGTCATCCTAAAGAAACAGCAACAGCAGCCTTATAACTATACTACTATCTTAGATGTTGCTAAACAATAATACTTTATGAAATGCTTTGTTGTTGTTGGGTTTTTTTTATAACCACAGGAGGAAAAAAAAGAATAATATCCCCAAAGTATGCCTCATTTCTTGATAGTGAGAAGAGAAAAGAATGGTGTTCTCGTAGATATTTTACAAAGTAGACACTTTTAAACAAAAAACTGGAAAAGAACAATAAGAAAATAGCAGACCAGGCATTTTTATCTTTGTCTCAGTAATTTGAATGTGGTCTAAGTTAATATTGATTAATGGTCATTTAATGAATTGAGAGATGCTCCATAAATGATGTGGAATGATTTTTTTAGTCCAGAGAACACATATCCCTGGGAAGAGGGGGGAAGAATAATATAAACAACACCTAACTGACATGTCATTTGCAAGCACCAGAATGGAAATTTTAGTTTTCAACTGATGGAAATTTGATTGACTAAGAGACATAGATATTTGTAATCACAGTCATAAAGGAGGTTTAATGTCAGGAAGTGTGAACTCTAAATGTGAATCTTGGAAGACAGGGAAAAAGATAGGACTGGGGAGTATAACTTTCCCCAGGATCCTAGAAATTTAAAAGGACTTCAGAGACTGTTGTACATCCTGTAGTTCAAGAATCCTTCTTCTGGTATCCCAACATTTGTTCCTCCAGACTCTTCTTGAAGAACTCCAATAAAGGAAGGCCCATTGCTTCCTTAGGCAGTCAATCCCACTTTTGGACCCGCTATTCCTAATTTTGCTCTTTTGGTCAAAGAGAACACATCTAATCCTTTGCCCCAAATAATAGGTGTTCAAATACTTTTTTTGTGTATACAGTATAGAATCAAGGATACATGTCTGGATCACTGCACTAGTTATTCCCATTCCAAGTTGATATCAAGTGGCTACTCTTTGGGTTTCATACATTAATCAGTTTTGCAACTATATAGCTGCATTATTGCCTTACCCATATCTCTCCATCTTCTCCATATAGCATGAGAGTATCTTTGTCAAATGCTTTCTGGGAATCTAGATGAGCTATGTCTCTACCATTTCCCCAATATACCAGTCTAGTAACCCTGTCAAAAAAGGAAATGAGGTCAGTTTGGCATGACCTGTTCTTGATGAAGTGAAAATGTTTCTATCACAGCAATGAAATGATTCAAGGGAACTGGGTCAAACAGTTGGGAACAATGCTCCTGTCAGCTTCTAGCAGAACTGCTATGAAGCAACCTGCCTTCTTGCTTTACCTGTTCCACACTCTCTAAGCAGAATGATCTGGGTGGGAATCCCAAAGGAAAATATGACATATTGAGCAGTTTAAAAATCAGGAATTGTAGCAGTTCTGATATATGTCCTTCATTGCAATACTAGGCTAAAGCACAGATCTACTCATGTCACTCCCCTGCTCAAAAATTTTCAAAGAACTTTCATGTTCTCTCCCATTACTAAATTCCAGTTACCCAAAAATCTTGCTTTTCCATAAACATGTTCCAAGTTTGCCAGTTTCATAACCTTCCTTATATTTTTCCTTTTTCTTTGAATGGGTTTCCTGCTATATCAGAACCTACTACAATTTTACCCATTCTTAATTAGGATCATAAGATTTACCATTAAAGAAAACATGCAGATCATTTCATCTAATCCCCATTATGGATGAAGAAACTGGCATCAATTGAAACAATTATACAAGTAGCAGGGCCAGGACTCAAACTGCCTTCAAATACATCCACCTCCCCCTTTCATCTTGCTTCACTTTTAAAGATTATTTCACCTGACACTTTCTTAATGAATCTTTCCTTATTTCGTCCCCTTCCCACCATTCTCCAAACCATATTTCCCTCTCTTATGGAACCTATCATCACAGTTACTTGTGAGTTTATTTTATTCCTTTTTCTAGAGCATTTTTTGTATCTTATTGACCTTGATATCTTTATCAGTTTCCCAAGTCTTTTCTATATGTCCCTTGCTCCCATGTTTTCAATGGATGACAACATCACTGCCTTTGATGAGGATGAAAAAGGCATTGAGGTAGCTATTGTATTGACAGTGAACTATTTAACTTAGAAAAGCTACAAAACAAGACTGACATGGACATTGATTCAATATGTTACTTTGATCTGAGGATGGGATGCAACAACATATGGGTAGATTCTCTGATGTTTTTGATAATTTCTGCCCAGCAATTAAGTCAAAACACTCATAGGTTTTCTATCAACCAGCATCACACATTCATACATGGAACCATCAATCCTAGCAAATGGAGAAATTTTGAATTCTGTGGATTAGTTTATTTACTTGGAATTATATTTTCCAGGGATGTACAAATGATAATAAGGCTGACATATGCATTATTAGAGCTAGTTCAGTGTTTGGGGGGATCTGAAGGAGAGTATTGGAGAAAAGAGGTATTAGGCTGTCTACTCAACTGAAGGTCTACAGAGCCTTTGTGCTTGTACATTTTTTGTACAAGGGACAAGTAGATATTCAATAAACATGTGTTCAATTGATTTTAATAGAAAATTTAGTTTGAACTATATCCTGGAACTTTTAAAATACTGTTTTACTTATTTTGAGTGCTTAAATATGGTGCTATAACAGTCTTATTCTGATGTTATGCTATCACTTTCTATAATTCCAGTGGGCTACAGTTTAGGTGATAAAGCAATAAATCCAAAGCCAGTTAGCTTTATTGGCTATATATACAAATATTTTGCTTATAAGGCAATAAAATAGCTAAGAAAAAAACACATTTGATGTTTTTCACACTTAAAAGAGTTTCACTATTGAAGGTATTATCAATAAGAAGTGTATGTCCAGAGACCCTAGCTCAACCTTTCTAAGCGCTATTGATATTTGGAAAGTTTCTGGAGTAATCAATTAGACTTTAAATTGGCATTAACTGAAAGGTAAACCTGAGGAAATGGCAGCTATACAACTCTATTTTCATTGTTACTTCTTAACAAAGGGGAAGAATGACATGCAGCCTTTCATATTACAGGGTAAAATACTGGCTAAAACATTGACCAGAAGGCATGAAAAAATTCTTAGACTATTTTACTGACTCTGCACTTGACATTTTTTTCTGGCTTTGGAAATATATTGGAGGTTCATAGGTGGTCAAAATATCTACAACCAATTTTCAAAGCCAATATATAGTCTTTCATATATTGGCAATGTTGACATGAAAAAATCAGATTGCACTAAGGTAACAACCCCTAGTCATAGGACAGATTTCTTCATCAGATAACAACGCCAGATTCAATCCTTTACAGAAATGTGTTTACATTTAATAGTTAACCAAAAGTTACAATTAGTTCCAAGTAAACATCTTAATAAAATGTCATTTTAAGAAAAGTAGCAACAAAATGATTGCTGCAAAAAATTGGGGAGCATTTTCCAATAAATATTGTTATTGTACATCATTCTTTTCAAAGTGGTTAAGTGACATCATTGGTAATGTCTTGATTTGTTAGTGAATTGGATTTAAATGAGACAGAGTTGAGCAAATTCATATGCCCCACTCTCTCTTCTGTTTTCATCAAAGTGCAGCAGCAGGCTGAAAGTCAAGACAACTGGTTATGGCCCAGTATGGAATGGATGACCTTGGCATTTTTAGTGCCTGTCAAAGCTCTAAGCACTTTGAAGCACCAGCCACCTAAGTGGCCATTGGAACAAATAGTTCTGTCATTCAGCCAGAAAAAGCCTTCATATGCTTGGGCGTACACACTTTGCCTAACTTATAAATAGATTTGAGACCTTTGTCTGTTACCCTCAACTTGATCACCTTGCTAAGATGTGGTAAGCTATGATAATCTATAGCTTATCAGGCTATGGCTCCTGTGGATGCTAGAGCTTTTTTGAGCCATAGGCCAGAACTGGATTAGTCAGGTGGCTACCAAAGGCAGGTGAGCAGCCCTGAAAAGGTCCCAGAAGTCCTCATGCCAGAGGGGCTAGTCCTCCCTGAACACTCCAAACATCCCCACAAATATATTTAATTCACTAGGAAGAGTTGCTTTAAAGTTGGTAAAGTCCTTCAAATATGTCATCCCCTTTGATATTTTCAACCACCTCATAAATTCAGGGGCATTCTATAATTAGCCCTGTTTTACAGAAGAAATTTAGAATCAAAAACTTAAAGTGACCTGTTCAGTGTAAAATAGCTAGTAAGTTCCTGAGATAGGATTCAAACTCAGGTCCTCTCCATTTCCAGCTCCAAAGTTCCATTCGTATGTGTTTCAAAGGAAAGATGTGGCTATTTAAGGAAAATACATGAGCAGGATACATACAGGGAGAGGCTCTTCAAACCAGTTGCTTTAGATAAAGTCAGAAAAGCCTTTCTCTAAGATTGCTAAAACCCCTTTGTTGGCTTACTACTAAGAATCTTGACCACTGAGATCTTTCAAAAAGATCTATATAAAATATAGATTTTGGATTCTATAAAATCAAGAATAGGATGCTCCCTAAGAGCTAATGCTTCTAGACTCAGTTTTTTCTATAGTCCTAGGGGGTTAGGAAGGGAACAAGCCTGGTTTTCTGAGACTTCATCCCAATTTCCCATGAGAACTACCTTGTTGGGACCTTGAATCTCTTAGAATCAGCCTGAGTCAGGATAATCAAAAGTCTTTATTCTTGGTCTTTTGTGGTCTTGGTCAGGAGATTAGAGCTAGCAATCTCCACACCTCCTTCCTCTCTTTCCACCACCAGGAGAATGAATCAATTTCCTCCTCCTACTCCACCCACTCATGTCACGCCCCCTTCTTTGTCCACACCCACCAATCCAGCTAGCACAGAATAGCTGGGGAGGGTCATCCTTCAAACATGTTAATAGAAAATTGTCCAATTGGCAATTAGTCTCATGTGCTCCATTATCCAAGTGCATTTGCTCAGTTCTAGTCCTTTACACTACCTAGCTTCTCAATTACTGATTTTAAAAGACTGGGATAAAAGTTAATTTGTTTATTTGCTCAACAGCTACCAAACAGCTTTAAAATTTGCTATTCCATTCTCCCAGTAGAAGAGTGAATGGAGAAAAGAGGCACTCAGACTAGTTAAACCCAAGAGATGCTACCTAACACATTCCTGACCTTTCATATAGAGATATAACCAATAAAGTCAGAGACTTTTCTTCTTTACACTTTTTAATTTAATAATTTTTATTTTATATATATATATATATATATATACATATATATATATATATATATACATATATATATATATATATATGTATATATATATATATATATATATATGTGTGTGTGTGTGTGTGTGTGTGTGTGTGTGATAGTTTACCAGAACTACCAGAATAATGAAACAGAGTTTGAAGGTATTAAAATATTGAAGCTGGAAGAAACCTTACAAATCATGTGATTTAATCCATTAATTTTATTGATGTCTTAAATGAGGCCCAAATAGATGAAACAAATTGCCCCAATTCTCAGACTTCTTTGGTACAGCACTGAGATTAGAACACAAATATCCTCTATCTTAGTTTCTATATTATTCTGCCTATAAATAGCATTCAGTTTCACTTATAAAAGGCCCCAAACTTTGTGACCCAATTAAACCTGCATACAGATATTTTATGAAGATTTTTAATTTCATGACTTTAATTACACATTTCATTTGGAGTGAAAGGCCATAAATATGAAACTACATATTGTAAATATGCAAATATAATGTAATAACTCTCGTAACAAGAAATTTTATCAATATTAAAGATGCAAGATATAAGAAACTGGTTTTCACTTCACAAAATTCATGAGTTAATAGAAGTTTGAGTCAAAGAATACATAGCAAAGAGTCTGGTAGGAAGTAAAGAATTGACATTAAGCTTTGTCAAATTATTGTTTCTTAAAGCATACAGTTCATTGGTTAAATTGTGAGAAATAATTCTGAATATGACATAGAAATACAAAATGTTTTAATAATAGAAAAGAATACAACTTGTACATGTGATTATAGAGTAATATTTAAATGGATCTGTTATCCCCCTGTGTATGGGATATTGCCTCTACCAGTGCAGATTGCAACTATTCTATATCTTGATTAACATTTATGCTCCCCTTTACATCCTTCATAATAAGCAGAAATATCAAAGGATCAGTAATCTCATTGGAAAATGTGAATTATAACCCATCTGTGCCTATCTATTCTGTGAAAATCTCTTTTATGTTCTTGTGAGAGTTTCTATAGTAGGTCTACTCAATGTGCCTTCATTGCTTTCTCCTGGCATTGCAATGATAATTAATGAAACTAATGTAATTATTTATCATCCTTTGGCCTCCAATCCATACTCTCTTTCTATCATTCAATTTTTTGATGACACCAATTATTTTTTTTGTTTGTTTTTTTATTTTATTTTATAATTATAACTTTTTTTTTTGACAGTACATATGCATGGGTAATTTTTTGCAACATTATCCCTTGCACTTACTTCTGTTCAGATTTTTTCCCTTCCTCCCCCAACCCCCTCCCCCAGATGGCAGGCAGTCTTATAGATGTTAAATATATTATAATATATTCTAGATACAATATATGTGTGTAGAACCGAATTTCTTGTTGCACAGGAAGAATTGGATTTAGAAGGTAAAAATAACAGTTTACACTCATTTCCCAGTGTTCCTTTTCTGGATATAGCTGATTCTGTCCATCATTAATCAATTGGAATTGGATTAGCTCTTCTCTATGTTGAAGATATCCACTTCTATCAGAATACATCCTCATACAGTATCATTGTTGAAGTGCATAATGATCTTTTGGTTCTGCTCGTTTCACTTAGCATCAGTTGATGTAAGTCTCTCCAAGTCTCTCTGTATTCCTCCAGTTGGTCATTTCTTACAGAGAAATAATATTCCATAGCCTTCATATACCATAATTTACCCAACCATTCTCCAATTAATGGACATCCATTCATCTTCCAGCTTCTAGCCACTATGAAAAGGGCTGCCACAAACATTTTGGCACATACAGGTCCCTTTCCCTTCTTTAGTATTTCCTTGGGATATAAGCCCAGTAGTAGTAGGGCTGGGTCAAAGGGTATGCACATTTTGATAACTTTTTGGGCATAATTCCAGATTGCTCTCCAGAATGGTTGGATTCTTTCACAACTCCACCAACAATGCATCAGTATCCCAGTTTTCCCACAGCCCCTCCAACATTCATAGTTATTTGTTCCTGTCATCTTAGCCAATCTGACAGGTGTGTAATGATATCTCAGAGTTGTCCTAATTTGCATTTCTCTGATCAATAGTGATTTAGAACACTCTTTCATATGAGTGGAAATAGTTTTAATTTCATCATCTGAAAATTGTCTGTTCATATCCTTTGACCATTTATCAATTGGAGAATGGCTTGATTTCTTATAAATTAAAGTCAATTCTCTGTATATTTTGGAGATGAGGCCTTTATCAGAACCTTTAACTGTAAAAATGTTTTCCCAATTTGTTACTTCCCTTCTAATCTTGTTTGCATTAGTTTTGTTTGTGCAGAAACTTTTTAATTTGGTGTAATCAAAATTTTCTATTTTGTGATCAATAATGGTCTCTAGTTCTCCCTTGGACACAAACTCCTTCCTCCTCCACAAGTCTGAGAGGTAAACCATCCCATGTTCCTCCAATTTATTTATGATTGATGACATCAATTATTATTGGGTTTTTTTGTGTGTTCCTTGGTATTGGTTGCAGCCTGCTCACACTCACAATTTACCTTTCTGCTCCCCTCAGTGTGATACTCATCCTTAATTCTTTAAAGGCAATGGTTTTCAAGATCTTGTTGCTATACAGAAATACTGGTAAAATGTTTGAACTCAGAAAATTAACTTTTTATCTTAAAGAAAATGCCAAGTCAGTTAAGCTACTTTGCAATTTTCTGAAAGCAATGTAGTTCACTTTTCTCTTCCTTTATAACTCTGGGCATAGTTCATTGTCTATCTGTATTGTTTGTCTCTGCTATGTATAATATTGAGCAAGCTTTGTTGGAGGTCCATTCAGAAGCATGTTGAAATTTAGGCAATACACATTCTCCATCCATTTGGTTTTTCCTGTGTGAAATAAGAGGCCAAATTCCATCGAATGATTACAAACCTCTTCCAGGAGTCTCTGCGATCTCTTGGACATTGATGGAATAAACATAATGTCATCCACAAATAGAAGCATCTGGGGAATTTCATGTACATGGAACCTTTCTTGATGTGGATTCTGACTTAAATTTCCTCTATCATATCAGAGAATACTTTGGGGAAGCAAGTTTTAAGTTTTTCTGGATCTTGATTATTAGAGTCACTGAACAAATGACTTTTTGTTGTTACTTTTTCCAGGAATACTAAATGATACTACAAAAATATACAGAGTTTTGTTCTATCAACTTGAATGATTTTTAAATAATTGACATATAATAAGCCCATCTTTCAGTCAATTATGTGGTGATAGATGGGCTTTTTTGAATATTGCTTGCAACTAACTGCTTGATTCCTGGTGTAGTTGAAGTAGTAGTAGTATTAGTGGTAGTAGTAGTAGTAGTAGAAGTAAAGACTTCCTTGATTCATGTAGAGATGATTCTCACAATTATTTATAATAGATAATAGAGGAGGTACATATCATTCTTATTAAAGTTCTCAGTCACCTTTCTTTATTGAAGTTAAAAACGTTTCTCTCAAAATGGTCCTCGGTGTTATATCATCTCTTATTGCTTCTGTAATTATAGTAAGAGAGTGGGAGGAATGAGGGAAAGGATGCTAAGAATCAAACAATTTTTAGATCATCAATTGACTTAAATTTGATTATTGAAAGTATAAATGTGAAATCCTTGTTTAATGACCAATATCTTAAATACCACTGGAGGAGCTGAAACATATACTTCTTTTAGCACTCTTGCTAAAATCAAAATTAGAAAAAAGAAGGAAATTGTAGATAAGTGGAAAGAAAACTATCATTCAATGATCAATATTTATTAAGAACCCACTCTGGGGCAGGCACTATGCTAAACTAAGAGAACACAAAAAAGCAAAAAACAAACAAACAAAAAACAACCCCTGCCTTCAAGGAACTTACAATTCAATGGAGGAAACAACTTGAAAATAAATATATAAGAACAAATTATATACAAAATAAATAGGAAACAAATAACAGTCTAATTAAGAGTGTCTGGGAAAAGGTTCTTGTAGAAGGTGGTGCTTTCTTGTGTACTTGAAACAAATCATGGAAATTAGCAGATTTAAGGAGGGAGAATATTCCAACTATGGGGGAAAGTTACAGAAAACGATCAGAGTTAAGAGAAAGTGTGTCTTGTTTGAGCCAGGCTCAGAAGAGAAAAATAAGATGCCAGTGACTTGTAAATTACACAAAATTTTTATGTCTGGCACTTAATAGGCAAATAACCATTCACTGATCCTACATCATTTTTATGAAAAACAGAAAAAGAAATTAGTAGGTATTTAACATTGCAAGAACAAAATGACATCACAAAGAAAGAAATGGACTTCATTTTAACAAACAGAAAATGACTTTTAATTCATGGAAAGAAGATATTTAACTGATTGTGTCAAGCAACCATAAACTTATCAGAGTTATGATTCTTATTTATAATAAACAATAAAAAACAATAGTAATATAAAAAATTTAGCCTATAATTGATATTCTACTTTACTTAAACAAAGTATTAAGTCTAAAAATGGGAAATAGCTCATAGAAATAATATCAATCATAATTATAATAATTTTATTTTAATTTACATTAATGAAAATTAATTTCTACAAAAGCCAAAAAGTTTGTTAGCACTTTAGCAAATATCTGACTTACTTGCCAAATACAGGAAGATGGGTAACAAAGATAGCTTCAAATTGGAATATCAACTTTATTGAAAAGTCTTCGGAATAATGTATATATACATGTAATATATACATGCATATATAAAAGAAAAAACCTATAGAAATATCCTTTGTGGCAAAAAATCTTGTTCATTTGGCTAACTCATTATTATTCTCATATGTTTAGGTATGGCAGTTTTTCAATGTAATTATTTGCTGGATATCACGATTTTGTTTTAATTTTCATTATAGAAATAGCAAGACAAGTTAACTGTTCCTTAAGTTATTTCCATATATATATATATAACTTCTCTTTTTTAAAGATTTGTTTCATTTTATTTTTATTTTTCAGAGAGCATGGTTAATCCAGATGAAAGTACTCTGATTTGGAAGATAAAATTCAGTTCCAACTGAGCTTCCTGAATGGATGTCAAAATTCATTTAAGTAGATGGCACATGAACCATGAAAAATATTTTATTATTGGTTGTATACTTTTTTGATAAATTTTTGTGTTTTAAAATGTTTCTGTCTCTTAATTTCTAGCAGTTATTAGTCATGCTATGTAAAGCAACATAAATCAATCACAAGGGAATTTTAAAATAATCTCATTTATGTAGTGATTTAACTTTATAAATCACATTTCTCGCAGAATAATCATGAGACAAATTGGTTAACTATTATAATTTCCTTTTTCTTAAGATGAAAAAACTAAGATTTAGAGTGAACAATTCATGTTTGCTACTGGTAAGCAACTAGTTTATGATTGCATAGTTGGTAATTATTAGACCTAAGATTTTTGTCTCTGAGTTCAGTGTCCTTTTCAGTCTTCCATGATACCACTAATATGTTACTGGGGAAAAAAGCCAGAAAATTGATTTTTTTTGTACTTTATCATGTGAAAATGTATGATCAAGTCAGCATAGTTCTATTAAGGCCATAGCTAAAATCTGGAAGGACCAATTAGCCTAATGTACTTATGCCACAGATTTACAAATACAACATCATATGCCTTGGGCTATGAGAAGTCCTAGGTAAGATAAGATGGGATCACTAAGATTAGGAACAAATATTAAAACTTATGTCCAATAAACATATATACATATATATATATAGATAGATAGATAGATATACATATATGTGTGTGTATGTGTGTATTGAATAGCTCTTTCTATAATTTTAAAAATACTTTTATAAGATAAACTCTTTTGAGTGACAACAACATTATAAAGGAGGCAGTTCACAGAGTACTTTTCCAATTTCATTTCATTCCATTTATTTATTCATTCATTTATTCATTCATCAATTTATTTATTTATTCATTCATTCTATTTATTCATTCATTCAGTTATCTATTTATCTATCTATCTATCTATTCATCTATTTATTTAGGATGAGGCAATTGGGGTTAAGTAACTTATTCAGGTCACTCAGCAGGAAGTGTTTAGTGTCTGAGGCTGGATTTTAGTTCAGGTTCTCTTGACTTCAGGGCCAGTGCTCTATTCACAGTGTCTTTTTTTTTGTGTGGTGGTTTTGACCACGATATTTATAGTTAAATAACTATGTCTGAACAGTTTTAGGTTTGCATTTGTAAGAGAAGCTTCTTTTTCTTATTGGTAATTATATACATATGGATGAAACTATAGCAGTTGGAAGAAAGTGAATTATTTTTTCTTAAATAACTTCTTATTTTCAAAATATTTACAAAGATAGTTTTCAGCATTCATGCTTGCAAGACCTTATATGCCAAATTTTTCTCCCTCCCTTTCTTCACCTCCCTTCCGTAATGAACAAGCAATCCAATATAGGTTAAACAAGTACAATTCTTCTATACATATCTCCACATTTATCTTGCTGCACAAGTAAAACAACAAAAAAGTGAAAATTCTATGTTGTGATCTACATTAAATCCCCACAGTACTGTCTCCTGATGCAGATGGTTTTCTCTATCACCAGTCTATTGAAACTAGCCTGAATCACCTCATTGTTGAAAAGAACCATGTCCATCACAGTTAATCATCACATAATCTTGTTGTTGCAGCATACAATGTTCACTTAATTCTACTTACTTCACTTAGCATCAGTTCAGGACTTTCTTGAATCATCCTGTTGATCATTTCTTATAGAACAGTAATATTCTATAGCATCCATATACCAAAACTTATTCAGCCATTCCCTAACTGATGAACATTCACTCAGTTTCCAGTTCTTTGCCACTACAAAAAAAACTGGTATAAACATTTTTTGCACATGTCGGTCCATTTCCACTTTTTATGATCTCTTTGAGATATAGATTGAGGCATTTTGCACAGTTTGATAGTCCTTTGGGCATAGTTCCAAAATTGATCTCCATAATGGTTGAATCAGTTCACAATACTACCAATAATATATTAGTATCCCAGTCCCCCCCTCAACATTTATCATTATCTTTTCCTGTTCTATTAGCCAATATGGGAGGTGTATGGTGGTACTTCAGAATTGTCTTATTTGCATTTCTCTAATCAATGGTGAGTTAGAGCATTTTTTTTTCACATGACTAGAAATTGTTTCAATTTCTTCATCTGAAGATAGTTCATATCCTTAGACTATCAATTGAAGAATGGCTGGTATTGAAAGTCAATTATTTTTACCTTGCTTTAAGAATTAAATGAGACACTGTATGTCAAATGCTTTGTAAATTATAAAGGGTCATCCATATTTAGATAGAACAGGCTATGATATGTTGTTAGGGGAAATAGAAGAAAAGCTTACTGCCTTTCAGTCTTCTTTTATTAAAAAAAAGCCTCTGTTATTTGCATAAGAAAGGAAAAAATAAAAGGAAGATATTTAAAATGATCATCTTCTTTTCTGTTTGGGAAAAAATGTTGGCCATATTTACCTCAACTATCTAAATACGTCATTTCCGAGCTTAATTTGAATGATGGTTGAATTGAAGAATTCAGGGTAGACAGTTGAAGACAGGGATTCTGCAGATATTCATGAGTGAAAATAAGTTCTAATTAGAATTCATAAGGTTGGATCCGATCCTCAGTATCTATAGCATCTGGTAAAAATGCTGAATTAGAAAGTTTCAGAAAGCTTCATAGACATCATATTTACCTTGTAGGTGGGGAACTTATTAATCACATAACTGCCAATGAGCTGAGGAGAATGAGATACAGATTTTGAAAGATTGAACTTGAGTTATGAACTATAAACATGGTATAATTGGAAGTTAAATAAGAAACTGTAGCCCCCTTTTGAGTCCTTCTATAGAGTTTATGCCTGTATTTATATCCTTATATAGAATCTATTCAGGAGAGAGGCTTGCTAACCATAGCATACTTCCTACAGATAATGGGGATGGCTGAAATAGTTGGTTAACAGATCAGGAAAGAAACATGTTGGCTATTACAAAGCAGTTGAGATACCCAAAGGATGTAGCTGTCATAAAATGCTTAACTGGGAATGGGTTTACTAGAGGGTAATATGATCTTAATAGAATATAGTAATAGTTCTGAAATGGTATAAGCATAAGTTGTTTCTCCTTAGATGTGCCTTGGTTATATGATTTCCCTACACATGGATGCTCATAATTCCAATCCAGTTATCTTGCTTCCACTGAATGTATATGGCTGTATTTGTGGAAGAATAAGGTCAAGGCCTACAGAGTTTGTATTCTGTTGTTATTTTACTATTGTACTTTTATTAAATGCCTTGTAAATTAAGTAACTAACTAGTCTCAAAGAAATTTCTGGGGGCTAGTAAGCTTTAGTACATTAAAGGCAAGGATGAAGGAGATTCAGAGCATTGTCTACTCATACTATTATTGGAACAAAATGGAAAAGAACAGGCTTTGAGCTATTTATCAATATATAGCCAAATTATTTCCATTATACCATCCATACCCCAAAATGCCTTTTCTCAAAGCTTGGAAGGTAGAGAAAATTCTTCCACATCCTATCCTACATCCAGTCCATGAGTTGAGTCTACTTTTGGATCTAGAGGGAAAAAAAAATCATTGACCCATTACACTAAGCCTTGGCTGTCAGCTCTGACATTGTTCAGTGCACTGGGGAGAAACATGCAGAGGGTGTTGTACTGGTTGGATAGAGATCATCATTGTGTATTCCCCCTGCCCCCAACCCCAGTGGATATCTATCAGGAAGTATGCATGGCCTCTAAATAGCCAGCAAAGAATATTGCAACAATTAGGGAATGGGCATGAAACTTAGGGCTGACAATTTGAGTGTTAACACTTTGCATTTTAAGATTTTTGAGGATAATGTTAAAGCCTAGAGAAAGAAGACATATAGGAAAATTATTGAATTTTCTGGGAGCATAGCCAAAGAGAATCACAGTGATACCTCTCACATACACAAACTACTTTTTTTTCCCATTGGGTTTTCCTGATTACTTTTGTCTAATTTATGATCCTATTTACTATGCACAGGGAAGACAGGCATCCCTGTAAGCTATGCAGGTGCAGTTAACAATACTGGTTAAAAATAGGTCTCCAAATGTTGATATAGTCAGCAAAGAATCTTTCCTCTGAAGCTTTAGATACTGAACAGAATATTTCCTCTTCTCTTTGAAGCCTCAGCCCATACAACTAATATTATTGTTCCCTTTAATTAAAATGAGAAAATATATTGTTTGTAAAGCTTAGTCTTGACTAAAGCCAGGTGCAAAATCTATGTTTCCCATAATAGGAACTGCAACGTGGAAGGAAATAAAGTGATAAACTGATAAAAAAAATAGCATAATTATGTGTCTCTTGTTGCTATCAATCTTTGACTGGTAGAGGAGAAGTCCAGGTAAATTACAAAGTCTTTTTTTAATAAAGGAAAAAAAAACACAATGGGTTATATAACTTGTGGGATCTTGCCTTTGCTTTTTCAGAGCTGTTGAAATTTAAATTCCTCCCAAATCTTCAAAGGTTACTTCTCTTTCCTCCCTCCTTTTACCTCTCTCTTCCCTCCACTCCCCTCTTCTCCTTTCCTCTCTTCTCCTCTCCTCTCCTTCAATCTTATCCCAGTGTAAACCCGTGAACCTTGGAAGGATTTAAATTTGCCCTATTTTTCTTTCCCCTCTCCTTTTTCTTCTACTGTAGAATTTCCTTTTTAAAAGCTTTTAAATGATTTCCCCTTGGCCCAGTAACAGCTAATCTATTGTTGGAAAGACCGATTTTTTAAATGCTTCATATTTTATTTTGTATTTCATTCCGTGGACATTTCTGCCATACCACATTGCAGAAAATGTGAACATAAGCAGCTGTATTATGAGATGAACTTTGAGCACCAAATAGGTAGTCCCTAGAGGGGAGAAACTGAAATATGAGCTGCTTACTGGGGAGCTCAGTAAACCCTCCAATCTGTTTTAAATTATTTTGGTGCCTCTATTTAAAGGTTACATTTTTGTTGTTGTTGTGAGCTGTAGCTAGTCATACAAAATCTGTGCTATCTCAGTAGAGTGCCAATCTCCAGATTACACACCAGGGATCTTTCCTCATTCTCTTAAGTGAAGTAGTGTGTTTATACTTACCAACCCATTTTGACATGAATGAACTTTTCACGTCTCTGGTCATAAAATAAATATGTACTTTGGGGCAGAGAACACAGGAATCAGTAGGCCATTATGTTCATGTATTGTGGATAGAAATAGTGCATGTATGCATACATGTGTATATAGGCCTCAGAATAAATGGACCCCAAACCCTGACATTAATATAATGCCAAATCTGGAAAGTCAAATATACTCGGTCAGTGTATTCTTGTTATTTGCTTAACAATCTTACAATGCTCTTTTATAACATGAATTTGTCAACATTTCTGTTTGCTTTACTGGGGAAAGTATAAATAAAAAGAAGAATCTTAATTGTGAGGGGTATTTAGATGGAGCAGCACTATAAAGGGAAAGAAAGACATGAAATCTTTATTTCCTTGTGATTTGGGAAATAATGGCATGATGATAGGCTTCTAAGCTTAAGTGACCTCATTGTATAAATCTTAGGGCAAATTTAAAATCTTCCAAAAAGTTTGCCTTGGAATGATATTGTGACTAAATAAGAGTCAGAAAGTCCACAGATTATGATCTGAACTGGTCTACAATTGATAGGAATAAGATGATTTCAAACTTCTCCATTTCCACTGCTGAAAAAGAGAAAAGAAAGATCAAAGCTTTCTATACATTGACTAGATAGATCCAGCAGCTTAAAATCATAACTTCTTTCCTCTCTTTTCTTAATTTTTTCCTTCTTTTCTGACATTTTATTTTCCTTAAAAAAAGAAATTTGATTGAAAGAAATTCACTTTTAGTCTTAACTATAGCCTTAATTAGTATTATTAATGACAAAGGCATCATTTTAAATCAAAAAGAAATCATAGAATTACAAATTTAGAGCTAAAAGAAATAATAGAAGTTAGAAAGTTTAACTCTTGCTTTATAGGTGAGGAACCTAAGGAGCAGAGAGGTTAAATGACTTGCCTATGATAATACAGCTCCTCTCCCTTTTAGTATCTAAATGAGATCTTTCTCACCCTGAGTCCAAAGACCTATCCATTGCATTGTTGTCTTTCATTTATCAAGTTTCAATTTGTAAAGATATATATATATATATATATATATATATATTTATATATAATCTTGATTATCATAAAGTTCCACTTCTACACTGTCAAATTTTTAATGAAACATAATTTGTTCCTTAAATAAGTTTTTATTCTAAATAGCTATTCTTTATTATGATTTTCCTATAATGCTAATTTCCTTCAGGATTCATGTATTAAACATTCAGGACTTGGCTATCAACATGATTCCGTTTTCAACTAACAATTTTTGCTATTTTGACTTCCGTTCTCAATAGTACTAGTGGGAGATTCTTTAAACCCCAGTCATTTTCAATGAATTAGCATCAATGATGCTTTTGTATACTTTTTACAATTAAGGTGTAACTTGATTCATGGTTCATATTTAGGTATTTCTAATAATGTGTGCTTTGTGTTTATGCAAATTAAGAAAATTCCAAGCCTCTTGAAATAACATGATCAAATAAATCACCAAGAGTATTTCTGAAAAGGATATGGAAAAGTTCTTAGACATATTTTCCTGAACCGTGTTGAACAAAAAGTATATTGTATTACTTTACCAAAGTAATTATGTAGGGCATGTGGCATTTCTACTTTGTTAATCAGAGAGGATGCCCTCAAAAAGAGTATTTTGAGTAAATAAAGGCTGACAAATTTGTTGTATTGATTCTAGTTCAATCAATAGCAACTAAATCTAAAGCAACTATTGTATTTTTGGTTAAAGCCATACCCACAAAATAATCACATTTAACAGTACTGATTAGCACAGATGTTTAATTGAAAGAGAGATGGTTGGGGCATCTGCTATCTTGTCTGCTTTTAAATATATCCACTCCCAGGTTAAGCTCATCACTTCTTATTTCATCACCAGATCCACTAATTCAAACCAAGATTGCCAATCCAATCTCTCAACCTTCTGTCCCATCTTATAGTAGGACTGGAGGATAGAGTAACAAATTCCTTCCTATGCCTTCTTTTATAAAGAGTAGAAACTGAATTTCAACTCCATGGAACAAGATGCTTCCTCTGCCCCTGTCCTAAGTATCCACTATTCTAACCCTACCACTTTTTGTACATTGTTACGCACACACACACACACACACACACACACACAATTGTAAATTATTGAAGGCAAGGAACTATCTTTTCTTTATTAATTGTATCCCTGTGCTTAACAGTTCCTCGAACATAGTAGGTACTCAATGCACGTTCACTAAATTAAATACTCTAGAGCAGACTAGGTTCATCTAGTCAGAAGAGTAATCCCAGTCAGAAAGAGCGATCTGCCTTAATAGGTTATGGCACAACAGTAAAAGTGGGTATTTCCATACCTCAAGTATAATTGGATGACTGCTTTTGGAGAAATTCTGCTTTTGAAGTATGTGTGAACCATTTTTCAACTACCATTTGGAGTTCTCCTACTGTGCTGATTGTGTCTCAGTGTCTTAGGGCTTAAAAAAAAGAAGTTGTGTTCCTGGTAGAATAGAGACTGCTAAGGAGGTGTGTGTGTGTGTGTGTGTGTGTGTGTGTGTGTGTGTGTGTGTGTGTGTGTATGTGTGTGTGTTGCTGATGAGAATGGGCTTCAGACTAAGCTATATAATGCTTTGCCTGAAAATGCTTCTTAAAGGGGTTTCTCAGGTCTACTCATTTAAATATTTCAATATTCGAAGCACTTATGTTTTTATATGGATGAATATTTTATTCAGTTCCACAAATATTCATAGGCATGGCAGAAATCATTACATGAATAAGATGATCCCTAAAAGTAAAATTTTGAATTTCTTTTTCTTCAGTGACAGAAAAGTTCTTTCTATGTGCAAGAAAATGTGCTTGAAGCTCAAGACAAAATTGAAAAAAAATTTGCATTTAAAGAAGTTAGATTCTAAGTTGGGGGTGGGGTGGGGACAGGAAGGAGATATATATGAAATGAGGTCTAGAATTGTGGTGAGAAAGAGAAAACAGAATAAGTATTCTAGGTGTTGCAATCCATTTGAGAGTTGCTACAACAGAAAAGTTCATCAGAAAGTACATAATCCAGGTATGGGGAACTATTTTTTTTTTTCTGCCAAGAGCCTTTTAGATATTTATAACATCATTCAAGGGCCATACAAAATTATCAACTTATAGAATTCAAGTAGTGAGAGTTTGTTGTATTTAGCTGTCAGCTCATCATCATCTGCAGTTGCTTTAGCAAATTATTTAGTGTGTCTTATAAGGCCTACAGGCCAGATGTTTCACATCCCTGAAGCACTCTTTGATGACCTTCTGTGAATCTATCTAGATTGGTTGTTGGATGATAGACATACTGTCTATTATTGGACACACATACAAAAACTTTCTGATTTTCTAGGAAAACATATTCCAGACTATGCTCACTGGCAAACATTTTGAGAATTATGATGTCAGTTTTCATAATGAAATGAAGGATCACAGAAGAACTTTAGTGCATTTTATATTGAGGCAAAATCAATGGGGTGACATCTGCAAGCTCTTCCAGTTCCTCAGATTGAGGAAAGCATCTTGAGAATGCACCTCACCATTTTCCACATAGCTACTTTCTTGGAGTTTATAATCTTCAGAAACTCTTCATTCTACAAAATGAGATCAACTTTAGAACTTTTTCTAGCTCAGATTCATTTTGGCTACATTATGCCCCTATTATGCATAATTTCCCCTTCCTTTTCAGCTTATTTTTTACATGTTTTCTTTCTCCATTAAATTATGTACTCCCAGAAAACAAGGACTTTCTTACTTTGTATTCATAGCACTTAACACAGTGCCTAGTACATTATAGTCACATTGTTTATTTAATGTTTATTAACTCTAACTCTAATTCTATTTCATCGATCTCAGCAAAGTAAAATATGTGACTTTTTAGATCATCATAATCAGAAGAGTCCATGACACTAGCAAAAGATGAACTACTTATCTTCATCAACTCCAGGATAAATTATTCTAACATGGCTGGCAACTTAAGAGAACCTGGTTTCAATCTGACTCAGCTTTGCTGGTGCTTTCCCTTTATTACATACCTATATCCTTGCTCTCTTAAAATATTAATCATGATGGCCAAGACTGTTGATTCTTACTGTATGATGGGCAAAATATTGGCCTGGAAAGTATTTTCTTTACTTTCTGTGGGTTTCCTGTGCTCTAATGCCCAAGAAAAATTTCCAGTTAGTAGCAGTTATGAATTTTGACAGTAATTAAGCATCAAATCAGTATCTTCAATCTTTCATGTATTTACTGGATGTTTCCCTACTTCTTACAAACTTGATCATGACTCCACCATTCTCAAAACCTTTTACTCGATCCATCCATCTAGCCCACTCATTTTTCTTCTTCTCTTTTGTAGCTAACCTCCTTGAGGAAACTACAATAAATGTCAACATTTCTTTTCCTATCACTCTCTTCTTAACTCTCCATAATCTGGCTTCTAACCTCATAATTCAATCAAAAATACTCTATCCAAATTACTAATATCTTTTAATTGCCAAATCTAATAGATCATTCTCGGTCTTTATCCTTTGATTTCTCTGCAACCTTTGACACTCTCTATTATCCATTTCTTGATATTATCTTTTCTCTAGGTTTTCAAAACACTACTCTCTCCAGGTTCTCTTCCTAAATATTTGAGTATTTCTTCTTAATCTCTTTTGTCTTTCAGGTTCCGTCCTGATCGATCCTATTCTCTTTTTTCCCTCTATACATATCACTTAGTGACTTCATCAGCTCCCATAGATTCACTTATCATTTCTATGATGATCATTTTCCAATTCACTTATTCAGCTTTGTTGAACCCAGTTTCGCATCTCTAACTGCCTCTTGGAAGTTTGAATGGGATATCTTATAGACATCTTAAACTCAACATTCTAACACTGAATTTGTCTTCTACTCCAAACTCTTACCTCTTCTTAGCTTCCCTGTTACTGTTGAGAGAAACACTATCCTTCAAGTTACCCAGGCTTATAATTTAGGTATCATCCTTGATTCTTCACTGTCATTCCCCAAATCTATTGCCTTTTAAGTTTATTTTCATAGTACCTATAATATATGCTCCTTTGCTTCTGCCACCACCTTATTGATACAGGTTTTCATCACCACATGCTCAAACTTTTGCAATAGACTATTAGTTTGTCTTCTTGACACAAGCTTCTCTCTACTCTGTTCCATTTACCATTCAGCTATCAAGGTGATCTAGGTCTGACCATAAAATCTCTCTCCCTTATTCAGTAAATTCAGTGGTTCCCTATCATCTCTTGGAGCAAATATGACATTCTCTGGATGATGTTCACAGACCTCCCGAACCAATCTTGATCTATAGTTTTCATTTTTTCCCATGTAGTTGATATTTCTTTTTTTCTTAAATAACATTTTCACTTGAGAAACATCATTCCCTATTCCCCCCAAAAAAGTCCTCCCTTTCCAGCATTGAAAAAAAGAGAAAGAAAAATATAATCCTTGTAACAAAGGTTCATTATTAAATCAAATACATTATTTTTCTGGTAACGTCAATTGATAGCATATTTCTGCAAGCTTAGTTTATGGATTAATGAGTTTAGTCCATTCACAACAGTAGGTGCTTAATAATTAAAAGAATTAATTGAGTCAGCAGATCAAGATTCTTATTTCTGCCAATAATTTGCTTTGTGACTTCAAGTAATTAAATTTAATTAGTGTTCATTAAAGGCCTGCATGCACTAGGTGCTGTGGATTCTGAGTCAAAAATGAATTTTGTTAAGATGATTCCATTTTAATCGAGGATATGTGGGTCAGGGGATCACATAGAACAATTATATATATAAATGCAATGCAATCTAAATTGAAAGAGAATATAGTAATCTTTGGGGATGAGAGAAGATTTCATGGAGGAAGTGAATGCGCGCTTGAACAATCTTGAGAAAAACTGAAAATCTAAGAAGTAGAGAGGCATAAGAAAAAGTGCATTCCAGGTATGAAAGAAGGCTTGAATAAAGCCTCAAAGGTGGGAGAGCATGTTTTGGAGTATAAGGAATAGAGCATTAGCTATTAATAAATTTGACTGAAATGAACTTTTTCCTAACTTCATTTTCTTCAATTATAAAATGAAAAGACCTATATTAAATGAGAGCATGATTGATTATACTTTATCTGAAGAGCTAAAACTCTTTAGCAAGAGTAGAGCCAGATTGTTGCTCTGTGAGCTTGTCCTTACCAAGAAAGCATAGTTTCCCTAAGGGCTATCATGTCAATTGTGGATTTGGACAATGACTCTAATTGCTCTAGGTCAGCCCAGTCGTTTTCTTTTATATTTAAACTCATATGGTGGGTTTTCCCTTTAATATGGACCTTGCTTCTGTTTGCTCTTATGATTATTTTAGTAGAATCATAGACACTGGGGCTACAATGAACAGGATAGGTCACTGTATTCAGACATCTTCACCTAGTGAAGGTTATTGCCAGACAGTAACACTAGTCCCTTTAGAATTATATCTAATCTCTTTTTGAATGTCTTATTGATGTTTCTTCAGTGACCCCTTTTGGAGACTGTTCCATTGTTAAATTGCTCTTGCCTTTAGGACATTTTCTCTTATAAGTAATTTAAACATGCCCTTCTTATTCCTCATAAAATGTCCTAAATCAACCAAGAATGATTCTTCACAATACTTTATATTTTTTCTTCTTAAAGAAAATACAAGATGCTATGGGAAGCAGGCACAACTGTGTATAT
Source organism: Sminthopsis crassicaudata (assembly GCF_048593235.1). Taxonomy (NCBI): domain Eukaryota; kingdom Metazoa; phylum Chordata; class Mammalia; order Dasyuromorphia; family Dasyuridae; genus Sminthopsis; species Sminthopsis crassicaudata. Next base: position 451,134,822 of record NC_133619.1, read on the forward strand.
ATAGACTGTTTGGAAGTCCAAGTCATCTTATTCTTGTTTCTTTCATTATATTATGAAATTTTGTGGAACCCTGCCATTTTGATTGCTTGAACAATTGAAGGGGTTGATTTTAGTTCTGAAGCTCATCTAAAGCTAAAAATTATACTCTAAATTTTAAAAAATATTTGAAATTTTTATTCTATACTCACAAGTAGGACACCTTGGTCTTTTTGTTTGTTTGTTTTTGGTTACAGTTCTGCTAAGATTTAGATTAATTTACACCCAGTGCTTCTTTTCCTCTAATATTTGATCTCTTTTATGACAGAAATTTGATTTTCTTCTCATTGAAAAAAATTTCCTTTGTAATAAGTAAATAGCACCTAAACTTTTCTGTCCTTGATGGCACTATTTTTGAATCTTCACATCTTATGAAATTAACAGTGATAGTCTATTACAATTTATTCTGGAAGATCTAAAACTATTTCTCTAATGCATAACAACTATTTTAAAATAGTTTTAAATTTGAAATATACTTAAAAGATAAATGTACTTTATTTTATGTATTTAAAAACATTCTGAAAGGTTTTTTCCTACTTCCAGAGTTGAAAAGGATGAACGCTGGGTACAAGTTGTGGTATACTTTTCATTTTATTTTTCTTACTTTTTAATGTGTTTCTATTGCAACAACTAATATGGAAATATGTTTTGCATGACTTTATATGTATAATCAATAACATGTTGCTTGTTTTCTAAGGTGGTGAGGGAACAGAAGTGAAAAAAGTTTTGGAACTCAAACTTTTAAGAAAGTGTATTAATTTAAAAAAAGTAATTGGAAAATATTTATTTATTTATTTTAGTTACATTTGTCCAACTAAAAATTGTTGTTTTTTTATTTACAAAGTATGCTTCAATCTTTATTTAGACACAACCAGTTCTTTCTCCGAGTATGGATAGCATTTTTCATCATGAACCTTTCAGACTTGAATTAAATCACTGTGTGGCTTAGAATACAAGTAACTCACAACTGATCATTTTATAATATTGCTGTTACTTTGTACACAGTACATATCACTTTGTATGAGCTCATGGAAGTCTTTTCTAACATTTGTCATTTTCCTTTTCTGTCCTGTTAACTAATTTAATAGGCATAGTGTGGTTTCTTGAGCCCCCATGCTAGGGTGCCAAAATATAACATCCAGACTAGCTCTCTGGAGATCTCTAGGGACCAGTCCGAATCCTTGGTTTTAATGGAGGAATGATGAAGCAGGAGACCCACAAGGATAATCAAAGATGGAGTCCATTTATTTCAAGTCCACTCAGCCCCTAAAAACCTTAGTAGGATTACATCATTATAGCACACTGAGCAAGTGTTAACTATGCTATTGATATGTAAATTCCTCTTTAATGTAAGTATTCCTGGCTTCAAGTAGAAACACCCCCCTTGACTTCTCAGGAAGGGTGACAGGCACTAAAGGCATATGGAGAGCCAAATCAGATATTGTCAGCAGGTTCCCTCTGGGCTGAAGGGTGTTATACCTTACCCAGAGTTTCCCACTATCTGCAGCCCTCTACAAATAGGTATGAGGTAGTACCTCAGAATTGTTTTAATTTGCATTTCTCCAATCAAGAATTAATTCAAGTATTTTATTTATTTATTATTTTGCTGAGGCAATTGGGGTTAAATAACTTGCTCAGGATCACACAGCTAGGCAGTATTAAGTGTTCAAGGCCAGATTTGAACTCATGTCTTCCTCTATTCATTGAACCACCTAGCTGCCCCTAGAATATTTGTTTTTAATGTGGCCATAAATAGCTTGATTACTTCATTTGAAAACTATTCATATTTTTGATCATTTATAATTTGGGGAATGGCTTTTTAAAAACAAATTTGATTCAATCCCCTATGTTTGAGGAATTGGTCCTTCATCAGAGAAACTTCAAAATTCTTTTCACAATAAGTATTGCTAATTGTATCTCCTCCTTGCTTATTCTTTCTGTCTCTGTCTCTATCTGTTTCTATCTCTGTCTCTGTCTCTGTCTCTGTTCCTCTCCATCTCCCTCTCTCTTTCCTTCTCCCTTTTCCTTTTCCTCATATCCCTCTCCCTTATCCTTCTCTTTCTTTCTTTCTTTCTTTCTTTCTTTCTTTCTTTCTTTCTTTCTTTCTTTCTTTCTTTCTTTCTTTCTTTCTTTCTTTCTTTCTTTCTTTCTTTCTTTCTTTCTTTCTTTCTTTCTTTCTTTCTTTCTTTCTTTCTTTTCTCTCTCTTTCTCTCTCTGTCTCTCTCTCTCTCTCTGTCTCTCTCTCTCTCTGTCTCTCTGTCTCTCTCTCTCTCTGTCTCTCTCTCTCTCTCTCTCTCTCTCTTCTCTCTCTCTCTCTCTCTCTCTCTCTCTCTCTCTCTCTCTCTCTCTCTCTCTCTCTCTTCTTTCCTTTCACCCTGTCCCTCATGAAAAGAGTTTTGTTTCTGACCACTCTACTCCCTCAGAATGCCCTCCATTCTATCATTCTTTTCCATTCACATAGCCAGTCCTACTCCTACTTTCATGCAAGGTAAGGCAGATTTCTCTACCCATATCTCAGTTCTAACCTCTCAAAGAGTTTTTGTAAATATTAGATGAGATAATATAAGCAGAATACTTTGCCAGCCTTAAGTAACTATTCTGTCATTTAATTGTTTTTAAGGACTGTTTTTGGATTTCCTTGTGTGCCTGGAACTTAGCACAATATTTGGCATTTAGTAAGCTTATTCAACTTACTTGATTTTTCCTTACTTCCTGATTTCCAGAAGGTTTATATTGACATCACTAAAGACTGCCTGTTTAAGTGCATTGGGGATCTTTTTTGACAAAACTTTTGTTTCCATATCATAATAAACAGAATGTTCTAAAAGTTTTAGTGTGGCTTTAATATATTAAAGCTATTAACTTTAAAAAATTTTTACTGACTTGTCTGTCACACTGTATAAAACTCTCTCTCATTCTTAGTTATACAAGTTTCAGTGCTTAGTGATTTCTTTAATATGTCAGGGTTACATGTTTTCATCAGGATAGGTATTCCTTCCACTGATAAAGCCAGACACCCTTTTGAGCCCTAATAGTTAGTTTTCTAAGGTGTTAAAGGAAAAAATCATTTCTGGTAGTACACTCTCTGTTAATGAACCTTTTTGAACTTAGGCTGGTTCTTAGATGACTGGCATAGAGAGAAGCATATACTATTTAATGATTAATTTGAATTTTCATTGCTTCACTAAGGTTTACCGAAGATCCTTAAGAAATCTCTTGACAAAGTATGTTTACTCATTTTAAATATTAGAACCAGAATATTGATGGACCCTTTAGTCATTTCTTCTGATTTGCATGTTCCTTTGTCTTTTATATTTGCTTTGTCTGAACTTCAAATATGTCATAATTATTATGTTTACAAAAGATACTTTTTAAAGTGTATAAAATATGGAAAAGAATACTCATTAGTCACTCATTCTGACTTAACCATATTCATACACGAATCATATGTTTCAAATAGTGTTTTCACTAACATACATCATTTTATGTTGCCAATAGACAATTTAATTCTTAGATAAAGACAAGAATAACTGAAAATTATAAGTATTTCACAGTATATGAACGTTGAAATAAAACTGAAAATATTGCATGTAACTTATTTTGTGCTGATACTTCCCTGAAATTTTTCAGTTTTTAATAGAATCCTTATTCCATACATTTTTATATAGAAATGGTTATAGGAAAAGTGATGATATAGGTATAGGAATTTGATAATACATTTATCAGAATGGCTTCTGTAGCACCTGTAAAGCACAGCTGTGAAGTTTTCTTTGCATAACACATGTTTCTGAACTGATAACCTATAATTCACTTTTCAAAGTCAAGTAAAACAAAATCCCCTTCAAATGGAAGAAAATTTAAACATGTCAAATGATCTGTGAAGTTGAGGATCCAAAAAATAAGCAGAATGACCTGGACAGAAATTTATCACAAATAGAAAATAGCTGGGAGTGGTAAAGCAATTCTTCAGAGAGAGAAAGAGAGAGAGAGAGAGAGAGAGAGAGAGAGAGAGAGAGAGAGAGAGAGAGAGAGAGAGAGAGAGAGAGAGAGAGAGAGAGAGAGAGGGATAATTGCTGCAATAAGAAAAAAAAAACTTTTTGAAATCAAGAAAAGTTGATAACTATGGAGAAACAGTAAGAAAGTCAGCCTATATTGTCTTCATTAGCATGGTGGTATTTCCCAGCATGACAGATTGATAGACTGGATAAGGAGAAAGGAAAGGGATATCAGTATTTATCTGTTTTCATCTCATATTAGTTTTAAAATAATACTGAAAAGAGTCAAAAACTTGTTGGAGGTACTGGGGGAGAATGGGCATACTAATGCACTCTTAGTGGAATTGTATAGTAAGCCAGGTAATTTAGAGAATGTTTTCAACTAGATTCCCAAAATCACTACACTATTCATATACTTTGAATTAGAGAGAATACCACGAGGCATATACATTAAAGAAGACAAGGAATCATGAATAAAAAATATTTGTAGCGACATTTTTATTGTAGTTAATTAAGAACTAGTACCTATCAACTGAGGAATGTTTGAATAAATTATGGCATATGAATGTAATAAACTATTATGCCTCAAGGAATGACAGAGGGATAAATTCAGAGAAAGTTGAGAAGAATCGTAAGAATAGATGCAGTGTAAAGTGAACAAAAGTAGAGGAAAAACAATTTCCACAAAGATGATAGTATATAAATGAAAACACTATTGAAGGAATTACAGTTATATTAATCATTCAGTGAGCAATCATGACTTCAGAGATCTGATCAGAAGCATATGCCCCATTTTTTGGCAGGAAGAATGATGAACTAAAGCTATAGAATTTGACATTTTTCAGGAATAACCAGTATGTTAATTTATTTTGCTTGACTATACTTATTTGGTAATTGGAAGGTATTTATTTGGAAGGAAGGGGAATTTTAGGTGAAAATCAGATGGCATGAAAATAAAAGTAGAAAGTAAGTATTAATGAAACACTTAAAAATATACAAAAGATCAATAAAATTCAGAAGGGAATACAGAAAAGAAGGGCATAACTAATCTAATTTTAAAAATCTAACAAATTATGTATAATAGAAGTTCATTGTTTCATATACAGTTTTCTTTTTCTGTTCTTTGTACTGTAGTTACTAGAAAAAAAAAACAAAGAAAAAAAGACTGATGGAGGCAGGGAATTGGGTACTTTCAAAAGGAAAGTGTTTCTTGCCATATCTGTCCCATTTTCCCTTCAATTTTCACTTTGTCCTATTACATATTATCATAGTGCCTTGTCTGCACTCTTGCAGTAGTATATTTACTGGCCTCTTCATTTCAATCAACTGATAAGTTATTAAAAACTTCAACATGTTGGGGAATGTGCTTTATACATCCTGGGTATATAAATACAAAGATTGAAACAATGTCTACTTGAAATAACCTACATTCTGAAATCTACTGCATATACCACTGCCAGTTTAATATCCCTAATGCATAGGCCTGGATATTTTACTTTCCTGCTCAATTACTATCAATGGATCCCTATAGTTTCTTTTTTATTATTATTAGAGCTTTTTATTAATAAAACATATGCATGGGTAATTTTTCAACATTAACCCTTGCAAACACTTCTGTTCCAACTTTTCCCCTTCTCTCCATCCCCTCCCCTAGATGGCAGGCAGTCCCATACATGTTAAACATGTTAAAGTATATATTAAATACAATGTATGTGTACATATTTATGCAGTTCTCTTGTTGTACAAGAAAAATCGGATTTAGAAAGGTAAAAATAACCTGGAAAGAAAAACAAAAATGCAAGCAAACAACAACAGAAAGAGTGCAAATGCTATGTTGTGGTCCACACTCATTTCCAAGTGTACTTTCACTGGTGCTGCTGATTCTGTTCATCACTGATCAATTGGAACTGAACTGGGATCCCTATAGTTTCAAGGATAAAATACAAATTTCTTGATTTATTATTTAAAGTCTTACACAATTACCTGCTTCCAACCTACCATTTTTATTTTATCTTTAACAAATTCCATTAATATACTCTTCATCTATACAAAATTATTTTCAAGGCTATGAACACATCTTGTGCTTTCTTGCCTTCATGCTTTTGCTGATATTGGCATCCATTCTTGGAATGCCTTCTTTTTCATTTTTACCTATTGAAATTTACCTAATTATCAAGACTCACTTAAATACTGTCTACCTCAAGAAACTTTTCCAATTTCTCTAGTTGGAAGCGATCTTTTGCTATTGGTAAGTTTCTTGGAGAAGTCTTTTGTGTACTTTAAAAATTCTCACTCAAATCATAGTTTTCTATATATGGTAAATATCTCACTGCTGGATTTTAAGGTGCTAAGGCACAGGTTGAACACTGGTCTGCAACTTACAGAAATAGAATTACCTGGAATTCTAGAAGTTTAAATGTTTCTTAGGTAAAGTGCCCAGAAAATTTGAAAGATCAATCTACATGTCAAAGAAGATGTTTGGAGTGGTGGATAGAAATTATCTTTAGAGCCAGAAAGAACTGAGCTCAAATCTTCTCTGTAACACATACCTGTCATAGAACTGAAGGTGAGCCATTGAAGCCCTCAATGCCCAAGGCAATTTTCTAAAACTCTTAAGTTGAAGAGAAAGTAATAGTTTACTTTGATAGAGAATTTCTTTGACCTGTGGGATCTCTGTGAATGAATAAAAGGAAGCAAGCATTTATTAAATACCTACTATGTGCCAGGCATTTTCTTTTCTTTTCTTTTCTCCTTTTTTTATTAATTTTTATAATTATAACATTTTCTTTGACAGTACATATAGGTAATTTTTTTTTTTTTTTTTTTACAAAATTATCCCTTGTACTCCCTTCTATTCCGAGTTTTTCCCCTCCTTCCCTCCACCCCCTCCCCTAGATGGCAGGCATTCCCATACATATTAAATATCTTATAGTATATCCTAGGTACAATATATATGTGCAGAACCGAATTTTGTTGTTGTTGTTGCAAAGGAAGTATTGTATTCACAAGGTAAAAATAATCTGGGAAGAGAAACAAAACAAAACAAAGCAAACAATAAAAAAAAAATGCTCTCAGTTTACACTCATTTCCCAGTGTTCCTTTTCTGGGTGTAGTTGATTCTGTCCATCATTGATCAATTGGAATTAGATTAGCTCTTCTCTATGTTGAAGATATCCACTTCCATCAGAATTCATCCTCATACAGTATCATTGTTGAAGTGTACAATGATCTTTTGGTTCTGCTCGTTTCACCCAGCATCAGTTGATATAAGTCTCTCCAAGCCTCTCTGTATTCCTCCAGTTGGTCATTTCTTACAGAACAATAATATTCCATAACATTCATATACCATAATTTACCCAACCATTCTCCAATTGATGGGCATCCATTCATTTTCCAGTTTCTAGCCACTACAAAAAGGGCTGCCACACACATTTTGGCACATACAGGTCCCTTTCCCTTCTTTAGTATTTCCTTGGGATATAAGCCCAGTAGTAGTAGGGCTGGGTCAAAGGGTATGCACATTTTGATAACTTTTTGGGCATAATTCCAGATTGCTCTCCAGAATGGTTGGATTCTTTCACAACTCCACCAACAATGCATCAGTGTCCCAGTTTTCCCACATCCTCTCCAACATTCATCGTTATGAGTTCCTGTCATCTTAGCCAATCTGAAAGGTGTGTAATGATATCTCAGAGTTGTCTTAATTTGCATTTCTCTGATCACTAGTGATTTGGAACACTCTTTCATATGGGTGGAAATAGTTTTAATTTCATCATCTGAAAATTGTCTGTTCATATCCTTTGACCATTTATCAATTGGAGAATGGCTTGATTTCTTATAAAGTCAATTCTCGGTATATTTTGGAGATGAGGCCTTTATCAGAACCTTTAACTGTAAAAATTTTTTCCCAATTTGTTACTTCCCTTCTAATCTTGTTCGCATTAGTTTTGTTTATGCAGAAACTTTTTAATTTGGTGTAATCAAAATTTTCTTTTTTGTGATCAATAATGGTCTTTAATTCTCCCTTGGACACAAACTCCTTCCTCTTCCACAAGTCTGAGAGGTAAACCATCCCATGTTCCTCCAATTTATTTATGATTTTGTTCTTTATGCCTAAATCTTGGACCCATTTTGATCTTATCTTAGTATGTGGTGTTAAATGTGGGTTCATGCTTAGTTTCTGCCATACTAATTTCCAGTTTTCCCAGTAGTTTTTGTCAAATAATGAATTCTTATCCCAAGATTTGGGATCTTTGGGTTTATCAAACACTAGATTGCTATTTTTATTCACTATCTTGCCCTGTGAACCTAACCTATGCCACTGATCAACTAGTCTATTTCTTAGCCAATACCAAAATGGTTGCTTTATAATACAGTTCTAGATCAGGTACAGCTAGACCACCTTCATTTAATTTTTTTTTCATTACTTCCCTTGAAATTCTCGACCTTTTGTTCTTCCATATGAATTCTGTTGTTATTTTTTCTAGGTCATTAAAATAGTTTCTTGGGAGTCTGATTGGTATAGCACTAAATAAATAGATTAGTTTAGGGAGTATTATCATCTTAATTATATTTGCTCGGCCTATCCAAGAGTACTGAATGTCTTTCCAATTATTTACATCTGACTTTATTTTTGTGGCAAGTGTTTCATAATTTTGCTCATATAATTCCTGACTTTCCTTTGGTAGATATATTCCCAAATATTTTATACTATCGACCGTTATTTTGAATGGAATTTCTCTTTGTATCTCTTCCTGTTGGATTGTGTTGGTAATGTATAAAAATGCTGAGGATTTATATGGATTTATTTTGTATCCTGCCACTTTGCTGAAATTTTGAATTATTTCTAGTAGCTTTTTAGCAGAGTCTTTGGGGTTCTCTAAGTATACCATCATATCATCTGCAAAGAGTGATAATTTGATTTCCTCATTTCCTACTCTAATTCCTTGAATCTCTTTCTCAGCTCTTATTGCCGAGGCTAGAGTTTCTAGTACTATATTGAAAAGTAATGGTGATAGTGGGCAACCTTGTTTCACTCCTGATCTTACAGGGAAAGGTTCTAGTTTATCATATGTTTACTGACGGTTTTAAATATAGGCTCATTATTATTTTAAGGAATAGTCCATTTATTTCTAAACTCTCAAGAGTTTTTAGTAGGAATGGATGTTGGATTTTATCAAATGCTTTTTCTGCATCTATTGAGATGATCATATGGTTTTTATTAATTTGATTATTAATATGGTCAATTATACTAATAGTTTTCCTAATATTAAACCAGCCCTGCATTCCTGGTATAAATCCCACTTGGTCATAGTGTATTATCCTGGGGATGATTTTCTGAAGTCTTTTTGCTAATATCTTATTTAAGATTTTAGCATCAATGTTCATTAAGGAAATTGGTCTATAGTTTTCTTTCTCAGTTTTCAATCTACCTGGTTTAGATATCAGTACCATGTCTGTGTCATAAAAGGAATTTGGTAGGACTCCTTCAATCCCTATTTTTTCAAATAGTTTATATAGCATTGGAGTTAGTTGTTCTTTAAATGTTTGGTAGAATTCACATGTAAATCCATCTGGTCCTGGGGATTTTTTCTTAGGAAGTTGGTCAATAGCTTGTTCTATTTCTTTTTCTGAGATGGGACTATTTAGGCTACTTACTTCTTCCTCTGTTAATCTGGGCAAGTTATATTTTTGAAGGTATTCTTCCATTTCATTTAAGTTATCGAATTGATTGGCATAAAGTTGAGCAAAGTAGCTCCTAACTATTGTTCTAATTTCCTCTTCATTAGTGGTGAGTTCTCCCTTTCCATTTACAAGACTAACAATTTCCTTTTTCTCTTTCCTTTTTTTAATCAGGTTTGCTAAGGGTTTGTCTATTTTGTTGGTTTTTTCATAGAACCAACTCTTAGTTTTATTAATTAATTCAATAGTTTTTTTACTTTCAATTTTATTAATCTCACTTTTTATTTTTTGAATTTCAAGTTTTGTGTTTGTCTGGGGGTTTTTAAATTGTTCCTTTTCTAGTAATTTTAGTTGTAAGACAAATTTGTTGGCCCTCTCTTTCTTTATTTTATGCAAGTAGGCCTGTAGAGCTATAAAACTTCCCCTTATTACTGCTTTGGCTGTATCCCACACATTTTGGTATGATGTCTCATTATTGTCATTTTCTTGGGTGAAGTTACTAATTATGTCTATGATTTGTTGTTTTACCCAATCATTCTTTAGTATAAGATTATTTAGTTTCCAATTATTTTTTGGTCTATCTTCCCCTAGCTTTTTGTAAAATGTAATTTTGATTGCATTCTGGTCTGAAAAGGATGCATTTACTCTTTCTGCCTTACTGCATTTGATTTTGAGGTTTTTATGCCCTAGAATATCATCAGTTTTTGTGTAGGTTCCATGAACTGCTGAGAAGAAAGTATACTCCTTTCTGTCTCCATTTAGCTTTTGCCAAAGATTTATCATATCAAACTTTTCTAGTATTCTATTTACCTCTTTAACTTCTTTCTTATTTATTTTGTGGTTTGATTTATCTAATTCTGAGAGTGCAAGGTTGAGATCTCCCACTATTATAGTTTTGCTCTCTATTTCTTCTTGCAGCTCTCTTAATTTCTCACCTGAAGCATAGTAGATTCTGCTCCACCCTTTTACTTTTATTTTGAATGTATCACCCTGTTTCAGGTGTGTTTCCTGTAAACAACATATAGTAGGATTCTGACTTTTAATCCAGTCTGCTAACCACTTCCTCTTTATGAGGCAGTTTGCCCCATTCACATTTATGGTTAGAAGGACTAATTCTATATTGTTTGCCATCCTATTAACCCCTGCTTATGCTTTTCCCCTTTCTTTCCCTCTTACCTCCCTACCCAGTATTAAACTTGTGAACACCACTTGCTTTTCACAGCCCTCCCTTTTTAGTATCCCCCCCACCTTAAAGTCCCTCCCCTTATTTTACCCCTTTTCCTCACAATTTCTGTATTCCCTTCCCCTTACTTTACTCCTTCCCTCTCACTTTTCAATGAAGTGTAAGAAGTTTCACCATAAATCAAATATGTCTATTGATACACACTATGTTCATCCCTCTCCTTTCTTTCTTTCAGATATAATAGGTTACCTTTGCCTCTTCATGAGATGTAGTACCACCACTTTACACTTTTTTATGATATAATTTCCTTTCCACCTCTAGTTTCTAGGACAAATTATACATATGTTCTTTACATATTTTTATGGCAGAAGTATAGTTCTCAAGATTTCTTTTTACCTTTTTAGAAATCTCTTGAGTTCTGTATTTGAAGATCAAACATTTTATGTTGGTCTGGTTTTTTCATCAAGAATAGATGGAATTCATTTATTTTGTTAAATGTCCATCTTCTTCCCTGGAAAACGATGCTCATTCTTGCTGGGTAAGTTATTCTTGCATACCAAGTTCCTTAGCCTTTCGGAATATCATGTTCCAGGCTCTTTGTTCTTTTAATGTGGACGCTGCTAGATCCTGGGTTATCCTTATTGTGGCTCCTCCATATTTGAATTGCTTTTTTCTAGCAGCTTCCAATATCTTTTCCTTTGTCTGATGGTTCTTGAACTTGGCCACTATATTTCTTGGCGTTTTGATTTTAGGGTCCCTTTCAGTAGGTGATTGATGAATTTTTCCAATGTCTATTTTACCCTCTGTTTCCAAAATGTCTGGGCAGTTCTCTTTGATAATTTCCTTGAAAATAGTGTCCAAGCTCTTTTTTTCCTCACATTTTTCAGGGAGTCTGATTATTCTCAAATTGTCTCTCCTGGATCTGTTTTCCAGGTCTGTTGTCTTTTTAATAAGGTACTTGACATTCTTTTCAATTGTTTCATTTCTCTGGTTTTGCTTGACTACCTCTTGATTTCTCTTTGAGTTATTCATTTCCACTTGTTCAAGTCTAATTTTCAATGATGTATTTTCTTTACTCACTTTTTAAATATCTTTTTGTAATTGACCAATTGTGTTTTTATCTTCTATGGAATTTTTTTCCATTTTTTCCATTTTATTTTTTTAGAGAGCTGATTTCTTTATCCAGCTCACTAATCCTGTTTTTCTTGGAGTTGTTTACCTTTTCCAGTTCACTAATCCTGTTTTCCTTGGAGTTGTTTGCCTTTTCTAATTCACTAATTTTGTTTCTCAATGATTTGATCTCTTTATCCACTCTGGATGACTTCTCCAGGCTCTCTTTCCAAGCTTCCCTTTCCTTTTCCCATTTCTTTTCTAGCTCTCTTGTGAGAGCCTTTTTGATTTCCTCTATGAGGTTCTTTTGTATTGAGGAGCAGATCATATCCCCGTTAGGGAATTCCTCTGGGGACAGGCTGTTTTTAGTCTCCTCAGTATTTAAAGTCTGCTCTCTCTCCATACAGAAGCTGTCCATCGTTAGAGCCCTTCTGAATTTTTTGTTCATTTTGTCAAGAGTGGAATGGAAGAAAACAAATTGACAAGAGAAACAATTGTTCTGTTTTGGGGGGGATGGGGCTGGATGGTGTTAACAGGCTTCCTCTACAGACTGGGGGTAGGGCAGCAGAGAGCCACTAACAGGGCAGCGATGGCTGTGCTGCATCTGCACTCTGAGGCTCTGAGAATGCGCTGAGTCACTCCAGGTGGGGGTTGGGGGTGGCTGGGTTCTGAGAGACGCTAGCTTTCCGGGGTTTTAATCCTCACCTCGGGTGTTTACACCCTCTCTGCTGCTCCTGGCTTGCTGCCAAGACGGAGTATCCACACTGGGGAAAAAGTCTTTTTGCAGAAACAGCAGAGATCGTACCCCTCCCCCTCTAGTCTGAGCTGTGTGAGCTGTCTGTCTCTCTGGCTGCCTGCCCTCAGTCTGTGCCCAGTATGTTCAACCCTCCCCCGAGCAAACACAGACCTTCTCTGGCGAATTTCAAGGATGTCTTCTCTTGGTGATTATTTGTGGGTTTCTTTTCTGGTCAAGCATTAACTCTTAGGCTTGTCATGAAGTAATTTCTGAGAGAAAATGCGGAGCTCAAGTAGCTGTCTGCCTCCACACTGCCATCTTGGCCGGAAGTCGCCAGGCATTTTCTTATTTGGTTCTCATAACAATGTTGGGGAGGTAGGTACTATTATTATATAAATTTTATATTTCTGGAAACTGAGACAGACAGATTAAGTGACTGCCCAGGTTTATGTAGTTAGCATCTAAGACCAGATTTGAATTCAATTAATCTTGACTCCAAGATAAGCAGTCTATCCATTATACCAACCAATGCCAGTGAAAAATCATAATACTCATTGCCAGTCTATCTCTATATGACTGTCAGTTATTCATACTTATTATCACTACTACTATGGTTGCCTTTCTGATTCATATTCATGTTTCAGCTTCTATTAATCAGAAAATAACATTTCTAAAACGCACTTTGTTAATTAGCTTAAGTCAGATGGTCATATATTTTAGTCTTAAAAATTGGACAAGGTTTTTATTCCCCAGGATGAATATGCTCCAAAAGAATTGTGTTTCTAATGGAAACAATGCTGGCTAGGAAGACCCAGAACAAATCATAAAAATGAAGACAATAAAGAAAAAGAAGAAAGAGTAGCACCATGGAGGATCACCCAATCTCTTGGAATAAATAGCTAAAATGAAGCTGTCAGAAGTTAAAGAAATTTTGTGGATCCATATACTCTCAAAACCATAATCCATTAGTGCTTGTCTCCATGACTTCCATCACTAAATTCTCTCTCTTCTCAGGTTCCATGATTATATCTTAGTTTAGATCATGCCACCTACTGATGAGTGGTCTTCAGAGTTTGGTCTTAAGCTCTTTGCTTTTCTCTTTATATATAATTTTACTTGATGATCTCATCAGTTCCTATGTATTTACATATTGTATTTATGCTCATGACTCTCATATCTACTTACTCAGCCCTAACCCCTATTCCAACCTTTATATTTGAATATCCAACTATCTATTAAGCATCTCAAATTGATTGTCCCATAGTCATCTTAACATGTCCCAAACTGAACTCATTAATTCTACCACCATCTCACTCCCACCTTGACAACCACTGCTACCACCACTGCCAATCTTTTTCTTCTACATACCTCCTTATTACTTTTAAGGATGCTCTTATACTCTAAGATATCCAGGCTCACAAACTAAGTGTCATTATTAATTTCTCACTTTCTCTTACTTTTACCTCTTTCCCCATATCCAATATGCTGCCAAGATATTTTGATTTTACTGTCATAACATCACTCACATATGTATGCTTTTCTCCTCTGACACTTCCATCACATCAATGTAGATCATTATTGTTTCATGCTTGGTCTACTGCATTAGCCTGCTGGTTGGTCTCCCTAACAATAGTTTCTCTCCACTCCAGTCCATTCTCACTCAGCTATTAAATTAATTTCCCAAAGCAAAATTATCACTATGTTAGGACCATTGGGCTCCCATACTTTCAATAAACTTCAGTGGATACCTATCACCTTCTGGATCAAATATGAAATAGTCTATTTGATATTCAAACATTTTATAATTTGACCCTCTTCTATCTTTCTAACATTTTAATACTTTGCAACCGTATTGCTTTCTATACATTGAGACTAATAACATTGGCCTCCTTACCATTCCTTGAGCAAGATATTTCATCTACTGTCTTCAGCAATTTTCACCGTCTATCTTCCACGTCAAGAATTAATTTCCTTCTTTATTTCTACTTTCTGGATTTCTCTGGATATCTTTTAGTCCCAGATTAAATATGAAACTGGGGGAAAAAACTTAAAGGAGCTTTTCGTTATCTCCATGTTAGTGCTTTCCCCTCATTGATTATCTCCAAATAATACTATATGTCTTGTTTGTACATAGTTGTTTATATTGTTTTCCCAGTTAGATTATGAACCTTAATATGGTGTTTAATAAATGTCAGTTGATTTACTATCACAATAATATATTAAATGATTTAAGTATGTCATATCAAAAAAGAAAATTACAGCCCTAAACTTAAAAAATAATTTATTCCACACAATGGGGTAAAATTATTCTATTACTCTTAAATGGAGTAGAGAACTTCAAAAGAATCCTGGTAAAAAGATCAAAACTGAGAATAAAACTGAAAATAGAAATACTTGGACCAAGAGAAACACACTAGAATATATACAACTGAGCAATCAGAAAGGAATATATGAGGATGAAGTACTTACATTTTTAATAGAAAGGAAGGATAATTGTTCCCTCAGAACAATAATGGCATCACAGGTTATATAGAAAGAAAAAATAAGGAAGAAGTCTTGAAAGTGGTTTTGTTATATTAAACTTATCTTTTAAAAACAAAGTAAAAGAAACAGAAAAGGTATATACTGTATACTATTTATACTGTAAATAGTAAGAGGACAATGATGGGGAAATTAATCTGATATAATAAGATTATACAAATAGAAGACTATACAAATGAAAAGGTACCTATCACCTAAATCTCTCTTTCATCTGAGTGTAAAGGAGAGTGGAACAAACAAGGACAAACAATGACACAGATACACAAGATTTAGTATAGTTGTTCTTATTTAGTCATATCCAACTCTTCATAAATCCATCTGGGGTTTTCTTATCAAAAGATATAGGAGTGATTTTCCATTTCTTTTTCCAGCCCAATTTACAAATAAGGAAACCAAAGCATAGGATTAAGTGACTTGCCTAGTGTTATACAATTAGTAAATCTATATATTTTTAACTTTAAATTTTTATTAATCTCAACTTTGATTTTTAGGATTTCCAATTTGGTGCTCACTTGGGGATTTTTAATTTGTTCTTTTTCTAGGTTTTTGTTTTGTATGTTTTCAGTTGCATCCACAATTCATTGATATATTCCTTCTTTTTTGTTGATGTAAGAAATTAGAGAAATAAAATTTCCCCTAAGTACTGCTTTGCTGCATCCCACACATTTTGAGATGTCTCAATGTTAGCATTATCTCTAATGAAATTATGTTTTGTTTCTGTGATTTTTCTTTGACTCATTTATTCTATAGTATTTTATTTTTTAGCTTACTCACTTCCTTAGTTTCTTTCTTTTCTTTTCTTTTTTTTGGGTTGAATTTATAAAGTTATGAGAGGGAACAGTTGGGGTCCCTACTATATGGCTTTACTATTTCTTCTTGTAACTCATTTAACTTCTTTAAGAATTTGGATGCTATACTACTTGGCACATATATGTTTAATATTGCTATTGCTTCATTATCAATACTTTAGCAAAATTTAATTTACTTTCTTATCTTTTTTAAGGTATATTTTTGCTTTTGATTTATCTGCTGCCAGGATTGCTACCCTTTTTTTCCTTGTTTTTCTTTTCTTTATTTATTTTTTTACTTTACCTAATAGATTCTGCTCCAACCACTTACCTTTACCTTGTGTGTGTCTTGATGCTTCAGGTATATTTTTTTAAACAACATATTATTGAATCCTGGGTTTTAATACACTCAACTATTCTCTTTCATTTTATGGGAGAGTTCATCCTATTCACATTCACAATTATGATTAACTACCTATGTACCCTTCTTTTCCTCTTATTTTGTCCTCTCTCTCCTTTCACCCTTTCCCTCCTCTACAGTTTTTATTACTGTCTGCTGCCTCTTCTGTTCTGCCCTCTCTTCTGACAAGCCTCATCCTCCAACCCCTTATATAAACTCCTTTCTTATTACTTTCCTGTTAAGAAAAATGGCTTTCTATATTCTACTGATTGTATATATTTTCCCCTTTTTGAATCAATACTGATGACAGTAAGGTTCAAGTGATGCTTATTGTCCACCTCTCAACTTTCTCCCCACTAGAAAAGATCTTTCACCTCACTTCAAGTGAAATACCTCTCCCTTCCTTTTGTACCTGGTATAGTATACTTTCTCTAAATTTTTAAATGTTATTCCCTCATATTCACATTATACCAATGCCATCTGTCTATGTATATTCCTTTTAGCTGTATTATTGGAATACAGTTTTTAAGAATTATAAGTATTCTTCTTTGTATGGATATAAACAGCTTAGCTCTATCAAATCCCTTATGTTTTCTTTCATCTTTCTTTTACCTCTTTATGCCTCTCTTTGGTCTTCTTATTGTAAGTTTTATTTTTGGTTTAGTTCTGGTTTCCTCCTTACAAAAGTTTGCAAACCTTCTATCTCATTGAATGACCATTCTCCCTATTTGTTTATTATGCTTATTATTATTATTATTATTATTATTATTATTATTATTTGGCAATTAAGTGATTCTTGGTTTTAGTCCTAGCTTTTTTCTCTTCCAGAATATCAAATTCCTTGGCCACAATTATTTAATATTACAGTTCCTAAATCCTGTGTAATCTTAATTGTGACTCCTTAGTATGTGAAATGTTTTTGTCTGACCACTTGTAGTATGTTTTCCTTGACCTCAAAGTTCTAAAATTTGGCTAATATGTTCCTTCAACTTTTTATTTAGGGGTCTCTTTCCTGAAGTGGTCAATGGATTCTTTCAAAGTCTATTTTGCCCTCTGATTCCAGGATATCAGGACAGTTTTCCTTGATAATTTTTTGAAAGACTTTGTCCAAATCCTCCTTTTGATTGTAGTCCAATGATTCTGACATCGTCTCTCCTGAATGTATTTTCCATGTCAGTTTTTTTTTATGAGACATTTGACATTTTCTTCCATCTTTTCATTCTTTTGAATTTATTTGACTGATTTTTGCTGTCTCATGTCATAATCATTAGTTTCCACAAAACCAAGTCTACCTTTTAACGTGTTCTTTTCCTCACTTAGTTTTTGTACTTTCTTTTGTATTTGGCAATTTTACTCTTCAAGGAGTTGTTTTTTGTTTTGTTTTGTTTTGTTTTGTTTTTTAGTGGAGTTTGTGTCTTGATCTTCACCACAATAAATTTCAATGCTCAGATCCTTTTTGTTTATTTGTTTGTTTTTGTTGTTGTTGTAACTCTTGGGTTTGTTTGTTTTTAGCTAATTTTTTTGGAATTTATTTTTTCCTTCTTATTTTGAGTTCTGCTCCCAGGGTGGTAGGGGAAATGTCTTAGGATTTTTGTGCTAGGGATTACAGGCCCAAGCTATTCACTTGGCTCTGTACTGATGTTGGTCTGAGGCACACAGGGAAATCTGATGTCTGCTGCTGTGTTGTGGGGGGATCTGACTGTTTAACTAGTGCTCAGCAAGGTCCTAATGTAGTTGGCAGGTGTATGCTGAGGATTGTGAGCTTTTTTTATCTTTTTCCTGGGGCTATACTAAAGACATGGCAGTATGACCTCTAGTGGCTGCCAGTTTGCCTAGGGTTTTGCTGAAGCACATGGTTTTTAGAGCTCATATCTGACCATTCCTGGCTGAGTGAGGCAAATTGGGGTGTTTTGGTGTTAGTGTTTGCTTGTTCCACTGTACAGAGCTCAGGCTTTCCTAAAAGTTTGATGAAATGTATTTTGTTTCTGGTTTTCAGATGCTTCGTCTCCTAGACAGTGCTCCCTTTTTATCTGAGTGACACAGGTCTTTTTTTTGCCAATCTTCCAACTTTCTTGGCTTCAAAAATTGCTTCACTCTACCTTTTTGCTAGTTCTATTGTTCCAGGGTTTGTGTTGAAGTACTATTTTATGGTTGTTTGGGGGTAAATATAGGAAAATTATGGCTATTTACTTCTTCCTCCACCATCCCTAAAAACAAGTCTTTAAAAAGGGAATAGTCAAATAATCAAAGAATGGAATCAAAAAACTTTATCATAATTTCTTATACTGAACAAATTATAGGTCTAGAAAAAAATAAGTTCTTGTTGGGATGTACACACTTAGTAAATATATATTTAATTTAATAAATTTGAATTAAATTAATTTTTTTCAGGAAAAATGTTATCTAGAAGCATCTGTAAGCAGAGACAATGAAGAAAGATGTATCTGAGACTATATATAATTATAACAGAATCAGAAATGACCAAAATTGGTTTTACTTCTTGAAACTTAAGACTGTACTGTGAGTGATGAGATTCATGTTTCTATATTTCTTTTGTGTCTAGGGCTAATATATAAAAGAATTATACACTTTAGATCAACAACAGTTTCGAATTCAATTTTTTAAGTGGTTACTATATGCTCTGTACCATGCCAAGGACTATGCATATAAACACAAAAAGCAAGAGTATCTCTGAGCTCAAAAAGTTTATATTCTAATAGGAGAAGAAAACATAAATTGAAATTTGGTGACTGGGGAGGAATGTTTTAGATTTAAAAGTTCTTGGGATGGTGAGAAGAATCGTAAGATTCTTTTTTTTTTCTTGGAATGGTAGTGTTATCATTATTATTCTAAGAGTCAGTGTCAGTTTCTGTCACAGTTATATGGGGATAGCTTTCATTGCATAAAGTTTCTATCTTTCTCTTCTCAACATAGAACTGACCATATCCTTCCAAAGTTAGGTTATATTCCAGTGGATTTCTTATTTTGTTTTTTTTTTTTTTGTAAAATAATATGAATTCTAAAATGTTTGAAATTGACAATATTCAAATGAAAATATTAATATGCTTCAGAAGGTAAAAATGGTGAAACATTTGGATAATCTGATCATGGAAATATAGTTACTATTTCTGCTTTCCATTAGAATAATAAAGTGCAGGCAAAAGTCATGTCTACAGTGGGATTTAATAGGTTTATAGCAAAGACTTCAAGCATTAAATAATGTCCTACCTCTCTTTTCTACAATCCACTTTATAAGGATTTTCAAATCTGAATGAGGTGTGCTTAGGCTGACTTCAAAGATGGGAGTCTAGGACCACTTAGGAAGGGAAGTTCTATCAGGTCTTTGGTCTTAGCATCTCCAATTGTTTCTTGTCACTATGAACTTGAGGATTCTTTTCTTCTTAATTTAATTTTAGCGCCATTATTGTATCTCCTGTTTAATTTAATTTTTTTTTATAGCTGACTCTAATTAAGCTTTTATTTGGAAGTCATTTTAAAACCATTGCATCGTTGTCATGGAATTGTTGGTAATGTGTGATTACATTATGTTGTCTTTTGCCAGGACACTCTTGTAAATGAGGCATTATCCTCAGAGATTTTCTTGGCTGAATATGTAAGTAATTAAAAACATAAACAAATATTATCTGTTACATATGCCACAATAATAAATACTTCAGCATAATACAAGTTAATGTCTCTTTGGGGATCCAGTTTAATCCTGCTACAGCATGTTTTGTAAATGGACAAATAAACAGTTAAGCATTTAATATCTCATGCACTGTAGTTTACACATGCATAGGACTTGAGCATATATCTTCTTATATGCTCCTCCTGTAAGTGTTTATGTATTTCTTAATGGGTTAGATCAGCAGGTCTGTAGTATTATTCATTATTTCATAACAAAGCCAGAGACTGAAAGAGAGAGAGAGAGAGAGAGAGAGAGAGAGAGAGAGAGAGAGAGAGAGAGAGAGAGAGAGAGAGAGAGAGAGGGAGAGAGGGGAACACTATAAAAGATCCAAATTACTAATCCCTTAATATTTATTTATCTTTGGTATTTACTGGCTATAGCTTTCATTTAAGGAATCCCCCCAGAGAGGTAATGATTTGTAGGATATTTAATTCAACAAGTTTTATTTATCTTCTGTCATGTACCCTATGCTCTCCTAGACATTGTGAGGAAACAAGTGCCTGAACATAGAGGATTTGAGGAAAGAAATGGGGCAAGGACATCTGACTTACCAAAAAGTCAGAGCCTCCAACCTTCTAGAGAGATTTCAGAATCATTTCTAGAGATAGAACAGAAGGAAAATTTTCCTTTCATCAGTGTCAGCAAGCATTTAATAAATGCTTATTTTCTGATGCTAAGTAGTCCAAATAATGGGAACACAAAATAAAACCAATTTTTGCATTTTTCAATATAACTTTTCAATGCAAATTTTCTCAAAGTACTGCCAGGAAAATTGGAAATTAGTGTTAGGTTCTTACTAAGTGCTAATGAGATAATGAGATATTAGGTTCTTACTAAGTGCTAAGTCTGTACTTGACAATTCTCTAGTTCCGGCCTTTACCAGGAGTTTTGCTTGTGAATTCCTGGGGAAGAGCTTGCATGCTTAGGAGGAGCAAGTTAATTGGTTGAAGTAATTCTTCCCAGAAGCCCTTGCATTGTCCCACACCCATTATCTGGGAGGACAAAAGAGGGCAGCTCTGGAGGAAAAGAGTTTTTTCGTCTGGACGAGACTTGAGGCTGCTCTCTGCAGGAAGGGAAGTCGGCTCTCTACAGGAAGAAGAATCTGTCCCAGAGATTTGAGTTGACATAGCAGATCTCCTCCCAGAGAACAATCAGCAGCTTCTGGAGACAACAGCACGTTACAAATTAGTATAGCAGAAACTAGGCATTTACCCACACCTAACACTGTATAGCAAGATAAAGTTAAAATGGGTTCATGATTTAGACATAAAGATGATATTATATGCAAATTAGAAGAACAAAGAATACTTTACCTCTCAGATCTGAAGGAGAAGGAAGGAATTTGTGACCAAAGAAAAACTGGAGTTCATAATTGAACACAAAATAGATAATTTTGATTATATTAAGTTAAAAAGTTTTTGTACAAACAAAACTAATGCAGACAAGATTAGACGAGAAGCAATAAACTGGGAAAATTTTTACATTCAAGCCATTCTCTAATTGATAAATGATCAAAGGAAGGAAGAAATTGAAACCATTTCTAATCATATGAAAAAGTGCTCTAAATCACTATTAATCAGAAAAATGTAATTTAAGAAAACTCTGAGGTTATCTAATCTCTCAGATTGGCTAAGATGACAGGAAAAGACAATGCCAAATGTGGGAGGGGATGTGGGAGAATTGGGACACTAATACATTGTTGGTGGAATTGTGAACTGCCAACCATTCTGCAGAGCAATTTGGAACTACACTCAAAGGGCTATCAAGATGTGCATACCCTTTAATCCAGCAGTGTTTCTACTGGGCTTATATCCTAAAGAGATTTAAAAAGAGGGAAAGGGACACACATATGCAAAAATGTTTGCGGCAGACCTTTTTGTAGTGGCAAGGAACTGGAAAGTGAGAGAATGCCCATCAGTTAGAGAATGGTTGAATAAGTTATGATATATGACCATATATATATATATGCCATATATAACCATATATATATATAACCATATAACTAACATATAACCAATATATTATGACATATTATTTTTCTATAAGAAACAATTAGCAGGATGATTCATAGAGGGCTGGAGAGACTTACATGAACTGATGTTAAGTGAAATGAGCAGAACCAGGAGATCATTGTACACAGCAAATTATTCAATGATCAATTCTGATGGACATGACTCCTTACAACAATGAGATAATTCAGGCCAATTCCAATGATTTTGTGATAAGGAGAGCCATCTACACCCAGCAAGAGGACAGTGGGAATGGAGCAAAATCACAAATCATAACATTTTCACTCTTCTTGTTGTTTGCTTACATTTAATTTTCTTTCTCATTTTTCCTTTTGATCTAATTTTTCTTGTGCAGCAAGATAGTTATATAAATATGTATGCATATATTGGATTTAACATACATTTTTATTGTGTTAACATATATTAGATTACTTACCATCTAGGAAAGAGGGTGGGAGGAAAAGGGGGAAATTAGAACACAAGGTTTTGCAAGAGTCAATGTTGAAAAATTATCCATGCATATGTTTTGAAAAAAACAGCTTTTAAAAAGTTTTTGAAAATTTTCCTAGGGTATTGGCCAATTATGGCAGCTGAGTGTTGCAGAGACAGCTGGAATAGGATGGAGTACTGGGCCTGGCATGAGGAAGACTCATCATCTTCCTGACTTCAGACCCTTAATAGCTGTGTGAGTCTGGGCAAGTATCTTAACACCATTTCCTCAACTGTAAAATGAGCTAGAGAAGGAAATGACAAACCACTCACGTATGTTTGTCAAGAAAACCCCAAACAGGGTCATGAAGAGTCAGATATAATTGAAAAACAACTGAATTAACAATAACACTGGTCAATTATATTCATGAAAATTATTCTGTAAATACAGGTGAAATTGGGATAAAACGACTATAACCAATTGTATGATAATATATTATTCAGGTCTACTTCCATTAAAACCCTACATCTGGTCCTTACTATGGTGTTAAGTGAGCCTAACTTCTTGAAAAGGCTTCAAATAAAATCTGACAAAATAATGTTTTTGTCATCATGACAGAGATCTCATTTGTGGAAGTTAGGAAGGTTAGCAAACACTGCTCATTAATGCAAAAATTTCCTTGCTTTCAATTGGCCTTTGTTTACCATGTACTTGTAGTCTGTGAAGTGAGATAGTAATTGAGCAGAAGCATCATATAATATAAATATGAGAGTGATAGTATCCTGGGTTATATATACAATTTATGGAAAGTCACCCATTAAAAAGTTTTTAAAAATTGTTTAATAATCTTCTTTTGCTTATGTACCAAATGACTAGTTTGTCTTTTAAAAATTGGAATAAATTATTTGTCCTGATGTAGACAGACATCATAATATAATATGATAGTTCTTGAATGTTTAATATCAAGACTCTTTTTAAAAAATATTTTAATAGTTTTTGTTTACCAGATATATGCATGGGTAATTTCACAACATTGACAATTGCCAAACCTTTTGTCTAATTTTTCCCCTCCCCCCCAGATGGCAGGTTGACCAATACATGTTCAATATGTTAAAGTATAAATTAAATACAATATATGTATTCATGTCCAAACAGTTGTTTTGCTGTACAAAAAGAATCGGACTTTGAAATAGTGTACAATTAGCCTGTGAAGGAAATCCAAAATGCAGGTGGACAAAATTAGACGGATTGGGAATTCCATGCAGGGGTTCATAGTCATCTGCCAGAGTTCTCCCGCTGGGACACATTTATACTCTTCAACATTATTGAAGACTCCATTTATGTAGGTTATATCTTATCAACAATTGCCACATTAGAAATTAAAACATCACAATATTATTCTGAAGCATTTTTTAATTTCAAAAAGGATCTTGGGGATCCTCATGGGTCTTCAGACCATACTTTTTGAATGAATGATGTAATCAATAGAAAGCTGGATTCAAAGCCAGGAAAGCCTTGATCTAACTTGCCTCACACACATACCATATGCCCCTGGATTGACCATTTAATTTTTTAGTGCTTTAGGCAAATTTAATAATACAAATTACAGAGAAGATGCTAAGATATTTTGGTATTTTGGTAGATATTTTGGTAGTTTTTTTCTGATAAGGTAGTTTTCTATACATTAAAGTCAAAGGACCAGTCACTACCTTTTTTTTTTTTTGTGGTTCAGTTGCATCTAACTTTTTACACCTGAATTTAGCATTTTTTTGGCAATGATACTGGAGTTGTTTGCCATTTCCTTTTCCAACTCATTTTATTAATAAGGAAAAGAAAACAAATAGTGCAAAGTGGCTTGGACAGAATCATATAGCTAGTGTCTGTGTCCAGAATTGAACTTAGGAAGATATCTTCCTGACTTCAGGATGAGAGTTCTATACATTGTGCCACTTACTCTATTCTGTGTAATTAGGAATTACATAGGATGAGTAGGCAAAAGATGGTTTGTATCTGCATCACTGCAGAGAATAACCAGAACAATATAATTGAATATTCATTAGACTATTTGAAGTATGTAGAGAGCCTGAAAATCAATGTTTATAAAGACACAAGTACTCAACTATTAATCCACAAACAAAATTCAGTCAATGATATAACCCAGACTATAGTAACCTAGATGGAAATTTCATAAATACATACTCATGAGGCATGCATTTAGATCAAGTAATAGAGTCAGAATCTAGAGTTCTTTATTCTCTATGAGAAAGTTCCCTTTAGTTTGGCAAAAAATGTAAATGAGTAGGAATTCTAGAAATATTGCCTATGACAATGAAACAAACTTTTGCAATTTTGTAAAATAGGCTAGTTCAAATGTAGAAACCGTCCTAAACTTTTCCACTTGACAGCTGTTGATGAGAGAGATGTCTATACCCTGGCAAAACTGAAAAATAAGAACATATTTTCTCCAATAGCAATGA
Source organism: Sminthopsis crassicaudata (assembly GCF_048593235.1). Classification (NCBI taxonomy): domain Eukaryota; kingdom Metazoa; phylum Chordata; class Mammalia; order Dasyuromorphia; family Dasyuridae; genus Sminthopsis; species Sminthopsis crassicaudata. The sequence continues at coordinate 451,159,897 of NC_133619.1, forward strand.
AGGCAGCTGAAGCAAGTGCTTGGTCAAATGCTTAAGCCTTCAGAGTCTCATACATTGCTTTTGTCTTGCTACTGGACTTCAATGACTATAGAAGGACATGTGATATTGACTATGTAACTCTGTGTTATTTAAATCTAATTCACATGCATGTCAAGATCTCCCATGATGTCCTCTTTGAAAACAAAGGAAGAATAATTGGAACATGAAAACATTGGTACATTTGGCACATTATAAATCATATATGCCTTTGCATTCAATATAAAGGAGGTATATTTTTTGTGACTCTCAGAAAGTTATTATCAAAAACTTGGCTTATGAACATTTATGTTTTGCTTCTTCCTCTGCTTTGAAACCACATTTTCCCCAGCTCTACTATATCTTTAAGAAACACATAGAATATAACTGCCAGGCAGTAGCTTTTCCATATGCTATTTTTCTCTTTGAGCAGATGATCATGCAGATGGATTGTTATCATCAGCAGCTAGCATTTATTTAATGGCCACATGTGTATATAGTATGTATTCATTGGATTCATTTCAACATTTTGGAAGAGCACTGAAAAATGAGTTCCCTACTCTTTGTGTTTCAAATCCTGGCATCTCAAATTGAGATTGGTAGCCTGACATAGTAGAAAGCTCAAGAAACAAAGGTCCCACTATTGATCATAGATTATGCAACTTAGGTTACTTTTAACCTCTATGAACCAAGATTTTCTCATTTGGAAAATGGGGTCAATCACATAAAATCAACTTCACATGATATAATACACATAAAGGACCTTTTAAATCATGAAGAACTGCAAAAATACTAGTTATATTCTTGTGCTTATATTTGATACTTTTGAATATCAGTAATACATAATTACAATGGTGATGATAGTTGACATAATAATTGCAAGCACAGCTATGTTGTACTATGAATGCTTATCTTTGGGTGTTCAAAGCATGTTTATATGTGTGATTAGAATGTAAATGTGGTTTTACACTAAAAGGCCTAATATATTATACCTATTTTGGAATGTTTGCTTACTTTATGAATTTGGGGACATACTTTTTTTCTTTATATTATATTATAATCCCCAAAACATCTTGAAATGTCTCTGTGTATCTGATACTCTATAATAAGGCAAAAAGTTGTCTCAGAGTTTGTACGCATTTAAGAGTCCCCAAAAAGAAATATAGCTAGTTAATTTAATATAATTATTTTATTTGCAAAATCTATTTTTCCCTTTTATTAAAACCTCTCTTACCTCATCTTTTTCTTATCTAAAATGGGTTGGTAGGATTCTGTAAAAATTGAGTCCTATTTTAACTCAAATAACCAAACTTTATTTATTTTAGTAATTTGAAAAATAATAAGGATTGTATATGAAGGTTCCAAGATAACCATTTTGATGTTGTTAATGTTTGTCCTTTTTTTTTTTTTTCAAAGAGGACCAATGACATCACAGAGTGAGCTCGATTTGTGTGGGAAATAATTTTAAGTGAGGTAGAGCTATACAAAATTGTCAGCCTCAAGATGACTACATTAGTAAGTTGGTTAGAGAAGAAAAGAGTTCTAAAGGCTTTGCAAAATGAATAAAATTAAGCTTTTATCAAAGGTGGCCACAGTGTATAATAAGTACTTTATTCCATAGAATAAAGCTCAAAGAGATAATCTGAAACTACTGTCATGTTCTAGTGAAGGTTTCTAATATAAGAAAATCATTTCTATTTATAAATTTAACAGGAGAACATAGGGGACAGAAACAGAGTTATGATGGCCATAATACAGTGACAAAAGATTTGTAGTAATAGGATTTATTTGTAATTCTGGGTCTATTGGCTAGAGATTTGGTTTTAGTCTCAATAACCTATTCTGGTATCATAGTGGGGTTGTTGGTGCCCTTTTGCATGTTTGTCTCTAAGGTTGATTCTTGGTTGTGAACTCCACAACATTTCGCTCTTGGTCAAATACCATCTAGTAGTCCAGGGCTTAGATAAGAAGTCATAGGATAGTAGATCAATTGGGTGGGCTTATAGGAACAGTCCCCTTGCTACCTTATAGAGTAATTAATGGTTATATGTTAGTTGATGCTTTTTAAATTTTGACTTTTATCCCTAATGAAGCCAATTTAGCTTCATGTTACAAAACAAAACCATGTGTCCTAATAAAAGAATGAAGGCATAGTAAAAACAAATGAATTTAAATTTTATTCTTTAACATTGCTTTACCTCAGACTGGAACTCACTAATACTTTTAAAATGCTGTAAGTCTCTGCTGACATTAATAGTTGTTGGTTCAAAGTTCTTAAAATGGAGGAAAGAGACTAAATGAAGCATTGAAAGGAGGAAAATAGAACCACTTTCCAAGAGAATAAGGGGAAATATTGAGAAGTAAATCCAGCAGTAAACAAAAAATCTTTAAATTAAGCAAAAAACAAATTCATATTATGTTACTTCAGATGGGAAAAACAGCACATTTTACATTTGTAAACTCGCATGGTGGGGAGAGAGATTGAAATTGTTTGTTGATTTAGGACCAGAGCCAGGAGGGGATTTGCTACTTCTCTTCCAATTAGGTTTTCTGGGGGAGGCAAAATTTCAGAACTTATTAATTCAAACTCCCTATGGCTACTTTCAGGCTCAGACTGCATGTCAAACATTAGTTCTCTTATTCAGTAATACTCTATATCCTTTTCTTCTTTTGTTCCTCTTCCACTTTGCTCAGTGGATAAGAGGGGATACCAAATCAATACCAGTGTAAAGGTAGCAGATATAACATTCCTGGAAACACTGGAGACAGAGAATAGAAACAACAATTCATTTTTCTGTCTCAGTTTAGATTGTATTTATACCACCTGCTATGCCTGTGGGAGTGGAATCTATAGCAGTGACTTTGGCCACAAACTTTTTCTTTTCTGACTTTTGCTTTCTTATTCAGCAACAAGATTGCTTTTTTTTTTCTTCCAGGAGTAGTAAGTAGCCTATGGCACTTGGCTGAAGAGATGAGACTTCAATAAGATATAGGAGACAAAGAGTGACAAATTAAAATGACAAGGCTGTCTTATAAGATTGTGATCTAGTGAAATGAAGTATTTCTGGTCCAGTCAATGGAGACAGCATTATGCTATGTGGTAATAGACTGCAAGACCTGCACAGTCTGTCTATGTCTTTGAGATAACTGAATTTGTCACTATCAACACCCCACCAATTGTGTCTTTGCTGCTTTCAGAGGCTATGAGTTTGGATAAGGGTTTTCTTTTAAGCCAAATATCTGCAGGGCAACTACATTTTTCTCACTATGAATGTTTTCTATTTTTTATTTTAAAAACCATGTTAGTCACTAGAGTGAAATGAATCTAAACAGCAACCTTGAAAGGGATAACAAATATAAGTGTGGTTTCTCTAACACTCATTATTGAACTTGGCTTTATGCCTTAATCAATGTTTTGCCACAGCTATACCCTCTGATTCCCAATAAATAGGGTATTGCTGGTAAGGTGAGAATACTCACTCTGACCTTTGGGATAAAACTATATTCTCTATGTAAATATCTCCCAAATCTATTTCCCCAGTCCTTCTCTCCTCCCCTGAGCTGCTACATGTCTATTCCTGAAAGTCCAGTTATCATGTCAAATAGAACCAATCTAATAAGGTACTTACTAGCATTTCCTCCAAACCAAGTCATCTAATGGACTTCCCTTTTTCTGGTAATGCAGTTTTTCTCCTAGTCACTTAAGTTCACAACCTTATGGAATGCTCCTCTACTTCTCCCTCTGTATCTCATCTGTTGCTACTTCCTCTGTCCTGCTCTCTTCTTTCATTCCTATTATTATCACCTTTATCCAGCTCTCATAACTTTGTCCCTGAGTTATTCAGTTCAATTTAGTGCAGTCTAACATATTCAACAAATCACACACACACACACACTCACACACACACTCACACTCTCATACACATTCACTATGCACAAGAGACTGAAGAGAAAAACTGAAAACAAAACAATCCTATATTTAAGGAATTTGTAATTTGTTGAGGATAAGATAAAGTAGAAGACATGTATATCAATACTTTTGATATAAGGTTGAATTTAGCAAGTAATAATAGGGACTGCTACAAAGTACTATGAGAATCTTAAAGGAGAGATCATAATAAATTAATAATAACTAACATTCATATAGTGCTTTAAGCTTTGCAAAGTTCATTGCATATATTGGCTCATTTGATTCTCACAATAACTCTTTGGGGTTGAGATATTAGCTTCATTTTACAGAAGAGGAACCTTAATCAGAAAAATTAAGTGACTTTTTCAGAGTCACACAACTTATACAATCTAGTACAATTTTTTTTCTTTTACTTAATAGTAAATAGAGTGCTTCTAAGTCCTACACTCTATACCAGGGTTTCTTAAACTTTTACCACTCATAATCCTTTTTTTGCCCCCAAAATTGTTTATAACTCTGGGTATACAGGTATATAAAATAGGTATGCAAGTCAAACATTTACTGATAACAAATCATAATTTCATGACCAAGACTATCAGTTTTGAGATTCACATGGAGCAATGACCCGCAATTTAGGAAGCTGGACTTTATATTATCTATATGCCAACATCCCTGCCAGAGATCACATTCATCTATATCCACAAGGAGAGATGGAATCTTATTTGAACTTTGAAGGACAGAAAAGGTCCTTTACTTACACTAGACACCAGGATAATTTATTAGATAAGACCAAATTTTGTTTATTATGGCATCCAGTACATGGAAGGAAGGAAAGAAGAAAGTAAGGAAACCAAGGAAAAAAAAGGAAGGAAGGAAGAAAAGAAAGGAGAGATGAAGGAAAAAAGAAAGGAAGAAGGGAGGGAAGAAGCAAGAAAGGAAGAGAAGGGAAGGAGGGAAGAAGGAAGAAAGGAAGGGAAGAAGGAAGAAAATAAACATTTATTAAATATATACTATGGACCAGGTAGTATGCTAAGTGATTTACAGATGATATCTCTTTTAGTCCTTAACAAAATCTGTGGGGATAGGTAATATTGTTTCCATTTTATAGCTGAGCAAACTGAGGCAGAAGTTATGCAACTTGCCCAAAGTCACAAAGCTAGTATCTCAGGTGGGATTTGTACACAAGTCTTCCTTACTCTAGACGCAGTGTTCTATCCACTGGACTACTTAGCAGTGTGCTATTAATACTTGATTTATATTTGCTAGATCATTCCTTGTCTGGTTGCATTTGAATATTTTGTCTAATCTATCTTCAAAGTTCTATATAATCAAACTATGGAAAATATAAGTTTTCATACTTTACCACCACTCAAAGACCATATATATAATTTTAACTTATGGGATAAAACAAACATTTCCATAGCAAAATATAATTTTAAAAAAGTGATTACACATGAAACTGCAAATCTATTATATAACTTGTTATTCATTTTAAAATTATCATGTAAATTTCTTTTTCTCTTTTTTTCTTCCTTCCCCCTACCCTAGAGATAGCTATCATTACACCCACCCACACACACATACACCTACACCCACACCCACACCTACACCCACATTCACGAACAATCATGTATACATATATGTTTATTTATATATATTATATAAATGTATATATATATATACATATATTTACACATATATGTATATATATGTAAATCATTCAATACTTCTATATATCAGTTCTTTCTCTGGATGCAAATAGTTTATTCCTTCAAATGTCCTCTGTTTTCATTGCAATAATAATCATAGAACTGAATTTAGAACTGGAAAGGAACATTGAGGTCATCTAATCCAATTACCTCATCTTACAAATAAGGAAGCTGAGATCCTAAAAAGTTTAAGTAACTTTCCCAGTATTACACAAGTAGCATCAGAGGGCTCAAAATGAAGTTCTTTGGTTTCAAATATAATTCTTTTGACACTATATTGCCCTTCTTCATAGACCAATAACATAATCAAAATTAATGTATTAAATTCTTAGCAATGGAAAAGGGGAAAACTGGCAGTTGGGAAGATTCTTCAATTTAACATTGTCTCTTATGTGAAAGCCAACATGCTAAGTGCTGAGGATATAAAGACAAAAAAGAAATAGGCCCTGCCCTTACAGAGCTTTCATTCTATTGAGAATAGAGAAGGAGAGTGAAAACATATTGAAATAAAAGACTCTATACAGATAAATAAACACAAGATCATCTGAAAAGGAAAGTGCACTAATAGTTCAGGACATCAAGAAAGGCTTCACAGAGGAAGTGTTTCATGACCTGAATTTAGAAAGAAAGTAAGACTTCTTTCTGAAAAGTGTGACTGAGAAGCAAGTGTATTTCAGACCTGGGAGATAGCTTTGGCAAAAGCTGAGATTCATATGATGGAATTTTGAGTTTGAAGAACAGGTAGTAGTAGAGTTTAGCTGAAATGTAGAATGTGTGAGTGAGAGTAATATGTCATAGAGGTGAAAAGATAAATTGAAACTAAATTATAAAAGGCCTTAAATGCCAGATTGAGCAGTTTGTACTGTACTCTAGAGGCAACAGAAAGGCATTAACATTTTTCACACAGAAGAAAGGATATGATGAACTTGTGCCTTAGGAAAACTATTTTGTCAGTTATGTGAATGAGGAAGAAAGGCAGTGAAGTCAATCGGGAAGTTATGACAACAGTCCAGATTACATGTAATTAACACCTAAAGTAAAATAATAGTCCCATAAACAAAGAGTGGGGAGGGAATAAGATGTAGTAGAAGTAGAACTGTTAGCTTTGGTAACTGATTGAATAAGGGATAGTCAGGAATTTCTCCAAGATTATGAAATGGAATAACTGTTTGTAGGTAATAGTTTGTCTCTGAGACATCTGAGCTTTGAAGGACAGAGACAGCTTTTAGGAGAGTTGAGACCTTTTTATTATGTATATTTCTCTGTGGTACTGTGTATTTGGTTGTATATATTCTATTAAAAGAATTTTAAGCAAAGATAGATTTGGAAGGGAACTTGCAAGTTATTAGTAATTTTTAGAATACAGGGCTCTCAACTGTTAGAAGACTCTTGACAAAGAGACAGGTAGCTCCAGCAGCAGAGAACTCTTTAAGTTGAGTTTATGACAAAAGAATGGTGAGCATAGCACATAAGCAAACTATGTCAGCCAAGGACAGTAGCATGCATGTGATAAATAGAACATAGCAAAACAGGTACTATATCAGGAAAGGACAGTGCACTAACTTTGAACTGGATTGAATTAAAGTGATATTGGGGAAATTTCACACACATGTGTCTTCCTTGTAGCTATAAGTAAAGGTGGTGTCAGCCACCCTTATTTTGTTCCCTAATAGTTTCATGTTGTATATATATAATTTTCCAAATTGGATTGTAACATTGGAGAGAAGAAATTTTTTCCCTTATATTTTATATGTTCTACATATAAAAATATGTGTATATATATACACATATGTATATATAAAGATATAAATTATATCTTTCTCCTTTCTACTCCCTTCTCCTTATCATCATCATCATCATCATCATCATCATCATCATCATCAGTCATTTTTATGGTAGTTTAAAGTTTACAAAACACTTTTCATAGCAAAGTCCATACTTATTCCACATTGTTGAAATTTATTTGTATCTAGTTCAATAATACAAGTCACCGTGAAAACATACTCTACCAAAGGAGTGAGCTCACTAATGGTCAAAATATAACTCAGTTTGATTTATAATGAATAAACAATTTCAAATAAATTGAATTAATTAGTTTGGACTAAAGTGTGCAAGCAGTCTATTTTCTGAAAATCATGAACAATAACTTGTTCCAGAAGTGCTGGTATATAATTGCCTTAAGTCAAAGGATAAAGAAGAGAGGAAGCTGAAAATCCATTACTTTGGTGTTAACAGTCTTACTAAACTAATTAACTGCTATCTGAATTTTCACACCTCTATTTCATGATCTTCCTTGCCTCCTAGAAAAAGCAGTAAACAACAAAAAAAGGATTTGGAACAGAAATGTGCTAAATAAGTTTCCAACTCTGAAAGTCATCTACCTTTGTTTTATCTTTTAACTTGGATTTGTAGTGACATAAGCAACAGTTTGCTCAATATTGCATAAAAATATGCAGAACTCAATGCAATTGGATACAGTCATCAGTTTCAATTCAGTCATCAATCAGTTTCAGCTATGTTCTATTTATCTATTGAATGTTTTAATTGAATATTGAGAATTTTAATGCTAAGAACTTTCAGTGGTGTTTTATACATAGATAAAACAAGCATTTTTCAAAAGTACAGTAAAATTTTATTAAATTCCTCAAAAACAATATTTTTCTACTATATATGTAAATGTAAAAAGTAACTTAGTTTATACATAGAAATCATATATAAAGAATCTGCTCAATTCATTAGAAAATTTTCTCTAATTCTTTTATTGGTTTCTTGGTTAGTTGAATTAGTATATGACAGTAAGATTATAATAGAGGATATGATCCTCTGCTTCAAAGAATCTGAAACCTCATTCATATTTGTATAGCTGAAAATGCAGATTGTAGCCCCATACATGTCTCTCATCCAGGGCAATCTTGCCCAAGTCTTTCTGCAAATTTTCCACTGGATTCTACCCAATATGCTGGGGATTTTCTTCTAGTTCTCAATACAGAGAAAACAGTAGTTGAACTCACAAACCACCCATAGTTTATTCTTTGATCTCAATGTGTGGTCAGCACTTTAAAAAAATATTGATACCTTTTATGCTGCTTCTTCTATGCAATTAATTCATTGCCTTTTGTATCATTTGCAATTTTAATCTTAGAGAAATTGTGGTATCACATGGTCCATAACCATACTACTTCAAATGAAGGAAATATTATATAAAATATGAAGCTATATTAAAGGGAAAAATTTGTATTCATTAACTGTATCATGCAGTTTTGCAAAGGCACAACAAGATACTCTCTTCTTCATAACAGCTCTGGAACAAACCAATTATCTATGTTCAGTGTCTGTATATATCTCAAACTTGATATATTAAAATATGAATGAACTCAAAAACTTTAAATAATGCTCTCTTCACTGAACTTCTGTCATCTATATTTGACTTTTTAAAAATAAGAAAGTCATAGCATAAACTACAAAAAGAGATAGGTATTTATTATTTTATAACAAAATCAAATGTTTTCTGAGTCAAGATAAATTCATCTCAAATTCACATAACTTCTACATCTATATTTATAATAATTTAAAATGATAACTGATATTGTGATGAAGACCATGAAGTTGTAAATCAATAAAGATAAACCTGGATATAATCTTTGAAATTTACTTACTATCACAGGAAATATGGTTACAAGTATTGTCAATAGCCAAAACTGAAATAAAACATTAATTGAAAAAAGCTTCAATAAGAAGATTTATAAGTATGCTAGTTAATAGAGATTTTACTGCACAGGGCAAAACAATATTTTTTTGAGTTATTTGAATTTTTATCTTGTTAGCATGAGTACTTTGTTCACTCTCACATATCACAAACTTGCCTGTGCTTTTCTGGAAATCATATGTAAAGAATCTACTCGATTCATTAGAAATTTTTCTCTAATTCTTTTATTGGTTTCTTGGTTAGTTGAATCAGTATATGACAGTAACATTTAAAAATGATAAAATCTCTTCTCACTCACTGTTGGTACATGCCCACAAATCTACTTTTTGTCATATTAGTCCTTGGCTCACTTTATGCAATTTCATTTGCAAATCACATTTGCTATTACTTTGTAACCCACTTACACTCACCATGTACTTTCCTAGTACTTTGACTTTAAGTCAAAGGTATCAAATGTGAGATATACTCTGCTATACATATAGAACCATATTAAAGTGAAATTGAGAATTTTTAACAAAATAAAAGTACAATAGAACATAGATAATATTACTATGTGGTTTTATGAATAATATGTTTTCCACAAGTATCTTATATTTAGTTTAGTGATTCTATTTCCATTTGACCCTGATACTACTGCTTTATATCACCTTAAATTTTGAGTGTGTTATATTATTCACAGTCATATCAACAGAAAATTCTTGGGAGAAATGGGCTTTTGGAATAATACATGGTTGAGAGTTCACTAATGGTACAGCAAAATTTCCCAGCCCCAAAACTTCCTAATTGATTCTAGATCTAGTTCATTGTCTTTCTTCCAAATCTAACCAATTTACTTATATTAATGAACTACCACAGTAGATTCCCCTCTTTAATTTGCAGTATAAAATCTGTATAATATGCATTTGTTATCAATTTTTTTTGTTTTTCTAATGTAGTCACAGATTTCATTTATAAAGTTCTATAATTATGAGTTCTTTAGCTGAATACAATTAGCAGAATGTTATCCGTTAACAGAAGCTCTGGAAGATGTCATCAACTATTTGGATTTAGTAAAAGATACACTGTGACATCAGAAACATTCTAAGAGAGTAATTTCTTCATTGTTATTTTTGTCACTTAAAGACATTTGTCATGTTACTAATCACTTATTAAGCTCCTATTATGTGCCAAGCATTGTGCTATAGATAAAATCATTTGTGGCTTTTACTCTTCCCAAGTTAAAAAAAAAAAAAAAGTTTAAATCACATTTCAAATTTAGTTTGTGGTTTGTTGTGATAATCCTCAATTTGTAATTCTTAGTAACAAATGCATAATAGAGCATAATGTAATTGTTTTCTAGAGAATATTCTACAATCTCAATCACAATTTGTGTCTAATTTGGTCATTATATTTTACTTTAAAGTTAATATTAGCAACTCTTACAGTGAGTTGGAATATTTGGGTTTTTGAAGGGCTATTACAGTAAGTATAATCTCTGGCAGGTCCTATCCAACTTTTTTTTTTTTAAGTCTGAAGGTAGATTGTATGATTCTCACCTAAATATCAGTCTACCAAGTTTGGAGAAGTTTATATCCAGTTTGGCCTTGAGTTACATTTTTTTTTTGGTGACAGTAATGTTCAAAGTGTCTGTATAGCCATAGGAGGATATGATCTCTATCAATGAAGGCAGAACCTACTCTTATAATCACAGTAACCTTAGGTAATGAATTCAGGTAAGGACTGGATTTCACTACTCTAAGGAACTTACAGATGATGAAAGTGCCACTTTCACTACAATTTATAGTTTTAGAAAGTTGCTTAGAGCCCTGAGAGTTTAAGTTACTTGCCCAGAGTAAGAAAATTAGTATGTATAAAGCACTTTAAACTTTAAAAAGGAGAGAGACATGGAATAAACATTTATTAAACATGTACTAAATGCTAAAAACTGAGTTAAATACTTTAAAATATCATTCAGATTTTCCTAAAGTCCAGTGCTCCTGGACTTTCCCACTCCATTCAAGTCAACAAACATTAAGTATCTATTTATGAGCCAGGCACTATGTTAAGTGCTGGAATTGTAATGTGCACATACCAAGAATCTGTACTCTTCATCAATGGTTCAAGTGGCACAGTGGATAAAGCACTGAACTTGGAATCAGGAAGATTCCTGAATTAAAATCCAGTTTTAGATATTTCCTAACTGTATAACCATGAGCACATGGTTACAAAACTCTGTTTACCTAAGTTTCCTTATCTTTATAGTACCTAACTTCCAGGAGTATTGTGAAAATCTAATGAGATAATAATGGTAAAGCTTTAGCTTGGTTCCTGGTATACAGTAAGTGCAACATAATTATGATTATTGTTATCATTCATTTTCTTTCAGTTTTCTGATATAAGAATTTGGGAAAAGGTAAACATTCATTGGCTATAGTTACAATAGCTTTTCACAGTCTAAAAGCTAAATCTGCCCTTATTCAATGTCAAATTCTCCAATTGAAGTTGATGACAATGATCAGATTCTTTTTTTTCTACTTTATTCAATTCCCATTTTCTCTGGTGCAGATGTATCTGGCCAGTATCTACAGCAGAGGTTCTGACTCTGCAAAGGTTCTGCAATGCACATGTCTAGCTATGTTATCTATGACTGTTTAACATGACTGCTTGGAGTGCTGGGTAAAGTACTGGAAGGGTATAGGTTCAAACTCCATGTGGTCTGCTTGGTTTGGCCTAGTTCCAGGCTCCCATATATAAGTATGTTATTGATTAGGGAAAATCCTGTGAAGAAGATCAGGTAAAATATTTGCCAACAGTGGATAAAAAATCTATCACCACTATTGGGTTTGGGGAAGGACATTCAAAGGAAAGTTTATCTTGAATTGAAGAGGTTCTTAATCTTTTTTTATATCATGGCATCTGGTGATGGTTTCCTTTCCAGAATAATGTTTTTAAATACTTCATGAGTTAGTAGTTTTTCAGTCACATCAGATTTTTTATGACCTCATTTGCAGTTTTCTTGGCAAAGATGCTAAAGTGATTTGTCATTTCCTGGTTAACTTTACAGATGAAGAAACTGAGGTAAGTAGGGTTAAATGACTTTCTCAGAGTCATGCATATGGTAAATGTTTGAGGCCAGACTTTCATTTAGGAAGATGTCTTCCTGACTCCAGGCCCAACACTCCATTATCTATCGTGCCACCTAGCTGTCCAAATGATTTTAAATACATAAAATTATATAGGATTACAACTAAAATCAATCATTTTAAAATACAATTATCAAAATAATTTTTAAAAGCTAAGAATTACAACTCTTGTCATATAGTATCTATTCACTCCTTCCAAAAGTTATGGAGAATTAGTCAGAAAATTTAAAGGTATGTTTTCTAATTCAGTTCTGTAGGTAAGGGCACTCAGATAAATTCCCAGAATGCATCCTCACAAATACTGACACATATCTTCCTTTTTAAGATAGGGTAAGCACTGGGCTAGCTGAATAATAATAATAGTAGTAGTAATAATAAAAGAGTCAGCACAGTAATAGTAAAAATATACAGCTGATGTTGAAGGCATTTGGAATATTACAAAATTACATATATCTCATAAATCATTTGTACTCATACAAATGAGGGAAATAGATGAATCAAAATATCATTTCTACTATTCGCTGATGTTAACAAAAATGTGAATAATTATAATAATGGCACACATTTTTATGTCACTTTTTTCCCTCACAGTGAAGTAAATAATTCATGTATTATTATTGCCATTTTACAGAAAATTTACAGGAAATTGAAGCAGATGAAGGTCAGGTGATTTGCCAAGAATCACACAGATATTGACAATTAAAATTCATCAAGGTCTCCTGACTCATTTCCCACTATCCCACAAGAGCCTTTGCAGGTGAATGAGATACCTATCCCTGTCTTCAGGATTCTTTAGGATGCAGAAGTGTTTGTTGGCATTTAACCAAAGTGTAAAAACATTTTATTTCCATAATGAAAATAAGTAGGAAAGAACATCACACTTTACTATGTTTGAAACACATGAGGTTTAGTTTCTGACCGAATGAACTTTTGGCCTGTGAGTTCACTTATTCTATGTAATTAAATAAGAATAATAAAGCAGCCAGTGGGCCCTGTAAGAACAACAGCAGCAGTAACAAGAAAGAAATGTAGAATTGCCACAGGCCTGCAGTCATGGAGTCTAAACCAGAGAAATACAAACAAGGAAAGAATAGTAAAAGAAACTTCCAAGGTCAAATAAAAGGAACACTAAAACACTGACAAAATGTTCTTTTATGATTCTGAGTTATTAAATAACAGCAGATAGATTCAATATCAAAGTTCAGGAATATATAATTTAAATATATATTTTTTTAATTAAGGGAGCAGAAACACATGCAATTTTTTTTGTTTTGTTTTATTTTTTGATGATTTCTATCACTTGTTGATATAGCTTTGTTTCCCTGACATTTGGCACAGGACCTAGAAATTTTGTAATATAGTTGATGGGTCTGGCCCTCAATTTTAATGGTATGGGATAGAGAATCCCCAAAAAGGAAGTCCCTCTGTCAATGAAGACTAGACATTCTATCATCATTAACATAGTCTTAGAGAGCTGCCTGGGGAATAAAAAGGTAAATTGAATTACCCAAGGTAACACTATGTTTATTTCTGAGACAAGGCTTCAATTTAAATCTTTATGACTGTCAAGTTAAATATCTATCCACTTTTCCATATTGCCTATCTTAAAAATAGTGTTTAATAATTGATTATTTATCAACAATATACTTTTGAGCAAACTTTAATCTTTATGGGTCTCAGTTTCCTCATGTGTAAAACGAAGAGGTTAGTCCAGATGGCATTTGAGGTACATTTAGATGTTCCTGAAGTTGCCAAAAAGGCTAAATTTGCCCCTTTCACAAGGGAGCACTTACTGTTTTCCCATTCCTTATTATGGCTGTAACTACAGTATAGTTAAGCTTATAATCTCTGCAAAGATGCTATTTTCATTCATGAAGTGCAAGGTAGAACTTGATTCCCCTAACAGCCTAAGAAAGTGATGCTCTTGGATTTTATTAATTGTTTTTTTAATAATACTATTTGTGTGGTGACATGCCCATGTGACTTAGCCTACATTGACAAAACTATTAGAACCTTAAAAGAGCACATTGCCTGTGTTGAGCTTGATTAGAGGAAGGGCCCCTGATTGCCCTACAGCTAAACTCTTTATTAATTTGTGCTCTGCAATTTCTAGTTTGAAATTCATAGGCATTTAGAAAATTAATCCTTCATGGAGAGAAGATAATACAGACAGTGAACTTAGTAAAAGGAAGGCCTTTGGGGTATTTACTTTGGACACATTATCCCCAGCAGACCTGAAAGAAGAGCTCTATCCAAACTGTTTTTTTTTTTAGTTAAAAAAATCCCTTTAGTGAGGAAGTTCAGCCTTCATCAGCTTAAGATGAATGAATAAATCTTGAATTTACATAGTCTTTTTAATCACAAAGTCTGAATGTACTTTATAGGGCACACCTGATCCATGGGCAGACTCACATAAAGCAGAAAGATATCTGGGGTTAAGAAGAAGATAATCTATGTTCTGCTAGTGGATTAAAAGAGTGGCTGGAGGTAGAAGACAAAAAAAAGATATAGGGAAAGACAGAGACAAATAAAAAACAAAATGAAAGGAGACAGAGACCCAGAAGAAAGACAGAAAATTGAGAAAACAGAGAAAAAATGAGGGGCAGAGGAGGGAGAGAGTGGAGGTCAGAGACAGGGAGACACAAAGATGCGGGGAGAGAAAGAAGGGAGAAGAGAGACACAGAGAGACAGACACACAGAGAGCAACAGACAGAGAGAAAGAGAGAGAGAGAGTGAGAGAGAGAGAAAAAAGAGAGAAGGGTGGAGAAAGATGGATGGCAAGAGAGGGAGGAAAGAGAGAGAAGGAAAAGGAGGGAAAAGGAAAGAGGGGGAAGGAGGGGGAGAGAGAGAGAGAGAGACAGAGAGAGAGACAGAAGAGAGAGAGAGAGAGAGAGAGAGAGAGAGAGAGAGAGAGAGAGAGAGAGAGAGAGAGAGAGAGAGAGAGAGAGAGAGAGAGAGAGAGAAGAGAGAGAAGAGAGAGAAGAGAGAGAAGAGAGAGAAGAGAGAGAGAGAGAGAGAGAGAGAGAGAGAGAGAGAGAGAGAGAGAGAGAGAGAGAGAGAGAGAGAGAGAGAGAGAGAGAAAACACCTGTTATTCCTCAACTGCAGTAATCTGTTTTGACAGGATAATCTTTCACAGAGAAACCAATTGTGATGTCACAAACACAAGATTATAGGGCAAATTTTCTGTCAGTTAGTTTTACGCAACCTTCAAGCCAAACTCTGTTCTTGGCTATTTGGGCACTATTCCTAGGGGAATTACATGGTGTAAGTAACAAAGGGCAGACTATGACTGTGGAGTGTGAGTGAATGCCCAGGAGCAGAATCTGGTTTCTGATAGAAAGGCAATGGTGGAATCAAACACACACACACACACACACACACACACACACACACACACACACACCCCTCCTCCCTCTCTTTTTCTCCCAACCTAGATAAGAAGAAATATTGTCTCAGCCCTAAATCAACTAATGTACATTTGTTTACAAATGACTTCAGAATTTTATGTGCCTGGATATTGGATGTGTGGGGGTATGTATGTGTGTGTGTGGGGGTATATGACCCTTGACCCTATAGTTAGAGAATCTGAGTTCAAATCTTATCCCTGGCCAAGCCACTTAGACCTTCCTTGGCTTTGTCTCCTCTTCTCCAAAATAGATGATCACTGAGAGTCTAGAAAGACCTATAGATCTCTGATGCTATGATATATATGTATATATATATATATATATATATATATATATATATATATATATATATATATATATATATATATATATATATATATGCATGTGTATGGAGACATCTAGACACACATATGAATCTTACTTGATTTTCTTGGCTACTGTCAATCCCCACCTAAAACTCTACCTTCTATAAACTTTATCTCCAATTTATAGAACACAATTCTTCTTTGAAAAAAAGTATGTTTTCCTGTGGCCACTTGATTATTTGGTCTGACTTCTTTCCTGGGACTTAACTTCCATTTCTTTTATTTTTAGCACAGAGATTGATCCATAATAGGTGCTTAATAAACAATTGTTGCCTTGATTTGATCTACAAGATATAAGAAGTTACCTAAGAGGTACATATATACAAATGTGAATCTATTCAATTTGCCCATTACTTCTTATTTAGAGAGTAATGTTTTCAGCTTTTAATTTTTTTATGAAAGTGAAGGTTATATTATCTGGGTCCATATTGTAGATATAAGTTCTTAGTTTTACCTTAGTTTTACTCAACTTCTGTTTGTTTCAGCTTCCTCATTTATAAAATGGGGATTATATTAGCATTTACCTTTTAGTTTTGTTGTACAGATTAAATGAGAATAATTGTAAAGCACTAAACCAGACACATAGTAGGTGCTATATATATTAGCTATTATTATTATTTATAGCATTTAACCAAAGACTATTTGATATAGATCTTTCCTCTGGAAACATATGAAAGTCTTTTACAGTTAATCAGATACCATGTGTTTCATGTTTCATGTGTTGACATTTCTTGAATGAAGCTATCCACTTGTTTCTTTACCTGATGCTTGTAGTATTCAGTGACAGCTTTTAGAAAGTGAAAAGTGTTTGTTGAGCCTGGAAAAAAATGATGCATTATCTTTATATTCCCTTGCTTAGTTTTGATACTAATTGTTGCTATTAAAAAAAAGTCTAACAGGCCTGAATAAGAACATCAGTTAATGAAGAAGTAGTTAACACTCACACTATTTTATTATTTTATTATTTATCAATACTGACTACATATTAGCCAGTGGGCTGATTTTAACTAGGGCATAAAAAGTACTCTGCAACCATGCATTTTGGTTACTGGTTCAACTATGTGTAAATGTCAAAATTTCAGAGAAGACCATAATCCATAAAAACCTTTTCTTCCTGCTTGCCAGTGTGTCAAAGTGCACTAATCCTGAAGATGTGTGAAAGATATCCATCACTAATGATTAGATGGCTAATACAAGCAGATCTTCTTTCATCCAGTAGTTCCATGTTTTAGCACTTAATTTTATTATGCTCACCATTTTTAATCTTTACTCTGAAAGAAAATAGAAAAATTTAACAATTTATTGTCTTTATGTATACCAGTACCAGGGGAAAAAATCAGAGTTGCTGATCTTATTTTACAGAAGAGATACATTGTGCCATTGGGAAGTTAGACATGTGTGGTCAGTTCAGAACAAATTTTTACCACTTCTTGGTTATAGCCACTGCACTATTGCTGACAGGATTGTAAACATCCTAGTAATAATGAATGGGGTGAGAATCATATAAAAGCTTCAGAGTTGACATACAGACTAAGATTTTTTTTCTCTCTTTTTTAAATGCAAGACTTGTTAAGTTTCTGGGTCCATGTACAATAACAAAAAGAAGATTTAAATGTCTATTACTACCTATTATCTGGGACTGCATTAGGGAGGTGCTAGTCAGCTTAGCTTCATTTTTCTTTCAAGTGATGCAAAGATGTGAGGCCAGGCCAATTGGGGTTAAAGCAGCCAGGGAGCTGGTACAGCTGGGGATCGTTAGCAGTGATCAAGGACTAGCCAGCAGAAAAAGTCAGCTTGAAAACAAGGCTGAGATCTCTTCCAGGCAATGCCATGAAATAATGTGGATACAGGAAACAGCTTTAACCCCAGTAAAGGAACTTTGTTGATTTATTTAGATTTTGTTTATAATTCTAGAAAGAGAATCACTTTGGCTTCTTCCTTGTAAAATGATTGTTTTTACATTTGAGTTTTGAGTTAAGTTTGAGAAGAATTATAAGCAAGTCACCTTGAAGGCCCTTAAAAAAAGTGCTAATTTAATAAGAAAAGTCACCCACACCATTAGAAAAATATCAACTTTCATTGACTGATTAATATTTCTAAATCAGGTGATTTCAATCTTTTCATCTCATTAATTTTAGACAATCACTTTTGGAAGCAGTATGTCTAATAGTGAAATTATAACAAATTTCTACAATTAATATAATAAATTTTGCTCAAGTTTGGCTTCTTAATTAGGAATGCTGATTCCCAAAACTTTGAATTATTTGACTCAGTTCTATATATAAATCCCAAGATTATTTCAAAAAAGTTCATTTCTTCTTTTGATAGGCCCACCTCATCATTTTCTACTATCTTAATTTCAAGAGAAAAAGCAACAATTGGAAAGGGAACTTGATGTGATGGATGTCAAATTAAATGACCTGCCCAAGTTCTTTGCTAATAATTCCAGTCCTGCCTCTCATATCCAGTAGTTGAGTGTCTATAGGCAACTTATTACCCTGTTAGTAACTCCAAGAAATTCTCTAAGCTAAAAAATACCTAGGAATTGCCAGTCTCCATCGATAGAGAGAATTTTTACATTAGCAGTTCCTTACTCTGACAAAATTCACAGATATTGACCAAAATTAATATAGAGATATTTTGGATAGTTTAATTTGTAGCCTAAACTAATTTCTTTTCTTGTACTTGATAAGCAAGCTAGATTATTTCCATAAGAGAGAGATGAAGACAAAGAGAGCACTGGAAATAAGCCCCATTAGGGTCAGTTATCAATAGAAGGAACTAGAGAAGACTTTCACTTGGGGTGAAAAGTGGGATGTAGGGAGGAGGGAGGATGTTTCAAAGTAGTTGAAGGGTTTTCATATAGAAGAGGGATTATACTTTTGTTACAGTGAAAAGAAGAAAATAAAAGTTCATGTCAGGAAAAAAAAAACATTTCTTATTATAAAGTAAAAAAGAAAACATTTATTGAACACATACTTTTGTGCCAATCAATGTGCTAAGCAACTCACATATCTTATCTCATTTGAATCCCATAGCAATCCAGGGAGAAGTTGTTAGTTATTTTTACCCCCATTTTGCATTTGGGGAAACAGGTAGATAGAAAATTGGATTTTCCTCAGGTCACATAGCTACTAAATGCCTGTCTCTAAATTTGAACTCAGGTCTTTCTGATCCCAAGCTTCTATCCATTGAACCACATGGTTGCCTTTAGAGCCATGTGAAAATTGATTAGGATTGCTTGGAAGCAATCCTGCTTGGGGGGTTTTCCCTCACTTAAGCTTGAGAAGGCTGGTATCAACAATGTTGCAGAGTAGGGTTCTTAAACAGTTATTGATTGAACTAGGTATCATCTAATGTACATTCTGACTTTGAGATTCTATGGACAAAAACTGTTCTCATATGATTTTGTGTATGCATATATATTTCTGTGCATGTGGATGCTTGTGCAGCTTCCGTATGTATCTTTGAAAGAGATTTAAATGCTTTATTTATAAACCAGAATTAAATGAAGAAATTTTCAGTTTGAAGAATTGAGGATCTGTTACTTTGGTGAAAAGGTTTGTTGATACTGTAGTTACCTTGAGAGGTTTCTACCCACTGAAGTATCTGGCAGGGCCTAGGAAGAAAATCCTCTATTGTTCCTGATGAAATTTATTGCATTAAAAAGTGTGTCTCATAAATTCATGTGAAAAACACTGGCAGGAAAAACTAGCTACCTCTCTGCTCCCTGTGGTTTCAGGGCACTGATGTCCCTAATTTCTTTTCTTACAAATTTGGCCAGTCCTTTCCAAATATCCTTTCCTTTTCAGAGTTATCATCCTTGCCCCATCTCTTTGAGATGAGTTCTGTCCTAAGGCATCTTTTCTTCTTTCTCTATACTTTTTTGAAGTGAAATGAATGGTTTCCATGGACTCAATGTTTCCCTCATTTCATATATGAATTCCAGTTCTATATGTACACATCCAGACTCTCTTTTGAACTCTGGCATCATAATACCAGATGTCTATAAGACATCTCCAATAGCCATTTCAAATTCAGCACTTCCAAAACTGATCTCATTACCTTATACCCCCAAAACTTTCCCTTCTTACTACCTTCTCTATTTCTACCAAGAGCATCACCACATATTATGTCATTTGGGTTTCCAATCCAACCATCCCATTCATCTCTCCCCTTTCCCCTACCCTATACAAAAAAGTTCCTAAGTTTTATTGATTATCCTTCTATAATATTTCTAGCAACCAGTGATTCTTTATTATTTCTGATAAAATGCAGATTCCCCTGTTTGTCTTTGAAAGCCCTCCACAGTTTAGTTCTAGCTTTTCTTTATTCTACTTGCAGTTATTATTTTGCTGAAGTTTTCTTTTTCATAATGAGTTTAGACATAGAAGTGAATCAGTATAAAAGTGAATCAACATACAAATAAACAGGGTTATAAATAAAACTATAAACTTCTTTTATCAAGCTTATATACATATAAATATATAATATGTATATATTAAATTTAACATGGTAGTAAAACTATTGTTCCCTTTATCTATGTTCCTTTCTAAATTTCCAACTCTCTTATATGTATTTAATTTTTTCCTTTTTTTCTTTCTTTTTTCCTTTTGTTCTTTCTTCTTTTCATTGTCCTTCCCTTCTCTTCCCTTCTTTCTTTTCTTTCCTTTTTTTCCTTTTTCCTTCCCTTTCCTTTTCCCTTTCTCTTTCCTGTTCCCTTTTCCTTTTCCTTTCCTTAATTATACTACTCAGGATAGCTAAATGCATTGTGAACAAAATCCTTGACATGGAGTCAGTAAAGACTCATCTTCATGAATTAAAATCTGCTTCAGATGTTAGGTTTGTGACACTGGGCAAGACACTTAACCCTGTTTGCCTCACTTTCTTCATTTGTACAGGGAACTAGAGAAGGAAATGGTGAACCACTATAGTATGTTTATTAAGAAAATCCCAAATGGGATCATCAAGAGTCAGAAGCAGCTGAACAACAGCAACATACTACCCACAAATTCCATTCTCTCCAATAGGAATCATCCTTTATTACAGATAAATATCTTATTGATGTCTAACTTATTTCTGAAAATATATGAATTCTGTCAATCTCCTTCCAGTATTTTTGCACATTATTTTCCTTTATACAGTCAGCAATCCTTCCAAAAATGATCTTTCTGCTAGCCCTTACCCAGCATTTTCTAGATCCTTCTCTGTTTCTTTGCATAGGTCATTGCCCATGTTAGAATGAATTCTTTTTACCTCTGCCTCTTGGTAGCCTAAGCTTGCTTCCAGACTTAACTTACATGTCTGTTAGGTTCTTACTAAGTGCTAATGAGATAATGACCTTCTGGAGACAACAGCACGCTACAATGTCCCCTTCTATGTGAGGCCTTTCTTAGTCATCCTAGCTATTAATTCTTCTTCTTCCCTTTAGTTTAAATTTACCTAATGTAGACATTATTGTTTACTTATCTGTGGACATTATTTCCTCAACGTCTTTGCACATACAAACTACATGCAGAATAAATTGGAGATAATCTCAGAGGAAAACTACTAGTATTAAGGGGGACTAGGAATAGCCTTTTGTGGGAGAGGTTATATTAGGTGAGAACTGAAGGAAGTCAGAGTAGCCAGAAGGTGGAGATGAAAAAAGATAGCATTCTAAGCATGGGGACAGCAAGTGAAAAATGCAGAATTGGGGGATATAGGAAAAGTAAGGAGTCCAATATCATTGGTTGCAGAGTACTCAGAAGAAAATAAGGTATTAGAAATTTGGAAAGGTAGGAAGGAGCCAAATGACACATATAATGAGAATTATATATTTGTTACTGAAGTTAATGGGGAGCCAATTATCTATCATAGATAAAGATTGGAGGGCTGGGGAAGAAAAGTCAGAGTCACTTGGTGGCAGAAGGAGGAGGAGAGAGGCTGGAGACTCTGGACTCTAGAATCCAGGATACATCTTTGGCAAGCCACATGGCAGCTTACCTGCCTCCTTCACTTCTCCTAAAGACCAAAGACTTTGATTTATCCTGACTCTGACTGATCCTGAGGCCTTCCAGAGAACTAGTCCAGACATTACAGGGACATGGACAGAGACCTGAATTTGAAGCCAGGAGCCATCTCTAATCATCATGATCTATATCTTGCCACTTAACCCAGATGGCTCAGGAGGAAAGGCTAGAGATTTTGCACAACCCTACCTCACTTAAATCCAATTCTTTTGCAAGTCATGACATTAACTTCCTGATGCAATGGTCCTCTTTGAGAAGGAAGGACAAACAGTAATGAATTTTAGCCAGGAAGATCTGAGTTCAAATTCAGATGAAATCTTTACTAGTTATGTGATTCTGGGTAGGCATTTAAACTCTGGCTGCGAGTTTTAGCATCAGAAAAATGGGGATTATGCTAGCTTCCTAAAAGGTTGTGAGAATAAAATGAGATATTTATAAAGCTACCTACCTACCTACCACATAGTAGTTGCCTAATAGATGCGTACTTCTCTCCATCTGCAATCTTGGTTCTACAACTTAAGAAAAATATGAAGAAATAAAGACAGTAGCGAGGAAAGCAGCAACAAAGTAATAAAAACATGTGAGAAAAGTTTTTTTATAGACAGGCTACTGACTGAGAACCAAATGAAGGCTCTGACAATAAGATAATAGCCCTTAAATATACAGAAGGGACCTAAAATCTGTTTTCTATTTCAGAAACAAGGACACAATAGGATCTTAGACACCAAGTTTCTTGAGAATGGGATCTATATTTTGCCCTTTTTTATGTGTCCCCATGGCTAAACAGAGCCTACATATGGTGGGCCCATAATAAATGCTAATTGAGTGACTGAAAGAAATGATCATAAGTTAGAATAAGAGGGTTTTAAACTAATTACAATGAACTTCCTAAAAGCAAAGCTATTTAACATCAGGGTGATATTGTCAGTGTTTAAATACCTCAAGGGATTGTGAAGTGACTTCTTGTCCCATTCCTGCAAAACTTCAAATCCTTCTGGTTATTGGGGAAGTGACTGAAGTTTTACTAATTCTACATTGTTGCCTTCTATCAGGAGAACTGGCCTGAACTGTGATGGAGATTGTAATATCTCTGATTCGGTTTTCTTGGGGGTCTCTGAGGCAGCCTTCGTTTCAGTTCAGTAATCACCATGAGAGTAGCCAGGTATTAAAGTCCAAATCCTTTATTATCTCTTTGCCAGATGCTGGGCAGCTTTCTAGAGAGCCTTTCAGTCTGGCCTTAGTCTTAGTGGGGGAAATGTAGGAGGGCAAGCCAGCTACCAGAAAGTTCGAAGATCGAATTGAATTTCTCCCCTTGGTTCTGAGAGCTTAAGCTCCTGCCTCCAGTCCTTTGTCTTCTCTATTTCTCTGAATCTCTGAATCAACCTAGCTGAAGCTCTTAGCTTATATGCTCTACCCTGAGTATAAACCAATCATTATATCACAAGGAAACCATTATTTGTTATAGGATTAAATCAATCATATTGAACCATGATAAACTAGATACCATTGTCTCCTCAATTCCACATAGTGCCTTGTAAGCATCCTTGTTTCAAGTTCAGAATTCTGGCCCATAACAGGAGATGGTCTAATCCTTATGTATCTAGAACCATAAAGCCTCTTGGTATAGGATTCTTTTCTCACTGGTTAAGATCAATGCCTGACTCCTATGATTGGAATTGTTGAATGCAGGAGGACAAGATTCATATTCTCCAATCTCTTTGGGTCTCTTCTGTCCTCCAGATTTGAGAGAGAAGATGGAAGATACCAAATTCATTTTGGGTTCCTGAAAGAATACACACGTACATACCTACATATATTTATTTATTTGTTTATTTGTATATGTTCTTAAAAGAAGCAGTCATGAGAGGAGCTGGTGATCTTCATCATGTCTCTATTCCCAGCCTACTGCTAAAGAAACTTCAGAGAATTTTCCTCTTGGGTGAAATTTGACACTCTTTCTCTTTTTTGGTTGAGCTGAGTCCCCTCATTCCTAGTAGTAGAGCTTCTTTATTTTGTATGGCTGGTATATATTATCCTGTGTATACTTTTTTTCCTCATTTCTGTTTTGCTTTCAGCTTAGATAAATGGGATTCTTTGATATTTGCTATGAGTGTTCATTGTGAAAGTAATATTTGATAGAAAAGGAATCAAGCCTTATATATAAAACTTGATGTCATCTTTTCCCCATTAATGAATAATGGTCATAAGTTTATCCTAAATCTCAAAATCATATCCCAAATTGATAATATTCAGGGGAGCAGAGAGTTATATTTTCAGACTGGTAGCCAGTCTCTCTTTGGAGAGCATGAATTCTTTATTAGAAAATGGTGTTTGTAGAAGGCATTAGAGATGTACCCATTCTAGAAGCCCTTTGAGCCAGTCAAGACAATCTTGTTGTATTTGTTATTAAGGAATATTATCAAGTTCTACAAAATAAAATAAACTTTAGGAAAATGTAACAAGATCTAAGATAGGGGCTGCTACAATTAGATCTCTAAACTGATGTGTTTAAAATTTTTGATAACTATTTTTCAATATTAGTTTACTTTGCATTCCTAGGTATTTTTTTTTTTTTTTATGAATTTAAAACAGTTGTTCAGAGTGGGAGTCTATAGATTTCACTAGACTTCCAAAGGTCCTGTCACACAAACACACACACACACACACACAATTATAGTCATTTCTTTTTATTTTCCCAATATTCTTATAATACTCCACAAACAGTTTCAAATATGATAGCTCCATTCCTTTATTTTACCATTGAAATTTTAGGCAAAAAAATAACCTTTGATGTTTAAGATTACATGTTAGTTTGAATGGTAATCAAAGGGAGCTACTCTGTAACATGAATTACATTCTCCTATTAAAATATAAACTGCTTGAGAGCAGAGACTAGCTTTATATGTTTTATTTGTATCCCCAGAGCTTAGCATAGGGCCTGATTGATATTAAACAAGTAAACAAGTTGCTAATTAATCTAATAACTTTGTTTCTGATAATTATATTGTTTTCTTGATATTTCTACCAAGATATGGGTTCTTTGATAGAAACCAAGAGATTAAGAGCCACTGAATAATATTCCAATCTATAGAAATGGGAATTTCTATGTTTGGAGTAGAAAAGCTATTATTTATTCATCCATCAGTTTATTTTATCTTTTGGTTGGGACAAAAGGAAAGCAGCTAATCAAAAGAATGGATTTGTCTTAATAGGTGCTAATTAAGGTCTTTGGGTGTATTGTTTTATTTATAAATTAAGAGCCAGTATTATCTCAAGTTGTTTAGATATTTCAGATCAAGTACAATAAAATACACATACATACATATATGTATATATGTATGTATGTATGTATGCATTTTCAGGTTACTAAAACAACTTTGAAAAACCAGGAACTCTCCAGAAGAGTGATTGCATGACATAATTGAAGTAGATGTAATCATTAGATGTGATAAATGCTAGGACAGTAGAGCAATCATGGCTCAGGGTTACTTTATTAAATTTTCTGATTCTAAGTAGAGAACAGTCTGGTGCGATTTAGCCAATCAGGAGAATAACTAATCTAAAACCACACTATACTGTATCCTTATACAAAATTGGATTTCAACTGACAGGCTTATATTTATAAGAATAAATGCACATTTATTCTGTTTTGTAGTTTAGTCACTTAACCTGAAGAAAGTTTTGCATGTCAATATAGTTAGTAATGATTTCATATTTTCACAATTATTGGTTTTCCTTATTCTTATATTTAATCTTAGCAATCTGTTAAATAACATTTACAGACTAACCATATAAATCCATTAAATAGATAAATGTTTTGATTATCTTTTATTGTTTATTATTCATCTTCAGGGATTCATTAAATTGAATATACCTTTCAAAACATAATCTACAGCTTAATTAAGCCATACAGTTATAAATTTTGAACCAACATATTAAGAGAGAAGTTATTGCTTTGGGGTGGGGGTGGGCGGATAATATTACTAATGAGTGTTTTGTTCAACCCAATCATGGCTTATATAAAATTCTAAGTATATCCTAAAAGGCGTTGTCTTTGATTTTGTTGTCAGAGATCATAAGTCAATTTTTTATGTATTATTAGCTTCTCAAGAACAAAATCAGAACCCATTGACTGCTGAGTAAATTTCACAGCTTGTAGAAAAGACACATATCATTGTAATGTGTGAAATTTTAATCAAAAATGTTATGGAGGAGAAAGGTAAACTGACTGCTATAATTAACGTGTTCTGCCACAGAGATTTAGTTGGCACATTTTCGGAGTGTGGGACTACATTAACTATTCCATTGCTTAAGGATGTCCTTAGTTGGAGAAGCTCTTAAGCTCCAGTTTTGTTAGATGACACTTTTCTTTGAGTGTCAGCTTTGTCATGATTTGAGATGGAAAGCTCTTTCCTGCTTGACTCTCTTATTACCACTTATCTATGTTTCAGTGGTGTATGTACAATGGAAAGTGATATTACCCATTTTAAAGCAGGTGCATTTAAAGCATGGCTGAAGGATGAGGTTGTTTTTCAATGGGCCTCTCTGGGTTTTGTTTCTATCCTCCTTATATTTTATTGAGTGTCTTAAAAGTGTGAGTATTGAGTATAACTAATTGCTTTAATAAAGAAAGAGGGAATTGGACCAGGGATGCAACCAGTCATAATATAGTATTTTTCATTTTAAGCCACAAAGAGTTTCACCATTAAATAATATCTGGTCAGCATCACCAACTAAACCTGAACATACTTTTGAAAGTAATAAGTAAACACTACTTGTAATGACTGATATTTACTGACTATTTCTAATCCCCAAACAATATCAAATTCAGTAAATTTTGGAAAAGTCTAATGAGATGTTTCCTCAAGAAGCCAATGTATTAAACTCTGCATTAGATCAGGGCACTACTTATTAAAAATACTTCTGGGGGAAAAAGAAACAAATTATCTATATCTATATATTTATAGATATATAGATATGTATGTATGTGTATACCCCCCACATATGTGTATATATATATATATATATATATATATGTATATAATGTATAATCAATAGTATATTTGATTCAGGGTTTTCAATGTCAGTCTACCTGAAGAGCTCTATTGCAAACCTTTCTCACACTGCCAGTATGGTTGTGCAGTAGACAAAAGACATACCTGAAAGGGGAAGACAGATATGCCACTTAAATTAAATAGGAAATGAATTGGCCAGCAAGTTGGCATGTCTGCTGAGACAAATCATGGACAACATGTCTCTCAACAACAGAACTTATTTGTTTTCTCTTGCCAACAGATTCATCACTGCCCAGGCAAAACAGGCAAAATACATTAGTGTCATGGTAAACTGATAAAGAGAAGTACCTCAATCGAGCATCCTCAATAGCGAAAGTCTTAGGGCAGTATTGATCTGTGTTATATAAATCTTGTTTTCTGTCTGCAGAAGTGAATCAGGAGTGACCCCGAAGGTTAACAAACATTGTAATGTCTTTCAGCTGGGGCAGATGCCTATGTGTTCCACACATTGTATTTGGTCAAGTTCCATCTTGTCATTTTCCTGCCAAGAAGCTTAACTAATTGCTGGCAATCATAAGACAGTTTGATGGAAGCAAAGAATTCCTACAATTGTTACCCCTCTCTCTATCCCTTTTTTCCCCTCCCTTTAAGTCTTAACAAGCCCTCAAAGCCATGTAGCGGAAAACAATCAACACTGGAATTAGTCAGCAGGAGTCTTCTCTAAGTTGAAACTTTATGTAATTGGCATGTCATGTTCCTCTGTGGCCCAAGCACAGGCCTGATTAAGCTGATGTATTTTGTTTCTCCAAAGTTTTCAGAAGAGGGCTTCTCTTCCTCCTTTTTATTAGAGTTCATGATAGAGCATATGTGTAATATGATTTCCTTCCATTGGATGAAAAACGAATGAACAAATTAGGAACTGATTAAGTAATAATCTTCAAGAAATTAAAGCCTAGAAGATGGGGGTGAGAGGGGAAAAAAAACAGGGTTAGGGGATTGAAGCATTAATGAAAAGGAAACATATTAGGGAGAATATCCCCAGACATAATGCTGTTTTATTTTATTAAAAATTGCATGTATCTCTTATTAGACATATATATTTGGGGCTCTGTGTGATATATTTCTCCTTATAGGCTATATGCTTTTTCCTGATGCTTGTTTCTATACCTTATGCTTATGCCTAATAAAATTTTTTCCCTGGGGCCTTCGTATATTTCGACAGTGGAGACTCTCTTTAGAAGTTAATCAGCCATCCCCATTTGGTCGGCTAAATTTTTATGATGTTTTATTAAGCAATAGAAGATGGATTTTGTCCTTATATGGAATGTCAGCCTTTATGGTGAAAGAAACGGATGCCCAACATTAGAGGAGACTCCATAAAGCTTATGGCATGCTAGTTGTATTCGCTTACACTGGTGTCCCTCTTGCCATAACCCTAAATCAAATGATAGATTTGAACTTGGCTTAGATTATTAAAGCTAAAAGAGCACAGTTGCTGAGGGAGTACTCCCTGCTTCTATTACGTCATAGCTGACAATATAAAGGCAAGATTCAGGGAACTAATGGAGCTTTTTTCCCCCCTTTGTCACAGAAAGGTCAAGCTAGTTTTCTACATTTTATATGTATGTCATTCTCAATATAGCAACAGAATCTCTTATAGAAAAACAATGTAAGTAAATGTCTCTACGATGCTACTAGTCACCTGATCAAAAGCCAATGTTGAAAAACACTTCTAATGACTGTCTCTTATGCATCAGTGCACCTACTAATGAGCTGCCAGAAAAGGATTTGCAAAGCTTTGCTAAGATAGAGCAGGAATGTGAGAAGCTTGAGATATAACTTCCTGCTGTGATCCCTGCCTTTCTACTAACAGGGAACCTAGACCATGAGCTACTAATGAGCATGCTGCAGAGAGCGTCCAAACCAATGTGAGCTGTCGACAGTCCACCTGTCTGCTTTCAGATATGGGGTCTGATGCATGACAGTAAGACACCCTGTTGGAGCTTTTCTTTAAATAATTTAGATATTTATTGATTTTCCCCCCACATTTTTATCTAGTCTTTGAGCAGTACTTCCTCTCAGTGGCTTCTCTCACCATTGGTGCAGAAAGAGCAGGTGTTATTTCAAGGGATTTTGTTTATTTGTTTGTTTTTACCCCACTTCCCCAAAAGAAATTGATGTCATTATGTCACATTATAGAATTATAGAATGCATAATTTATTTCTCAGTAAGGAAACAAAGACATGATTATTAGAGTTGATATTTACAAACTTAGACAGTGGAAATTAATAGCTTTTTAAAAGCCAAAATGTAGCTTACTTGAATTAGAGGAATTCAAAATATAGTATTTGTTTTGACACTTAAAATAATGCAAAAGGCATAAATTAAAGGCTGTTCTCCTCCTAGCAATATTGTGCTCAATGTCTTTATCCACAGTCAAAAGTGAACAGGATCTTGATAGAAATGTTTACTTTCTTCCTTTTGTAGAAATAAGCAGTTTATAAATGAAAGGATTATTGCAGAATACTTTTTAAGTTAAAAAACAAGCTCTTCATATTATGCATTTTGATACTATGCCACTTTGAGTTTTCCTAGGAGCTATTTTCTGAGTTAATTTTTTTTAGCCAAATAAAATTACCAAGTGCAAACTGTGTAATTTTACCAATTTGTAATGGCTTCAGTTAGTCTGGAAAAAGAATCAACATCCTGATCCACTAATTACAATCCAGGCTACCTTTCATCATCCCTGGAGATCGCACTAGCCCATGTGAGTTAAACTGGCTATCTGTCCCTTCCAGTTGCCAATGTTCACATTTTGCACAGCTCACCCTGGCTTTTTCTCAAGTTGATACAAAATGCCATGGGAAATCGCAGGCTCTGTGGCAACTGGGGAGATAAGAATGTTATGTGCTTCGGCAGCACCTTTTATCCAAAGATCTCCAAAGAGCTTTGTAAAATTCATTTTAAAAAATTCCTCTGGACACTCCTGTGAGATAGGTATTAGCTTGGCTTCACAGCTAGACAGAGCTAAAATCTGGTAGGATCTCCCGGGATCTCTGATCCTGAACCTTTAGTTTTGAGTATTGTGTTGGTAGAGGAACTGGATTATAAAGCAAGTGCTGTTAAAATATTTTTTTCTCTATGAAAATATCTAAGGTGCATACCTGAAACTAAGAAGAAATAAAATAAAATCCTAAATTCATCATATTGCCCTTATTACTTCCTCTTTTTTTCAAGGTTTTTTTTTTAAACTTTTTGATCCCATTTCCCCCAAAATTTGGGAGGAAAAGAGGGAAATAGAAAAAGAGAATGGGAGGAGAGACATAAAAATAGAGATGGGGAGGGACAAAAAAAGGTGGAGGGAGGAGAAGGGAGAGAGAGAGAGAGAGAGAGAGAGAGAGAGAGAGAGAGAGAGAGAGAGAGAGAGAGAGAGAGAGATTGAGAGGCAGAGATTCAGACAGAGACAGACAGACAAAGAGAGAGACAAAGAGTAGAGACAATAATAAATATTAAATAATGAAAGGGATATTTAAGAGAAGCCTGGGAAGACTGTACCAACTGATTGCAGAATGAAGTGTGCGGAATCAGGAGAACAAGTTATACAATTAACAACAATGTGGTAAATATAAATGAATTTGAAAGACTTAAGTTCTCTTTATCAAGGCAATGACCAGTTATGATTCAGAGAGTCGTGACGAAATGTGTTACCCACATCTTGGAGACAAAGAAATTAGGACTGTAATCTGCAAAAAAAGCATTTTTTTTTGAAAAGTTGTTTCTTTCAGTATTTATGTTTGGTATGGTTATTAAATTTAGTAAAACTTTGTTTTAATTAAGATCAAATTTTTATAGGAATATATATCTATGGAATAAAACATTTCCATAACAGTACAATAAAAAGATAATTGTATATAAAATTGCAAATCTACTACATACAACTTGCTATTCCTTTAAAATATACAACAAAATGATTATTAAATAAATTATATTAAAGCCCCTTATCAAATTCTGTTTTTTTTTTTTTTGTTTTTTTATTCATTTTTCCAAATTATCCTCTCCCTCCCTCCACTCCCTCCCCCCGATGACAGGTAATCCCATAAATTTTACATGTGTTACAATATAACCTAGATACAATATATGTGTGTAAATACCATTTTCTTGTTGCACATTAATTATTAGCTTCCGAAGGTATAAGTAACCTGGGTAGATAGACAGTAGTGCTAACAATTTACATTCACTTCCCAGTGTTCATCAAATTCTGTTTTTGACAAAATCCTGAAATAAGGGAAGTTTGTCTTGTATCTATCTATCCCTTACAGTATCCAGAACTTCTTTTTTCCCAAGGCATCCAATGTTTACTTGTTAAAACTTTCTTCTTTCCTAGAAACTCATTCATACTAAGATAATAGAGCCTCAGTCTGTTGTCTTTTTCTAAGATATTTATATTTTTTCCTCTTAATAGTATTTTTTTCTCCAATTACATGTAAATATATTTTTTACCATTCATTTTTCTAAGATTTTGGGTTGTAAAATGTTCTCCCTTCCTTTTTCCCATTCCCAATACAGCAAGCAATCTCATATAGGTTATGCATGTACAATCATGTTAAGCATATTTCCACATTAGTCAGAAAGATACACTTTTTGAACATGACTAATGAGAGAATTTGTTTTGTTTGACCATTTTTCATCATTATGGTAGTTTAAGACTGACTTATAACTTTAATAATAAATAGATCTTACATTTTTGGCATTATACCCCAAATTCATGGTTCTGAAACTAGGTTTACTGTTCAGTTCTTAACAACCAAAGACAGTCAATAAATATTGATTGAGCCAAAAACGGCATTCAACAGAATGGGAGAGAATGCACAACATATAGAAAATGTTTTACTTCTTGTGATTTAATGGAAAAGACAGAAAAAAGCAAAAAGTTACAAATAATAAGGCACAATATGATTATGGCCAAAATAACTGTTGAGTAACTGGACTGTTAGGAAAATCAGAGATATAAAAAGATTATTCCTGGAGATGCTGAAGAACTAATTTAAAAAGACTAATAATGTAAAATTTAAACTATGTTTTGAAGTAAAATATGGCTTTTTAAAAAGTTCAAATTTGATAAGATTTTTATAATCACAATAACTTATTTTATTATCATAACATCTACCACAATGTTTGGTGTGATGAAATTAGTTAACATATGTAAAGCACTTTGCAAATCTTTATGCACAATGTAAATACCAGCTATTATCATTACTACCATTACTACCATCAGCAGCATTTTTAATAGTTGCTTTTTTTTGCCATTACATAGTATTTCCTATTATTTGAAAAATTAATAGTAGCTACTACTTCTTTGAAGAACTAATAGTACCTACTGTTATGGTTCATTCCAGGCTCAAGACATTCCTTTTTTATTTTTAATTTTTTTGGAGGGAAACTGTCCAGCATGATATTTCTTGTGAAATACAACATTCTTGAGTAGCATGATTGAGAACTATGATTTTAATTAATGTAAGTCTAAATAACTAAAATTTATTTTGAGAAATATTTGTTCCTCTTTTTTATGTATGGAGACAATTGCAACATGAATTGGGTGAGAATATATTTTTATTTAATATTTTTATTTTTCCTAATTGCATGTAAAATAATTGTAATTTTTTTCAAATTTTGATTTCTAAACTCTCTTCCTTCTTTCCCTCTCTCATCCAATGATAAAGCAAACAATTTGATGTGGATTATATATGTATAGTCATGAAAAACATATTTCTATGTAAGTTACTGTGTGAAAGAAAATCACAAGTAAAGAAAACATAAATTTCATCTGCATTCAGATTCTCCCAGTTTTTTTCCATGGAGATTGAGAAGGTCTTTCCTCATAAATCTTACAAAATCGTCTTGTATCACTATATTACTAGGCATAGTTAATTTATTCATAGTAGATAATCATAAAATATTGTTGTTCCTATGTATTATGTTTTCCTTGTTCTGGTAATTTCACTTTGTATCAGTTCATGTAAAACTTTCCACGTTTTTCTAAAAGCATAATTTTTTTTTTTTTTTTTTTTTTTGCTGAGGCAATTGGGGTTAAATGATTTGCCCAGGGTCACACAGCTAGGACATGTTAAGTATCTGAGGCCAGATTTGAACTCAGGTGCTCCTGACTTCAGGGCTGGTGCTCTATCCACTGTGTCACCTAGCTACCCCGCTCATCATTTCTTAAAGAACAATTGTATTCCATCACAACTGTATACAATTTGTTCAGCCATTCCCCAATTTATGGGGATCACATCAATTTCCAACTCTTTGACATCACTAAAGGAATTGCTATAAATATTTTTGTAAACATTTTCCTTTTTGGGAAACAGTCCTAGCAGTAACTGCATCATTGCTTGTTCAAATGATATACATGGTTTTATAGCCTTTTGGGCATAGTTCCAAATTGTTCTCCAGAATATATAACTTCACCCATAGTATTATTCAAAAACATTTTGCTTCTGGCTTTTACCTCCCCCAAACTGCCTTTACTTCTAGTAGCTCCACTACATTTCTCTTATCCCTTTCTGTTTCTACTTTCCTGTATGGTCAGATAGTGTATATCTAAGTGTGTATAGTGTTCCCTTTTTGAGCCAATTATAATGAAAGTAAAGTCCATTTGCTCCCCTTTCCATTTGCCCCTTTGCCCCTTCCATTGCAAAATCTTTCCAGGTCTCTTTTATGTCAGATAATTCATCCCATTCCACATCACCCTTTCTCCCTTCTTCAGCAAATTCTTCTTTCTCATGCCTCAATTTTATTTTTTTGTAGATAAATCACCATCAGAGCTCTATTTCTGTCTATCTATCTATCTACCTATCCTCTTTCGACCTACTCTAATAATGAGAAATATTTTAGAAGTTATAGATACCATTTTCCCCTGTAGGAATATAGACAATTTAATCTTATCAAATACTTTATGATTTCTTTTTCTTATTTACCTTTTTTTACATTTCCTTTATATCTTATATTTGAAATTCAATAACTCTGTTCTTTTCATCAGGAATGCTTGAAAGCCCTCTCTTTCATTGAATATCAATTTCCCTTCTGAAAGGTACACTTAGTTTTGCTCTATAAGTGATTCTTGCTTTTAATTCTGGCTCTTTTGCTCTCCAGAATACCATATTCCAAGTCTTCCAATCCTTTAATGTAGAAGTTGTTAATTTTGTATTTTTCTGACTATGGATGGCTCCATGGATATTTGGATTTTTTAATAGCAGCTTGCAGTTTTTAATCCTTGATCTAGGAGGTCTGGAATTTGGCTATCATATTCCTGACATTTTCTTTTTTTTTCATTTTTTATTCATACTTTTTCATTATGTGATCAATAGATTCTTTCAATTTCTATTTTTCTCCGGTTCTAGAATATCAGAACAGTTTCTTATACTAATTTCTTGAAAGATAATGTCTAAGATCATTTTTTTAGGATCTTTTTTTTTTTTTTGATCATGACTTTCAGATAGTCAAATAATTCTTAAATTATATCTCCTGAATCTATTTTCCAGGTCAGTTATTTATCTCAATGAAATGTTTTTACATTTTCTTCTATTTTTAAATATTTTGATATTTTA
Source organism: Sminthopsis crassicaudata (assembly GCF_048593235.1). NCBI lineage: Eukaryota > Metazoa > Chordata > Mammalia > Dasyuromorphia > Dasyuridae > Sminthopsis > Sminthopsis crassicaudata. The sequence goes on from NC_133619.1 coordinate 451,194,765, forward strand.
TTGTTTCTTGATGTCTCATAAAGTCATTAGCTTCCACTTAAACTAAATTCTAATTTTTAAGGAATTATTTTCTTCAGTAATTTCTGTATCTCCTTTTCTGTGTATCAAAATCTGCTTTTTTAGGAGTTATTCTCTTTAGTGAAATTTTGTATGTTTCCCCATTTGTCCAATTCTGGTTTTTTTTTTTTTTTTTAACTATTAAGCCTATTCTGTTTTTTAAGGTGTTATTTTCATCAACATTTTTTTTTGTTCCTCCTTTACCAAGCTGTGGACTCTTTTTTCATTATTTTCTTATATCACTATCATTTCTCTTCCTGATTTTTCTTCTGTCTCTTTTATTTGATTTTTAAAATCCTTTTTGAGTTCTTCCATAATCTAAGACCAATTAATTTTTTTTTGATGCTTTGGATTCAGGAATTTTGATTTTGTCATCTTCTTCTGAGTGTGTGTTTTGATTTTTCTTCTCACCATAGTTTCTATGGTCAGATTTTTTTTCTGTTTTTTAATCATATTCCAGACTGTTTCTTGACTTGACTCTATGCTAAAGAAGGTCTCTGACTCCCAAGGGGAGGGGATACCATCCTACATTTCAGGGTTCTTTTATTAGCTATTTTCAGAATTAATTCTAAGTTTCTATATATTTTTGTCTCTTCCCAAGATAGAATGATCTAGGAAGAGATGTGTTTACTATTATCCTATATTATTCAGTAGTTTGTGAGTGACCACATTCACTCTTTTCAGTCCTGGAACTGTGATCTGGGTCTCTATTTCCCTGTGGAAAAATCTCTACTATGCTAATGTTCCTCCTTGCACTGGCATTAAGATCCAAGACTGCAACTCAGATTCAAGTATAGGAAATATAACAGAGACCTGCCTCTGGTGTCAACAAAGGGACCCTGTAAATCTTCTGACCTATTGTCTACTCCCCTTATCATGGACTGAGAGATCTGGAAACTGCCACTGCTGCCATCGATTTAGTCACCCTGAAGACAGATCCTAATTTTCTGGGAGCTGTTTTACACTGGAACAGCCTATGTTGGACTGATTTCCTCTCTTTCCTTTGTGCAGAAGACCTTTCCTGCGAAACTTCTAACTTGTCTTATAAAGTAGAAAATTATTTTACCCAATATTTTTGTGAGTTCTGCCACTGTATAATATGTATAGACTCATTATTTAAAGGTATTTGGAGGGCTTTGGGGAAGACCTCAGGCAACTCCCTGCCTTACTCTGCCATCTTGGCTCTGCCTCTGCCAAGAATGTCTTATCTTGATGGCGTGTGTGGAACACTAGTTGACATTGCATAGGCACATCTAATAGAGAGAGAAATCTTTAATTAATTGGGTAATTATTTGTGAAGAGGTGATATTGAAATACCAGTGAGTACCCCATTAATGTCTACTGAATGACCTAGCCCCAATGGATGTCACTCTGTCATTGGTAGCTGGAACTTTAAATTCCACATTATTTTTCTAATTGTCAAAATGTAGATACTGCTTAAATGCCTTTTCCATTCCACTTTAACAAACTAGCTATTTACTTATGATTTTTTTATTACCAAGAATATATTACCCAAAGAAATGTTTTGTTTTTTAAGGCTTAATGACATCAAAGATTAGAACAAATAAGTAATCCAATCTACCTCTTTTTTTCTATGGCCCTCTTATTTCCTTTATATTTTCTGGAATACATTTTTGAAAAGAAATTTCTAGGCTATTTGTTTCTTTTTTTATTTTTTTTATAATATTATCCCTTGTATTCATTTTTCCAAATTATCCCCCCCCTCTACTCCCTCCCTCCGATGACAGGCAATCCCATACATTTTACATGTGTTACAATATAACCTAGATACAATACATGTGTGTAAATACCATTTTCTTGTTGCACAATAAGCATTAGATTCCGAAGGTACAAGTAACCTGGGCAGACAGACAGTAGTGCTAACAATTTACATTCACTTCCCAGTGTTCCTTTTCTGGGTGTAGCTACCTCTGTCCATCATTGATCAACTGGAAGTGAGTTGGATCTTCTTTATGTTGAAGATTTCCACTTCCATCAGAATACATCCTCATACAGTATTGTTGTTGAAGTGTATAGTGATCTTCTGGTTCTGCTCATTTCACTTAGCATCAGTTGATGTAAGTCTCTCCAAGCCTCTCTGTATTCCTCCTGCTGGTCATTTCTTATAGAGCAATAATATTCCATAACTTTCATATACTATAATTTACCCAACCATTCTCCAACTGATGGACATCCATTCATCTTCCAGTTTCTTAGGCTATTTGTTTCAAGTAGATTTTTGCACTGTTATTTTACAAATACATGACATTGATTCCTCTCAATATCTGTCCTATAACCATGATGATATTAGATACTTGGCAAGTGGCATATACTGGCTAGATTGTAAGGGAAAGTAGTGAATCTAGTTTCAGAGATGAGAAGATTAATAACATAATCTAAAATGTTTGTAAATCTGCTGTCATATTTACCTTTTGAAACATTTCCATCTTTTCCCAAAATATAAAATAAATTTATATACATTTATATAAAATCATTAAAATTTTAGTGAGAAAATATGAATCAAGTGTAGACAATTATTAATTAGAAATTTTCAAAATTATATATACTTAGGGTGTAAAGATATTTAATAACAATTGTATTGAAAAGAAAGACAAAAAAAAGGAAAGCGAGGCCATCTTGTTCTTTTTTTAAAAATATTTTTCATTCTCAAAAATGCTGCATTACAACAAAATGTGCATTCTTTTGTAATTCATTCATAAGGCAAACAGTAAATTCATTTGTAAGGCAAAGGTAAAAAGATTCATTCGTGAGGCAAACACTTCATGAAAGAGGTATTTGCTATATTGCAAAAATGTAAATTCAGCCCACATATATAAAAACTTCAAGAGATGATTTTTTTAAAGTTCATAAGACAAATTATTTTATTTTCTTTAAGTTACTTAAAAATTACTATCCAATATTACTATCATAAATACTTATCACAGAATGTTGAATTATTATTCATCACTTGTTCAATAGAAAATTGTTGTCAGTGTGCAAAATTATCTACCATTATAGGATGTTTTAGGTTGTCACAAAAATCAGGTCGGTGACCCAGGCAGCCCAATTCTATGACTTCCTATAGCAGCATTCAGAAGCATCTTCATAGGATCAGAGAAAGCAAATATACTCAATTCAGGGGTGAGGTATTTTAAAGAATTACTGGTTTTAAAAGATTTGAAGTTCTCAAGACTTTTAAGCTGTTAAGTCAAAAAGCATTAAGCTTCTGTGCCATAGTAGGCACTAGGACTACAAAGAAAAATTTAAAATCTCAGCCCTCAAAGGGCTCACAATTTAATGGAGGAGACAAGTTGAAAATGATTACATACAACACTCACACATACACATGTGAGCCTAGATGTGTGCATCTATCTATCAAATGACAAAATATTTAAAAATTATTTATTCTTTTTATCTCAGAGGTAATATACTAGTAGCAAGAGGGAAGGCATCTTAGAGAAGGTATCATTTTAGTTGAGACTTGAAGAAAGCCAGGGAAACCTGAAAGCTTTTTCTGACATCAAGCCAAAATTTGCTTCTTTATAGTTTTCACCTATTGAGCCTAGTTCTATCCTTTGAGATCAAACATAACATGCCTAGCTCTTCTGCCACAAGAGAGCCTTTGAATACTTGAACACAGCTATGCTGTTGCTACCTCCCCCTTGCAAAGTCTTCTCTTTCCTGGCCTAAATATTCTCAATTTCTTTAACTGATCTGAGGATTTTGACCATCTTGGCTGCCCTCCTTAGGATACTCTCTAACTTATAAATGTCTTCTTAAAAGGTGACATCCAAAATAGAACATAGTTTTCACATGTGAGTTGACCTGAGAAGTATACATCAGGAGTATCACCTTCTTAATTTCTGATGCTATTCTTTTCAATGCAGCTCAAAATCTCATTACCCTTTCAGATTGTCACATTGCACTGCTAACTTATAATGAACTTGGAGTCCTCTTGGTCTTCTAATATACTTTTTTGGTTATTATTTCCCAAACATGCTTACCTGTTGTCTATTTGGGAACTTAATTTTTGAACTCAAGTATAAGAATTTACATGCATCATTACTGAATTTAGTTTTAAATTCAATGTCAAAGTCTTTTAAAATGCTGATACTATCATCCATCCAATAACTCTTCTTCCTATCTTTGTGTCACCTGCTAATTTGATGAGGATGATGTATATGCCTTTATTTGGATCATTGATGAAAATGGTAAAAAGCAAAAGGCCAAGCAAGGATTGTTGTGTTGCTTCACTGGAAACCTCTTGCCAAATTGATTTTGAACAATTATAAACTAATCTCTAATTTGGATCAGTCAGTTAGGTCTGATTCCAAAAAAAAGGTTCATTAAATCAAAACACAGCTTTATTTTTCACTGTAGTAGTTGATATTTCCAGTTTTAAAGAAAAATCCAGGGGCAGCTAGGTGGTGCAGTGGATAGAGCACCAGCCTTGAATTCAGGAGGACCCAAGTTCAAATGTGGCCCCAGCACTTAACACTTCCTAGTTGTGTGACCCTGGGCAAGTCACTTAACCCCAGCCTCAAAAAAAAAAAAAAAAAAAAAAAAAAAGAAAAATCCAGGCTTCCAAAAGATGAAGGATATCATCCAAATAGTTACCGGTAGTATTGACATCAAAGATATTATCATATGTGGTTAAAGTAGAATAAGTGTTTCATAAGCTGAAATGCTAGTCTACTTCACAAGAGCAATAAAAATTCCTGAAAGGGCTAAAAAAATGGATAAAATGCAAGAACAATATGAAAATGGAATTTGGTAAAATATATATTAAATATTGAAGAAAATAAAACCTTAAAAACATAATGGGACAAATTAAAAAGAAGTTTAAAAGTTTGCTGAAAAATAATTTCTTAAAAATTAAAATTGGGCAACTGGTTGCTAAGTAGAATCATTATTCCATAAGACATCAAGAAAAAAAAAGTAAATGAAAAAATGAAGAAAATGTGAGATATATCATTGGAAATACAACTAATCTGGGAAATAAATTAAGAAGAGAAAATTTAAGAATTATTGGACTACATGGAAGCCATGATCTAAGAAAGAGCCTAGGCATCATATTTCAAAACTCTATGAAGAGAAACTGCTGCAAATTGTTGTAGTCAGAGGGCAAAATTTTTTTAAGAAGCTACGAATCACATCTGAAAAAGATCACAAAATGAAAACTCTCTAGAATACTATAGCTAAATATCAGAGTCCACTGGCTAAGAAGATAACATTGCAATTTACTAGAAAAACTATTCAAATATCTTTGAATCATAGTAAGGATCATGCAAGATTTAGTACCCACCATTATATAAAGGAGCAGAAAATGTTGAATATGATATTCTGAATGGCAAAGAATCTAGGGTTATGTCCAAAAATAACTTACTCAGAAAACTCAACATAATCTTTCAAAAGAAAAAAAGATTTTCAATGAAAAAGAGGACATTTAAGCATTCATGATGAAAATATGATAGCTGAATAGAAAAACTGATATTAAAATGCAAAATTCAAGAAAAGTATAAAAAGGTAAATTGAAAGAGAAATCATAAACAACTTTGTAGTGTTAAACTGCTTATATTTCTATATAAGAAGATGATTCTTAAAACTTCTAAGAACTTTATCATTAACCTGGGAAGATTGTCATGAACTGGATGCAACGTGAAGTGAACAGAACCAGGAAAATGTTGTAGACATTAACAACAATTTTGTACAATGAAGAATTATAAATGATCTAGCTATTTTCAGTAATACAATGTTCCAATACAATTCTAAGGGACTACTGATGAAGCATATTATTTATTTCCAGAGACTGAAATATGCTTTGAAAATTACTTTAGGACTTCCAGGGGTGGAGCCAAGATGGCAAAGATGACACACATTTCTCTCTGACTTTCTAAACAACTCTCATAATAAGTACAAAAACTAGCCTCTGAATTAGCTCTAGACAGGCAGAACTCAAAAATATTTGGAGAGCAATTATCAGCAGATGATATTTTCAAAAATCACCAAAAAAGGTCTGTTTCAATTGGAAATGGGAGGGAGACAGCCAGGGCAACCAGTACAATCACCAGTGCAGATAGCTCAGTTGTCCTGAGATACAGAATTTGTGCAGAAAAGATCTGTTTCAATCAGAAATGGGAGAGAGGCAGCAAAGCACAAATAGTTGACCACAAATGCCAGTGAAGAACAGAGCAGGGGCCCAGGGCAGAACAGTTTCAGCATGGTAGTACAATTTCCACAGGGCAGAGAGTTTGCAGGAGGAAGCGGATCAGAGAAGGTCTGCTTCAGTCAGAAGTGGAAAAGAGACAGCAAGGCCACAAACACCAGTACAGACAGCTCAGAGTCTGAGTGCAGTCTCAGGGTGCCTGAACACACTCGAACCACAAACACCAGGACGGACAGCACAATGCTCTGGAGCATTGCTAAAGACTCCACATGGCAGAGACAACACCAGGAGTTAATCAGCATTAACCCAGCATAGCTGCCATTGCTTGAAAAACCTCTCTCACCCTAAGGCAGACTTTAACTTTAAAAAATGGGTAAAAAAGTAAAGAAGACTCTAACAATTGACAGCTTTTATGGTGAAAGAGAAGAACAGATTTCAAACCCTGAGGAGATTAAAGGCAGATTGTCTCCAGATGAAGCTCAAAGGGGTGAAATAATCTAGTCCCCATCACATAAAGCTCTCCTAGAAGAACTTAGAAAGGATCTTAAAAGAGAGCTAGGGAAAAATGGGAAAAGGAAATGAAAGCCTTGCAAGAGAGTCTGGAAAAGGCAACACAAAATAGTGAAATGGAAAAAACATACAACTCATTAAAAGATAGATTTGATAAAATGGAAAAAAGAAAGCAACTCCTAGAAAAAAAAAAAAGAAAATAACTTAAAAAACAAAATTTGTGAAATGGAAAAAGAAAATAACTCCCTAAAAAATGGAATTTGTGAAATGGAAAAAAAATTCCATAGAACAAAACAACTCATTCAAAAATTCATTTGGACAAATACAAAAAGAAGTAAGAAAAGTAAATGAAGAAAATAACACACTAAAATTCAGAACTGAACAAATGGAAATGAATGACTCAATAAGGCAACAAGAATCAGTCAAGCAATACTAAAAAATGAAAAAATAGAAAAAAATGTTAAATATCTACTTGAAAAAACAACAGACCTGGAAAATAGATGTAGGAGAGATAATCTAAGGATTATTGGGCTCCCTGAAAATCATAATGAAAAAAAAAAAAAGCCTAGACACTACATTTTAGGAAACCAGAGCTAAACAAAAAAAGGTTGACCTCTAAATATAGGACTCAAGAGAAGGATTAAAAAAAGACAAAAAAGAACACTTGAGAATTGTAGTTCTGTTATGGGTATACATAAAGAGTACTGTTATAATATAAAAAGACATCTAGAGGTGGAAAGGAAATTGTATCAAAAAAGGGAAAAGTGGAGGTAAAAGGAGGGAAAGTACATCTCACAAAGAGGCAAAGGAAAACTATTTTATCTGAAGGAAAAAAGGGAGGGATATGATCATAGTGTGAATCTCTCATCAGAATTTGCTCCAAAAGAAAATATTAAACATATTCAGTTTACAGAGAAACTTCTTCCATGTAATTGAAAAGTGGGAAGGGACAAGCGAAAAGGGAAGGGGTAGGATAAATAGAAGGGAATACAGAAATTGAAAGGGAAAGATTTAAGAAAAGGGGAGGGACTCTTAATGGGGAGAGAGGGATCCTAGAGAGGGAGAGCTGTGTGAGGTAAGTGTTGCTCATAAGATTAATACTGGGGAGGGAGGTGAGGGAAAAGGAAAGAGAAAAGCATAATCTGGGGTTAACAAGATGGCAGAAAATACAGAATTAGTCATTTTAACCATAAACGTGAATGGGGTAAACTCCCCCATAAAGCAGAGGCAGATAGCAGACTGGATTAAAAGCCAGAATCCTACAATATGTTTACAGGAAACACACTTGAAAAAGGGTGATACATACAGAGTAAAGGTAAAAAGCTGGAGCAGAATCTGCTTCAGGTGAAGTCAAAAAAGCAGTGGTAGCTATCCTGATCTCAGATCAAGCAAAAGCAAAACTTGATCTAATTAAAAGAGATAAGGAAGGGCACTATATCTTGCTAAAGGACAGCATAGATAATTAAACAATATCAGTGCTAAACATATATACACCAAGTGGTATAGCATCTAAATTTTTAAAGAAGTCAAGAAAGATGCAAGAAGAAATAGACAGCAAAACTATAATAGTGGGAGATCTCAAAAGTGGGAGATCTCAACCTCGCATTCTCAGAATTAGATAAATCAAACCACAAAATAAATAAGAAAGATGTTAAAGAGGTAAATAGAACATTAGAAAAGTTAGGTATGATAGCTCTTTGGAGAAAACTAAATAGAGATAGAAAGACATACACTTTCTTCTTAGCAGTTCATGGAACCTATACAAAAATTGACTGTATATTAGGACATAAAAACTTTAGATTCAAATGCAGAAAAACAGAAATAGCAAATGCATCATTTTCAGATAATGATGCAATAAAAACTACATTCAATAAAAAGCCAGGAGAAAATAGACTAAAAAGTAATTGAAAACTAAATAATCTCATCCTAAAGAATGAATGGGTAAAACAACAAATGATAGACACAATTAATAATTTCATCTAAGAGAATCACAGTAATGAGATGACATACTAAAATGTGTGGAATGCAGCTAAAGGGATAATAAGGGGAGACTTTATATCTCTAGTGGCTTACTTGCATAAAATATAGAAAGAGAAAATCAATGAATTAGGCTTGCAAATAAAAAAGCTAGAAAAAGATCAAATTAAAAATCTCCAATTAAATACTAAACTTGAAATTCTAAAAATAAAAGGAGAGATTAATAAAATTGAAAGTAAAAAACAAACAAATTAATAAATAAAATTGAGTTGGTTCTAGGAAAAAGCCAACAAAATAGATAAATCCTTGGTAAATTTATTAGAAAATGTAAAGAGGAAAATCAAATTGTTAACCTTAAAAATGAATAGGGAGAATTAGCCACTAATGAAGAGGAAATTAGAGCAATAATTAGGAATTATTTTGCCCTACTGTATGCCAATAAATTCAATAACTTAAAAGAATACTTTCAAAAATATAGCTTACCCCGATTAACAGAGGAAGAACTAAACATAACATAAACTAAACATAAGTCATAAACATAACAGAGGAAGAACTAAATTGGTTAAACAGTCCCATTCGCGCTTCTCTGGGACTTCCTGGAGCTGAGTTCCACACCCTTCAGCTGAGCTAGGCAGAGTGTGTTGCCTTGGGCCGTATCTGCCCTTGTCAATCTCTTAACTAGACTTAGGTGGGAGCTGAGGCCACACCCCCTGGTGCCGAGATCTGCTGAGTCACCTCCAGGATCCAGGGAAAATCTAATCTATCTGAATTTTTAAGGTATTTTAGCTTTCTCTTCTGAACTGCTATATAATAAGCAGAGAAGAGCTAACAGCCTGTGCCAGATTCCTTTATCTCAGTGGCTTCTCTGATCCCAGAGCCCTTCCCAGCACAATCGGAGCAGTATGCTAGCACCCAGCTGTCTGTGCTGGCCTCTCTTCTTCCTCCCCTGGGGACTGACCTTTTCTGTTGAAACTCCAGATTCTCTTCAGCTGGTAAGTCGTGCTTCCAGTCCTTGTGGTATCTATCAGTCCAGAGCTATTTCTGAGGCTATTTATCTAATTGGTTGTGAGGGAGTAAGGACGTTCACAGAGTCGTGTGTTTCTTCTCCGCCATCTTGGCCTAACATATACTTTAACATGTTTAAGATGTATGGGACTACCTGCCATCTACGGGAGGGGATGGAGGAAAAGAGGGAAAAAGTTGGAACAAAAGTTTTTGCAAGGGTCCATGTTGAAAAATTACCCATACATATGTTTTGTCAATAAAAAGCTATAATAAAAATTAATAAATTAAAAAAAATAACTTTATCATTCATTGAGTTAGAATGAGTCTACATAGATAAGGGCATGGCCATAAACTAATTATGCTGGGATGATCTAAAAATTATGGAGGGTGAGAAAGAGGAAGGCACTAAGAGAAGGGAGAATGCAGAGGAAGAATGGAGGAAATTATGTCACAGAAACGAGATATGCTAAGAACAGCTTTTACAATGGAAAGGGAAAAGATTGTGGGTGGACAGTCTTTAACCTCATTCTCATATGAACATATTCAAAGAGGAAAGAATACATATACACTCAGCTATAGAAAATAAACTCAGCCAACAAGGAAATGGGAGAGAATGGGGCTAAAAGAAAGGGAATGATGATAAGAGAGTGGATTAAAATAGACAGTGGTGAGAAGCAAAACAGATTTTTGAGGAGTATAGGGTAAAAATAGAAATGAATAAACAAAATAAAATAGTTTGCAGAGAAATATATAGTTACAAATGCTAACTGTGAGTATAAATAGAATGAGCCTATCAATAAAACAGAAATAAATAGCAAATCAGTTCCAAAGCCAGATTTCAACAATATATTGTATAAAAGAAACATACTTAAATGGAAAGATGTACAAAGAATTAATATAGAGCTGGAGGAAAATACATTATATTTCATCTGAAATTAAAAAGGCATGAATAGCAATCATGGTTTTAGCAAAGCAAAAACAAAGATCCAATTAAAAGAGATAATCAGGGAAGCCACATTTTGCTAAATGATATCATAAACAATCAAGTAATAACAATATTTACTCACATACTGAATGCTACAGGATCCATGATCTTAAACAAAAAGTTAAATGAGTTAGAGGATATAGACAGTAAAACTGATGGGAAATTGCAATTTGCCTCTCTCAAAACTAGATAATTCTAATCATAACATACATAAGAAATTAAAAATAAGAGCAGACTCTTAGAAAAATATATGATAGATCGCTGGATAAAATTGAAAGAGAATGAAAGGAGTGTAGCTTTTTCTCAGCTGCACAGATCATTTTCTTTTTTTAAATTAATTTTTATAATTATAACAGTTTCTTTGACAGTACATATGCATAGGTAATTCTTTTTTTTTTTTTTCTACAACATTATCCCTTGTACTCCCTTCTGTTCTGAATTTTTCCCCTCCTTCCCTCCACCTCCTCCCTAGATGATAGGCATTCCCACACATATTAAATATCTTATAGTATATCCTAGGTACAATATATATGTGTAGAACCGAATTTTGTTGTTGTTGTTGTTGCAAAGGAAGGATTGTATTCGGAAGGAAAAATAATCTGGGAAGAAAAACAAAACAAAACAAAACAAACAAAAAAAAATGCTCACAGTTTACACTCATTTCCCAGTTTTCCTTTTCTGGATGTAACTGATTCTGTCCATCATTGATCAATTGGAATTGGAATAGCTCTTCTCTATGTTGAAGATATCCACTTCCATCAGAATACATCCTCATACAGTATCATTGTTGAAGTGTTATAATGATCCCCTAGTTCTGCTTGTTTAACTCAGCATCAGTTGATGTAAGTCTCTCCAAGCCTCTCTGTATTCCTCCTATTGGTCATATCTTACAGAATAATAATATTCCATAATATTCATATACCATGATTTACCCAACCATTCTCCAATTGATGGATATCCATTCATTTTCCAGTTTCTAGCCACTATGAAAAGGGATGCCACAAACATTTTGGCATGTACAGGTCCCTTTCCCTTTTTTAGTATTTCCTTGGGATATAAGGCCAGTAGTAGCACTGCTGGGTCAAAGGGTATACACATTTTGATAACTTTTTGGGCATAATTCCAGATTACTCTCCAGAATGCTCTCCACCAACAATGCATCAATGTCCCAGTTTTCCCACAGTCCCTCCAACATTCATCATTTTTTGTTCCTGTCATCTTAGCCAATCTGACAGATGGGTAATGATATCTCAGAGTTGTCTTGATTTGCATTTCTCTGATCAAAAGTGATTTGGAACACTTTCATATGAGTAGAAATAGTTTTAATTTCATCATCTGAAAATTGTCTGTTCATATCCTTTGACCATTTATCAATTGGAGAATGGCTTGATTTCTTATAAATTAAAGTCAAATCTCTGTATATTTTGGAGATGAGGCCTTTATCAGAACCTTTAACTGTAAAAATGTTTTCCCAATTTGTTACTTCCCTTCTAATCTTGTTTGCATTAGTTTTGTTTGTGCAGAAACTTTTAAATTTGGCGTAATCAAAATTTTCTATTTTGTGATCAATAATGGTCTCTAGTTCTCCCTTGGACACAAACTCCTTCCTCCACAAGTCCAAGAGGTAAATCATCCCATGTTCCTCCAATTTATTTATGATTTCATTCTTTATGCCTAAATCTTGGACCCATTTTGATCTTATTTTAGTATGTGGTGTTAAATGTGGGCCCATGCCTAGTTTCTGCCATACTAATTTCCAGTTTTCCCAGCAGTTTTTGTCAAATGATGAATTCTTATCCCAAAAGTGGGATCTTTGGGTTTGTCAAACACTAGATTTTTATTTTTATTCACTATCTTGTCCTGTGAACCTAACCTATTCCACTGATCAACTAGTCTATTTCTTAGCCAATACCAAATGGTTTTGGTGACTGTTGCTTTATAATATAGTTCTAGATCAGATACAGCTAGACCACCTTCATTTAATTTTTTTTTCATTACTTCCCTTGAGATTCTCAACCTTTTGTTCTTCCATATGAATTCTGTTGTTATTTTTTCTAGGTCATTAAAATAGTTTCTTGGGAGTCTGATTGCTATAGCACTAAATAAATAGATTAGTTTAGGGAGTATTGTCATCTTCATTATATTCGCTCGGCCTATCCAAGAGCACTGGATGTCTTTCCAATTATTTAAATCTGACTTTATTTTTGTGACAAGTGTTTTGTAATTTTGCTCATATAATTCCTGACTCTCCTTTGGTAGATATATTCCCAAATATTTTATACTATCGACCATTATTTTGAATGTAATTTCTCTTTGTATCTCTTGCTGTTGGATTGTGTTGGTAATGTATAAAAATGCTGAGGATTTATGTGGATTTATTTTGTATCCTGCAATTTTGCTAAAATTCTGAATTATTTCTAATAGCTTTTTAGCAGAGTCTTTGGGGTTCTCTAAGTATACCACCATGTCATCTGCAAAGAGTGATAGTTTGATTTCCTCATTTCCTATTTTAATTCCTTGAATCTCTTTCTCAGCTCTTATTGCTGAGGCTAGCGTTTCTAGTACTATATTGAATAGTAATGGTGATAGTGGGCAACCTTGTTTCACTCCTGATCTTACAGGGAAAGGTTCTAGTTTATCGTCATTACATATGATGTTTACTGACAGTTTTAAATATATGCTCCTTGTTATTTTAAGGAGTAGTCCATTTATTCCTATACTCTCAAGTGTTTTTAGTAGGAATAGATGTTGGATTTTATCAAATGTTATTTCTGCATCTATTTAGATGATCATATGGTTTTTATTAATTTGATTATTAATATGGTCAATTATATTATACTAATAGTTTTCCTAATATTAAACCAGCCCTGCATTCCTGGTATAAATCCCACTTGGTCATAGTGTATTATCCTGGGGATGATTTTCTGAAGTCTTTTTGCTAATATCTTATTTAAGATTTTAGCATCAATATTCATTAAGGAGATTGGTCTATAGTTTTCTTTATCAGTTTTCAATCTACCTGGTTTAGGTATCAGTACCATGTCTGTGTCATAAAAGGAATTTGGTAGGACTCCTTCAATCCCTATTTTTTCAAATAGTTTACATAGCATTGGAGTTAGTTGTTCTTTAAAAGTTTGGTAGAATTCACATGTAAATCCATCTGGTCCTGGGGACTTTTTCTTAGGGAGTTGGTTAATAGCTTGTTCTATTTCTTTTTCTGAGATGGGACTATTTAGACTACTTACTTCTTCCTCTGTTAATCTGGGCAAGCTATATTTTTGAAGGTATTCTTCCATTTCATTTAAGTTATTGAATTTATTGTCATAAAGTTGAGCAAAGTAGCTCCTAACTATTGTTCTAATTTCTTCTTCATTAGTTGTGATTTTTCCCTTTTCTTTTTCAAGACTAACAATTTGCTTTTTCTCTTTCCATTTTTTAATCAGGTTTACTAAGGGTTTGTCTATTTTATTTGTTTTTCATAGAACCAACTATTAGTTTTATTAATTAATTCAATAGTTTTTTTTTTTACTTTCAATTTTATTAATCTCACCTTTTATTTTTAGAATTTCAAGTTTTGTGTTTGTCTGGGGGTTTTTAATTTGTTCCTTTTCTAGCAATTTTAATTGTAAGCCCAATTCGTTGGACCTCTCTTTCTCTATTTTATGAAAGTAGGCCTGTAGAGATATAAAACTTCCCCTTATTACTGCTTTGGCTGTATCCCACACATTTTGGTATGATGTCTCATTATTGTCATTTTCTTGGGTGAACTTATTAATTATGTCTATGATTTGCTGTTTTATCCAATCATTCTTTTGTATATTTAGTTTCCAATTATTTTTTGGTTTATTTTCCCCTGGCTTTTTATTGAATGTAATTTTCATTGCATTGTGGTCTAAAAAGAATGCATTTACTATTTCTGCCTTACTGCATTTGATTTTGAGGTTTTTATGCCCTAGTATATGATCAATTTTTGTATAGGTTCCATGAACTGCTGAGAAGAAAATATACTCCTTTCTGTCTCCATTTAGCTTTCGCCAAAGATCTATCATATCAAACTTTTCTAGTATTCTATTTTGACTTCTTTATTTATTTTGTGGTTTGATTTATCTAATTCTGAGAGTGTAAGGTTGAGATCTCCCATTATTATAGTTTTGTTGTCTATTTCTTCTTGCAGCTCTCTTAATTTCTCTTTTAAGAATTTAGATGCTGCAACATTTGGTGCCTATATGTTTAATATTGATACTGCTTCATTACTTTAGCAGGATATAATGCCCTTCCTTATCTCTTTTAATTAGATCAATTTTTGTTTTTGCCTGATCTGAGATGAGGATAGCTATCCCTGCTTTTTTGGTTTTGCTTGAAGCATAATAGATTCTGCTCCACCCTTTTACTTTTAGTTTGAATGTCTCACCCTGTTTCAGGTGTGTTTCCTGTAAACAACATATAGTAGGATTCTGACTTTTAATCCCGTCTGCTAACTGCTTCCTCTTTATGAGGCAGTTTGCCCCATTCACATTTGTGGTTAGAATGACTAATTCTATATTGCTTGCCATCCTGTTAACCCCTGCTTATGCTTTTCTCCTTTCCTTCCCTCTTACCCCCCTACCCAGTATTAAACTTGTGAGCCCCACTTGCTTTTCACAGCCCTCCCTTTTTAGTATCCCCCCCACCTTAAAGTTCTTCCCCTTATTTTACCCCTTTTCCTCACAATTTCTGTATTCCCTTCCCCTTAACTTACTCCTTCCCTCGCACTTTTCAATGAAGTGGAAGAAGTTTCACCATAAATCGAATATGTCTATTGATACACACTATGTTCATTTCCCTCCTTTCTTTCTCTCAGATATAATAGGTTACCTTTGCCTCTTCATGAGATGTAGTACCACCACTTTACACTTTTTTATGATATAATTTCCTTTCCACCTCTAGTTTCTAGGACAAATTATACATATGTTCTTTACATATTTTTAGGGCAGAAGTATAGTTCTCAAGATTTCTTTTTACCTTTTTAGAAATCTCTTGAGTTCTGTAATTGAAGATCAATCATTTTATGTAGGTCTGGTTTTTTCATCAAGAATAGATGGAATTCATGTATTTCGTTAAATGTCCATCTTCTTTCCTGGAAAACGATGCTCATTTTTGCTGGGTAAGTTATTCTTGGCTGCATACCAAGTTCTTTAGCCTTTCGGAATATCATGTTCCAGGCCCTGCCTTCTTTTAATGTGGACGATGTTAGATCCTGGGTTATGCTTATTGTGGCTCCTTCATATCTGGATTGCTTTTTTCTAGCACCTTCCAGTATTTTTCCTTTGTCTGATGGTTCTTGAACTTGGCCATTATATTTCTTGGCGTTTTGATTTTAGGGTCCCTTTCAGTAGGTGATTGATGAATTTTTGCAATGTCTATTTTACCCTCTGTTTCCAAAATGTCTGGGCAGTTCTCTTTGATAATTTTCTCGAAAATAGTGTCCAAGCTCTTTTTTTCCTCACATTTTTTCAGGGAGTCTGATTATTCTCAAATTGTCTCTCCTGGATCTGTTTTCCAGGTCTGTTGTCTTTCTGATAAGGTACTTGACATTCTTTTCAATTGTTTCATTTCTCTGGTTTTGCTTGACTACTTCTTGGTTTCTCCTTGAGTCATTCATTTCTACTTGTTTGAGTCTAATTTTCAATGATGTAGTTTCTTCACTCATTTTTTTTATATCTTTTTGTAATTGTCCAATTGTGTTTTTAAGTGAGTTTTTTTCTTCTATGGAATTCTTTTCCATTTAATCCATTTTATTTTTTAGAGAGCTGTTTTATTTTTCCATCTCACTAATCCTGTTTTCCTTGGAGTTGTTTACCTTTTCCAATTCACTAATCCTGTTTTCCTTGGAGTTGTTTACCTTTTGTAATTCACTAATTTTGTTTCTCAATTATTTGTTTTCTTTATCCATTCTGTCTTTAAATGCATGGAATGACTTCTCCAGGCTCTCTTGGCAAGCTTCCCTTTCCTTTTCCCATTTCTCTTCTAGCTGTCTTGTGAGAGCTTTTCTGATTTCCTCTATGAGGTTCTTTTGTATTGAGGAGCAGCTTATATCCCTCCCAGGGGATATATCTGGGGACAGTCTGTTCCTAGTCTCCTCAGTATTTGAAGTCTGCTCCCTCTCCACACATAAGCTGTCAATGGTTCGAGCCCTTTTGAATTTTTTGTTCATTTTGTCAGAATGGGAATCAAAGAAAACAAATTGAGAAGAGAAACAATTGGTCTGTTTTAGGCAGGATGGGGCTGGATGGTGTTAATGGGCTTCCTCTACACACTGCAGGGGAGGGCAGCAGAGAGCCACTAACAGAACAGCGATGGCTGTGCTGAGTCTGCGCTGAGTCTGCGCTCTGAGGCTCTAAGAATGAGCTGAGTCACTCCAGGTGGGGGTTAGGGCTGGCTGGTTCTGAGAGATGCTAGCTTTCCAGGGTTTTATTTTTCATCTCCGCTGTTTACACCCTTTTCACTGGGGTAAAAGTCTTTTTTGCAGAAATGGCAGAGATCATACCCCTCCCCAATCTGGTCTGAGCTGTGTGAGCTGTCTGTCTCGCTCTGGCTTGCCTGCCCTCAATCTGTGCCCAGTCTGTTTGACCCTCTCCTGAGCAAACACAGACATTCTCTGGCGAATTTCAAGGATGTCTTCTCTTGGTGATTATTTGTGGATTTCTTTTCCGGTCAAGCATTAACTCTGAGGCTTGTCATGAAGTAAGTCCTGAGAGAAAACACAGAGCTCAAGCAGCTGTCTGCCTCCATGCTGCCATCTTGGCCGGAAGTCCTGTACAGATAATTTTCACAAAATAAATTGTCCCTGTGTTAGGACTTAAAAACTTCATAAAATCAGAAATACAAAATGTACATTTTCTAGACCACAATGCAATAAAATACATTTGATAATAGATCAAAATTAGTTGGGCAAATTGTCTCAGAAATGGGGTAAGTGGACAGCTAAGTGACTCAGTGCAACTGACCATGGACTCAGGAGGACCTAAGTTCAGATCCAGCCTCAGATGCTTACTAGTTGTGTCATCCTGAGCAAGTCATTTAATCCTGATTGTCCCCTCAACGAAAGATTGGAAACTAATTTTTTTTTGAAGCTGGAGTTAAGTGACTTGCCCAGGGTCACACAGCTAGGAAGTGTCTGAGACCAGATTTGAACTCTGGTCCTCCTGAATTCAAGGCTGGTGCTCTATCCACTGAGCCACCTAGCTGACCCCTAAATGTTTGTTTTTTTCTTTTTTTTTCAGACATGATGCATGTTTTTATTTACTTTCCTTCACTTTACTTATTCCAAGGGAAGGTTGTCTTGATGGTGATCACTGGAAATTAATGATGCCATATAAAAAAGAATATCTATAAAACATCTAAAAAGAAAGGGAAAATATCCATGTTAGCATTTCTAAGGCCCTTGGTGATCCTATTTGTATATTTGGGGTGGAAATATTCATTCCAGCATTGCTAAGGCCCTCAATGATACCATTTGTATGCTTATTATTGAGAAGAACAAAAACCAGAGGGCCAAAATGGGCAATCATCCTTGACGACATTTGGCAACATTTGGAGATCATGGGATAAGAAGAAAGAACTTCTTGTTGAGGATTTAGTTTATATGCAAATTCAGGTATAAACTTTGGGTTTCACTGTAATCCAAATAGTCATTTGTTAAGTGTGTGATATAGGCTAGAAACAATGCTAAAGAGATACAAAAAAAACTAATGGGGGAGGTAATATGCAAAGGATTATGTATATCCAAGATCTATACAGTATAAATGAAAGATAATCACAGAGGGAAGGCACCAGCTGGGTCTGCGAATGGGGGTGGGGAAGAAAACTGGAAAAGATCTCTTGCAGAAATCCAGTCTTAAAGTCAAAGGTGCCAAGAAGGAGAAATCAGTCCATAAGCATTTGTTATGTACCAACAATGTGCCTGCCCCTGTGCTAGGAGAGCAAAAGACAGACTCTGACCTCAAGGAGCTCATGATAAAATGGGGACAATGACATGAAAACAAATATGTACAGATACAGGATAAAAGAGAGATAATTGACAGAGAGAAGGCACTATAATTAAAAAAGATCAGAAATAGCTATTCATAGAGTATGGGATTTTTGCTGGGACTTAAAGCCAGGAGATAAAGGAAAAAATGCATTCTAGATGTGAGGGACAAAATGAATCTGCCCAGAGATGGGAGATGGAGGGTCTTGTGGGAAGAATAGCAAAGAGGTCAATTTCATTGGAACAGAGACAACATGAAGAGAAAATAATGTGTAAGAAAACTGCAAAATTTGGAGGGGGACAGATTATGAGGAGCTTTGAATACCAAATACAGGATTTTTTATTTGGTCCTGGGGTTTACTAGATAGGGAGATGATATAGAAAGATCTATATTTTGGCAAAATTAATTTGACATATGATTGGATGACAGATTAGAATGGGGAGAAATGAGGCAGAGAAAGAGAAAAAACTACTAGAATAGTGCAGGCATGAAGTGATGAGAACCTGAATCAAGGTGGTGACTGTATAGAAGAGACAATATACAAAAGAAGTCATTGGATGAGAGTGATTGAAGACCTGAGGATGAAATTTAGTTTATGAGCCTGGATGAATGGGAGGCTGGTGTTATACTCAACAGTAAAAGGGAAATTGGAAGATGGGAAGAATTTGGAGGATGGGGGAAGATAATGAGTTCCATTTTGGATATGTTGAATTAAGTCATTTAGCTTGAGATGTCCATAAGGCAGTTGGAGATGCAAGTCTGGAGACTAGAAAAGAGGTGAGGGAGGGCTGAATAAATTGTTGTCAGAATAATTATAGAAATGATCATTGACATAAGAACTACTGAATTCATCAACTGAAATCGTCTAGAGAGAAAAGAGAAGAGGGTCCAGGTTAATGCTCATGACTTGAATGAAGATTCAGCAAAACAAAACAAAACAAAACAAAACAAAACAAAAACATTGAGTAGAACATTCACACAGGTTGGAGGAGAACAGAGACAGCAATGTCAACAAAACATGCAGAAGAGAGTATCAAGAGGATGATTGACAGGGTCAAAGGCTGCACCAGAAACTGAGAAGGATGAGGATTAAGAAGAGATCATTATTGTTCAATTGTTTACTTGTGAGCCTATGAAACTTTGGGTTACACAGGAAACCCTTCTATCCTCTATTATTTTCTGAAATCTGACTAAACTCATGTTTATTGGAAAACTAAGTAATCTAATCCTAAATAAATAATGGATCAAAAAACAAATCACAGAAACAATAATTTAACTATTAAATGAAATTAAATGATTTATTAAAGATAATAATGACATGACAAAATACTAAAATTTCTGAAATGCGGTCAAAGAAGTATTTTAGAGGAAAAGATCTCTATAAAAACATTTACTTCAATAAAAGAAAAAAGAAATAAATAATTTGGGTATGCAAAATACTAGAAAAATAAATTAAAATTCTAATTTAAAAACTAACAGAAATTCTGAAAATTAGAGGAGAGATTAACAAAATTTAAAGTTTAATAAAATGAACTAATAAATAAAACTAGAAGATAGTTTTATTTTTAAAATTACACAATAAAATAAACTATTGTTAATTTAAAGTAATAAAATCAAACTTATATTATGAAAAATGAAAAGGGTAAATGGATCACCAATAAAGATGAAATTAAAGAAATTACTAGAAAATATTTTATTCAACTATATGCCAATAAAAGACTATAAGTGAAATGAATGCATATTTATAATATATAGCTGTATATACATATACATACACACATGTGTGTGTATGTGTGTGTGTGTCTGTATGTCCCTTAACAATAGCGTGATCCATATCAGAAAAACAGAGTAATGCATAAAAGATGCATAAGGAAAAAATCTTCAGGGTAAAATTAATTTAAAACTAAATTCCATCAAACATTTAAAGGACATTTAATCCAAATACTATATGAAATCTTGGAAAAAATAGGTAAGGAATGCTACCAAATTCCATATAGCTTTATCCACAGAGCATTTTGATATCAAAATATGAGAAAGTAAAAACAGAGAAAGAAAACTATTGACTAATTTCTCTGATAAAAATTGATGCAAATATTTTAAATTATGATGGCAAGGAGACTATAACAATATTTTATAAGGATCATGCACTATGATCAGATAGTATTCATACCAGAAATATGGGGTTGGTGCAATATTAAGAAAAACATAAGTACAATTGACCATATGAAAATCAAAACCAACAGAAACCATGTGAATATCTCAATAGTTGCAGAAGGCTTTTGACAAAACATAATAAAAGCATTATGAAAATCAAGCATTTCTTAGAATGATTAGTAGCTATGTAAAATCATCAGCAAGCATTATCTGTAATGGAGATAAATTAAAAGGCTTCCATATGAGTTCAGGGGGAAGCAAGATTATCTATTATTACAATTATTATTTATATATATTATACTGAAGGTGAAAGCTAAGATTAAAAAATGAAGGAATTAGAAAAGGAAACTAGGAAATAAAACTGTCACTTTTTGCAGAAGATATGATGATCTATTTAGAGAATCATATAGAATCAACTTAAACACTAGTTGAAATAGTTAACAACTTTAATATATTTTCAGTATGTAAAACAAACCCACATAAATCTTCAAAATTTATATATATATATATTATTAAAAATAGCTAGAAGGATGAAATAGAAAGTCAAATTGCACTTAAAATAAACTGCCAACAATTGCTAAGTATAGCCAGGAACTGTATGAAGACAATTAAAAAACAATTATGAGACAAATAAATTCAACTCTAAACAGATGGAGAAATATCAGTTCATGGAAAAGCCAAATTATATAATAAAAATGATAATTCTACATTATTTATTTATTCAATGCCATATCAATTAAACTACCAAGGACTTATTTTATGTAGCTAGAAAAGATTATAACAAAATTAATTTGGAAGAAAAAAAGTCAAGAAAATTAAGGGAATCAATGAAAATAAGTCAAGGAAGATGGCATAATAGTACCAGATTTCAAACTATACTAAAAAGTGATCATCATCAAAACATTCTGGTTCTAGCTAAGAAAATCTAGTGGTTGATCAGTGCAATAGATTAAGTAGCCAAAATGTAGTTTTAAAAATTTTATTTTGTATTATACTTTTTATATACAAAAGATACACATAGGTAATTTTTCAACACTGACCCTTGCAAAACTTTTTGTTCCAACTTTTCCCCTACTTACCTCCATCCTCTTCCCTAGATGGTAGGTAGTCCCATACATATTAAATATGTTAATGTATGTGTTGAATTCAATATATGCACACATATTTATAGTTATTTTATAGCATAAGAAAGATTGGATTTAGAAAGAAGGTAAAAATAACCTGAAAAGAAAAAAAAATGCAAGCAAATAATAACAGAAAGATTGTAAATGCTATGTTGTGGTTCACATTCATTGCCCAGTGTTCTTTTGCTGAGTGTAACTGGTTATGTTCAATACTGATCAATTGCAACTGATTTGGATCCTCTCATTGTTGAAGATAGCCACTTCCATCAGAATTGATCATATATTATTGTTGTTGAAGTATATAATGATCTCCTGGTTCTGCTCATTTCTCTTCAAACCTCACTGTATTCATCCTGCTGATCATTTCTTATAGAACAATAATATTCCATAGCATTAATATACCACAACTTATTAGCCATTCTCCAGTTGAAGGGCATTCCTTCAATTCCAGTTTCTTGACACTACAAAAAGCTCTGCCACAAACATTTTTGCACATACGGGTCCCTTTCTCTTCTTTAATATCTCTTTGGGATATAAGCCCAGTAGTAACACTGATGAATCAAACGGTATGCACAGTTTGATGACTTTTTGAGTATAGTTCCAAATTGCTCTCCACAATGGTGGACAACTCCATTCACAACTCCAAAACAATGCATCAGTATTCCAGTTTTCCCACATCCCACATTCGTCTTTATCTTTTCCTGTCATCTTAGCCAATCTGAGAGGTGTGTAGTGGTATCTCAGAGTTGTCTTAATTTGCATTTCTCTGACCAACAATGATTTGGAACACCTTTTCATATGACTAGAAATAGTTTCAATTTCTTCATCCGAAAATTGTCCGACATACAGTTTTAAATGACCATAGTAATCTAGTGTTTGATAAATCCATAGATACAAGCTTTAGGGGTAAAAATTCACTATTTTACAAAAACTGCTCAAAAAACTGGAAAGCAGTTTTTAAAAGAATTAGGGATAGACTAACATCTCATACCATATACTGAGATAAACTCAAAATGGGCACATAATTCAGACATAAATGTTGTCATAAGTAAGTTAGAGGAATATGGAAAAATTACTTTTGGATAACTGAAGAATTTATGATCAAACAAGAGATAAAAAGAATCATGAGAGGTAAAATGGGTAATTTAGATTACATAAAATTTAAAAGTTTTTTTTTCTACAAATACAACACAACCAAAATAAGAAGGAAAGTAGGAAACTAGGAGAAGAGAATTACAGCAAATGTTGGATAAAGGCCTCATTTCTCACAAATGGAGAAAACTTAGCCAAATTCACAAAAAATAAGATCTATTCCCCAATTAATAAATGTTCATATGATATGAATAAGCAGTATTCAGAAGAAATCACAATTATCAAGCCATTAACAAATGCTCTAAATTATTCATAGTTAAAAATTTAAATTTAATACAACTCAGATATCACTTTATTCCTTTAAGATTGACAAACTTGACAGAAAAGGAAAAGGACAAATGCTTGAAGGGATGTGAAAAAACAGATATACTAATGAATTGTGGATGGAGTTTAGAATTGGTCCAACCATTTTTGAGAAAAAGCTATAAACTAAAAAGCTATAAAACTGGGTATACTATTTGTCTCAGCAATACCATTACTATGGCTATATCTCAAAGAGTTTTTTTATTATAGCTTTTTATTTACAAAACATATGCATGGGTAATTTTTCTTTTTCTTTTTTTTTTCTTTTTATTTTTTATATTATCCATTGTATTCATTTTTCTAAATTATCCCCCCCTCCCTCTACTCCCTCCCCCTGATGACAGGCAATCCCATACATTTTACATGTGTTACAATATAACCTAGATACAATACATGTGTGTAAATACTATTTTCTTGTTGCACAATAAGCATTAAATTACAAAGGTACAAGTAACCTGGGCAGACAGACAGTAGTGCTAACAATTTACATTCACTTCCCAGTGTTCCTTCTCTGGGTGTAGCTACCTCTGTCCATCATTGATCAACTGGAAGTGAGTTGGATCTTCTTTATGTTGAAGATTTCCACTTCCATCAGAATACATCCTCATACAGTATTGTTGTTGAAGTGTATAGTGATCTTCTGGTTCTGCTCATTTCACTCAGCATCAGTTGATGTAAGTCTCTCCAAGCCTCTCTGTATTCCTCCTGCTGGTCATTTCTTACAGAGCAATAATATTCCATAACCTTCATATACCATAATTTACCCAACCATTCTCCAACTGATGGACATCCATTCATCTTCCAGTTTCTAGCTACAACAAAAAGTGTTGCCACAAATATTTTGGCACATACAGGTCCCTTTCCGCTCTTTAGTATTTCTTTGGGATATAAGCCCAATAGCAGCAATGCTGGGTCAAAGGGTATGCACAGTTTGATAACTTTTTGGGCATAGTTCCAAATTGCTCTCCAGAATGGCTGGATTCTTTCACCACTCCACCAGCAATGTATTAGTGTCCCAGTTTTCCCACATCCCATGGGTAATTTTTCAACACTGACTCTTGCAAAACCTTCTGTTCCAACTTTTCCCCTCCTTTCCCCCACCCCCTCCCCTAGAAGGCAGGAAGTCCAATGCATGTTAAATATGTTAAAGTATATGTTAAATATAATATATGTATACATATTTATACAGTTATCTTGATGCACAAGAAAAATTAGATTTTGAAAGAAGGTGAAAATAATCTGAGAAGGAAAACAAAAATGCAAGCAGACAATAACAGAGTAAAAATGCTGTGTTATGGTCCACACTCATTTCAAAGAGATTCTTTAAATGGAAAAGCACCTATATAGCAAAAATATTTCTAACAGCTTTTTATGATTGCAAAGAATTAGAAATTGATCGAATTCCTTCAATTTAAAAAGTTATGCTATATGATCATAATGAAATACTTATATGCTATAAGGAATAATAAAGAGTGTGGTTTCAGAAAAAACCTGGGAAGATTTATAACTAATATAACAGAACTTATAGGGACAGATGCACAGTGAAATAAGCAAAACTAGAAGAATATATTGAATAGCAAAAACAAAACTGTAATGATGGTCAACTATGAAATTTAGCTACTCTAATAAATACAAGAATTCAAGACAATTCCAAAAATCTGATGAAAAAAAAATGCTAGTCATCTTCAGATAGAAAATCATTGAATTCTGAATGCAGGATGAAACATATTGCTTTTCACTTTTTCCCCTTGCTTTTAAAAAAATATGTTTTGCCTAATTTAAATGTATGATGTGCATAATATAGCTTGCCTTCTCAGTGGATAGGAGAAATTGTTTAAGGGAGGAAGAGAATTTGGAACAAATAAAGTTTAAAAATAAACCCTCAAATATGAGAGTAGAAGTTAAGTTGAAGAGGAAAAATCAGATTGATTTTGGATTCATTAAGAAGTGAGGGAATATACTAAGAATAAATAGAAAAGGGGAACAACTATTTTTTTAATAATAGCATTATATTTTGAAAATATATCCAAAGACAGTTTTCAACATTCACCTTTGCAAAACCTTTTGTTCCAAATTTTTCTCCCTCCCTTACCCCCTAAACAGCAAGTAGTCCAATATGTTATGCATGTATAATTTTTATGCATATTTCCACATTTATTATGCTGTACAAGAAAAATCAGATCAAAAAGGGAAAAAAAGAAAAATAAAATAAAAAGCAAGCAAACAAGAACAAAAAGGTGAAAATACTATGTTGTGATCTACCTTCAATCCCCACAGTCCTTTTTTTAGATGCATATGGCTCTCTCCATCACTAGTCTATTGGAATTTGACTGAATCACCCTATTGTTGAAAGAGCCATGTCCATCAGAATTGATCATACCATAATCTTCTTGTTGCTTTGTACAATGTTCCCTCAGTTCTACTCATATAAGTCTCTCTAGGGCAGGGGTTCTCAAACTATGGCTCCCGGGCAAGATGCGGCCTGCTGAGGAAGTTTATGCGGCCCACGGGGTTATGGCAAATGGGCTGACGGGCGGCGACAGAGTATGAGTTTTTGTTTTACTATAGTCCGGCCCTCCAACAGTCTGAAGGGCAGTGAACTGGCCCCCTATTTAAAAAGTTTGAGGACCACTGCTAGGCCTTTCTGAAATCATCCTGATGGCCATTTCTTATATTCTATAACTTTTATATACCATAACTTATTCCACCATTCTCCAACTGATGGACAACCACTCAGTTTCTAGTTCCTTGTCACTCCAAAAGGGCTGCTACAAATATTTTTTGCACACGTGGGTCCTTTTGTCTTTTTTATGATCTGTTTGGGATACAGGGCAAGTAGAGGCATTGCTAGATTAAAGGATATGCACAGTTTGATAGCCCTTTAGGCATAAAGAACAAGTATTTTGATAGGGTGAGAAAAATGCAAAGGATGAACTTCAAAGTAGATGAGTTTCCTGAGTAATGGAAGTAGAGAAAGGGTCTAGAAGTAGTAACAAAGAAGAGGAATATGCATCTTTTTCCTTTTAGTCTAATATGTGAAGAAAGATGAGAAAAGAGCAAGAAAAATTATTCAAGAGCCCAGACAATTGAAATGTAATCAGGTACTAGTTCATCTGAAAAAAAAATCTAGTTTTAGTAAACCACAAATTTAATATGAGTTAGTAATCATTTGATCTAGCCATCCTGCTAACTATATTTTCCTCAAACTCTCTTAATTCTCTATAATTTGTCTTCCAACCATATAAATCAACTAAAATTGTTCTTTTAAATTACCAATGATCTTATAAAATCTAATGAACTTTTCTCAATCCTTATCCATCTTGGCCTCTACAGATTTTGACAGTTTATCACCTTAACATGTATCCTTAACATGTTCTTCTCTCTGTGTTTTTGAGACACTATTCTCTTGGTTCTCCTACAATCTGACCACTCTGTCTCACCCTCCTTTATATCATCTTTATCTAGCTTACACTCTCTAAAGATGTTTCCCAAAGTTATATCCTCTACTTTCTTCTCTTTTTCCCATACTTTTTCAATTGATAATTTCAGTAGTTTCTATGTATCTAATTATCATCTTTATAGTAAAGATTCTCATATCTACTTATTCATCCAAATATTTCTGTGGACCTTCAGATCCATATTTCTGACTGTAGAGGGCTGGAACAGTGCAGAGGGCTGGAACTCTGAAAAGGTGTACTTGAATCCAGAACAGCAGAGTACTTAAGGCTAAGTATCTACTCTATGTGATATAATGATTCTATAAACATTTATTTAGATGATATGGTGATGTGATGGTTCTCCTCAGGATTGGAGCCTGCTGAATGTGGTGTGCTGAGGTAATTGGAGGGAAGGATTGGAGGCCTAAGGGAGAGAGAATCTCTCTGCTGCAGCTCACTCAGTAGGAAAGACTTCAGGCTCCAGACTCCATCTTTGACAAGCCACACAGCACTGCTTCCACTTCTCCTCCTAAATACCAAGGACTTTGACAGGTTCTGACCCTGACTGATCCTGAGGCCCTCCAGAGAGCTTGCCTGGACCTTATATCTGAATTCCTATTGGAAATCTCAATCGGGATGTACCCTAAAAATTGCAAAGTCATTTTGTCCAAAGTTTAACTCATCTTCCCTCTCCTATCCCCCCAAATCCTACTTAAATCCTTATTTTTAAATTCCATTTAAATGTTGAGTAAAATTATTCTGTCAGTCATCGAGGCTTACAATCATCTCATTCCTGAACTATTGCAATAGCCTACTGTCAGGGGTTCTCAAACTATGGCCCACGGACCAGATGCAGCCTGCTAAGGACATTTATATGACCCATGGGGTTATGGCAAATGGGCTGAGGGGCAGAGACAGAGTGTGAGTTTTTGTTTTTACTATAGTTCGGCCCTCCAACAGTCTGAGGGACAATGAACTGGCCCCCTATTTAAAAAGTTTGAATTGAGCCAAAAAGTTGGCTGACTGGCTTTAATTAAAACTATTCCCACTTCAGTCTATTCTCCACACAGGTGTCAATTTAACATTCATAGAGGAAATGTATAAATTTGTCATTGCCTTCTCCCTCCTATGCTACAAATTCCTATGATTCTCTATCATCACCAGGACCAAATAAAAAAAAAATCTTCTGTTTGGTGTTCAAACAATTTTATAATCTCAGTCCTTTACCTCACTACCAGGTACTCTTTGACTCAGTGTTTATCAGAGAAGAAACTAGGGAGTTGATATTTCTGCTGTACTTAGTAGGTCTGACAGCTTCTGGAATATTGTGATCATTTGTGTAATAAGAATTTTAGGAAAGTCATTAATAAATGGAAGAATGTGCAAAGGAGAATGACCAAGATGACAAAAAGTCTTGAGGTATGTAATTTGAGGAATAGCTAATAAAACCAGTTTAGGTTAATTTTAATTGATTAATTTAATTGATTAAGTTTAGAGGAAGAGAACACTTAAGTTGCCTTTAGATATTTAAAAGTACAAGTTCGTGAAGCAAACATAGTCCCTTGTAAGATTAACAAAATATACCTAGAGCAATAGATTATAATTGACCTTTAAAATTAACTTTTGAAGGCAAATTAAAGTGAGAAGAGAGGCCCAGATAGAAAGACAGATATCTGATAATCCTATGCAGGAATTATGACTTCAAAAGGTACAATGATGTTTAAGTGAACTAGTTTTGTGCATTAAAGAATAAACTCAAACAAGCTATCATTTCTATGTGGCTTGAAGATTAAATGTTTTTAGATATCTCTAAATTCCAATCACATTCTCATAGTTGTGATTCTCTTTGAAAGACAGTAAGCAAAAACAAAACAAAACAAAAAAACTAGACATCACCACCCTTTTCAATTGATGAGTTCTATCCAGAATATCCATTTTGATGATGGGTCCAAATAAACTATCTCTCATTCTCCAGGTTGAGATACCATGCTCTTGCCTTTAGAGTTCTTTTCATGTTGTCTCCCCCATTAGAACACAAGGTGCTCAAGGTTAAAGAGTGGTGTTTTTTTTTTTCTATCTGTATCCCCAATAATTAGCACAGTGTGAGTCATAGGAAATGCTTCTTGATAGACTGATTGATTTTTTTTTTCTGTTTGACCCCAGAAAGCAGAGCTAAAAACAATTCTGAAATTGACATATTAGGTGTGAGGATAAATTCCATAATAGCTAAATTTCTGCAAAGGTATGTTGTTTTGCTTTCCCTCTTTCTGGTAGTCTTCAGTCAAAGTCTGAATCATTACTTGAGCAGGATAGTATGCTTATTCAAGTTGGACAAGGGGGTTTTTTTGAGTTTACTTCAAATTCCAGTATTCTAGTTCTGTGTGACTGTGCTCTGTGACTAACTAACCTTTCCCCACAGCTTAATTGTATTAATTTGAGATCTTGAAACTTGAGTCAAAAAAAATCTCCAGAATCCTGACTTCATACATGTAGTCTAATACATGCTCATTAAGAACTATTTTTTGAAGGACACAATGACTATGCATAAAGGTAAGAATGTGTGCAGATGGTTTCAGTGTTGTTGTTTTAATAATATGCTATCTCAGATTGCATGAACACAGCCTTCATGACTCTAAAACTGTGTATTTACATATCTTAGCTACATCTTCAAAGCTGAGGTAGCATCTGATGTTTAAATAGACTTGAAAAGCTGTTGATTTAATAGAATATATATTTGTTTCATAACATTCAATAACTGTACCAGTAAGGTTAACATACTCTGCCTTTGTTCCAACCCTTACTTATCTGTTATCAGCCCAAATGTTTGTAGTAAAACCTTTTCTTCAAGTTGACTATTATGCATAATCAAGTGTGAAATAAATAATTCAAAATATAGATAAAATGCAATTGTTCCATCTCTTTCCTTTGAAACGAAATTTCAAGGCTTTAATCAAGTATTATGTTTCAAATTAGTTAACCAACAAATATGAAGAATACATCAGAATAAGTAGACTTGAGAAATAAGGCAGCTTTAATTGAGCAGAATAAAAACAGAAAAATACATATTGACTACAACTACTTTGACCCAGAAATAATACTACTATGTCTGTATCTAAAAAAGATTTTTTTAAAAAGGAAATTGGCTCATATGAACCATTTTTATGGGAGAAAAATTTGTAAATTGATGGGATATCCATCAAGTAGGAAATGATTGAACAAGTTGTAGTTTAGTTTATACTTTATAATTAGTTTGTAATTATTATTCTATAAGAAATGATAAACAAGATGCTATCAGAAATGCCTGCAAAGAATCACATGAACTGAGGCAAAGTGAAGTGAGTTAAATCAGAATTATATACAGTAGTGTAATATTATACAATGATCAACTGTTAATAACTTAACTATTCTCATCAATAACATCATTCACAACAAAAATGAAGGACTTAGGGTGAAAAGTGCTATCTATCTCTAGAGAAAGAATTTTGAAGTCTGAATTTAGATCAAAGCATGCGTTTTTAAATTTTATTTTTCTTGTTTGTTTTCTTTCACAAAATTAATAATATGTAAATATCTTTTGCTTGACCACACATATATAAGGTATATAGCATTGCTTATCTTCTAAATGAGTGGGGAGAGAATGTGGAATTATTTTTTCAATGGATGTCAAGGATTGTTTTTTACATATAATTACAAAAAATAAATATTTTTAAATTATAGACAAATTTATGGATTCATGTATATTTTATATTTTATTTTTATTTTAATTCTTGTCTTTTTCTATTTATAAAGCTATATATTTTAAAATATCTCATATGCAACATGCATAAGATTGATAAGGTAAGAGGTATAAACCCTGATCACTGCTTGCTTTTAACCTTCTAATTATATATGTGTGTGTGTGTGTGTGTGTGTGTGTGTGTGTGCATATATGTAGATAGATAGATATATGGATATCCCCATCTCAAGTCTCTCTCTCCCTCCAACATATTTTTCCCTCAGTTGCCAAAACTAATCCTTTTTAAAAGGTTTGTCCCTATCCCCATTCCCTTAACAAATTCCAATAGCTCCTTAACATCTTCTGCATCTAACATAAAATCCTATATGGCATTACTCTTTGACCTTTCCAGACTTCTTACACTTTGTTTTCTTTTGTGCACTTTATCATTTAACAAATCTGCTCTACTTGCCATTCTTCATATACACATTCCAACTCTTCTGTTTTTTGGCTAGTCAATTTGGATTGTTACATGTCCAGGATCACACAGCTAGTTAAGTGTCAAGTGTCAGCCCAGATTTGAATTTAGATCATCCTGATTCCAAGGCTGGTGCTCTATCAACTGAACCGCCTAGCAGTCCTTACTTCAACTCTTAAATCCATGTGTTTGAAAAGACTGTGCTCCATATCTGGAATGTTCTTTCCTCAAGTCAGATTCCTAGCTTTCCTCCATTCCTTCAAGACTCGGATCAAATCCCACTTCTACAGGAGGCATTTCCCTATCCTTCCTATACCACTCACCTATTTCCAGTCTAGAGACCCCTAAGGAGTTCATGAATGGAATTTATGAGGTCTGGGAATTTATATAAATATAGATAACTATATTTTGATATAATTGACTTGCTTTGTAATCCTAAATATTGTATTTTATGTCTTTAAAAATATCCAAGGAAGACAGTCCAGAGGCTTTATCAGACTTCCAAAAGAGTCTATGATACAAAAAAGTTAAGAAACTTTTTCAAAATGCCTTCTATTACAGTGTTTATAGTTTGCAGGTACTTAATTATTTACATATTATCTTCCTCATCAAAATATGATAGCTCTTAGGGATAAGAGCTAGAATTGAAATTTTGTTTTTCTTTTTGTCCCCAGAATTAATATGTGGAAACTAGGTAAGAAATACTTGTTGACTGATAAAAAAATTTAAAAAAAACACAGAAATTAGGTGAGAGTCAGCTTGTTTTAATGAAGAGTGCTAGATTTAGTTTTAAGAAATCATGATCTAACAATCAGTTTCATATATTTATTTGCTATTAAGATTTTAAGCAAATCATTAATAGTTTCAGATCTGTAGCTATAAAATGACTTTTGTGACTTATAGGATTTTTGAAAATCAAATAGGATAATTTTTGCATAGTATTTTCAAAGCTTTAAAACTATATATTTGTGAGTCTAAAACAATAATTTATGCAGACATAACACAAGTTTCCCAAAAAAAGTTAATTCAAGCAAGATTTTCTATGGAACATATTCATGAAAACAATAGTTTATAAGCCTCTACCAATGTGTTTACCTAAAATAGTTAACTAGAAGATATATATATATATATATATATATATATATATATATATATATACATATATATATTTCAAAATAAGTTTAATGAAATGGCAGTATATATATGTATATATATAGTTGTGTGTGTTTATATATATATATCACATACACACATGTGTGTATGTATATGCATATATATACTTCCACATTACACACACACACATACACACTCACACACACACACATACACACACACACTTAAGGAACTTGTAGATATAGTCCAGAAGGTACATATAAAAGGGCACATATACACAAAACTGATGTACTCAGTGTGGATATGTTGAGATGGAACTTACAGTATGTTGTAGGGTTGTTGATATCGTCGAGTGATGCTTTCATGTTGTTCCCACTGGGCTTTCTCCTGCTAATCCAAAGAAGACATGTAGCCTCTGATGGATGCTACCCCATTTGATACTGGTTATTTGTAGTCTCTGCCATACTACATATCATTGTTAGATGTTTCTAAATATCTCCAAAGACCCCCGGTTACAGAGTTCTTTTATGCTGTCATCTTCTTGGAGTTGCCTATCTGTTTCAGAAGAATAGTGTCATTGATATTTTTTTTTCAAAAGCTAAAGTCTCTTTCTAAAATAGCTTTGTTAGAAAAGGAAATGCCCTTATCTCATATCTGTATTGAGATCGATGCTGGAGAAGTGGAGAAAACTTCATTTTTTTAAATTAAAAATTTTTGAGAGTGACATTTTTCTTCCAGAATCTTGGGTAGAAAGTGCTAGACAGACAGAAAAAGATTTTTTATTTAATTGAGACAGTAAGCAATTTAGGGCACAAAATAGAGTTCTTCTATCTAATGGTCATAGGTTTAATCACTTTTTTTTGTATTAAACTTCCTGATTTAACTACTTGATCTTTCTTTCTGAGATTTGCCTAATTTATGGGGAAAATTGCCACCATTTTCTGATTCTTAATATAGAGAGCTATATCATATATTGTCCAGATCTCTTCAGTGTTATTCAGTCATTAAATATCAAATAGCTTTGGGGATTCTCATTTTTTTTTTTCACTTCTAAACTCCTGTTTTGCCCTACAGATAATTGGGTATGGGAAAGGCACAGAGGTAAGGTTTAAATCAGGTAATAAGGTCACTATTTATCTAATATGCCTGGCTATATTCCTGCCTTTTCACATGTAGATAGGATCAAGCAAAGCTAATTTAACCAGTGTTTAAATTTATTAAGTCTAAACAGGCTTTGAACCCACTCTTACACAAAATTTACATAGACTGCAGATAGCACAACTAACATTTGAACAAAGTTTTCCTTCTAGATCCTGTGCTTTCCCTAAATATAAAAATATTTTAAATTCATTGAGTCATAGAAATGTAATAATGATAAAAATATTGAGAAAAAAGTATTTAATTATAATGTATACAGTTTTTATATAGAGAGGTTAATGTCTTTGGAAACATTATGGAAATGGTTGCCCTGGGATAAGACAAAAGTATAATTGGATAGTGAAGTATGGTGAGAAGAAACTTACCTGCAACCTCTAAACTGTTATTTTGGCTATTATATTCCACTCTACTCAAAGCTTTCCAACTATAATTAGATACAAAAGGGGATTATTGGTTGTTAAGATTGTTTATTGGCTATGTTTCTAATATTCCTTGATGCTTTCCCTCTATGAACAAATACCCTTTCTTGGATTTAACTAGGACAAATGATCATTGTCTTAACTATCCATGTATAGTAATTAAATTGATCATCTATTAAAAATCTATATTATAGATGTGTTCTAGCATAATTATCCAATCATATTAATGTCATTAAGACTCAAATATTTCTGTCTATTCATAGATTGCTTTTTACACCTTAAAAAAAGGGGTGTAATCAGTATACTTATTCAGATCTATACAAATACAAAGGCTTTCTTTTGTGGGCTGGCACCACTATTTGAGGATTCTGGTATTGTCTCAGTCTTTACCTCTAAGATCCAAAGTTGGCTCAAAATCTTAGTTAAAAAGGGTTCCTGTATCAATGATCATTGAGTACAAAGTTGTTCTGAATAACTTTGTTGACTCTATACAAGTGTAATCTTAGGCAATGCTCTTACTCAATCCAATCAATTACAAAATTTAGTTAGTGTTTCCTATGTCCTAGGCATAGAACTAAACTATGGGAATAAATGAAAGGAAAATATGCCTTATTCTCAAGACACTTATATATCAATGAGACACAACATACATATATATATATATATATATCATATATATGCACATACAAGATACATAGACATTAAATAGAAAATAAACTGAAAGGGAGACCTGTAACAGCTCAGGATGGGGTAGCACCAGGAAAAGCATCCTGCAGATGGTTTCATTTAAGCTAATATTTCAAGTAATCCTAAGGCTCTAAAAGAGTTAGGTAAAGAGGGACAACATCTAGTCATGGTAGAAAATCAGGGAGATGTTACAGAAATAGAGTGTCACATATGAATTAACACAAATAGGTCAATGTGACTATATCATAGAGCATATAGAGATAATTAAAGTTAAGGAGGACTGGAAAAGAAGGAAGGAGTCAGGTTGTAAACAAATTGAAATGCCAATTAAATGACATTGTATATGATCCTGCAGATAAGGGAGCCATAGGAGTTTATTGAGCAAAGTTTACTTGGTCAGACCAATATTAAAACATTTTGGTAGTTATGGGGAATGGAATAAATTAGGGAAAGATGAGGCAGGGAAACCAATTAGGATATTGAAATATTGAAATAGTCTAGAGAAGAACTAATGTTGAAGCAGGAAATGACAATATTTGGTAACTTGTCTGAATATATGGGACAAATAAGAGTGAAGAGTGCAGAATAAAACTAAGTAATGATGATGCAGGGCTGGAACTCCAAAGAGAGGTTAGGGAAAGATATAGAGATTAGGACATTATCTACATATAAATAATAAATGAACTCATGAGAACTATTGCAATTTCCTATGCAAAAATGTATAGATAGAATGACATAGATATATCCTCATATATGTATACATATGCATGCATATGTGAAAAAGACAGAAAAGAGGGTTTAGAATACTCTCTAATGGTGGCATTGAATTAGATGTTCCTGCAGTTAAAGATAATAATTGCTCGTGTACTTGTTAATAAAATCTTTACTGGGATAAATAAGAACTAGAATTTATTTTCGTATTTTCCTTTGGAAACATCTTTTAATAGTACTAATGTAAAAGTTCCTTGAGTTAAATCTTTAATGCAAGGACTCAATTATCTTTCAAAAGTATTAGTATCAATTCAATATTACTAGAAAATTAAATTTGGAAATTTATATAAGGGAATATCTTCATTAAGCTAAATGAAAGTACAAAATATAAAACATAAATGACCTTCCTTTATGTGTACTCATTTAAGATATGAATAGTGTAATTGGGGATTTTCTTAATGCTTACTTACTTTTTCAAAATTTGCTTTTCTCTAACTTGACATATTTGACTTAGGAACACAACTACTAGGCATACAACCTGCATGTGTTAAATATATAGAGAAAAGGTCCATAGCTGCAAAAAAGTTGATAACCTTTTTTTTGCAGTTGCAAATTCTAATATATGAATATGTGTGATATATACATTACACTGAAGGGGGATCAGGACTAGAACTATTATTTCATTGTTATAGGGTTCTCTTAAGTAAGGAAATTTCTGTTAATAATGTAGAATGGCACTCTGTATAATTTTTAGTCTTAGAGAGTTGCCAAAGATATTAAGTGACTTTCCTAAGTTCATTCAGGCAGTATATGTCTGAGGTGAGACTTTAGCCCAGATATCACTGGTTTCATGGCCAATTCTGTAGCAGGAGGCTGCATTTCATATACTGTCATAAGAAATGACAAATATGGAGATTTGAGAGAAATCTTGGAACACTTCTATAAATAGATGAAAGACAAAGTTAGCAGAACTAAAACGATTTATAGAATGATTACAATAATGTAAAGGAAAACAAGACCAGAACACTGATTGATGTAGTGTCCAATTAATTGCTACAGTAGACTTGCTTACTGCCTACAGGGAGAGAGGTGGTAGACAATAGGCCTAGCTTAAGAAAAACATTCTCAGACATAGTTAATGTATTGTTTTGTGTTCCGTGGCTGTGCTTATTTGTTACAATGGACAAGATTATTAAGTAGCGATGTAGGAGAAGGAAGTCATGTAGAAATGAATTTTTAAAAAATATTAATAGAAAAAAGGCTTTTTTCCCCTTTTTATTGTTTAAATTCTCAATTAGCTCAATATCATTTTGACAAAAAATATAAATGCTGTATCATGGAGCATGTTTTATGAATGAGCAAATAAAGAGAATAAGAAAAGTTGGTGTCTTTCTCAAAATATTCCTTCTTATCCAAAATTGATTTAAATTGCCTCTAGAATGAATACTGGAAATGTGCATAAGGACCATAAGCAAAAGTTAATTATAAATGGCAGTGCATCCGATTTGGAGGAGGTGTCTAATGGGGTGCTTGGTGTTCATCCAAGTTTTCTCTAACAACTTTATTAATTATCTAGAAGGAGGAATAAACAGCATGTTAATTAAATTTGCAGATGATATTAATTGTGCCATGTTGCAAAGTCCAGTGAGGAAAGAAGAACAATAGAAAAATTAGATAATAATGTGAGGAAACAAAAAAAATCCACAAAATGATATAAAATAAATTTTTTGATTAAAGTGCATGAACAGGGAACAAATACAATCATATTTCTATATTATTATTTGATATTTCATAAAATATGAATACTACAAATCTAGTAAAGATGTCTTCTAGTAACATTGGGAATTTGAATATAATGAGATGAGAATATGCTATCTCTGATGCTCCTGTATTTACAGTCCCAAATAATGTTTTCAAAATTTCTTGCAGGGATATTGTCCCTAATGTAAAGGTTCAATAAAGTCATTGGAAAATTTTAAGACAAAGATATATAGTAATTAAGAGGGCAAGTTTAGTAGACTGAGTCCAGCTTATTATTAATTTAAACTTTCTATAATCAAAGAGCTTATCTGTCTTTTATGTCTTATTTTTCTTTGTGTCAAATCTGTTGCTTCTTTGTGGACAATAGAGTATTATTCTTTTCCCCCTTAAGTAGCAAAGTCTACCATTTTGATATCATACAAATAACTATTATATTATCACTCTGTTCATAGATTTGAGGATCTTATAAACTTCATTTTTTAATGTTGAGTATTATAAAATACAACAAATATTTTATGAGTTATGATATGAAGAGCATGCAGTTGGGCAATGGGAAAATACAGATCCTAATTAACATGTTATTTTATTCATTGCAGTTTATAGTTTACTGAGAAGATAATTACAAATATCTGGAGCCTAATATATATATATATATATATATATATATATATAATTAAATGGTCTTGCATCATCACAGGCTAAAACAAAGTTCTAAGAGAACTCTTAGAGAAATGGTTTTAATATGGCAAAGGAGCTTGGATCTTCAGGTAGGGCTTCCAAAAGTAAGTAGCATTTGAGTCTTACTTAAAAGGATGAGCAGTACATGAGCAAAAAGAGGGAATGAAGAGATTCAAAATGCATAAAAATATGGTGAATAAAGAAGTGGGGGAGATATTAAGATTGATGGAATATAAAAGGCCAAGGTCATATATGTATGTGACTTTAATTGAAAGCATGCATGCCAATTATATTTAGAGATACCCTCAAACAAGATGCTAAAAGACATGGTTTGACAAAATAACAGAATTTAAAATCCTAAAAAAAACTGTTCTTGACAATGTAGAAAGATAGACATATTAATAAGATAGAGACTTACTGGGGGTAAAGGTAAAGTCCTTCATATATATTAAAAATCATTTACGCAGGAATAAAGCTAGCTAGGCACAGAATTCTCAAATATTTAAGTTAAGGAACTTAGTTGCTTGAATTAAATCCATACTTATAACAGAATTCCCTCTGTCATATACCCAGGATGTGGTTTTCTAGCACTTGTAAATGATATGACACAAAAGAAAAAAAATAATTTTTGTCTAGTACAAGCTCAGTATAACAACAATTTAATTCAAGTAAAGTTACTTCTATTTTGGCTTCATTAAAGGAAGTGTTGTTTCCAAAATAAGGGAGGAATCCTTTGAATTGGTCAGATCATATATAGGGGATTGTTTTTAAGTCTGGGCTATAATCTTTTAGGAAGGACATTGATAAATTTGAATGGAATGAAAGGAAATCAACCACGATGGTGAGTTAATTTAAAACAATGACCATGGAGAATTAGCTAGATGAACTGGAGAGATTTATACTAAAGAATAATTAGGAGAGACAATACCAGTTTTTCAATGGAAAGAGGAATGGAAGAAGTATACTTGTTCTATAAAGCTACAGAGGGTATATAATTGGGACTACTGAGTAGAAGTTTCAGGAAGTTCAATAACAAGAATTTCCTAAAAATTATAGGTGTCAGAAAATAGAATGGATATTGTTAGAAAATAAAAAGTTCACCATTAATTACAGTGTTCAAACAGAGACTAGATAACCACATACTGGAAATATTCTAGAATGAATTGACATGTTGGGCAAGGGTGTGTCGATGTTCTGTGAATTCCTTTTAACTCTGAGATTCTATGATTAACTCGTCATTTTCTTTTATTTATTACCAAATTCTGTATTCAACTTTATGCTATATTAAGTAGTTTTTAGGTGACTTACCTTGACTTCTCATAATGATATGATGTGAAGGGATCTTATGATTTATGTATATAGGAATTTTAAGGCAATTATTACTTAGAATACCATATGGCCACTTCAGAAAAATACATATCCCCATAAACTGCATATGAAGTATTTAAACCTGAACTTCTAAAGATGAAAAGTGGAAGTAGTTACAATAATCATTATTTTCAATTTTATGTAGTTAAGTGGTTTTACCCACAAAAAAATTAGCCTTCCAAATGACATAGTTATAATGTGTTAATGGTAGCATAACGTGTTATTACATTATGCCACACAATTTCATGGATATTATGTATGGCATTTTAGAAACTCATGTACTTATAGTTATTAGAAGACACTCAATTTTTCAGACCATATTCTTCTTAACCCTGTTACTTAATGTAATCCTTGAGTGGTTTACCTTCCTTATGATGAGAGGTCTTTGCAAGGATTTTTGTATCTTATTTTTTAGCAGTGGTGTAACTTATTGTTCCCTACTTCTTTCTCCCAGCATCATATTTCAGACCTTTTCATTTTTCCACACTGATTAGACTCCCCTTAATGGTACTCTCATAGCATAAAGTAGTCAATGCAGCTTTCAGTGGCACTTAGCTTCTTTTCAAAGAGGAATATCATAAGATAGTAATATTCTACAACTATATTAGTACTTAAGAAGACAATCTATTCCAACCCTTTAATTTTACAGATGAGGAAATAAGGTGCAGAGATGTTAAATGATTTATCCAGGATCACACCTTGGGCAAGTGATAGACTAAGTCCTAGAACACAAGTGTCTTTATTCCTCCTCTATTGTCCTTCCCATAGTTACTCAAGCTTAATAATAAAAAAAGGTTGATTATATGTTGAAAGTAAATTTGGCAATTTGGGGGGGGAGAAGGAAGAGAAAAAAATGATGTTTTTCAAAAAATATATTTTGATAACCATTTAAATGTCTGCTTTTTAAAAAAATAAACCTATGTATTTTATGCATGTAAAAATATTATTCTGCGAATAGGCTTCATAGGCTTTACCACTGCATAAAGGGTCCATGACATAAAAATTTAAGTATTCATGATCTATGCAAAGAATGCTAAATTCAAAATGTTAAAAATCTTGTATATGAATTAATTGTGAAAAGAATACCAACAGGTAGCTAGATGTTAGAGAAAGATAACAGTGTTCAAAAAATAATCAATATGTCAGATATAGGACTTAATCTTTCTGATTCTGAGGTCAGGTCTTTATACACCATTTAATTCTGCCTCATAAAATATACAGACATTTCTGGGTGTTTTTCTTCTTTTTAAAAAATAAAATAATTTATTTTCCTAGAAGGAATGATAGGAGAAGGACCATTTGTGGTCATCTGAGAAGGTTTAATGCAAAAAGGGATACTACAATTAAACCCTAAAGGAAATTAATGTTTCTATTTGTTGAAGAGAAGGAATTGCATTCTAGGCAAAGGCATGGACAGGGCAGATAGAATATTATGTGTAAAGAAGAGCAAGCAAGTTAGTTTTACTGGAATAAAAAAATGTGTAAGTAGACAGATATTCTTAGAAAGAATAATTTTTTTTTTAACCAGAAGCTTCAAAACTTGGGATATTACAAAAAAAAATGGTGAGTATATAATGTGTGTATGTGTGTGTGTGTGTGTGTGTGTGTGTGTGTGTGTGTGTGTGTGTGTATGTGTATATTTCCTGTTTTTACCTCTTCTTTTATCAAGTAGAATTTAGGTGTGACCAATTAATTTTCCATTCCTCAACCTGGTCTCGACATTGTCCACTTTTAGTATGATTTCCTGAGAGTACCATCAAATCTCTGTCCCTAATGTAGTTTGTGATGAAGATACCTTTCATGGTGGAAGTGTGTTATTTATGAGGAGTTAAACTCAATTTTCAAGAATATACAAAACAATTACAAGGACAAATGTAAAGAAATACAATATATTTAGGAAATACAATGTTGTTAGAAAATAAGGACACTGATATTTGGGAAATAAGGAAAAATTTTATCGGAAAAAGTTTTTAATCTAGAATATGTATCTTTATCTTTAATATTTTGATATAATTTGTTTCCTTGATTATTCTACATATTTTATTTTATGAACTTAAAAACATTCTGAGAAAGGTTTCATTGACTTGGACCAGACTTCTAATGGGGACAATGGCATAAATAAAGGTTAAAAATCCTGATAGAAAGTGAGGCTTAAGCTATTTTTTTTAAGAGTAATTCATTGAGTAGAGGGAGTGCATTACAGGGAGTGCATTACATACATGTGGGGAAGCTACTTTGAAGACATGGAGACAGGAGATGAAGTGTCTTTTAGGAAGAACAGACAGAAAGCCAGTTTGGCTGGAATATAAAGTATAGGATGTTGATGTAAACAGGATATCCAATGAGGAAGGAAAGCTAAATTGGAATCAATTTCATTAGGGATTTAAAAGTGAAACAGAGGCAACAAAGAGTCACAGTAAACAAAGTTAATTGAATAATAGTAAGGAGACAATCCTTCATTACCAGTAGCATTTATTAGACATTCAAAAAAAATTAAATGTAA
Organism: Sminthopsis crassicaudata; assembly: GCF_048593235.1. Taxonomy (NCBI): domain Eukaryota; kingdom Metazoa; phylum Chordata; class Mammalia; order Dasyuromorphia; family Dasyuridae; genus Sminthopsis; species Sminthopsis crassicaudata. The sequence continues at coordinate 451,236,235 of NC_133619.1, forward strand.
CAAATGTACTTAACTCATTTGGCACTATGATATAATGCTCTATCATCTGAATCAGTGGTGAGATGGTTTTTAATTGAATTTCTTCACTGCTACCCTAGGATTCCAGTCTTCCAGTCTCTAAAGCACTACCACATGGTTTTAAGGACACATACATCTCAAGCTAACCAGCTCTGGATGAGGAGATGTTCATGTTTAAATGCAAATAGTTAAATTGATATGAAAATTACATGATTCTAAACCTTGTTTGACCTATTTTGTGGCACTCTGCTTTTTTCATCATAGAAGTTGAACACTGGCCTGAAGTCAGGAAGAGCTGAGTTCAAACCCAGCCTCAGATACTTAACACTTCCTAGCTGTTTGACCCTGGGCAAATCATTTAATCCCAATTGCCTCAGCAGAAAAAAAAAAGAAAAGAAAAAAGAAGAAAAAAAAAAAGAAAGAAAGAAAGAAACTGAAAGGAGCTACATGGGCCTGAGGAATGTTTTATATTTTAATTTGCTTCTTATGTTTCCAGCACTAAATAATTTGATATCTTCTGAAGAAACTATTGGCAATGAGAATCATTGTATGAAAGTATGCTGGGCCTTGACAAGCAGATGTAGTCTTTTTTTTAATTATAGTTTTTATTTACCAGATATATGCATGGGTAATTTTACAGCACTGACAATTGCTAAACCTTTTGTTTCAATTTTTCCCCTCCTTCCTCCCACCCCTCCCCCAGATGGCATGTCGACCAATACATGTTAAATATGTTAAAGTATAAGTTAAATACTACATATATATATATATATATATGTATATATATATTTGTGTGTGTGTGTATGTATGTGTGTGTATGTGTGTGTGTGTCCAAACAGTTGTTTTTGCTGTACAAAAAGAATTGGATTTTGAAATAGTGTACAATTAGCCTGTGAAGGAAATAAAAAATGCAGGCAGACAAAAATAGAGGGATTGGAAATTCTATGTAGTGGTTCATAGTCATCTCCCAAAGTTCTTTCTCTGGGTGTAGCTGGTTCAGTTCATTACTGCTCTATTGGAACTAATTTGTTCATCTCATTGTTGAAGAGGGCCACATCCATCAGAATTGATCATCATATAGTATTGTTGAAGTATACAATGATCTCCTGATCCTACTCATTTCACTTATCATCAGTTCACGTCTCTCCAGGCCTTTCTGAAATCATCCTGTTGGTCATTTCTTACAGAACAATAATATTCCATAATATTCATATACCACAATTTATTCAGCCATTCTCCAATTGATGGGCATCCACTCAGTTTCCAGTTTCTGGCCACCACAAAAAGGGCTGCCACAAACATTCTTGCGCATACAGGTCCCTTTCCCTTTTTTAAGATCTCTTTGAGATATAAGCCCATAGTAACACTGCTAGGTCAAAGGGTATGCACAGTTTGATAACTTTTTTGAGCATAGTTCCAAATCGCTCTCCAGAATGGCTGAATGTATTTACAATTCCACCAACAATGTATCAGTGTCCCTATTTTCCCACATCCCCTCCAACATTGCACATTATCTTTCCCTGTCATTCTAGCCAATCTGACAGGTGTGTAGTGGTATCTCAGAGTTGTCTTAATTTGCATTTCTCTGACTAATAATGACTTGGAGCAACTTTTCATATGGCTAGAAATAGTTTCAATTTCTTCATCTGAGAATTGTCTGTTCATGTCCTTTGACCATTTATCAATTGGAGAATAGCTTGATTTCTTTTTTTTTAAATAATTTTTATTATATATTTTTTATAATATTATCCCTTGTATTCATTTTTCCAAATTATTCCCCCCTCCCTTTACTCCCTCCCCCCGATGACAGGCAATCCCATACATTTTACATGTGTTACAATATAACCTAGATACAATACATGTGTGCAAATACCATTTTCTTGTTGCACAATAAGCATTAGATTCCGAAGGTACATGTAACCTGGGCAGACAGATATTAGTGCTAACAATTTACATTCACTTCCCAGTGTTTCTTCTCTAGGTGTAGCTACCTCTGTCCATCATTGATCAACTGGAAGTGAGTTGGCTCTTCTTTATGTTGAAGATTTCCACTACCATCAGAATATATCCTCATACAGTATTGTTGTTGCAGTGTACAGCGATCTTCTGGTTCTGCTCATTTCACTCAGCATCAGTTGATGTAAGTCTCTCCAGGCCTCTCTGTATTCCTCCTGCTGGTCATTTCTTACAGAGCAATAATATTCCATAACCTTCATATACCATAATTTACCCAACCATTCTCCAACTGATGGACATCCATTCATCTTCCAGTTTCTAGCTACAACAAAAAGAGCTGCCACAAACATTTTGGCACATATATGTCTCTTTCCGCTCTTTAGTATTTCTTTGGGATATAAGCCCAGTAGTAGCACTGCTGGGTAAAAGGGTATGCACAGTTTGATAACTTTTTGGGCATAGTTCCAAATTGCTCTCCAGAATGGCTGGATTCTTTCACCACTCCACCAGCAATGTATCAGTGTCCCAGTTTTCCCACATCCCCTCCAACATTCATCATTATTTGTTCCTGTCATATCTCAGAGTTGTCTTAATTTGCATTTCTCTGATCAGTAGTGATTTGGAACACTCTTTCATGTGAGTGGATATAGTTTCAATTTCTTCATCTGAGAATTGTCTGTTCATATCCTTTGACCATTTATCAATTGGAGAATGGTTCGGTTTCTTATAAATTAGGGTCAGTTCTCTATATATTTTGGAAATGAGACCTTTGTCAGAACCTTTGTTTTTAAAAATATTTTCCCAATTTGTTACTTCCCTTCTAATCTTGTTTGCATTAGTATTGTTTGTACAGAAACTTTTCAGTTTGATGTAATCAAAATCTTCTATTTTGTGATCAATAATGATCTCTAGTTCTCCTCTGGTCATAAATTCCTTCCTCCTCCACAGGTCTGAGAGGTAGACTATCCTCTGTTCCTCTAATCTATTTATTATCTCACTCTTTATGCCTAAATCATGGACCCATTTTGATCTTATCTCGGTATATGGTGTTAAGTGTGGATCCATATTTAATTTCTGCCATATTAATTTACAGTTTTCCCAACAGTTTTTTCCAAATAATGAATTTTTATCCCTAATGTTGGTATCTTTGGGTTTGTCAAAGATTAGATTGCTATAGATGTACCCTTTTTTGTCCTTTGTATCTAATCTGTTCCACTGATCTACCGGTCTATTTCTTAGCTAATACCAAATGGTTTTGGTGACTGGGGCTATATAATATAGCTTTAGATCAGGTACACTTAGACTACCTTCCTCTGACTTTTTTTTCATTAGTTCCCTTGCAATTCTCGACCTTTTATTCTTCCATATGAATTTTGTTGTTATTTTTTCGGTCATTGAAATAGTTTCTTGGGAGTCTATAGCACTAAATAAATAGATTAGTTTGGGGAGTATTGTCATCTTTATTATATTCGCTCGGCCTATCCAAGAGCACTGAATGTCTTTCCAATTATTTAAATCTGACTTTATTTTTGTGGCAAGTGTTTTGTAATTTTTCTCATATAATTCCTGACTTTTCTTTGGTAGATGGATTCCCAAATACTTTATACTCTCAACATTTGTTTGGAATGGAATTTCTCTTTGTATCTCTTGCTGTTGCATTTTGTTAGTGATATATAAAAATGCTGAGGATTTATGTGGATTTATTTTGTATCCTGCCACTTTGCTGAAATTTTGAATTATTTCTAGTAGCTTTTTAGCAGAGTCTTTGGGGTTCTCTAAGTATACCATCATGTGATCTGCAAAAAGTGATAGTTTGATTTCCTCATTTCCTACTCTAATTCCTTGAATCTCTTTCTCGGCTCTTATTGCCGAGGCTAGCGTTTCTAGTACTATATTGAATAGTAATGGTGATAGTGGGCAACCTTGTTTCACTCCTGATCTTACTGGGAAAGGTTGTAGTTTATTTCTATTGCATATTATGCTTACTGATGGTCTTAAATATATGCTCCTGATTATTCTAAGGAATAGTCCATTTATTCCTATACTCTCAAGAGTTTTTAGTAGGAATGGATGTTGGATTTTGTCAAATGCTTTTTCTGCATCTATTGAGATGATCATATGGTTCTTATTAATTTGATTATTAATATGGTCAATTATATTAATAGTTTTCCTAATATTAAACCAGCCCTGCATTCCTGGTATGAATCCTACGTGATCATAGTGTATTATCCTGGGGATGATTTTCTGAAGTCTTTTTGCTAATACCTTATTTAAGATTTTAGCATCAATATTCATTAAGGAAATTGGTCTATAATTTTCTTTCTCAGTTTTCGATCGACCTGGTTTAGGTATCAGTACCATGTCTGTGTCATAAAAGGAGTTTGGTAGGACTCCTTCATCCCCTATTTTTTCAAATAATTTATATAACATTGGGGCTAATTGTTCTTTAAATGTTTGGTAGAATTCACATGTGAATCCATCTGGTCCTGGGGATTTTTTCCTGGGGAGTTGATTAATAGCTTGTTCTATTTCTTTTTCTGAAATGGGACAATTTAAGCAATTTATCTCCTCCTCTGTTAATCTAGGGAGCCTATTATTTTTGGAGGAAGTCATCCATTTCACTTAAGTTATCAAATTTATTGGTATAAAGTTGGGCAAAGTAACTCCTTATTATTTCTCTAATTTCCTCTTCATTGGTGGAAAGATCCCCCTTTTCATTTGTAAGACTAACAATTTGATTTTCCTCTTTCTTTTTTCTGATCAAATTTACCAAAGGTTTATCTATTTTAATTGCTTTTTCATAAAACCAACTCTTGGTTTTATTTATTAATTCAATAGATTTTTTACTTTCAATATTATTGATTTCTCCTTTTAATTTTTGTATTTCAAGTTTAATTTTTGGTTGGGGATTTATAATTTGGTCTTTTTCAAGCCTTTTAAGTTGTAAGCCCAATTCGTTAATCTTCTCTTTCTCTATTTTCTTCAAATAAGCCTCTAAAGATATAAAATTTCCCCTTATTACCGCTTTAGCTGTATCCCACAGATTTTGGTATGATATCTTGGGTGAAATTATTAATTGTTTCTATAATTTGCTGTTTCACCCAGTCATTCTTTAAGATGAGATTGTTCATTTTCCAATTACTTTTTAGTCTATTTACCCCTAACTTTTTACTGAATGTAGCTTTTATTGCATTGTGATCTGAGAAGAAGGCATTTATTATTTCTGCCTTCCTACATTTAATTTTGAGATCTTTATGTCCTAATATATGGTCTATTTTTGTATAGGATCCATGAACTGCTGAGAAGAAAGTATATTCCTTTCTATTGCCATTCAGTTTTCTCCAAAGGTCTATCATACCTAGTTTTTCTAATGTACTATTTACTTTTTAAATTTCTTTTTTATTTGTTTTGTGGTTTGATTTGTCTAAATCTGAGAGTGCAAGGTTGAGATCTCCCACTATTATAGTTTTACTGTCTATTTCTTCTTGCAATTCTCTTAACTTTTCCTTTAGAAAGTTAGATGCTATACCACTTGGTGCATATATGTTTAGTATTGATATGGCTTCATTATTTATGCTACCTTTCAGCAGGATATAGTTTCCTTCCTTATCTTTTTTAACTAGATCAACTTCTGCTTTTGCTTGATCTGATATAAGGATAGCTACCCCTGCTTTTTTGGCTTTACCTGAAGCATAATAGGCTCTGTTCCAACCTTTTACCTTTACTCTGTATGTATCTCCCTGCTTTAAGTGTGTTTCCTGCAGACAACATATTGTAGGGTTTTGATTTTTGATCCAATCTGCTATCCGTCTCCGTTCATCCCATTCACATTTACAGTTAAAATTACTAATTCTGTATTTCCTGCCATCATATTATCCCCAGATTATGATTTTTCCCTTGACCCCCCTGATCCCCCTGCCCAATATTTAATTTACAGACCCCCCTTGTGACGCGCAACCCTCCCTTTTTTTAGTATCCCTCCCCTCTCCCTCCAAGTCCCTTCACTTATTCTCCTTTTCCTTTTCCCTTTTCATCTCCCCCCTTTTAATGAGGTGAGAGAAAATTCTCTGAAAAACAAATATGTGAATTATTTACTCTTTGAGCCTCTCCTGATGAGAGTAAGATTCACACAATGATTCTCCCCCTCACTAAATTCCCTCAGATATGGTGTATTTTCTATGCCTCTTCCTGGGATGTAGTTTCCCTCTTTTTATCATTCCTTCCCCTTTTTCTGAAACGACCTCCTTCCCTTTACTACACCCCCATTTTTTTTCTTTTATATCAGTAAAATCAAATTATCCTTGAGTACTTTTTCTATACCCACAACAGAGTTACAGTTCTCAAGGGTTCTGTGTACCTTTTTCTGTTTCTCTTCAGTCTTGTGGATGTAGATCAAATTTTTTGTTTAAGTCTGGTTTTTTTCTTAGAAACATATAGAATTCCTCTATTTCATTGAATGACCATCTTCTTCCATGGAAAAAGATGCTAAACTTAGCTGGGTAGTTCATTCTTGGTTGCAGTCCTTGATCTTTTGCCTTACGGAATATCAGGTTCCAGGCCCTTCTGTCTTTTAATGTGGAGGCAGCCAGATCTTGAGTGACCCTTATTGTGGCACCTTGGTATTTAAATTGTTTTTTTCTAGATGCTTGCAAGATTTTCTCCTTTGTGTGGTAATTCTGCAGCTTAGCCACAATATTCCATGGTGTTCTTTTTTTAGGGTCTATTTCAGAAGGAGTTCGATGAATTCTTTCCACATCTACTTTCCCTTCTGTTTCTATTATCTCTGGACAGTTCTCTTTGATAATTTCCTGTAAAATAGAATCTAGGCTCTTTTTTTGGTCATAGTTTTCTGGAAGTCCAATGATCCGCAGATTATCTCTCCTAGATCTATTTTCCAGGTCTATAGATTTTCCCAGTAAGTATTTGACGTTGTTCTCCAGCTTCTCATTTTTTTTTTTTTTTTTGTTTTGTTTGACTGATTCTTGGGTTCTCTGTGAATCATTCATTTCTATTTGTTCCATCCTGACTTTTAAGGAGTTATTTTCTTCTTTCACAGTTTTTAGTTCTTTTTGTAAATGCCCAATTTCGTTTTTAAATGAATTATTTTGCTCTATTGAACTTTTTCCATTTCCCTAAATTTTTTTTTGAGAATTATTTTCTTTTTCCAATTCAGAAATTCTATTTTCTTGAGACTTTTTTATCTTTTCCAATTCAGAAATCCTACTTTCCTGTGATTTTTTAACCTTTTCTAATTCACAATTTTGTTTCCCTCCATCTCCTGTGAATTCTTTATTTTTTCCAACTCCAATTTCAGGACGTTGTTATTCTCTATCATAGCTTCCCTTTCCTTTCCCCATTTTTCTTCAAACTCTCTTAACTTTTTAATAGTCTCTTCTAGGAGAGAGTTATGTGATGGGGGGCAGGAATTGTTCCCCTTTAGGTTGTTATCTGCTGATTCTTTGCTGTTAACTTCCTCGGGGTTGGATACCCGCTCTTTCTCTGTGTAGAAGGAATCTATGGTTTTTCTGGTTTTTTTGTTCATATTTTAAAAATTTTTTGGGGTCTGTCCCTGGGGTAGGAAATTATTTATTTACTTCTTTACCAGCTTCCTCCCAGACTGGATGGATGCAGCGGCTCTTGTGCCTGAGCTAAGATAGAGCTCTGGGAGAGAGTTCCCCACCCTCTCCCTGTAAGTGCCTCAGAGGTGACTAGCACTGCTGTGCCTTGAGGGCGTTGTGTTCTAGAGGCTTCCCTGACTTTGAGATTGAAGTAAAGAAGGCACAAAGCCCAGCCTATGCTTCTTGGTGGGGCATGGATGTCTGCAGCAGGTGATGTGAAAAGCCCCTGCGCTCAAACTGGAAGTGTCTGCCAGAAACCGTGGCCCCTAGTTCAAAGGTTCCGCTTCTCTGGGACTTCCGGAGCTGAGTTCCACACCCTTCAGCTGTCTAGGCAGTGTGTGTTGCTTTGGGCCATATCAGCCCACTTCTCAATCTCTTAACTAGTCTCAGGTGGGAGCTTGGGGCCACACCCCCGGTGCTGAGATCTGCTGAGTCACCCCCCAGGATCCGGGAAAATCTAATCTATCTGAATTTTTAAAGTAGTTTAGATTTCTCTTCTGAACTGCTATATTATAAGCAGAGAAGAGCTAACAGCCTGTGCCAGATTCCTTTATCTCAGTGACTTCTCTGATCCCAGAGCCCTTCCCAGCGCAATCAGTGCAGTATACTAGCACCCAGCCGTCTGTGCTGGCCTCTCTTCTTCCTCCCCTGGGAACTGACCTTTTTTGGTGAAACTCCAGATTCTCTTCAGCTGGTAAGTCGTGCTTCCAGTCCTTGTGGTATCTATCAGTCCAGCGCTATTTCTGAGGCTGATTTATCTAATTGGTTGTGAGGGAGTAAGGACGTTCACAGAGTCGTGTGTTTCTTCTCCCCCATCTTGGCTCCGCCCCCCATGGCTTGATTTCTTATAAATTAGAGTCTATTCTCTATATATTTTGGAAATGAGGCCTTTATCAGAACCTTTGACTGTAAAAATGTTTTCCCATTTTATTGTTTCCCTTCTAATCTTATCAAGCAGATGTAGTCTTATCTTTTGGACTATTCTTAAAGACTTTCTCATATGAAAAATCTAACTTGTCAGAGCTTTCATAACCCATCTTGTCTACATTTTAAAAGAGTGTCATTTGTAAGCCATACTAAGGCAGGGGCTGATTTGTGAAGTATACTGAAATCTCAATAAATAATATACATATCATCCTCTGTTTTTTAAAGTTTTTATTTTCAAAGGATATGCATGGATAATTTTCCAACACTGACCCTTGCAAAAGCTCCTAATTTTTCCCTTACCCCCACTCCCTTAAGTAGATGGCAAGTAATCAATCCAATATATGTTAAACATTCTACCATTTTCTTAATCTGTTATTCTTTTCATTGCATCAAAAAAAAAGGATATGTGATTAACCTGACATGATTTCTTATTGATAAAGTCATTGATGTTGGCTTTATGTTCATTTTACCAGTTTTTAGATGCTCAATAACCACTCCTTTAATAATATACTCTAAAATTCTGACAGGATTCAAGTTCACTGAGTTATTCCTTGTAAATTCTACAGGTGTTTTTGAAAATGAGAATCACAATTGCTCTTCTCCAATACTGAAGAATCTTTTTCATTTTCCAATACTTCATAGTTTACCATCATTGATTCATCAATTTCATCTGTAAGTTTCTTCTGTGCCCTGTTAGTTCATCTTGACTAGATGAACTCCTCAAGGGCAGTTAATTGCTTTATTTCCTTCCTTATGGGTTTCAATTCTTTATTAACCTTTTATTGTTCTGCTTTTTCTGATCCCAGAATTCTGCATCAGGTATTTTGGGGGCATCTCGTATCAAAGTAAAAAGGAGCTCTCATCCTCTTTTTGTTGAAGAAAGGGTTTATTGAATAAAACAAAGCAAATGAAGCTGGTTCATAAAATTGCAACAGATTTATACTACCACTACATTGGAATGATCATTAACTAAAATATAAGATTTATTTTTGATTATACTGAAGCACATTATTTATTAAGTTAAATATAAAAATAAATTCTCAATAAATAATTTATAAAATACCTGATAAATTTGTACTTTTAAAATCAGAAATAAATCAAATAAAAATTGAAAAAATGCAGCAAAAACTGTCACCTGAATGTTGAGGATCTTTAGTACCTCACCCTATGTCATAAAGATGATTTTTGGCAAAATCATATGAATGATAAAAATACTTTATCTATATTTAGATTTTATGTACCCCTTATTTTATTTTTGTTTTTATTTTTCAAGCAAAATCAAAAGAAAAGAAGACTAAAAAGCTATTTGCCACTTGCTTGCTGCCAGGAATGAGATTAATTTTTAAATAAGTTTTTATTGATATTTTAAAATTTCTTATATCACATAGTATCCCATTTATTCTCCTCTTCCCCAGGAGTGAACCCATAAGATGAATAATAGTATTTCAAGAGAGAAAAACAAATTGACACAACTGATTAAAAAACTAAAAAAATTCACAAAACATGCCCAATATTTAACACCTGTGAAGATCCCACCTCTAAGATGGGATAGATTAAAAGGTTCTTCTCATATAAAATCCATTTAATCTTTATAAATTTTTTAAATTACTAGATTCTATACGAAATTCTTCCTGTCTATACCTCTTCTCTGTTACATCTATTAGATTTCTCTCTTTAACCTTGTCTTACTGTACATTGAGAAAGAAGATTCTTCTTACTTTTCATTGTCACTTTGTTGCTGTTGCTGTGTGAATTTGTTGACTCTGAATTTCTGTTGTTTGGGATGTTTGAGAAGAAAGTGCCTTCAGTTTTGAATTTCTTTCTAAAAACCATTTCAAACTTTTCTGTATTAATGAACATTCATATTTTGTCCTTTATAATTAAGTTCAGATTTGTAGTATGCTACACTGGGCTGCAAACTGATTTCCAATGCGAACACATTAGTTCATTCCTTTCTCCTTTTTTGGGGTAGAGTGAATGTATGTTATAGTTGGAACGAAGAACAGTAGTATTCAGATGTCCTTTCCTTTGTATTTGAAGTTCTTTCCCCTCCAAATGACTTGTAGAATTTGTTGTCTCTGAATTAAATTGTTAAATTTAGCCACAGTATGCACTGAACTTTGAAGCCTTATTTCTTTTTTTTTTTTCCCTATAGACAATGTGTGGACTCTTTTCATTGGGATTCCATTTTCAATGTCCAAAAGATCTGGACAATTTATCCTATTGTGTTCCTCTTGTGTCATACAATCCTTAAGTTGTTTCTATACACGCTGTCTCAACATCTTTTATATTTTGCTCACCTACTGAACACATTTTCTTTTAATGCTCTTGTTTTTGCTTCTTTTCTTCTTGGTTGTCTTTCTATTCTCTGTACTTGCATTCCCAATCTTTTGTTCTCTCTTTTGTTTCTTTGGTCATACTTGCCATTGCAGATTCAAGTTTTACTATTCTGCTTATTATTTTTCTTGCATAGGACATACACTCTACTTTCACAATTCTCATTTCTCTTTTGCGCTGCTCAGAACAAATGCACATAGCAACAGCAACAAAATGACAACAAAAAAGTAAGAACTTCTTTCTCAATGTACACAAAGAAACAAGGGTTAAGACAGAAATCTGCTAGAGGTAACAAAGAAGAGGCAGACAAAGCATTGTGTACAGAACCCAGAAATGTAAAAAATCTAAAGATTAAGTGGGTCTCTGAAGAGATATAAGAAGAACCTTTTAATCTATACCATCTTAGAGATGGGATCTTCACAGATGTTAAACATTGTATATGTTTCATGACTTTTTTAGTTTTTTCATCAGTTGTGTCAAATTCTTTTTTTTTCTCTTAAAATACTATTTCTCTTGTGAATTTACTCTTGGGGAAGTAGGAGATAATTGGGGTAAGAAGAAAAATATAGAAAAGATAGAATATCAGATGTCTACTTACTTATTCCATCATATTCTTGGCCCTTAGTATAGTTACTAATTGACCATTGCTTCTATCCTTTCTCATTTGATTTTCCTTCTTTCCGACATCTTCAATCTCTCCCTCTCTTACTTCCTCTCCTGACCTTGATCTCTTCACATTTACCAAAACATTCCTGTATTTTCTTTAAAAAGACAATAAAATTAACTTAATTCCCTGTAATGAATGGTTAGTAGTTCTCTTTCTGATAGTTATGGTGAAGAAATTATAATTTTGATTGTGACCAAGGGCCCTGTATCGTTCTAGTCTCCAGGAGCTTAGACTTTTTATTCCCCATCTGAAGGTTCAGCATAACCAAGGCTGTAGATGTAATCTAGCTTTTAAAAAAGGAATGTATAAGTCCCCATAGCTTGAGTATCAACAATGATTCAACTTTGATCACTCTGACTTTGAACTATGTTTTTAAGAGCTGAGAACCTTGTATCAAAATCCTTCACCTGTACCTTGGTTCTAATGAGTAGGCCTTTTATCATGTTGTCCTAGACTGGAGGCATTCCTTATTTTAGTTATTTCCAATGTAATCTTCCTCCCCTCCAATTCCTGGTGGCTTGTCTTTCTTCTTCTTTTTCTTCTTCTTCTTCTTTCTTCTTCTTCTTCTTCTTCTTCTTCTTCTTCTTCTTCTTCTTCTTCTTCTTCTTCTTCTTCTTCTTCTTCTTCTTCTTCTTCTTCTTCTTCTTCTTCTTCTTCTTCTTCTCCTTCTCCTTTCTTCTTATAGAAAATAGAAATAGAAATTGTTCATATCCTTTGACCATTTATCAATTGGGGAATGACTTGAATTCTTATAAATGTAACACAGTTCTTTTTGTATTTTAGTAATGAGACCTTTATCAAACAGTGGCTGTAAGGATTTTCCCCAGATTTGTACTTCCCTTTTAATCTTATTTCTATTGGTTTTGTTTGTACAAAAACATTTTAATTTAGTGTAATTAAAGTTGTTCATTTAGCCTTTCACAATGGTACTGCTAAGCCACAATCCTTTGTAATTTTTCCCCTTAACTCCTTTGATATTCTTAACGTTTTGTTCTTCCAGATGAATTTTTAAATTATGTTTTCTAGTTCTAGAAAAAATGTTTTGGCAGTTAAATTGTTATGGTGCTGAACAAGAGGATCAACTTAAGCAGAATTATCATTTTTATTATGTTAGCTTTTTGTACCTCAATATATTTTTCTTTGATGTTATCACATCAGAGTTCATTCACAACCACACCCTCAGTCCATATGATGCCCTTCTCTCTATGCCCCAGTGACAGATACAGTTCTCAAGATTTACAGATACCATTTCCCCATCCAGGAATGTAAACTGTTTAACCTTTAAATAATATATATTTTCCCTCTGTTTACCTTTCTGTGCTTCTCTTGAGTCCTGTGTTTATAGATTAAATTTTCTGTTTAGTTCTGTTTTTTTCAAGAGAAAAGATTTAAAATCTTACTTTACTGGTGATCCTAAGCCTCTCCTGAAAGATGATGCTGAGTCTAGCTGGATAGTTAATTCTTGGTTATAAGCCTAAGTCCTTTGCGCTTTCTGGAATATGGTACTCCAAGACCCCCCAATACTTTATTATAGAAGCTGCCAAATCCTGAGTAATTCTGATTGTTGCTCCTTGATATTTGAATTGTTTTTTGTTTGGCAACTTGCAGTTTTTTTTTTCCCTTTAAGCTTGTATTTCTGGAGTTTTGCAACAATGTTCCTTGAGTTTTTTCTTATCAGATCTTTCTGAAGAGGATCGATGAATTCTTTCAATGACTATTTTCCTCTCCATTTCTAGGATATCAAGGCTATTTTCCTTGATGATCTGTTAAAGAATGCTCTCCAGGATCTTTTTTTTTTTTTAATTTTTTAAATTTTTATTTATTTATTTTTTGGTTATGGCTTTCAGGTATGCCAGTGATTTTTAATTATCTTTTCTGGATTTTCCAGGTCAATGGGTTTCTAATGAGGTATTTCACATTTTTCTTTCTTTTTAGTTTGTTTGACTGATTTTTCATGTTTCATATGGTCATTAGCTTCCAATGTGTGATTTTCTTCAATTACCTTTTATATCTCTTTTTTCCCATTTGACTAATCTTACTTTTGAAGGTGGTGTTTTTCTTTTTCTTCCTTCCTTCCTTCCTTCCTTCCTTCCTTCCTTCCTTCCTTCCTTCCTTCCTTCCTTCCTTCCTTCCTTCCTTCCTTCCTTCCTTCCTTCCTTCCTTCCTTCCTTCCTTTCTTTCTTTCTTTCTCTCTTTTTTTTTTTTGCATTTTTAAGGAATTGCCTTCCTTTTCTAAGCTGTTTACTCTCTCTTTCATATCTCATTTCTTTCCCCATTTTTCTTCTACCTTTCTTATTTGCCTTTTAAAGTCTTTTGTGAGTACTTCCAAGAAACTGCCTTGGACTTGAGACCAATTCATATCACTCTTTGAAATTTCTTTTGTGAACATTTTGTTTTCATCTGAGTTGGTGTTTTGGTCTTCCCTGTCACTATGGTAGCTTTCTATGGTCAAGGTTCTTTTTTTTTCCTTGCTCACTTTATTTCCTTTTCCTTTGGTATTTTCTCTCTCTTTTTTTTTTTTTTTTCACTTTCATAGCCAAGCTCTGCTCCTGCAATAAAAGCAATGCTGTCCCAAACTTCCTATGAAGCTCTGACTCTTGGCTTTGAGCAAAGAGAGCCCTTGTCTTTTCAGGGGGTAGTTTTGCCTATTCTTTTCATGAAGCAGCCTGGCTTCACAGAATTTTTTTCTGAGCTGGGCCCGGAGGCTGCCCCACTGATCTGTTCCTCTACTGAACCAGACCTGTGATTAAAACCCTCTTACTGGCTTTCCCAGAGTATATCTAAACTGGGCTGAACACCCTTTTCTCCCCAGTGAGACTGACCTTTCTTGAAGTTTTTCAAATCTATCTTGAACTGGAAAATGGTTTCATTCTGTCATATTCTGTTCAGAGGCTTGGTTTCATGTGGTTTTCATGGGAATCTGGGGGAGCTTGAGCAGCTTTCTGGCTTTACTTCACCATCTGGTATTTTATATTTGGGAGGTATTTGTAGAATTGTTGAATTTAATTGAATTTTTATTTTATCTATTTTGAACCAGCTTCCCCTTGATTTTGACTCAAATGAACATGATTCTCCCAGGAAAAGCTTATCACTAGAAAACTCATCCTAGAAATTGCTTCAGCTTTGATACCCGATGCTTTCTCAATACATTCATATACTTCTCTTGCTGAAAGGTTAGAGGGTAGAACAAAAAACTCTTCCCAAAGCCTCCATTTTTAGAGGGCGGATAGGTGGAATAGTGGAGAAAGTGGCATACCTAGAGTCAACAAGGATACTCATTTTGTTTTCCCAAAATATATATTTGAATGTCATCCTTTAACCAAAATATTCTGTTAACTACTTATTACTTCTTATATCAACTATAAAATCCTAAGTTTGTTTTCAAAGCCCTTTAAAACCTGGACCTTTCCTACTCTTCCATTCATTTTACATTCCTTCTTATAACTTCTTAACTATTCCTTTAACAACATACTCTATAACTAGACTCTTTATTTTGATTCACTATTTCTTAGTCCTGTAATATTCCCCTTCCTTAGTTCTACCTCTTGACTTCCTTCAAGTCTCAATTGATGTTTCAACTTCTGCACAAAGCCTTTCCTCCTTAATCTTAGAATTTTCCCTCTATAATTACCTGAAGTTTGTCCCCCATATCTCTTGTTTTTACATAGTTGTTAACATGTGGTATCCCCATTAGACTATGAAATCTTTGAAAGCAATTAAATGTTTTGTTTTTACTTTTGTATCTCCAAGACTTAGTACAGTGCCTGGAAAAGGAAGAGGAAGTAAATAAGAATGCATTTAGCACTTCTTTTGCACCAGGCTCTATGCTACATATTTGACAAATACTAAACTTTCTATCTCTCAATCTATGATAACTTCTCCTACAATACATATACAAATCTTCCCTATTTAAAGACTTTTTTAGGAAACTTTTCCTGTACAACACTTGGCCAAATTGATCTGTGGTTACTTTTGAGTCTAGTTCAAGGGCAAGATGCTTCTAACATCGATGAGTTTGGTTTATTTCCTTAATTAAAATTTGAAGTATGATGAATACTGAATAAGGATGACTGATTTAAAAATCAATCAATACCTAAAATAATCAATTTGCCCTAAGCTGTTCAATTTCTTGACAATTTTAGTTTTGTTTTTAATGAAAAACTTCAAGTTTGTCATTATGCCCTTTAGTTCCAGAGTTTGTCTTCCAAAAGTTTATTAACTCTTCATGGTTACAATGCCATGCTCTGCGTTCATTATATTACCCTCTATCTGTGGCTTTTTTAGCTCTTTTGATTGGGATATGGTACTAATGGAGCAACAGTCTTGGGTTAAATTTCTACATGGACAAATTGTTGGTTATTTTTATTGCCTGCAGAACACTGAAATACAAGGGAGAGAGGTAAGGGAATAAATATTTATATAGAACCTACTACTTGTCAGGCACTGTGCTATATATATATATATATATATATATATATTTAAAAAGATGTCATTTGATCTTCATAACAATCCATAGGTAGATGCAATTACTATTGCTATTTTGTATTTGAGAAAACTGAGGAAAGCAGGTTAAGTGACTTGCCTAGGGGCCATAAAGTTAGTAACTGCCTGAGGTCAGATCTGAATTTAGGCCTTCCTGATGCCAAGCCTAATCAGCTGCTTCAACCAGTCATTTTAAAATGCATACTTATTGATCAGAAGGAAACTGGGATAAACACCTAGAAGGCTTAGTACACATCTATTCCCTCAAGATATGTATGCCTTTACAATATTAGTGCATTGACATTAACATTATATATGAAGAATGAAGAATATTTGGTTGTGATTTATGGACAGTCCCTCAATTCTCACTATGTCACCAAACATTTTTCCCCCATGTGACCACTGCTTTCTATTGTCAAATAATTTCTAATATAGATTCACTTGTTTTTTTTCCTTTAGTTTCTTACCATTTATGAAAGAAAATTATCTACTATGACATTTAAAAGATTATTGAGGACATTTGCTGCTCTGCATATTTTCTCCAACAAATACCTGAACATTTGAAGTCACCCAGGAGCATCAAGTCATTTGTTCTAACCATCTGTTCCATTTCCCTTAACAACTGTGCATCCTCATCATTCCTTTGATTATAACTCCTGTTGTGTCTGTTGTGAGTAAATAAGCTACAGAACACCTCATGCTCCCAATGTATAACCATGTAAAATGGGCTCACTGTGTGATATGCTGACAGGATGTGAGAGAAGAAGCAGTCAATGTTAGAAAAATCCAATGGGTCATCAGGACTCCTACTGTGTTCTGCCAAGTCCTGCTGATCTGAAGCAAGTCATCCAGTTTATTTAAAATAGTCCCCAATTAAGGCCACCATGCAGTGTTATGTTAAATAAGTGAATCAGGTCAATTCCTTTGGAAAATGCAACTAAAATAATGGCCAAATTCTTGTAAGAAGCAAACTTTGTACTTTTTTAAAAGTTATATAGGCCTAACCTATAAATGTTTTCTCTATATAAATTGATGAATGGACCATCTCCTCCCATCTTCTACTGAATGCTCTATCCAAACTCCCATCTTGAGCACTTGGGATAGAAGAAAGATGCCTATCATCTTCTACCACCTAATAAGTGTGCTATACTCTCAAATTACTGGAGTACAAAGTTCATGGAATCTTTTAACCTTGTCTTAGTGTTCTAGAAAAATATAACTATATATTTTGCTCTGGAAAGAGAGCTAGAAGTATTTAGTGTGTATTATTGGAATATATACCAAAGAGAAATTCTTAGCTTAGTAATGAACATATCAACGTGGTATAAAATGAACTAATTAAAATTCAAACATCCAGGAAATCATTGCTCAAGAACAAAAAAAAAATCTATCAATAATTACTAAAAATCATAAAGGCAATCCAAGAAATATAAATATCAATATTGTTCCTACAATAAAGGTGGCACTGAATTATCTATTCTCAATATAGTTGGGAATTTGTGGTTCATGTATATTATACTGATGGAGAAAAAGAGAGAGGGATAAAAAAAAAGAATAGGAAACAAGTCAGTCCATAAGCTTTGCCTACTTTGAAAGCCTTCAACAATGAAGAGAAAAGAAAAAAGTGAGGTAGAGTCATCTAGCTCCTACTTCTTTGGAAGTCCATGGGGAAATAAGAAAAAATATGTATAGAATTGACAGTCATGTCAATTCTTCTTACCTCAATGGCAGTCACAAGGAGAGAGGAGGCAAAATCAAGGAAGGGCCAATCTTTAAGAAATTCTAATTCTTCCAGCAAACTAGATCTCAAGTTCAGTTACATTTTCTTTAAGCTTAGCTTCTAAAGTTGACTAAATGCCTATATATACAGAAAGCCCATTAAGGCAAAAGTCCTTATGGAAGGAAAGGAATATAACCTTTTGGCTAAGTAAACAAAAATCTATATTCCTACACAGGGACCAACGGATTAAATTAAGAATATCCTGTCCAATATATATATATATATATATATATATATATATATATATATATATATATATATATATATATATATATATATATATATATATATATATATATATATATATATATATATATATATATATATATATATATATATATATGTATGATAGGAAATCCCTTCCCCCTTCATTCTTCTGAGACATCTGGGATCATTTCCATAATGGCAGTCACTAGACAGCAGGAAACTGGCTATCCTACCTGTCTTTAATTCCTAGGCAAATAATCAGAAGATATTAGCTGTAAACTATGATAGTGCCAGGGATGCTGGAAATGTTTGTATTTTGTAACAGCCCAGCATAGGATAGCAACACAGTTGTCCTGTGTTAATTCAATTTATTCGTTATTACCCTGAATTCTGGGATATATTCCCCTCCATTTCTTTTTACTTTCCTCCCTGTGAGGAATCACATGTTATTCAAAGTTTAGAAATATCATTTATCCCCTAAGGGCTGCTTTGGCAACACTCAAAAAATTTAGAATGTTGTATCATTGTTGTAATTTTTCATGACATTAATTAGTGATTATATGGTTTATTCTTTGATGCATATATTCTTTAGTTATTTAGGTTATAATTCTTTATGTACTCTCTGTCGTAACTTTCAACATTACCTTTGACAACTTAATTCTTAGAAAAAATTGGTGTCCTGTCCTCCCATTAAAATTTCAGTATTCCATTCTTATTTAGTCCCTCCCAAATGCTCAATATGTTACATTTAAGGTTTTTCTCAACTACTATGATTATATTCTGTTTCCACTTTGCTATAATATTTTTATTAGGAACATTCAGAAGTCTTCTCTTTCATTGGATATCCATTTTCCTGCTATAGAATTAAACTCTGTTTCTAGAAAAATAGCCTTATGCATATTTGCATTTTAATATATTGTGTTCTATGCTCTCTGTTATCCCATGAGAATAAGTGTTAAATTTTAAGTGAACCTAACCATGATTCTTGAACATTTCAGCTACTTCTGACTGCAATTTTTTTTTCCTTTCACCCATAAGTTTTGTATTTTGCTTATGAAATTGCTGTGAATTTTCATGTTGGAGTGACTTTCAGAAGGTGGATTATTTTTACTTTTATTTACCCTCTGATTGTTAGACATCTGGGCAAGTTTTTTTCCTTTTTTTAATAAAGCTTTTTATTTTCAAAGCATATGCACACATATGCATATATGTGCATAGCCTTGTGTTTCAGATTTTCTCCTCCTTCCCCCATCCCCTTCCCTAGATGACAAGCAATTGTGTATGTTAAGCATGTTAAAATATATGTTAAATCCAATATGTATAAACATATTTATACAATTCTCTTGTTACATAAGAAAAATCAGATCAAAATGAGTAAGAAAACAAAATGCAAGTGAACAACAACAAAAAGAGTGAGAATATGATGTTGTGATCCACATTCAGTTCCCAAAATCCTCTCTGGGTGTACATGGTTCTCTTCATCACAAAATTATTGGAACTGGAATCAATCATCTTATTGTTGGAAAGAGTCACGTTTATCAGAATTGGTCATTTTGGGCAAGTTTTTAAAAATATAATTTCTTGACAGATCATAACCAAACTCTTTTTTGGGTCATGTCTTCCTAATAGGCCAATGAGTCTTTTTTTTAAATAGCTTTACCCATTTACTTTTATATTATTTTGATTTCTATTTGTCTCACTCTTTTCCTCCCTTCCCTCTCTGTAAGATGGCTATCAATATGATATAGTTTATACTTGTAAATCATATTAAACATATTTCTATATTAGTCATATTGTGAAAGAAGAATCAGAACAAAAGGGGTAAAATAGACCAATAGTTCTTGAATTCTCTTGCCCTGATATATTTTATAGGTCATTTGTTTTCAAATGAAATGCTTTATATTTTCTTCTATTTTTTCCATTTTTAAATTTTGTTTGAATATTTCTAATTATCTCTTATAGCCATTAACTTCTATTTGTCCATTATACCTTTTGATAGATCTATTATTTAGGGAAGGTTTTGTACCCATTATAAAGAATGCATTAATTTTCCTTGTGAATATTTCCTCTGAAAGTATAATTTCTTTGTCAGTGCTATACAATAGGTGAATATTTATGGGATATCCTTGGAAACTATCATTTATATCATTGTTTCCATAGAAAGCATTCCAGAAAATTTTTATGAAGATTATCTATATATAAACCAAAGTCATTATAGATGAATTAATTAGAAGAGACAAGATATATTTTTACAAGTGATATTCAACAACAAGAACATATATTTCTTTTTTCAAAGTACATCAAAATATGCATAATATAGGATTTCATTTGGCTTTCTGTTTGTTGATTACACATTTTTTTATTTAGTAAAATGAAACTCTTACAAACTCTTAATCTTATAAGCAGGATTTCTGGGAAGATGTACACCACAGATATAACCCTCTGCTCAGTAAGCATCTAACACTGCATTTGATGATGCACAAAACATATATATATATATATATATACACACACACACACACACACACACACACACACACACACACACACATATATATATATATATATATATATATATATATATATATATGTCAATAGCAAAAATATTTGCCACTGTGATGAAAGTCATATTCAGTACAGAGTCCAGGCGGAGGAAATATTCTCCATGGATGATGTAGTTCTGCAGATGTTCCTATTTGCAGATGGCATTTTTGTTGATTTCTTAAGTCCCAAAATATTATAGAGCTTCTTAAAGAAGATCCATAATCACTCCAAGGAATTTGTCCTGCCCTTTCACATAGGAAATAGCAAATAGATGAAGAATATCAATTACCCAAATTTCAATATGCATCTGAATAGACATACTATAGAGTTTATGTAAAATACATGGTAGGCAAATGAACAATGACCTGGGCTCAGAGTTGAAAAGGAGAAAGATACATTGGATTGATTTTAGGAAAGTACAAAACTCTTGTACTGCCTCCAAGTTCCCCATGGGCTGTCTAGCCAAATGTTGAGATAGGATAGTAAGATATGCGATATCACTGTTTCCAAAAAATTAAGGATGACGCTAACACACAGGGTACATGGTACCTCATACATATATAAGTAACAAATGACTTAAAAAAATAAGTAAAAGATATCATCAAGGAATTGTGTGGAAGAGAAGCTGGGCTGATTAATTGGCAAAAGGAAGAGATAATAGGTACAAAGATATAATCTTCTACTTTTATCCTTGCAACATTAGGGGAAAGCAAAAAAAAAATTCTTTAGCACATTGTTTTCCCCCCTTCTCCCCACAGTGAATTTTTGGGAGACTATGGACAGATGTATTACTATTGGGTAGACCTAAACGGATTATAATCTCCACCACTAGAAGGAACTTTCAATTTTATGATATCATAGATCCATTTGAGTACTGAGAGAATTCTCTGACAAATTTGTCAGGTTCCAGATGACTAACTTAACAAGAAAATTTTGGAGCATAGCCACTTTATAAGTGTATTAGTTTCCCTTTGTATGAGTCTGGCACTAGCCAACCCTTAAAGTATCCTTTAGTAAAATAATTCAGTCATGTCCTTCTTGGATTTCTTAGCATTAGTGTCTCCTGACAGTGAATAAGTGGCTTCCAGGGATACCCTTACTCATTGATGTAAGAATGACATTTCTTTCTTGGTTCTCCTCTAAATTATAAAAAAATTTTCAACAGCTCATTTATACAATTCCCCTTTTCAGAAAGGTGCTTCTCGAACCACCTAGAGTCATTGACTATTCTTGTGGTCCTGCCAAGAATCAGAATGAAAAGTTAACCTGGTCTGCCTGAAGAAATTTTGATTTGATGATCATTAATTCACATTAAAATGTAACCCATTTTCAATGGAGACAGATTAATTTATGTTAAGTTGTAAAAGTCTCAGTTTTCTCAAGAAAGAACTGATGAACATTATGACAACCTCATTTCACCTGGGCGATTCAGTAGCATTTTCCTTAATGGCAGGGCAAAGATACCTCTAATATTACACACTGAAATAGGGGCAAATGTATTGTTTGTTCAGCAAATAATAATTGTACTCAAATGCATATATTTCTGCTTAACTGAACCAAAGGAATATGATTCCAAGAGATTGAATTATTCAAACATAAATACTGGGATATACTATGCAAATGAAATATTACCCTAAAAATGAAATATCTAAGGAATAAACATAATATTTCAAAAATAAATATGTTTTTTAAAATATGAACTGAAAACCCACATTATTATTCCACATTAATTAATATTAACATATTAATTATGACAGACTGGGTTATTTCCATTGGAATAATCCCATGGATTGAACATTTAATCTTGAAACTTTGTTAGATTTGTAAAATAAATCAGCTTCAATCTTCTCTTTCCTCATGCCTCATTTTACCCATTCTCAATTTAACTTTTTTTAATTGAAGAAAAAATCCCATCATAAGAATAGAGCAGCATCTCTAACACCTCCTAAATAACAGTGAGAATATCTGAACCGCAAAGTCCCAGCCGAACCATGTCCGCTATTGGCAGTGCCCTTTCTGTGGGCCACCACTCGTGCACCAGATGCTCCTTTTCGCTGTTGTGACAGTGAGGTAGCCTCTGTGTTTTGCTTCTTTTCATCATCCTGCTGTGCCTGCTCCTGAACTCTTGACAGTAGCTGCCGCTTAATGACAGCAAGGCTGTCGGTGCAATGGCTGTCAGTCGTGTTAAATGATCTATAAATCTATGATCAAACACAGCGGCCTGGAGAAAGTGGGTGTAAAGTTGAAGGTGGCCAAACCATTTAAAAGATGAGCTATAGAAAAAAATGCAACTAGGTCCTAGTATAAACAAGGCCCAACACCATGGTCATCAGGATACAAAGTCAACCTTATTAGAGCCCAAGGATGACCTGCCTCAGGCTTTCAAATTCTGCTGTGAGTTGCATTTTGATTGGGTGTTGGAAGAATTTTCCAAAGACTCCCTTTTCCCAGAGGCCAATTGGCAGTTATCCCCATCCTGAGGGGCTAAAACACTAGGATATTTGTTTGGAGCCCCAGACTTTACTTTAAAATAGCTAATTATTAATAATTATGTATTTCATCTTTATATTCTCTCTCTTCCTCCTTTCCTCCTCCACCCCCCTCTCTCTCTTTCTCTTGCCCTTCCAAAATAAGTAAATAAATAAAAGGATATTGAAAAATAAAAACAACTCCATGGAGTTATCTACTTTAGTATGAATAATGGAAATGAGTTAATATATTTTCCTGGCCAAATAGAAATATTAAGGGAAATAGAGGAAGAGACTCCCTAGTTGCTTTTAGTCTATAAAATTAATTGCAGTACTTTGACACTGGAAAGACTTAGAACTAACTCCAGACTTTGAGGGCCACTTAAATTATTCCTGTTTTCTTTTCTGTTTGGTCTGGCTGGGCTTCTTTCCTTCAGAGTGAGATTCAGATCTAAAATAAACAGACACATTTCTCATGGACAGAAAATTCAATTCAAGCCTTTTGTGCTGGGACCATTTTATAAGCTGGTTATGTTGGAGGACAAGGGTGGGAGGGGGAGGAGAAGGAGGAGGGAAGAAGTGTAAATTCTTAACCCAGAATTGTAGCACACAAGCCTCTTGACTAAAGACCTATGAGGGAGATCCAGTTGATTAAAGCAGATCTGGGCTAATGAGCAAATAACAATTAGCTTGCAAGTGAAAATGTATGAACTTGAAGGAGTTTTACCAGTGTCTAAATGTGATTTATTTTGCTTTGTTTTGTTTTCAGGAAGAGAGCTAGAGGCTAGACCTTAAACACTGTCAGAGAGAGAAAATGAGAGGTTGGGCAAATGAGGCTCTCCTTGCCTTATTCCATAGTCAGCTGCTGGACACATAAGGCCATTTCCATGAAATTTAAATGAGGTGCTTAAATTGGCTTCCTTGTATAAATTACACTATTCAGGTATCCTCCTGTTTGACATACATGCTGATTTTCGATTTGTCCTACTGCTACATGGGTAAGGATTGAGCAAAGAGAATTTTAGCCTGGCCCAATGAGCAAGTTCCACTTATTCTCTTCTCCCTAAGCTTACATTATTTGTAAAATTAGATGCAAAAATTCCTACATTAATGAAAAATTAAGTTTGAGCTCTTCATCATAGGAAAGGCAGAAATTACAAGGCTTCTATGGTAGATTTCACTTGCACTAGTGGTTTACAATAGGATTACTTTTTATACAGGGTCATGCAGCTCAGTACAGGTTCATTTAAGGAAAAGGGGGAAAATCAGGACCATACAGGTACAACAATGAGAACAAAAAAGTTGAAGATTAAATTTAATTAAAATCTTTGCAAATAACCAGCTGGGTCTTTAGGTTAACCACAAGTTATCTCTTTTTGGACAGGATAAATACTGAAGACTTGTGGTTTCATTGGTATAAGGAATTCCCAAAGGAAGAAATTTCATTAATACAGTTTAGTACCTTTTTTCTTTGCACCTTATAGTCTTATTGTACTGTAGAGCATGGAGAAATTAAGCAAATTGTTCAGTGTTACACAGCTAGTACATGATGTAGGTATTATTTGAATTGAGATCTTACTAACTCCAGAGCTACCTCTTTATATTTCATCATAGAATTATTTTCCTCTCTCATTCTTCTCTTCCCTTCCACTTTTTTCTCCCCTTTCTGTTTTCTCCTCCCTTTTCTTCTCTCCCTCTCTTTTTCCTTCTTTCCTCTTTCTTCTTCCCCCTTATCTTTCTCTCTCTCACTTTCTATTTTCCATCTACTTCTCTTTTTTCCTGATACTTTTTTGTCTTAGGTAGCTAGGTACCATAATAAGAAATAAATTTTGCCTCATCTAATTACTACCTCTGTAGGCCTTGAGTTTCAGCCAAAATCACTTCATCTATAGAATAAAGAAAAACAAAAGCAATGCAATCAAAATTAGAAAGCAGAAAACTGGGGGAGGAGGAGATTCTAATAAGTATGCCTAATAAAGGCCACATTTATAAAATATATAGGGAATTGAGTCAAATTTATAAGATTACAAGTCATTCCCTAATTGACAAGGTCAAAAGACATGAACAGATAGCTTTTAGAAGAAATCAAAACTATTTATAGTAATATAAAATGGTTTATGTCACTATTGATTAGAGAAATGCAAATTAAAACAACTGTGAGGTACTACCTCACACCAATCAGAGTGGCTAATGTGACAAAAAAAAAAAAAAGGAAAATGATAAATGTCAGAGGAAATATGGGAAAACTTAGATGCTTGTGCATTGTTGGTAGAGTTGTGAACTCATCCATTTTTCAGAGAACAATTTGGAATTATGCTCAAAGGGCAATATATACAGCTGTGCATGTTCTTTGTTCCAGAAATTCTGCTGAAAAGTCTATATTGCAAAGAAGTTGGGGAGAGACCTATTTGCACAAAAATATTTGTAGCAGCACTTTTTGTGGTGACTTAGAATTGGGAATTAAGAGAATGCCTATCAATTGAAAAAAAAGGCTGAACAAGTTGTGATAGATGATTGTAATGGAATATTATTGTGCTATAAGAAATGACAAGCAGGATGATTTCAAAAAAACTTGGACTTACATGAAGTGAAGCAAAGTGAAGTGATCAGAAAAAAGGACAATGATATGCATATTAACAGCAAAATTATACATTGAAGAACTATAAATGACTTAGCTATTCTCAGCGATACAAAGATCCAAGACAATCCCAAAGGACTCATGATGAAAAATGCTTTCCAACTCCAGAGAAAAAAGTGATATTGTCTAAATACAGAGTAAAACATGTGTTCACTTTTTCCACTCTATTGTTGTTGTTCAAATCTTCTAATACTAAATGACTAATATGAAAATGTTTTTCATGATTGCACATGTATAATCAAATATTGGTTTGCTTGTCATCTCAAGGAAAGGAGTTGGCAGAGAGGGAAGGATAGAATTTGGAACTCAAACTTTAAAAAACATTAAAAAATTGTTTTAACGTATAGTTGTGTGAAAATAAAATATTATTAAAATGAAGAAAAATTATAAAGGTCAGACTTGATGGTCTTAAAGATCTTTTCCAGCTTGAAATTTATGATATTAAGATCTTATAATACCCCTTTTTTATAATTGAGGAAACTCTGGCTCTGAGAAGTTAAAGTGATTTGCCTAAGGCATCATAGTTTTCCAGTCAGGATTTTAACTGGAATCTACTATACTAAATTTCAGTTGAGTATTGAAAAATCTACTGAATAATCTTAATGAAGCAATTTTTGTTTATACAGAATTGCAATGAATATTTAGATATTTTTCATGGAAGTCTATTTTTGCTTCACTCTAACATAGCTGTGATTTCACTAGCATAGTTACTCCCTGTGCTGACAAATATGCCAATTCTTTCATGCATTCTCATCCTGCATGATCCTTGTTCATGTTCTCATCAACATTCCACAGATCATCCAGACAACATAATAGCTATTAGCAGCCTACCTTTGATTCTTTTGCAATCTCACATGTACCAAGGTACTACTTGAGGTAATGTTGTGTTTTCTCTCATCCATGCTATTTGAACAGCTTAACTCCTTTTCTTCTTGTAAGTATACTTGATGTTGTCTTTTCTACCACTTCTTATGTGTAAAGTATCATTGATGACATTAAGTGTACTTTAGGAGTACAACTACAACAACTAGTTCCATTGCCCTTTTGATTATTTTCCATTTTAATTCTTCTTAGATCCTGGGGTTCTATTACTTTCAGCTACATTCTATCATTGGAAGAATATTGGTATTCAAAAAATAGACTTGTAAACTAGAATACAATATGAGATTATCAAAAGTTTGATTTGCTAAATGAGATGCAATTGAATCTTCCCCTGTGAATTAGAATTCTAAGTAAAATATCCAGCAAAAGGACCCTTAAACATACTGATGAATGCATTAGATAAACCTGTCTTATTGAGTGCTGTAATCTGGTCAACATATTTTCATCCACTTTGTGGTCACCTACACCAATCTCTTCAACATTTTTTTTTGGATCTTTGTGAGTAGGTTTTAAATTGATATAGAGTACATCATTTCTGAAGAGGTCTCTTGAGAACATTGTCAACAAGAAATTCTCATTTGATTTAAACTTTTTGATAGATTTAACCATTAGAGTTATTGCTGTTGTTAACTATTAGAATAACAAATGCCATTTGTGTGTATATTTATATACATGTGTGTACCTGTAAAATATTGTTTTCAACTACATTTTCCTACATTTCATATTTTTCCCTTAACAAGCTGTAGCCAAAAGGACTGCTATTTATTCCCCAAACTCACTACTTTTGTACTGGCTGCCCACCCATGACTTGTATGAACTCATTATTTAATTTCAAACTTATAGAATCCCTTTGAGGCTCAGCTTCCATGAAAAATCTTTCATGCTTTTTTCTCAGTTGTTACTACTTTTCCCATATTAACTTTTACTTATTTACATTTTATATCTCTCCCTGATCCCCACCTCAAAGTGTAATATTATTCTGTCTCCTCAGGAATTATTTCATTTTTGTTCCTTTAGCTCTAACACTAAGTCTTACACTTAGTAGGCATACTAAGTTACAAATAAATGTGTATTATTCTGAATTGCCTGATAGCTCACTTTTCAGAACTCTCCAAATCATTAACAAAGATATCTCAATAGTTATATATGACAAATTGGGTAGCTTGGGAAAATAAAATGTATTCTTTTGAATTGAAATCTTTAATTTTCTAGAGAGACTATATATAGATGATAAAGCACTAAAAACATTTTAATACTTTGAAAGAGTTAATGATCCTCCTAAATTGTTCAACCTTTTTCCAGGGAATAAATAACATACTGAAATACCTGGCAGAATACATGACTGAATGGTTTAGGAATTTGGTAACTGCAAAACCTGAATTTTGGATTGCATGAATTTATAAGTGAGGTTGAGCATCTGTAATAAAAAACAAGAACAAAATTGAAATAAATATTTCTCAGATATTTAGAATTGTTTGGAAGTTAACAATTTTCATGTAATTCTACCTGGGTAGATTATTAGTCAGTTCCTTATTTCAGATAAGAATATGGACATAGATTCATGATTTATATTTTGATTTATGAATAAGAAAACTGGATTTTCTGGTCAGGGTATGTTTTTGAAACATGTAACAAGAACAGCTTTAGTAGTAAAGAGAGCTTTTCTTCAACATGACTATACATTCACCTATACAATATGGATATTTATTAATTAGCAGCCAAAGGAATTCAGGAGCCTTGTGGGGCATAAGGGAAGTGGAACTTAGTCAAAATGTTTTATTTTATTGATGTTCGGAATTCCTAGTATAGAAATCATTTGATAAAGACTAGAAATTTATCTGTAACTTAGAGATATCTGTGGCTTACATATGTCTAAGAGATACTCTTAGAGTGACATGGAGTTCAGGGCAATTAGGGAATTTGCCATGGTTACATAATTAGATGATATAGTAATCATATAGATATGTCTATATTTGGACATATCTCTATAATTCCATTTTTAAACAACTGATATAGGAATTATTTTGAAGGCAAAGAATTAAGGAATTTAGTATAGGTATTGAATTTGTGAGCATAAATATAGAATGAAATGATGAAAGAAGTTGGTCAAACTGAGAAATAATAGCAAATATGAATCATAACTTTCCTATATTCTTTACAGATTACTTTTCTGTATTAAATATTATTTTTCATATATTGCATATATTTTAACATCACCATCAACACATATTGAAAACTTACATGCTCTTGGTATTATATTGTTTGTTGTTAAAATGGAATTATCCTATACAAAGAGAAATAAACCATATGATTGTTGTCATTTAGAAACTTTGCAATCCAAATTAAATGGCATTTTGTGAATCTTCTCAAATAATACAATAATATTCCTCTATCATACTTTGGCATTTTAATAATTTTTGCCATTCTGAAGGCAAGATCCATGAATATATGGCTTGGAAATGGAAATTTTTTAGGAAAACAAACATAAATGCCTATTTATTGACTCCCAACAATGTGCTTGAACAATGTTAGAAGGTACAATAGAATGCCTGGCTTGTCATCTTTCTGAGATCAAATCTGAACTCAGATAGTTACTAGCTATGTAACCCTGAGCAAGTCATTTAACTGTTTGCCTCAGCTCCTCATCTGTGAAATGAGCTGGAGAAGGAAATGGCAAACCACTCTCATATATTTGCCAAGAATATCACAGATGGGGTTGTGAAGAATCAGAGGAAACTGAAAGTACTCAACAACAACAACGTTATGTATTCCATTAGAATGTAAAGTCCTTCACTGATGTATTGTTGGTGGACTTGTGAATGGATCTAGCCATTCTGGAGAGCAATTTGGAATTATACTAAAAAAGTTATCAAACTGTGCATACCCTTTGATCCAGCAGTGCTACTACTGGGCTTACATTCCAAAGAGATATTACAGAAGAGAAAGGGACCTGTCTATGCCAAAATGTTTGTGGCAGCCCTTTTTGTAGTGGCTATAAACTAGAAAATGAATGGATGCCCATCCATTTGGAGAATGGTTGGGTAAACTGTGGTATATGAATGTTATGGAATATTATTGTTCTAAAAGAAATGACCAGCAGGATGAATACAGAGAGGCTTGGAGAGACTTATATGAACTGATGCTAAGTGAAATGAGCAGAAACAGGAGATCATTATATACTTCAACAACAATACTATATGAGCATATATTCTGATGGAAGTGGATATCTTCGACAAAGAGAAGATCCAATTCAGTTCCAATTAATCAATGATGGACAGAATCAGCTACACCCAGAGAAAGAACACTGGGAAATTACTTGCATTTTTGTTTTTCTTTCCAGGTTATTTTTACCTTCTGAATTCGATTTTCTTGTTCAAACAAGAGAACTGTACAGATCTGCACACATATATTGTATCTAAGATATGCTTTAACATGTTTAACATGTATGAGACTGCCTGCCATCTAGAGGAGGGGGAGGGAAGGGAAAGTTGTAACAGAAGTGAGTGCAAGGGGCAGTGTTGAAAAATTACCCATGCATACATTGTGTCAATAAAAAGCTATAATAAATTTTAAAAAATAATGTAAAGTCCTTGAAGGCAATCAATAACGTTTTTTAAAACTTTTGTATCCCTAATATCTGGCATTGTGCCTTGCCTGAGTTAGTAGTTAATACACATTTATTTAATTGAATTGAGTGAGTATACAACAATATGCAAAACAGAGGAAATGGGCTCCTCCTTTTTTTCAGATTTGATTTCAGTGCAAAATAACAAAGAAAATTGACTTTAAACTGACTAGAGAATGCAGTAGCATTCATATTATTTCACCTGGTCTTGACTTTTATACTGATATGATTTATCAGTCAGTATAAAACTATTTATTTATAACTATATAGTAAAGTGTCTACTATATGCTAGGTATTGGATAGCACTGAGGAAAACCAAAAGACAGTTTCTTCTTTCAAAGAGTTCACATCAAGTGTGGGAGTCAACATGAAAAAGCTAAGTGTAAATGAGATATATGTTGAATAAATTGGAGATTATTAATAAAAGAAAGGCAAGGCACTAGAATTTAAAAAAAAGATGAGAAAAGTCTTCTTATAAAATACAGTGGGCCCTTGAAGAAGCTAGAAAAACCAAGGAACATGGATGAGAAAGGAGAGTAGTCTAAGATTGAGAATTAAGTAGTGATAACAACAAAATTTTATTGATAAAGTTTCTTGTTTAAGAAACATTGAGGAAGAGGAAAAGAGAATAAGCAGTCCTTTAATATGTTCCAGGTACTGTGTTAAACTTTTTACAGATATTTAATTTGATTCTCACAACAACCCTGTAAGGCAGGTGCTGAATAAGAGACCAGTGTTACTAAATCTCAGATTAAGTAGGGGACAGGGAAATGTAAGGTTTAAGAAGGTAAGAAAGGATCGAGAGTAGGTAATGAAGCATAAACTAGAACAAAAGAAAAGATTTTATATTTAATCTTGGAGGTGATAAGGAACCACTGGATTTTACTGTATATGAGGGTGACATGGTCAGACAGGTAATTTAGGAAGATTATAGCTAAGTAGAAGATGGACAGGAGTGGGGGAAATTAAAGACAGAGAATAGCAAGCGATGATTACAATAGACTAGGCCTAAAGTGACAAGGGACTGTACCAGAATGGTGACAGTATCAAAAGAGAGAGGGTACCATATATCAAGGATGTTATGAAGGTAAAATTGATAGGCATTAACAATAGATTAAATATGGTGTATGGAGGGGTGTAGGTAAAAGAGAATGAGTTAAGGATGACAAACCTAGGCTGGGAGCCTTAGTGCTAGAAGGGTGACAGGACTTTTGACAGTAATAGGGAAGGTAAGAAAAGCATGGAGTTTGGAGCAAAGATAATGAATTAAATTTTGGACATGTTGAGTTTACAATTTCTAAGAGGTTTCTACTTTAAAAGTCCAATAGGCAGTTGATGATCACAGTCTGGAGATTAGGGTTAGACAAGTGAGTCAAAGAATTATCAAACTAGAGGTAAAAGTCAAAACCATAGAAGGGGAAGAGATTTCCAAGATTACCCACACCCACACCCACCCACCCACACCCACACCCACACAAATTACACACATTCTCTCTCTCACACACGTATATATATATATATATATATATATATATATATATATATATATATTTTTTTTTTTTTTTTTCTCTGTGTCTATTTGTGTCTGTGTGCTTGTCTGTTTGTGTCCATGTTTATACAAAATATATGAAGTACATAGCACAGAGGGAAAAGAGAGTCCAGAATGGAGCTTTGGGGGATACTTATCATTAGCTGGCATGTCTTGCATGAAGATCTAGTGAAAGTTCAATCAATCAAATAAAGATTTGTTAATTGCCTTCTTTATGCCAGAGATTCTACTAAGTGCTTTGGATATAGAAAAAGGCAAAAGAGAATCTTTACTTAAGGAGCTTATAACCCAATGAAGACAAGATGAAAATAAATGTATATAGGGAAAGCTATATGCAGGATAAATAGTAAATAATTAAAAAGAGACAAAACATTACAATTAAGAAGGATTGTAAAAGATGTAATAGTTGGGGTTTTAATTTGGACTTAAAAGAATTTAAGAAAAGTGGTAAGGGTAACTGAGAATGAAGAGTGTTACAAGCATGGGGCATAGTGAAAGAAAGTGCTTGGAGTTGAGATGGAGTGCCATGTTTGTGGTACAGCCAGGAATCTAGTGTTACTACAACGAAGAGTATTGGGAAGTAAGATGTAAGAAGACTTGGAAGATAGAAAGAGGCTAGGATTTGAAGAATTTTGAATGCCAAATAGAGGATTTTATATTTGATCCTAGAAACAGTAGAAAACCGCTGGAATTTATTGAGTATGTTTGTGGAGAAAAAGCAGGTGACATAGACTTATACTTTAGGAAAATATCATTTGTCACTGAAAGCTGTATGGATTGGAATGGAGAGAGACTTGAGTCAGGTAGACTCACCTTAAGTTGATATAATAATCCAGGTATGAATTGATGAGGAACTGCACTAGAGTGGTGACAGGATTAGAGTAAAGAAAAAGGCATACTCCAATGATGTTGCAATGGGGAAGTTGGCAGACCTTAGCAACAACTTGAATATAGAAGGTAAGAGAAAGAGAGAGTGTGAGAATCCACATTGATTCCTTGGTAGTAGACCTGCAGTATTGGGAGTTTAATATTGCCCTCTACAATAGAAATAGCGAGAGGTGAGGATGGTTGGGGGGGAGGAGATAATGAGTTCTGTTTTAGAATTATTGAGTTTAAAATGTCTCCTGGATATTCAATTCATGATATATGAAAGACATTTGGAGAGGGAAGATTGAAGAGGTCAGCTGAGAGGTTAAGAGAGAAAGTAGATTTGAGAATCATGAGTATATGATACATTGTTGGGTGAACTGTGAATGGATCCAACCATTCTGGAGAGCAATTTGGAACTCTCAATTTGCTCAAAAAGTTATCAAATTGTTCATACCCCTTGAGATAGCAGTGTTTCTACTAGGCTTATATCCCAAATAGACATTAAAGGAGGGAAAGAGACCCACTTGTGCAAAAATGTTTGTGACAGCCCTTTTCATACTGGAAACTGGAAACTAGATGGATGCTCATCAATTGCAGAATGGCTGAATAAATGTTGATATATGAAAGTTATGGAATATTATTGTTCTGTAAGAAATGACCAATAAGATGATTTCAGAGAGGCCCTGGAGAGACCTACATGAACTGATGCTGAGTGAAATGAGAAGAACCAGGAGATCATTTTATAGGGCAACAAGACTATACAATGATCAATTCTGATAGACGTGGCTCTTTTCAACAATGAGATGATTCAAACCAATTCCAATTGTTCAGTGATGAAGAAAGCCACCTACACTCAGATAGAGGACTGTGGAAGCTGAATGTGGACCATAACATGACATTCTCACTCTTTCTGTTATCGTTTATTTGCATTTTGCTTTTTTCCAAGTTTTTTTCCTTCCTGCTCTGATTTTTCTTGTGCAGCAAGATAACTATTTAAATATGTATACATATATTGGATTTAATATATATTTTAACGTATTTAACATTATTGGACTACCTGCCATCTAGAGGATGGGGTGGGGGAAAGGAAGGAATAACTTGGAACAAAAGGCTTTGCAAGGGTCAATGTTGAAAAAATACCCATGCATATGTTTTGTAAATAAAAAGCTTTAATGAAAAAAGAGAATCATCAGTGTAAAGATGGCAATTAAATCCATCGAAGATGATATCACCAAGTGAAGTAGTATAGAGGAAAAAGAGAAGATGGACCAGGACAAAACCCTAAAAGACACCTACATTTAGAGATGATGTGGAGAAGGATTCAACAAAGATAGTAGGTAAGATAATAGGAGGAATGGTAAGATAGTAGGAGGAAAAACACAAGACAAAAAAAGAGGTTTATGAAACCTAGAAGGAAAAAAATGTCAAGGAGGAGGGTTTAATGGTATTAATAGCTACAAAGAGATCTTGGAGAATGAGAATCAAAAAAAAAAGGCCATTGGATTTGACAACTAAGCAGTCACTGATAACTTTGGAGAGATGTGTTTTAGTGGAATGATAATAACAGAAACCGGATGTTTTTGGTATTTTTTCCAAATACAAGTAACAACAATTTTTAACATTTGTTGTTTAAAATTTTGAGTTCCAAATTTTCTTCCCTCCTCTTTCCTTCCATACTTCTTCAAAGGGAAAGCAATTTTATATAAATTACACATGGTTAGTCATATAAAACACACATTTCCATTTTAAAATGTGAAAAAAAACAGAACAAAAATAAGGGATTCATTTTTAAAGTGTATGTTTTGATCTACATTCAAATTTTATCACTTCTCTAGAGGTGGATAACATTTTTCATTATAAGTCCTTTGGAATTTTCTTGGATTTTTGTATTTCTGAAAATAGCTGTCATTAACAGTTGGTCATAATATAATATCGCTATTACTATATACACTGTAATTCTGGATCTACTTATTTCCCTTTGTATTTGGTCATGTAAGTCTTTCCAGGTTTTTCTAAAAACAACCTGCTCATCATTTCTTATATCATTATCTTATATCATTTCTTATGTGTATTTCATCACAACTTGTTCAGCCATTCTTTAATTGATGGGCATTTCCTCAATTTCCAATTCTTTGTCACTACTAAAAGAGCTGTAATAAATATTTTTGTACCTATAGATAGTTTTCCTTTTTAAAAAATCTTTTTGAGATCTACTCGCAGTATTGGCAGGTCCAAAGGGTGTATACAGTCTTGCAGCCTTATGAACATACTTCCAAATTTCTCTCCAGAATGGTTGGATCAGTTTGTAACCCCACCAACAGAACATTAATATCCTAATTTTTTCATATGTCTTCCAACATTTCTTATTCTCCTTTTCTATCATATTAGCCAGTTTGATAAGTGTGGGTAGTACCACACTGTTGTTTTAATTAATGCTTCTTTAATTAATAGTGATTTAGTGCTATTTGAAAATATATATGACTATAAATATATTTCTTTGTCTGAAAGCTGCCTATTCTTATATTTGGCCATTTATCAATTGAGGAATTATTTGTATATCCTACAAATATGACTTAGTTTTTTGTATGTGTGTGCAATGAAACCTACATCAAAAAAAAAAACTTGCTGTAATATTTCTGAGAATTTCATTTGATGTTTTCTTTCAGGAAGCAATCAGTACTTTGTTTTTTTTTTAAGTTTCTCTCTTACCTTCTAGTTCTAGGATGTCAGAGCAGTTTGACAATTTCTTGAAATATGGTGTCTAAGCTTTTTATTTGATCATAGCTTTCAAGTAATCTAATAATTGTTAAATTACCTCTCCTCTATGTTCTAATCCAGATGTTTTTTCCAAAGAGAAATTTAATATTTTTTTCTCATTTGTCATTTGTTGTATTATTTCTTGATGTCTAATAGAATCATTAGCTTTAACTTGTCCAATTCTAGTTTTCAAGAAATTGTTTTTTGAATAAATTTTAATCTCTTTTTCCATTTGACCAATTCTGTTTTTCAATAAGTTGTTTTCTTCAGTGAATTTTGATGTGTTTTTTAATCTGCTATACCAAGCTGTTGACTTTTTTTCCCATGATTTTTTACATCATACTCTTTTTTTCTCCCCCTCTACTTTTCCACCTACTTCTCTTATTTCATTTTTAAAATTCGTTTTGAGCTCTTTTAGGAATTCTGGTTGGGATCTGAAACCAAATTATATTTTTCTTTGAAGGTTTACATGTTGTACTTTGAACATTATTATCCTATTTTGTGTTTTTGTTTGTTCTTTCTTGTGATCATAGTAACTTTATATGTTCAAAGTCTTTTTATTATTGTTGTTT
This sequence comes from Sminthopsis crassicaudata, assembly GCF_048593235.1. Lineage (NCBI taxonomy): Eukaryota > Metazoa > Chordata > Mammalia > Dasyuromorphia > Dasyuridae > Sminthopsis > Sminthopsis crassicaudata. The sequence continues at coordinate 451,272,132 of NC_133619.1, forward strand.
TGTTGTTTGCTCATTTCCCCAATTTATTTTTAGATATTGAACTTTATTTTAATGTGGGCCTTTTCTCTCAGGATGAAGGGGTTATTGTCTCAGTTTCAGGTTTTTGTGCTGCATTTTTCAGAGCTAGTTCAGGGTGCTTATAAGTTTTTGGTACTTTTAAGGTGGTATGATTTAAGGAAAAATAGTGTCACTGTTATTCCAGCTTGTGCTCAGACCTATGAATGATTACAAATACTCAATTCCATATTGGACCTGTGTTCAGGGTCCTGGCTCCACTGTGGGTAGGGACTTCATTGTGCTAGTGTTACTCACTCTGGGTAATGCAACAGAGTCTTGCAAGCAGTGCCAGAAAATGTATTTTTCTAATTTTGATAGGTTGTCTTTTACCATCTGTGGCCTGAGATCTTCTGAAGCTGCTGCTGGTGTTGGTAGTGATGATAATGATGGTTAAATGTCCTGGTGTCTTGAAATTGTGGATAATTCTCTGGGAGGAGGTCTCTTTTCTGTAAAATCTTTTCCTCTGTGAGCAAGTTTCTTGGGAAGCTTCTGGAGCCTCCAGCCAGAGTGAAGGTAGTATCTTGAATTCTCTTCTTCCTGAATCCTGGCTCTGAATTTCCTCTAGCTCTTGTCTTTCCCCAATCCAGACTACTTGTCCAGGCCCAATGTTTTCTTCTTTTATTCTCCCACAGAATGGGCATGTGAGAGAACTCAGGGGCTTGTGGGAAAATACTTCAACTAATGAACTTGCTCCTATTAAAGGTGCAAACTCCTTTGAACATGTAAACTCCCCCCCAGAAGTCCAAATGTACAAACTCATTTCAAAGGCCTGAACCAAAGGTGTGAATTCTGAGCTAGAGAATTGTTTAGAAACCTGAGTTATCACCTTGTAATCCTAACAGATGGTAATGGTGATGATGATGATGATGATGAAGAAGAAGATTTAGTTACCTCTAAGACCTGTTCTCTGGCTTTAAGATTTGCCATCTGTGTTGGACTGCACTCTACTCTTACACCACTAAAACAGATTTTTTCTGTCAACTTTCTAACTTTTCTTGGGTTAGAAAATTGTTCCAACCAGCCCTCTCACTGATTCTGCTGTTCCAAAATTCACTTTGAGATTTTTTTTTTTACTTTTATAATTATAACATTTTTACAGTACATATGTATAGGTATTTTTTTACAACATTATCCTTTGTACTCCTTCTGTTCTGAATTTTCCCCCTCCTTCCTTCCACCCCCTCCCCTAGATTTCAGGCATTCCCATACATATTAAATATGTTATAGTATATCCTAGGTACAATATATATGTGCAGAATCGAATTTTGTTGTTGTTGTTGTTGTTGTTGTTGTTGTTGTTTTGTTGTTGTTGCAAAGTAAGAATTGGATTCGGAAGGTAAAAATAACCTGGGGAGAAAAACAAAAAAAATGTTAACATACACTCATTTCCCAGTGTTCCTTCTCTGGGTGTAGCTGATTCTATCCATCATTGATCAATTGGAAATGGATTAGCTCTTCTCTATGTTGAAGATATCCACTTCCATCAGAATATATCCTTATATAGTATTGTTGTTGAAGTGTATAATGATCTCCTGGTTCTGCTCATTTCACTCAGCATCAGTTGATGTAAGTCTCTCCAAGCTTCTCTGTATTCATCCTGTTGGTCATTTCTTACAAAACAATAATATTCCATAACATTAATATACCCAACCATTCTCCAATTGATGGGCATTCCAAAATTCACTTTGAGATTTTTTTTTTTTATTGTTTTGAAGGGAATTTGGAAGAGTTCAGGTAAATCCTTTACTCTGTCATCTTAACCTTGCCTAGATGAAGAATTATAAAGGATTAAAAAGAGAGTGGGAGAAGAGCAAAAGAATGGGAAAGAGTAATCAGAAAGGTAAGAGAAGAACCAAGAAGATTACTATCAAAATGGGGAGAAGAGGGAAGCAAGAAGGAGGTGATTAACAATGTCAAAAAATGTAGAAAAGTCAAGAATATGAGGATTGAGCAAAGATCATTAAATAGCCACCAGAAAACCATTAATCATTTTTGAGACTAGCTTCAATTTAATGATCATATCAGAAGTCTCTAGAGAGTTAAAAGTGAGAGGGGGAAAACAACTAGCTGCATCACTTATAAATATCCTTTTTAAGAAATGTAGCCACAAAATGGAGAAGAGATATGCAGTAAAAGATAGTTGGGGTGCACAAATTGAGTGAGGGGTTTTGAAGATGGGGGTGAGAAACAAATTTGTAGGTTCTCAGGAATCAGCCAAAAAGCAAGAAATGATTGAAAATAAAAAAGAAGAAAGGTGGAAATCCACTGGAGAAGAAAACATGAATGGGATCACTTATAAATATAGAAAAGTAGACCTTGGTAAGGAGAAGTACCTCATCGTAATACAAGGTAGCTATAATGGCGGAGATAGTGGAAGAGTTTATCTGGATGATTTGAAATTAGTATGACAATAAAAGGAGGAGCTTAAAGTGAATGGTTTCATTTTTCACCAGGAAAATAGAAGAGTTCTTAGTTGAAGGGAGAGGGGGGAGGCAGAGTCTTGGAAGATTTGAGGGAGATGGAAAAAGTGGAAAATATGCTGATAGTGGTTTAATTAGTAGTTTCCTGAAAGAGAAGAGCCTGGTACTCAATAGAATGGTCTTTGTGCTCTTCCAGTAGAAGAGAGGTGATAAAAATAGAGATCTGGTGTGGTGGGATAACATTTTTTTCATTTCCCCAAGGGCAGGATGTTCATCCATTTTTATTCCATTTCATGCAAAGCAAATAAGCAAGATAGAATGGGACAGAGAGAGATGTCCTAAAATAAAAGTATGATGTATTTAAATTTACTAGCCCATGGAGATATTGCAAGTGTAAAACATACCATAGTGCATTCAGGCAATATGTCAAAATTCTAATTAATTTCCTTGTTGTACCCAAAACTTAATATGTCCTATAAGATAACCAATGGACACCCAAGGAGTCACTGTACATATATCTAATCATTTAATAAGTCAACAGTATTGATTTTTTTAACCTAAACAGGTCATATGCCTGCTCATTTATAATTCATCTTTTGAATCTCTTCTTAAGGACAATAAATGAATTTACTAAATTATTTTTTTAAAATCTGTACACAAAACAAATGGCAGTGACAACAATCCTCATGATAATTTGTTAGCAAAACCTTATAATATTTGATTCTTTAATAGAATTCTCTCTCTCTCTCTCTCTCTTTCTTCTTTCTCTCTCTCTCTCTGTTTTATAAAGCAAATGCTGTAATTTCTTGCCTTATCCTTTCAGCATGTACCACATTGTTGGAGGTCAATAAATATGGAGAAATATTTTTCAAAAGATTCCTATTTTCAGGCCATCCAGCCATGAATGCCTCCTTCAGAAGTTCCAGCCATCTGGTGCAAGCTGGAGATTCACGAGAGCCCTGGGAGAGAACTGTCCAACGATTGCAAGGATATCTGAGGATAAAGGCCCTGAATGCTATGCTAAGAAGTCCTGATAATCAAAGGGAGAAAAAAGAGCCCAGCTTGATTTTAATGAAATCCTTGTAAAAAGAAGGAAGGGCAGAGAACACGGAAAACATCAGTGAATTGGGAAAGCAGGTTGGGGGAGGAGGAAGTCTCTTGCCATCAGGTGAGACCTCCAGTCTATTCTTATGATTAGTTAGCAGTAGATCATAATTAGATAGTTTAATTGAAATATGTTGATGGACAGCTCTTACTCTGAAAAACTATGTCCCTTCCAAACTCCTTCCTCCCTCCAAAAATCTACCATCTTAAAATATATCTTGTAGGAAAAAAAATCCCCAACAGCATTCTTGGGTGGAAGGCCAAAAGGTCAATTGGGCACAGAGACTACAGTTGCTTCTCTGTCATTCCCAAAGCTTCCAAGACTGTTCTCCATTCTCTTCCAGTTTTGTGCCTGAGTGTGATATTTCTGCTTCCAGGGTTGCTAACATGACAGTTTTTCATGAGTTGTAGAGTTCAAGGATTTAAAAAAAAAAGCATTTCAATGTTTTTAGGTAAATGGTGGGAATAAGCCTTTGTTATCAATTACTAGGTACTAAAGAATTACCAATTATTAAGGCTTGAATCAACAAAGTCATTTTAAAAAAAGAGTCATTTTAGCTAGCCAGAGAAACTGCCATTTAGAATACTGCTAAAAACAACCACTATTCTCAGGAAATTAATGTCTTTGTTATCTATATTTATATTTAGAAAAGGAGAAATGTGAATGTTTCATCCTTGAACTGAGAAACTGCCTCTGAGCTCTTCAGTGAGAGATAGAAGAAATTTAGTTTCAGTGGCAGATTTGAACAATTTGGAAGTGTTATGTATTGATTACTTGTCCATATTTTCTATTTAGGAAACCTTAACATCTAAAAAAGAATGGCAGACAAGACGTAGGGAAAAATTTTTTTTGATGTGATTTCAAATATTTATATTTGTCAAGATTTATGCATTTGCATGTGTTTCTGGGAGAAATTTTTTAGTGTCCATTTACTTGTTTTTATTGTATGTCATCTCCTTGAATTGTAATTCACAAACGTAGAGAACAGAGCCCTTTATTTAGCACCAGATGAAACCTGCTCCACGTAAAGGAACACATGATCTGGATGTACTTTTCCTTCTTATTCATCCAGATGCCCAAGTATAGTCATACTGCTCCAAAGAATAGTAAATGGTAACACTAGTAAGACATTGAGATATCACTTTAAAGTTTGCAAATTTCTATACATTACCTCTTCTGAACCTTACCACATGGGGCAAATCATTTTATAGATGTGGAAATTGAGGTACTGAGTTTGCCAATAGACACTTATTAAGGACTTACTTTCTGCCAGTCACATTCAACTGTGAATAAAAAGAGTTATAAAATAAAAACAAGTAGTTCTTGCTCTCATGAAGTTCATAATCTCTTGGGGGGAAAACAAGTAAACATGCATATATAAATAAGCAATATACATAATTGTATAACCATGAAGTAACAGGAAATATTTAAGAAAGGAAAGGTCTCTGTAGAAGATGAAATTTAGTTGGGACTTTAAAAAAGCTAGGAATGCCATAGGTGAAACTGGGGAGGGAGATTATTCTAGGCATTTGAAACAATCAGAGAAAATGTCTGGAGTGGATAAAATGTTTTTCTTGTCAATTAACAAGATGGCCTATGTCACCAGATAAAGAAGATATGTTGGGGAATAAAATGTAAGAAGACTAGAAAGGTAAAAGTGGGCTAGAAGACACTGATACATTGTTGGTGGAATTGTGAATACATCCAGCCATTCTGGAGAGCAATTTAGAACTATGCTCAAAAAGTTATCAAACTGTGCACACCTGTTGACCCAGCAGTGTTGCTACTGGGCTTATATCCCAAAGAGATCTTAAAGAAGGGAAAGGGACCTGTATGTGCAAGAATGTTTGTGGCAGCCCTCTTTGTAGTGGCCAGAAACTGGAAACTGAGTGGATGCCCATCAATTGGAGAATGGCTGAATAAATTGTGGTATATGAATATTATGGAATATTATTGTTCTGTAAGAAATGACCAACAGGATGATTTCAGAAAGGTCTGGAGAGATTTGCATGAACTGATGCTGAGTGAAATGAGTAGGACCAGGAGATCGTTGTATACTTCAACAACAATACTATATTATGATCAATTCTGATGGATATGGCCATTTTCAACAATGAGATGAACCAAATCAGTTCCAATAGAGCAGTAATGAATTGAATTGAACTCTGGGAGATGACTATGAACTACTACATAGAATTTCCAATCCCTCTATTTTTGTCCACTTGCATTTTGGATTTCCTTCATAGGCTAATGTACACTATTTCAAAGTCTGATTCTTTTTGTACAGCAAAACAACTATTTGAACACGTATACATATATTGTATTTAATTTATATTTTAACATATTTAACATGTATTGGTCAACCTGCCATTGGGGATGGGGGGGGGAGGAAGAAAGAGGGGAAAAAATTAGAACAAAAGGTTTGGCAATTGTCAATGTTGTAAAATTACCCATGCATATATCTGGTAAATAAAAGCTATTTTTAAAAAAAGTGGGCTAGAAAATAAAGAGCTTTGAATTTCAAACAAAAGATTTTCAATTTGACCTTAGAGGTAAGGTGGAATAATAAAATTCTAGAGTTTACTAAGTAGAGACAGTATGTGCATGGGAGGTGATATGATCATACTTGTGCTAAGAAAATCACTTTGGTAGCTGAATGGAGCATGGCTTGGAATTTGTATGGGGCTATACATCTGGGAAGTATAAAAATGACACTTGGACCTAGATCTATCTGACTCTAAGTACTTCAAAAGCTTGGGGCACAGATGTGGAAAACATCAACTTAATTTTACCTTAATCTTCTATGCATTTTGCCTTTAGCAACCCATATTTTGAAGAAATGCCAAGTAACTAGAAGCTATGGCTAAGAAATAGATTATATAATGGCCACCACTTGGTCTTCAAGCCAAACTAATTTTGCCATGAGTGCAATATTATTTCTTCTCTTCTCAACACTAACCCAGAAAAAAATCAATCCAAAAATATAGCTAGTGATGCTGCCGCTGATTATCCTTCATCTATGAAAATAAAAATAACAGTCAAAAGACCATGTGCTTTGATATATTTTCCTAATAATCAGAAGTGTGTATTTTTGCTGATTCATTCTGTCATTTGACCCATGGCTAGGACTGAATGAGATCTATGATAGATTGACCAGAATGTAGATAAATTATTTGACCTGGACGTTATCACATGAATACATAAACATAATCTCCTGATTTAGTGCTGAGAGTAGGCTATAGTTCTATTCACAATTAAGAAGAAATTCTCACATCATAATTGAAAGATGTCCTTTCTACTTTCATAATGTTTCTAGTATGTGTCTCTATCTCTCCTGACACTGCGACTAATCTGGTATAGGCCTTTATCACCATATACCTTGCCTGTTGCAAAAACACTTTGAAATGGTACTCAATCCAGTCTATCTTCCACTAACTTCTCAAGTTGATTGTCTTTAAGCACAAAAAGACATCTGATCATATAAATCCCTATTCAATAAACTTCAGTGGCTCTCTATTCACTCTATGAGCAAATAAAAAATCCTTTATTTGGTTTTTAAAGCCATTCAGAACCTAGTCTTTTCCTATCTTGGCAGTCTTTTTGCACTTCTTTTATTCTTCCAAGTACTTTGTGATCCAGAGATCCTGACCTTTTTGCAAATTTTTTTTTTTTTTTGCATATCATAATTCACTCTCCAGATACCTTGGATTTTACCAGGCAGGCTTCTAGGTTTGAAGGTCTCTCCCTTCCCATCTATATATTCTAACATACTCAGTTTCCCTCATGTTTTAGGTAATATCCCATTTTCCTTAAGAAACCTTTCCAAGTTCTCTTTAATTTTACTTTCTTCCCTATGAGACAACTCTTGATTTATTCTGTGAATAATGCTATTTGTTCATAGTTGTTGGCATGTAGTCTACCTGACTGGATTGTGAAACTTCTTGAGGACTGTCTTTGGCCTCCTTTTATATTCTCATTGCTTAGCAGAGTGTCAAGTACAAAATGGATGTTTAATAGATACATGTTGATTGATTGATTTCCTATATAACTCTCCTTTTTTTGGTCATAAAACATTTGTCAATCCATAGTTACAAAAGGAATATTTTTTTGTTCTTCTAATTTATTTATAGCAGTTCCTTTGGTATTTGTCATGTATATATTTGGTACTTTTTTGTGGTACTTGTAAGATCTTGATATAAATTAAATTCCTACAAGACTACTTTCCACTTTTTCCAGTAGGTTTTTTTTTTGTTTGTTTTTGTTTTAGTCAAATATTGAATTTAACCCCAGTCGCTGTGGTCTTTGGGTTTATGCTATTCTTTTTATTTGCTACTGAAACTTGTGTGACTAGTCTCTTTTACTGACTTCTATTTTTTTAATTATATAAAATAATCTTGAGTTTATTTCTTAGCATAATTTGAAATATGGTCCTGCTAGTTCCCCTTACCTTTTATATTTCCCCCTATTATTTCTTTTGAAATTCTTGATCATTTATTCCTCCAGATAAATTTCATTATTATTATTCTATCTCTATAATTCTTTAGTAACTTTTGATATGGTGCTGAATAAGTTAATTAATTTAGGTAGCAATGTCATTTTTATTAGCATCTTATCACTTATTTCATACTGTCTATAAAAATATATTTTGTACCTACTTTCACAGTTTTTATGTGCATCCTACTAAACAGCTCCCCAATACTTGGTATATTTTGTAGGCTTTTAAAATGGAAGTTATCTCTCTATCTTTGTGCCAGGTATTGTTGGTAATATATAAAATGGCTAATTTTGTGTAGGCTAATTTGATGTCCGGATATTTTACTAAAGTTATTGTTTCAAAATGCCTTTTGTTAACTCTGTAGAGTTCTCCACGAAGGCTATCATATATACAAAAACAATAATTTCATTGTGTCTTTGACTTTTTTCATCTTATCAATATTGCTATCATTTTTTATTAATTTTATAATTATAACATTTTTGACAGTACATATGCATAGGTAATTTTTTACAATATTATCCCTTGTACTCCCTTTTGTTCCAAATTTTCTCCCTCCTTCCCTCCACCCCCTCCCCTAGATGGCAGGCATTCCCATACATATTAAATATGTTATAGTACATCCTAGGTACAATATATATGTGCAGAACCAAATTTTGTTGTTGTTGTTGCAAAGGAAGAATTGGATTCGGAAGGTAAAATTAATCTGGGGAGAAAAACAAAAAAATGCTAACAGTTTACACTCATTTACCAGTGTTCTTTTTCTGAGTATAGCTGATTGTGTCCATCATTGACCAATTGGGATTTGATTAGCTCTTCTCTATGTTGAAGATATCCACTTCCATCAGAATACATCCTCATAGAGTATCATTGTTGAAATGTGTAATGATCTCCTAGTTCTGCTCATTTCACTCAGCATCAGTTGATGCAAGTCTCTCCAAGCCTCTCTGTATTCATCCTGCTGGTCATTTCTTACAGAACAATAATACTCCATAACCATTCTCCAATTGATGGGCATCCCTTCATTTTCCAGTTTCTAGCCACTACAAAAAGGGCTGCCACAAACATTTTGGCACATTATAGGTCCCTTTCCTTTCTTTAGTATTTCATTGGGATATAAGCCCAGTCACAGCAGGGCTGGATCAAAGGTTATGCACAGTTTGATAACTTTTGGGGCATAATTCCAAATTGCTCTCCAGAGTGGTTGGATTCTTTCACAACTCCACCAACAATGCATCAGTGTCCCAGTTTTCCCACATCCTTTCTAACATTCATCATTATTTGTTCCTGTCATCTTAGCCAATCTGACAGGTGTGTAGTGGTATCTCAGAATTGTCTTAATTTGCATTTCTCTGATCAATAGGGATTTGGAACATTCTTTCATATGAGTGGAAATAGTTTCAATTTCATCATCTAAAAATTGTCTGTTCATATCCTTTGACCATTTATCAATTGGAGACTGGCTTGATTTCTTATAAATTAGAGTCATTTCTCTGTATCAAATTATGGAGATGAAGCCTTTATCAGAACCTTTAACTGTAAAAATGTTTTCCCAATTTGTAACTTCCCTTCTAATCTTGTTTGCATTAATTTTGTTTGTAGAAAAGCTTTTTAATTTGATGTAATAAAAATATTCTATTTTGTGATCAATAATGATCTCTAGTTCTCCTTTGGTCACAAAATACTTCCTCCTCCACAAGTCTGAGAGGTAAACTATCCTATGTTCCTCTAATTTATTTATGATCTCGTTCTTTATGCCTAAATCATGGACCCATTTTGATTTTATCTTAGCATGTGGTGTTAAATGTGGGTCCATGCCTAGTTTCTGCCATACTAATTTCCAATTTTTTCCGCAGTTTTTTCAAATAATGAATTCTTATCCCAAAAGTTGGGATCTTTGGGTTTGTTAAACACTACATTGCTATTTTTATTCACTATCTTTGCCCTGTGAACCTAACCTATTCTACTGATCAACTAGTCTATTTCTTAACCGATACCAAATGGTTTTGGTGACTGCTGCTTTATAATATAGTTCTAGATCAGGTACACCTAGGCCATCTTCATTTGATTTTTTTTTCATTAATTCCCTTGAAATTCTCGACCTTTTGTTGTTCCATATGAATTTTGTTGTTATTTTTTCTAGGTCATTAAAATAGTTTCTTGGGAGTCTGATTGGTATAGCACTAAGTAAATAGATTAGTTTAGGGAGTATTGTTATCTTTATTATATTCGCTTGCCCTATCCAGGAGTACTTAATATTTTTCCAATTATTTAAATCTGACTTTATTTTTTGTGGCAAGTGTTTTGTAATTTTGATCAAAGAATTCCTGACTTTCCTTTGGTAGATAGATTCCCAAGTATTTTATACTATCAATCGTTATTTTGAATGGAATTTCTCCTTGTATCTCTTGCTCTTGGATTGTGTTGGTAATGTATAAAAATGCTGAGGATTTATGTGGATTTATTTTGTATCTTGCAACTTTGCTAAAGTTCTGAATTATTTCTAATAGCTTTTTAGCAGAGTCTTTGGGTTCTCTACGTATACCACCATGTCATCTGCAAAGAGTGATAGTTTGATTTCCTCATTACCTACTATAATTCTGTGAATCTCTTTCTTGGCTCTTATTGCTGAAGCTAGCATTTCTAGCATAATATTGAATAGTAATAGTGATAGTGGGCAACCTTGTTTCACTCCTTATCTTACTGGGAAAGGTTCCAGTTTATCGCCATTACATATCATGTTTACTGGCGGTTTTAAATATATGCTCCTTATTATTTTAAGGAATAGTCCATTTATACATATACTCTCAAGTATTTTTAGTACGAATGGATATTGGATTTTATCAAATGCTTTTTCTGCATCTATTGAGATGATCATATGGTTTTTGTTAATTTGGTTATTGATACAGTTGATTATGCTAATAGTTTTCCTAATATTGAACCAGCTCTGCATTCCTGGTATAAATCCCACTGGGTCATAGTGTATTATCCTGGAGATGATTTTCTGTAGTCTTTTTGCTAATATTTTATTTAATATTTTAGCATCAATATTTCTTAGGGAGATTGGTCTATAATTTTCTCTCTCTGTTTTCAGCCTACCTAGTTTAGGTATCAGTACCATGTCTGTGTCATAAAAGGAATTTGGTAGGATTCCTTCAATCCCTGTTTTTTCAAATAAGTTTATATAGCACTGGAATTAGTTATTCTTTAAATGTTTGGTAGAATTCACATGTAAATCCATCTGGCCCTGGGGATTTTTTTCTTAGGGAGTTAGTTAATAGCTTGTTCTATTTCTTTTTCTGAAATGGGACTATTTAGACTATTTACTTCTTCCTCTGTTAATCTGGGCAAGCTATATTTTTGAAGGTATTCTTCCATTTAATTTAAGTTATCGAATTTATTGGCATAAAGTTGAGCAAAGTAGCTCCTATTGTTCTAATTTCCTCTTCATTAGTGGTGAGTTCTCCCTTTTTTATTTTTAAGACTAACAATTTGCTTTTCCTCTTTCCTTTTTTAAATCACATTTACTAAGGGTTTGTCTATTTTGTTGGTTTTTTCATAGAACCAACTCTTAATTTTATTAATTAATTCAATAGTTTGTTTACTTTCAATTTTATTAATCTCACCTTTTATTTTTAGAATTTCAAGTTTTGTGCTTGTCTAGGGGTTTTTAATTTATTCCTTTTCTAGCATTTTTAGTTGTAAGCCCAATTTATTGACCTTCTCTTTCTCTATTTTATGCAAGTAGGCTTCTAGAGATATAAAACTTCCCCTTGTTACTGCTTTGGCTGTATCCCACACATTTTGATATGATGTCTCATTATTGCCATTTTCTTGAAGTTATGAATTATGTCTATGATTTGCTCTTTTACCCAATCATTCTTTAGTATAAGATTATTTAGTTTCCAATTATTTTTTGGTCTATTTTCCCCTGGCTTTTTATTGAATGTAATTTTTATTGAATTATGGTCTGAAAAGGATGCATTTACTATTTCTGCCTTACTGCATTTGATTTTGTGGTTTTTATGTCCTAATATATGATCAATTTTTGTATAGGTTTCATGAACTGCTGAGAAGTTTCTGTTTCCATTTAGCTTTCGCCAAAGATCTATCAAATCAAACTTTTCTAGTATTCTATTTACCTCTTTGACTTCTTTTTTATTTATTTTATGGTTTGATTTATCTAATTCTGAGAGTACAAGTTTGAGATCTTCCATTATTATAGTTTTGCGGCCTATTTCTTTTTGCAGCTCTTTTAATTTCTCTTTTAAGAATTTAGATGCTGCACCACTTGGTGCATATATGTTTAATATTGATACTGCTTCATTATCTATGCTACCCTTTAACAGGATATAATGCCCTTCCTTATCTCTTAATTAGATCAATTTTTGTTTTTGCTTGATCTGAGATGAGGATGGCTACCCCTGCTTTTTTGGCTTTACCTGAAGCATAGTAGATTCTGCTCCACCCTTTTACTTTTAATCTGAATATATCACCCTGTTTCAGGTGTGTTTCCTGTAAACAACATATAGTAGGATTCAGGCTTTTAATCCAGTCTGTTAACTGCTTCCTCTTTATGAGGGAGTTTACCCCATTCACATTTATGGTTAGAATGACTAATTCTATATTGTTTGCCATCCTGTTAACCCCTGCTTATGCTTTTCTCCTTTCCTTCCCTCTTACCCCTCTACCCAGTATTAAACTTGTGAACACCACTTGCTTTTCACAGCCCTCCCTTTTTAGTATCCCTCCCCCACCTTAAAATTCCTCTTCCTATTTTACCTGTTTTTCTCACAATTTCTCTATTCCCTTCCCCTTAGCTTACTCCTTCCCTCTCACTTTTCAATGAAGTGGAAGAAGTTTCACCATAAATCGAATATGTCTATTGATAAATACTATGTTCATCCCCCTCCTTTCTTTCTCTCAGATATAATAGGTAACCTTTGCCTCTTCATGTAGTACCACCACTTTACCCTTTTTATGATATAATTTCCTCTAGTTTCTAGGACAAATTATACATGTGTTCTTTACATATCTTTATGGCAGAAATATAGTTCTCAAGATTTCTTTTTAGATTTCTTTTTACCTTTTTAGAAATCTCTTGAATTTTATATTTGAAGATCAAACATTTTGTGTAGATCTGGTTTTTTCATCAAGAATAGATGGAATTCATTTATTTCGTTAAATGTCCATCTTCCTCCCTGGAAAAAGATGCTCATTTTTGCTGGGTAAGTTATTCTTGGCTGTATACCAGGTTCCTTAGCCTTTCGGAATATCATATTCCAGTCCCTTCATTCTTTTAATGTGGATGCTGCTAGATCCTAGGTTATCCTTATTGTGGCTCCTCCATATCTGAATTGCTTTTTTCTAACAGCTTCCCATATTTTTTCCTTTATCTGATGGTTCTTGAACTTGGCCACTATATTTCTTGGTGTTTTGATTTTAGGGTCCCTTTCAGTAAGTGATTGATGAATTTTTTCAATGTCTATTTTACCCTCTGTTTCCAAAACATCTGGGCAGTTCTCTTTGATAATTTCCTGGAAAATAGTGTCCAGGCTCTTTTTTTCCTCAAATTTTTCAGGGAGTCTCATTATTCTCAAATTGTCTCTCCTGGATCTGTTTTCCAGCTCTGTTGTCTTTCCAATAATGTACTTTACATTCTTTTCAATTGTTTAGTTTTTCTGGTTTTGGTTGACTACTTCTTGGTTTCCCCTTGAGTCATTCATTTCTACTTGTTCCATTCTAATTTTCAATGATGTATTTTCTTCACTCACTTTTTTTATATCTTTTTGTAATTATCCAATTGAGTTTTTATCTTCTATGGAATTTTTTCCCATTTTATCCATTTTATTTTTTAGAGAGGTGTTTTCTTTTTCCAGCTCACTAATCCTGTTTTCTTTGGAGTTGTTTACCTTTTCTAATTCACTAATTTTGGCTTTCAATGATTTGATTTCTTTATCCACTCTGTCTTTAAATGTGTGGGATGACTTCTCCAGACTCTCTTGCCAAGCTTCCCTTTCCTTTTCCCATTTCTCTTCTAGCTCTCTTGTGAGAGCTTTTCTGATTCCCTCTATGAGAGTCTTATGTATTGAGGAGAAGATCATATCCCCCTTAGGGGTTCCTCTGGAGACAATCTGCTTTTAGTCTCCTCAGTCTTTGAAGTCTGCTCTCTCTCCATACAGAAGCTGTCAATGGTTAGAGCCCTTTTAAATTTTTTGTTCATTTTGTCAGAGCCAGAATTGAAGAAAACAAATTGACAAGAAAAACAATTGGTCTGTTTTTTTTTTTTTGGGGGGGGAATGGGGCTGGACAGTGTTACCGAGCTTTCTCTAGAGACTGCGGGAGACAGCAGCGAGGCACTAGCAGGACAGAGATGGCTGTGCTGAGTCTGTGCTCTGTGGCTCTAAGAATGTGCTGAGTCACTCCAGGTGGGGGTAGGGGTGACCGGTCCTGAGAGATGCTAGCTTTCCAGGGTTTTAGTCTTTACCTCAGGTGTTTACACCTTCTCTGCTGCTCCTGGCTTGCTGCCAAGATGGAATATCCACACTGGGGTAAAAGTCTTTTTGCAGAAATGGAAGAGATCGCACCCCTCCCCATTCTGGTCTGAGCTGTGTGAGCTGCCTGCCTAGCTCTCACTGCTTGCCCTCATTCTGCGCCCAGTCTGTTTGTCCCCTCCTCCAAGCAAACACAGACCTTTTCTGGCAAATTTCAAGGATGTCATCTGTTGGTGATTGTTTGTGGGTTTCTTTTCCGATCAATCATTAATTCCTAGGCTTGTCATGAAGTAAGTTCTGAGAGAAAATGGGGAGCTCAAGGAGCTGTCTGCCTCCATGCCACAATCTTGGCTGGAAATCCCTATTGCTATCATTCTTAATCATATATTTAATAATAGTGACCATAATAGCCATGCTTGTTTTAGAGCCAACATTATTCAAAAGATCTATAATTTATCTTGATAATTTAAAAATGCAAGGTCATATTTTATATATATATGCTATTCACAGCATCCATATGTTCTAATGTTTTATATTTTTCATTGTTTTTAACAAAAATACTGTATCTTATCATATGTTCTACCTGAATCTCTTAATATTTATTTTTTTTGCTGTTTTGTTTATATATTTTATTTAGTTGTTCTAATAAGGAGGTAAGTTTGCACTTATGTTATATGTATTCTACCCAGTAATATTATATAATTTTTCTGATCTGTAAATGATGAATAGTTTGTTAATATTATATTCATTATTTTTGGATTGATACCTATAAGAATATTTGTTTATAATTCTCATTCTCTGATTTATTTTTTCTTGATTTTATTATCAAGAATAACACATTTACATTGTGAAATAAATTTAATAAAATCCCTTATTATTCTGTTTTTTTAAAAAAAAGTCTAGTTAATCTTTAAACAATTTGGATAATTTCTTTGTAAATCCGTCCTTTTTCATTCTTTTCCCTTTGTGTGTTTATTTACATATTTTAAAATTTATTTTTCTAAGATTGAGTGATCTAAATCATTTAGTTATATAAATCTGAGTACTCTATTTTTAATATTATTTATATATTTAATTTTAATTGCTGGGCTTTGTTCCTAATATTGAGCAAAATATTTTCTAATAAATTCTTTTTCATTGAGTATCATATCTCCTTTTTAAATTTTTGATATTTGCATTTATTTTACTCACTTCACTTTATATCATCAATATCTTCCTGTGTATCCTTTAAGCCTCATTCATAGTTAATTATGTTAAAGAACCTAAAAGGAGAATATTAATTTTTTAATGTAACAAAACATTTGCAAACATAAGAAGTGCATTATTTGAAAAGGAAAAAAAAAACCTAGCAGTTTTCAAAGTCTGAAAAAGAATAAAACATGAATTCTGTCCCGTCCTTCTCAATTATTTGTCAAAATTCTAGAAATAGCTATAGGATGAAGAAAGAGAAAAAAAATCATGGGTATCAAAATAAAAATTAAGATAAAAACTATTCCTATTAGCAAATGATATGATGATGTACTTAGAAAACTCCAAAGAATCAATAAAGAACATCTTAATAAAATTCATAGATTCAGTAATGTAACTGGGTACAAAATAAATAATAAAGGAACATCAACAGTCCTATAATAATTTCTTAAAAAGCTAAAAGAAAAAGTAAGGGAAATTCCACTCAAAATAACTACAAAATGCATAAGTTATCTGAGTTAACTTCTTGATACATATAAAATATTTTTAAAATACATACAATTACAAAATAATTTATAGAAATAAAGGGATAGATAGTCACTGTCATAATTGGGCCATGCCAATATAATAAAAGTAAAGTAATAAAATTCAATTTGAAGATAATTTTCAAATCTTAAAGCAAGTAATGAGAAAAATGTAGTAAATAGGGAATAATATTGCCAGTATCAACAAAACATTATAAACATTTTCTTTGAAATAGGAGCATAAATCAACATTAAAAAACTAAACATGTAACACAAGCAATTGAAGATAATAATTTGATAATAGAGAAAAATTATGAAACATAAGTTAGAAAATTTGGATTTCATAAAATTAGAAAAAATCCATGACAAAAATAAATAAAATCTAAATTAAAAAGTAAATGATAGCTTGAGAAAAATGTTTACAGCAAATATCATTAACAAAAGTCTGATATACAATATAAGATGAATTAATAAAGATATTTGGATGAATGTTAATTTCCAAAAATCTAAGTAAACAAAGAATGATATTAGGAGTTTTCAAAAGAACCACAAGCTATAAATGTTCCAGATCATAGTAAGGAAAATACATAATCAAAGAGAATCTGAGGTTTGTAAATATGACTAAACATAGGGATTTTGGAAAACATACAGAAAGTGGTAGAGTTGGATCCAACCATCATCCAGTTTTCAATCTGTAATTGATTTACAATTGGTTTTCAATTTGTAATCATATAAGAAAAGTAACTTAATAAACCAGAGCTTTAACTCAACAACTACACTATCAGGTATATATACCAAGGAAATTAAAAACAGAAACAGTTGTTCAATGTATTTAAAAATACATTAATAAACACAATATTTGTGGTGACAGATAACCTAGAAATGTAGTGGATGTCCATATATCAAAGAATTACTGACAACAAAAGAAACTATGATAATTAACACAATGAAACATTGTGTGTGTGTGTGTGTGTGTGTGTGTGTGTGTGTGTGTGTGTGTGTGTGTGTGAAAAATGACAAATATAAGGAATTCAGAAAAATATGGGAAACTTTGTATGACCTATTATAGAATAAAATAAACAGAACCAAAATTACAATATGCAAAATGACTGCAGCAAAATTATGTAAAGATTGCTAAGAAAACACAAAATCAAAACCAATAAACCTGAGTAATGTGGGAAAAACAAAGTTCTCAAGAACAAATAGTTAAACTTACCTTTTCCCATATGGGAGAGACTTGGGAGACTTTTAGGATAGTAGATGGTAAACATAATCAGACATATTTTACATATATTTGCTTTTTTATTGTCATAAAGAAGGGTTTAGTAGATAGAAGGAGGTAATTCTGATGTAAAGATAATGGTCATCATAAGATATTTGTAAAATATCCTTTTTGAGCCTGATCTTACATCTAATAAATTCACAATTTTTTCCCAGCTCTGTTAGTCTATACATTTTATAAATATGCTGTGTTATTTCTAAGTCAATAATTAGGAAGAATAGATCTTTGTGAGTTACTACTATATTATTTTTTTTGATATTTTAAGAAGAAGTTTTATGAACCGTAACATATAGTTTTGACATTAGGCACAGAAGGGTAGAACTACCTCTAATAATCATTGTTTGTTGGTGGAATTACAATAAAACCTATATTTCTATCAAGTTTAAATCATTTGTAAATGTTACTCTGATGGTTTTCATTTTGGGTAAAAACTATGGCAATATCTCTTATCCTAAGTCAAGACCTGGGTCTGTGAACTTAAAACAATTTGGTAACTCTTTTTAATTATAATTGGTTTTCTTTATAATCCTATGTAATTTGTTTTATGCATTTAAAATCATTATTTTGAGATTAGATCTGTAGAATTTACTAGATTGGCAAAAGGGTCCATGGAGCAAAATAGGGTTAAAATTCCTGGATTAGGATAAAGTTAGACATCATTGAAATTAGAATTGTAATAATAGGATATCTTGGGATTCAGAGTAGTTGTGAAATGGATAATACAGCCTCACAGAGCAGTTCTGAATAAAACTGTTAGAATGGTGCCAGGATGAGAAGTTCTTTCCATTTTCCTAAAATAGTAATCCTAAAGAAGCCCACTTAAATTAACATCATGGTTGAAACAGGACATTTACTTTGGCATCAGACTCTATGTGGGAGTGACAGGCCAGAAAGGAATTGAGCCCATAAGCACCAACTGTCCATTGAAGAATCCAGGCTTCTTCTATTGGCAGAGGTACAACAAGTTTGCTTACTGTTGTCAGTCTCATTATTGAACCTTGACAGCAACAGGAAATGTAACTACAGATTGTATGGATGGAGCCAGAGAATGGAGCTCTATTAGCACTACACATATACGAGCCAGGCTTAGGTTTCCATTACTTGTTCTGGCTCCCTCCCTGACTTTCTTATTTCATTGATTCTAGGAAAAAAAGTTCTATTGGAATATATATGACCAAGCACAGCATCTGAGGTCTTTATGGCTGATGGTGGCATAAAATTGCTACAGATGTGAATGTTCCTATTGGCTTATGTGAAAGAAGGACCTTGCTTTTTTAAAGACTATTATAAAAGCACAGTTTAAGCCAATCTATCAGTTTTGGTGTGTGACAGAAGAAGGGGCTAATCTTTTGTGCCTTGACCTGACTATAGCATTCAAATTCTTGGGCTAAATATAAGGCATTTTACATTCTCTCCCTGTCATTTTTCTTGGTCATGGATGTTTTCCAACCCCTTTTCAGAACACAGGGAGTTTATGTCCTTTCCTGTCTCAACAGCTAATGTCTCCTCAGCTCAACTGTTGAGGCCTGTGTTCCTCTAAGGGTTACGGAAATAAGTCTCTTAACTATATCCCTGCAGACCTGTATTCTAGCTTCCCAATGAAATATTGGTCCCAAAGAACAGTTCTTTAACTGTTTCACAGAGATTTAAGTTTGTACAAAGACCTCCCATCTGTTAATAAGAATGACTAATCAATCCACTGTTTCAAAGAACCTGTTGATACTGTAACGTCATGACTCAGATCTACTCCCTAAACTAGATCTTTCTGGGAGATGGCCTCAATCTTTTTCACAGCTGATGCCCCAAATTAGTTTTCTAAAATTACTGAGATTTCAATGAGGATCCCATTCTGCCTATTCGCTACAGTAAAGCATGTGAAGCAGGACAAACTATGATGTGTGTGCAGAGGAAATGGCAGGATATTTTTATAATCCTTTGGAGGATACAGCTCAAAAGAAAAGAAGAATTACTGAGGATGGCCTAAAGGGAGTAATGAATTGTAAGAGCGCAAAGGGGAATTTAGCCTAACTACTAAAAGTGGAGCGAAGTGATTTGTATGTTTGAATAGCCTTCTTAGGGAGGTGGCAGAAAATCTCTGCTTGTATCATTTGCAACTGGTCTGGATAGAATGCTTTAAGCTTCTACAAAAATAGAATTTTAAAAACCTCCCTTATGTTAGAGATGGCACTGAAACTGAAGTAATGGTAAGAACTGTCCAGACAAATGTCTTTAATGTTAATACATCATGGAAATGGTAACTATTCTTGAATTGTTTTTTTAATACTTAATTTCTTTTTACCATATTTAACTTTTAGTATCTTACTCCCTCCAAATATTGTCAGGAAATAAAAATTTTCAAAAGAATACAATTAGCAAAAAAAAAAAAATGCTACTAGCACCCAAAGTGAGAAAACTGCTAGCTAATAATATTCCCTTCCAGCTACTTTTACCTATCCTTCAATATGAAGGAAAAGGAATCTTATATATGACCAATCAAAAATATCTCTGTTTGGTTCATAGTAAAAATGGAGTTTATATGAAAGTATATGCCAGTCAAAAGAGCACCCTTACCTGAGGAGAGGGAAGGATCAAGAATAATAAAATGATTAGAAGTGAGCCTAATTCCTTTTCTCCTCAGCCAGCTAGTCTATTTGGTAAAAAGTGAAGGTGTCAATTTGTAGTTGCCAAGAACTATGAATAAAGTGAATTCCCATCAGATAGTGAATGAACATGATGTACTATTTTATTGTAGTAAGATGAATGTAGTAAGAAATGGCAGCTAAAGCACAGAACCATAGTAATGCATATTTGAACTAACACAAAGTAAAATAAGCACACTATATACAATGACTAAAATTACTTAAGAGAAAAGAACATTAAAAGTAAACTAAGTTTTGAGTAATTATACTGACCGATTATGACCCCACAGAATAGAAAATAAAATATGCCTCCTCATAAAGATAAGAGTGTGGGGGATAAATATTGCATATATCATAATACTTAATTGCCCTACTGTCTGTTTTTCTTTATCTCTTTTTCTTTTAAAAATATGCAAAGAAACAAGATTCAATTCTAGTGTGAGAGGGGGGAAATATTTAGAAATTGTTGTCACTTCTGACACTCAAATGATTATAAACAAAAATTGTTTTGTGGGGGGAAAAACACTGATGCCCATAATAGTTGATTTAACATCTTTTCAATTCTTTGTTCCACTATCCTATCTTAATTTAGGGTTAACTAGGCTCTACTTTCATGTGCCTTGCATCTGTGCCATCTTTATACATAGGTCTTCTCAAATCCTAATCCTGGGTTGTTCATACTATCTGCTTCTTCTATTCCTACTCACATGCCGCTGAATAGAGCTGAAGGAATTACACAACTAAGCCAATAGGGTTCATTACAAATTTATATCTAACCTCAGTTGGGTATTCATCATAGTAAGGAAATCCTTTCAATTTTATTTGAGCTACCCAAAGAGTCAGTTTTAACTTTTTTCTTCTTTCCTCAAGCCTCTCCCACTACTACTCTATAGCACCCATTTTTCCCTAAAAAAAAAGAGACAATTCACCTTAGCTCTCTCTTTTGTGTTTTTCAACATTTCAGAATACCACAAGGTAACAACAAGACTATACAATGATAAATTCTGATGGATGTGGCTCTCTTCAACAATGAGAGAATTCAAACCAGTTCCACTTGTTCAGTAATGAAGAGAGCCATCTACACACAGAGAAAGAATGGTGGGAACAGAGTATGGAACACAACATAGCATTCTCACTTTCTCTGCTGTTATTTGCTTACATTTTGTTTTCTTTCTCAGTTTTTCTTTTCCTTCCTTCTTGATCTGATTTGTGTGTGTGTGTGTGTGTGTGTGTGTGTGTGTACAGCAAGATAACTATATATATATATATGTAAACATATATTAGATTTAACATGTATTTCAACATATGTAGCATGTATTGGACTACCTGCCAGCTAGGGGAGGGGGTGGGGAAAAGGTGGGAACAATTTGGAACAAAAGGTTTTGCAAGGGTCAATGTTGGAAAAATTGCCCATGCATATGCTATGTAAATAAATAAATTATTTTTTAAAAATTCAGAATACCTTGACATCATTACTCCATCTATGTCTCTACTTGCTTCTTTCCCTTCCTCTTTCTCACCCTTTGCAACCTGCCTTTCAATCCCATTGTCTCACTAAATTTCATATGATCACTATATTTTTATTTTCAAAATATATACAAGGATAATTTTTCAACATTGACCCTTGCAAAATCTTGTGTTTCAATTTCCCTCCCTTCCCCTTACCCCCTCTCCTAGATGGCAAGTAATCCAATATATGTTAAACATGGCAAAATATATGTAAATTCGATATAGGTATACATTTTTATACAATTATCCTACTACACATGAAAATCAGATCAAAAAGGGAAAAAAATAAAAAAAATAAAATTCAAGCAAACAACAAAAGAAGTGAAAATGCTATGTTGTGATCCACACACTCAGTTCCCACAGTCCTCTCTCCGGGTGAAGATGGCTATCATCATCACAAGATCATTGGAGATGTCCTGAATCATCTCATTGTTGAAAAGAGTCACATATATCAGAATTAATGATTTCTCCTTTTTAATTTATTTTTTTAAATAGAAAAAAGGAAAACAAAACAGAATAGAACATTGTCATATAACTGGCATAAGATCAAAGAGAATTTAAAATATGTAACAATATCATACCAGTTCAAGAAAGGATATATAATAATAGAAAACATTATATTTATGAGTGCCCATCTTTTCTTTACTTCCTTGTAAGTTGTTCTTTTGTTTTCTACTATGTACTTTTTAAAACTTTATTCTCCTTTTCCCCTTTTCCCTCATCTCCCTCAATCAGGTTATAATTAAGCATAGATATACAGATAGAAAAATAGATAGATAGATAAATAGATAGATGGATAGATATAGACATAGATATAGATATACATATTTACCATATGTAAACATGCATACCAAAACAATGTTATTATGACTAACATATAACATACATTTCTCTCTTGATTGAATCTTTAAGTTTGACTTTGTCTAAGATGAACGATTACTAGCTATATTTTTTTCCCAAATAAATTCTAATCCTGGTCCTTGTAGTGGGTTTTTTTCTTATTTCTGTTGTTTACTTCTATTGTTTTAAGTTGCCTTGCTATTGCTTAACCTCCCCCACTCATAGATTCCTCTCGTTTTCTTCCTATGTGATTTGCTTTCTCCCCTGTCCATGCCTTACCCTTTTTTTTCTTTATGTTGTGTTGCCTATTGAACCCATTCCTGATGTGAGTAAGTTTTTAGAAGTAGGATCCTTCCTCTTCTCTCTAATGCCTCTATATGTGTTTTTCATCTGTACCTCATTTGTATAATATAATTACTATTTTTACCCTTTGCTAGGTAATTTGATTTTTTAGAGTCAGATCATGTTAGGTTCTTACT
The DNA here is from genome assembly GCF_048593235.1 of Sminthopsis crassicaudata. NCBI lineage: Eukaryota > Metazoa > Chordata > Mammalia > Dasyuromorphia > Dasyuridae > Sminthopsis > Sminthopsis crassicaudata. The sequence continues at coordinate 451,295,161 of NC_133619.1, forward strand.
AAGTATTAATGAGATAATGAGATGATAGGTTCTTACTAAGTACTAACTTGGTACTTAACAATTCTCTAGTTCTAGCCGTTAAGGGGAGTTTTACCCCTTTGAACTTCTAGGGAGGAGATTAATGTTTAAAAGGAGCAAGTTCATTGGTAGAAGTAATTTTCCCACAAGCCCTTGTGTTCTCACACGCCCATTCTCTGGGAGGATAAAAAAGGGTGGCACTCTGAAGGAGGAGTCTCTATTCTAGGTCAGAGTTGGCGGCTCTCTACAGGAAGAAGAATCTGGCAGAGAGATTGAGTTGAGACAGCAGATCTCCTCCCAGAGAGCAATCAGCAGTCTCTGGAGACAACAGAACTTTACAAGATCATACTCCACTCTGCCCCAATATTCCTTTTGAGCTACCCAAGGCAGATGTCAATCTTAAATATATGATATACATTTTCATATTTAAAAAAAATAAGCAATTTGTCTATATTAAGTTCCTTGAAAACAATCTTTGATATTGTTTTTCATATGATAAATTCTATAGAATTCTGGTTTGGTTGAAAGAAAGTTCTGTAGATATACAAGTTTGTTGAATGTCAATTTGTTTTCATTCACTATCATGTATAACTTTGCTGGATGTGATATTTTTGATCACTGGTCTAATTCTTTTGATTTCCAATATACATGTTTCATATATGTGCCAGTGTGTGTATGTTTTGCTTATATAATTTCTGACTTTCCTTTGGCAGATAGATTCCCAAATATTTTATGCTACCATCAGTTATTTTAAATGGAATTTCTCTTTGTATCTCTTGCTGTTGGATTTTATTGGAGATGTATAAAAATGTTGAGGATTTATGTGGATTTATTTTGTATCCTGCAACTATGCTAAAATTGTGGATTATTTCTAATAGCTTTTTAGTAGAATCTCTGGGGTTCTCTAAGTATACCATTATATCATCTGCAAAGAGTGATAATTTGGTTTCCTCATCATCTACTCTAATTGCCTTAATCTCTTTCTCAACTCTTATTGCCAAAGCTAGCATTTCTAATACAATATTGAATAGTAATGGTAATAGTGGGCAAATTAATTTTATTCCTGATATTATTGAAAATGGTTCCAGTTTATCTCCATTGCATTTGATGGTTATAGACAATTTTAAATACATGCTCCTGACTATTTTAAGGAAAAGTCCATTTATTCCTATACTTTCAAGTGTTTTTGTTAGGAATGGATGTTAGATTTTTTCAAATAGTTTATATAGCATTGGAGTTAATTGTTCTTTACATGTTTGGTAGAATTAACATGTAAATCCATCTGGTCTTGGGGATTTTTCTTAGAGAGCTGATTAATAGCTTGTTCTATTTATTTTTCTAAAATATTTAAACCAAATTTCAACCAATTTACTTCTTCCTCTGTTAATATGGGCAAGCTATATTTTTAAAGATATTCTTACATTTCATTTAAGTTATTGAATTTATTGGCATAAAGTTGGGCAAAGTAAGTCCTAATTATTGTTCTAATCTCTTCATTAGTGGTGAGTTCTCCCTTTTCATTTTTAAGACTAACAATTTGCTTTTCCTCTTTCCTTTTTTAAATCAAATTTACTAAGGGTTTATCTGTTTTGTTGTTTTCATAGAACGAACTCTTAGTTTTATTTATTAATTTATTTTTTTTTTTAAATTTTTTTATTATATATATATATATATATATATTTTATAATATTATCCCTTGTATTCATTTTTCCAAATTACCCCCCCTCCCTCTATTCCCTCCCCCCGACGACAGGCAATACCATACGTTTTACATGTGTTACAATATAGTCTAAGTACAATACATGTGTGTGAATATCATTTTCTTGTTGCACAATAAACATTAGAATCCGAAGGTACATGCAACCTGGGCAGACAGATTGTAGTGCTAACAATTTACATTCCCCTCCCAGTGTTTCTTCTCTGGGTGTATCTACCTCTGTCCATCATTGATCAACTGGAAGTGAGTTGGATCTTCTTTATGTTGAAGATTTCCACTTCCATCAGAATACATCCTCATACAGTATCGTTGTTGAAGTATACAGTGATCTTCTGGTTCTGCTCATTTCACTCAGCATCAGTTGATTTAAGTCTCTCCAACCCTCTCTGTATTCCTCCTGCTGGTCATTTCTTACTGAGCAATAATATTCCATAACTTTCATATACCACAATTTACCCAACCATTCTCCAACTGATGGACATCCATTCATCTTCCAGTTTCTAGCTACAACAAAAAGAGCTGCCACAAACATTTTGGCACATATATGTCTCTTTCCGCTCTTTAGTATTTCTTTGGGATATAATCCCAGTAGTAGCGCTGCTGGGTCAAAGGGTATGCACAGTTTGATAACTTTTTGGGCATAATTCCAGATTGCTCTCCAGAATGGCTGGATTCTTTCACAACTCCACCAGCAATGTATTAGTGTCCCAATTTCCCCACATCCCCTCCAACATTTGTCATTATTTGTTCCTGTCATCTTAGCCAATCTGACAGGTGTGTAGTGGTATCTCAGAGTGGTCTTAATTTGCATTTCTCTGATCAGTAGTGATTTGGAACACTCTTTCATGTGAGTGGATATAGTTTCAATTTCTTCCTCTGAGAATTGTCTGTTCATATCCTTTGACCATTTATCAATTGGAGAATGGTTTGGTTTCTTATAAATTATGGTCAGTTCTCTATATATTTTGGAAATGAGACCTTTGTCAGAACCTTTGTTTTTAAAAATATTTTCCCAATTTGTTACTTCCCTTCTAATCTTGTTTGCATTAGTATTATTTGTACAGAAACTTTTTAGTTTGATGTAATCAAAATCTTCTATTTTGTGATCAATAAGGATCTCTAGTTCTCCTCTGGTCATAAATTCCTTCCTCCTCCACAAGTCTGAGAGGTAGATTATCCTCTGTTCCTCTAATCTATTTATTATCTCCCTCTTTATGCCTAAATCATGGACCCATTTTGATCTTATCTTGGTATATGGTGTTAAGTGTGGATCCATATCTAATTTCTGCCATACTAATTTCCAGTTTTCCCAACAGTTTTTTCCAAATAATGAATTTTTATCCCTAATGTTGGAATCTTTGGGTTTGTCAAAGATTAGATTGCTATAGATGTACCCTTTTTTGTCCTTTGTATCTAATCTGTTCCACTGATCTACCGGTCTATTTCTTAGCCAATACCAAATGGTTTTGGTGACTGCTGCTATATAATATAGCTTTAGATCAGGTACACTTAGACCACCTTCCTCTGAGTTTTTTTTCATTAGTTCCCTTGCAATTCTTGACCTTTTATTCTTCCATATGAATTTTGTTGTTATTTTTTCTAGGTCATTAAAATAGTTTCTTGGGAGTCTGATTGGTATAGCACTAAATAAATAGATTAGTTTGGGGAGTATTGTCATCTTTATTATATTCGCTCGGCCTATCCAAGAGCACTGAATGTCTTTCCAATTATTTAAATCTGATTTTATTTTTGTGGCAAGTGTTTTGTAATTTTTCTCATATAATTCCTGACTTTTCTTTGGTAGATGGATTCCCAAATATTTTATACTATCAACATTTGTTTGGAATGGAATTTCTCTTTGTATCTCTTGCTGTTGCATTTTGTTAGTGATATATAAAAATGCCGAGGATTTATGTGGATTTATTTTGTATCCTGCCACTTTGCTGAAATTTTGAATTATTTCTAGTAGCTTTTTAGCAGAGTCTTTGGGGTTCTCTAAGTATACCATCATGTCATCTGCAAAAAGTGATAGTTTAATTTCCTCATTTCCTACTCTAATTCCTTGAATCTCTTTCTCGGCTCTTATTGCCGAGGCTAGCATTTCTAGTACTATATTGAATAGTAATGGTGATAGTGGGCAACCTTGTTTCACTCCTGATCTTACTGGGAAAGGTTGCAGTTTATTTCTATTGCATATTATGCTTACTGACGGTCTTAAATATATACTCCTGATTATTCTAAGGAATAATCCATTTATTCCTATACTCTCAAGAGTTTTTAGTAGGAATGGATGTTGGATTTTGTCAAATGCTTTTTCTGCATCTATTGAGATGATCATATGGTTCTTATTAATTTGATTATTAATATGGTCAATTATATTAATAGTTTTCCTAATATTAAACCAGCCCTGCATTCCTGGAATAAATCCTACTTGATCATAGTGTATTATCTTGGAGATGATTTTCTGAAGTCTTTTTGCTAATATCTTATTTAAGATTTTAGCATCAATATTCATTAAGGAGATTGGTCTATAATTTTCTTTCTCAGTTTTCGATCTACCAGGTTTAGGTATCAGTACCATGTCTGTGTCATAAAAGGAATTTGGTAGGACTCCTTCATCCCCTATTTTTTCAAATAATTTATATAACATTGGGGCTAATTGTTCTTTAAATGTTTGGTAGAATTCACATGTGAATCCATCTGGTCCTGGGGATTTTTTCCTGGGGAGTTGATTAATAGCTTGTTCTATTTCTTTTTCTGAAATGGGACTATTTAAGCAATTTATCTCCTCCTCTGTTAATCTAGGGAGCCTATATTTTTGGAGGAAGTCATCCATTTCAGTTAAGTTATCAAATTTATTGGCATAAAGTTGGGCAAAGTAACTCCTTATTATTTCTCTAATTTCCTCTTCATTGGTGGAAAGATCCCCCTTTTCATTTGTAAGACTATCAATTTGATTTTCCTCTTTCTTTTTTTTGATCAAATTTACCAAAGGTTTATCTATTTTATTGGCTTTTTCATAAAACCAACTCTTGGTTTTATTTATTAATTCAATAGTTTTTTTACTTTCAATTTTATTGATTTCTCCTTTTAATTTTTGTATTTCGAGTTTAATTTTTGGTTGGGGGTTTATAATTTGGTCTTTTTCTAGCCTTTTAAGTTGTAAGCCCAATTCGTTAATCTTCTCTTTCTCAATTTTCTTCAAATAAGCCTCTAAAGATATAAAATTTCCCCTTATTACCGCTTTAGCTGCATCCCAAAGATTTTGATATGATGTCTCATCATTATCATTATCTTGGGTGAAATTGTTAATTGTTTCTATAATTTGCTCTTTCACCCAGTCATTCTTTAAGATGAGATTATTCAGTTTCCAATTACTTTTTGGTCTATTTACCCCTAACTTTTTACTGAATGTAGCTTTTATTGCATTGTGATCTGAGAAGAAGGCATTTATTATTTCTGCCTTCCTACATTTAATTTTGAGATCTTTATGTCCTAGTATATGGTCAATTTTTGTATAGGATCCATGAACTGCTGAGAAGAAAGTATATTCCTTCCTATTGCCATTCAGTTTTCTCCAAAGGTCTATCATACCTAGTTTTTCTAATGTTCTATTTACTTTTTTAATTTCTTTCTTGTTTGTTTTGTGGTTTGATTTGTCTAAATCTGAGAGTGCAAGGTTGAGATCTCCCACTATTATAGTTTTACTGTCTATTTCTTCTTGCAGTTCTCTTAACTTTTCCTTTAGAAAGTTAGATGCTATACCACTTGGTGCATATATGTTTAGTATTGATATGGCTTCATTATTTATGCTACCTTTTAGCAGGATATAGTTTCCTTCCTTATCTTTTTTAACGAGATCTACTTCTGCTTTTGCTTGATCTGAGATAAGGATAGCTACCCCTGCTTTTTTGGCTTTACCTGAAGCATAATAGGCTCTGTTCCAACCTTTTACCTTTACTCTGTATGTATCTCCCTGCTTTAAGTGTGTTTCCTGTAGGCAACATATTGTAGGGTTCTGCTTTTTGATCCAATCTACTATCCGTCTCCGTTTGATGGGATCGTTCATCCCATTTACATTTACAGTTAAAATTACTAATTCTGTATTTCCTGCCATCGTATTATCCCCAGATTATGCTTTTTTCCCTTGACCCCCCTGATCCCCCTCCCCGATATTTAATTTACAGACCCCCCTTGTGATGCGCAACCCTCCCTCTTTTTTTTTTTTTTTTTTTTTTTAGGATCCCTCCCCCCTCCCTCCAAGTCCCTTCACTTATTCCCCTTTTCCTTTTCCCTTTTCCTCTCCCCCCTTTTAATGAGGTGAGAGAAAATTCTCTGAAAAACAAATATGTTAATTATTTACTCTTTGAGCGTCTTCTGATGAGAGTAAGATTCACACAATGATTCTCCCCCTCACTAAGTTCCCTCAGATATGGTGTATTTTCTATGTCTCTTCCTGGGATGTAGTTTCCCTCTTTTTATCACTCCTTCCCCTTTTTCTGAACCGACCTCCTTCCCTTTACTACACCCCCCTTTTTTTCTTTTATATCAGTAAAATCAAATTATCCTTGAGTATTTTTTATATACCCACAACAGAGTTACAGTTCTCAAGGGTTCTGTGTACCTTTTTCTGTTTCTCTTCAGTCTTGTGGATGTAGATCAAATTTTTTGTTTAAGTCTGGTTTTTTTCTTAGAAACATATAGAATTCCTCTGTTTCATTGAATGACCATCTTCTTCCGTGGAAAAAGATGCTAAACTTAGCTGGGTAGTTCATTCTTGGTTGCAGTCCTTGATCTTTTGCCTTACGGAATATCAGGTTCCAGGCCCTTCTATCTTTTAATGTGGAGGCAGCCAGATCTTGGGTGACCCTTATTGTGGCACCTTGGTATTTAAATTGTTTTTTTCTAGCTGCTTGCAGGATTTTCTCCTTTGTGTGGTAATTCTGCAGCTTAGCCACAATATTCCGTGGTGTTCTTTTTTTAGGGTCTATTTCAGAAGGAGTTCGATGAATTCTTTCCACATCTACTTTCCCTTCTGTTTCTATTATCTCTGGACAGTTCTCTTTGATAATTTCCTGTAAAATAGAATCTAGGCTCTTTTTTTGGTCATAGTTTTCTGGAAGTCCAATAATCCGCAGATTATCTCTCCTAGATCTATTTTCCAGGTCTATAGATTTTCCCAGTAAGTATTTGACGTTGTTCTCCAGCTTCTCATTTTTTTTGTTTTGTTTGACTGATTCTTGGGTTCTCTGTGAATCATTCATTTCTATTTGTTCCATCCTGACTTTTAAGGAGTTATTTTCTTCTTTCACAGTTTTTAGTTCTTTTTGTAAATGCCCAATTTCGTTTTTAAATGAATTATTTTGCTCTATTGAATTTTTTTCCATTTCCCTAATTTTTTTTTTGAGAATTATTTTCTTTTTCCAATTCAGAAATTCTATTTTCTTGAGACTTTTTTATCTTTTCCAATTCAGAAATCCTACTTTCCTGTGTTTTTTTAACCTTTTCTAATTCACTAATTTTGTTTCCCTGCATCTCCTGTGAATTCTTTATTTTTTCCAACTCCAATTTCAGGACGTTGTTATTCTCTATCATAACTTCCCTTTCCTTGCCCCATTTTTCTTCGATCTCCCTCAGTTTCTTAAGAGCTTCTTCTAGGAGAGAGTTATGTGATGGGGGGCAGGAATCGTTCCCCTTTAGGTTGTTATCTTCTGAATCTTTGCTGTTAACTTCCTCGGGGTTGGGTACCCGCTCTTTCTCTGTATAGAAGGAATCTATAGTTTTTCTAGCTTTTTTGCTCATACTTAAAAAATGTTTTGGGGTCTGTCCCTGGGGTAGGAAATTATTTACTTCTTTACCAGCTTCCTCCCAGACCGGATGGATGCAGCGGCCCCTGCGCCCGCGCTAAGAGAGAGCTCTGGGAGAGAGTTCCCCACCCCCTCCCTGGAAGTGCCTCAGAGGTGATTAGCACTGCTGTGCTTTGAGGGCGTAGAATAGTGAAGACAGCAAGAAGCTCAGCCTATGTGTGCGGGTGGGGAGTGGATGTCTGCAGCAGGTGACGTGAGAAGCCCCTGCGCTCAAACTGGAAGTGTCTGCCAGAAACCGCGGTCCCTAGTTCAAAGGTTCCGCTTCTCTGGGACTTCCTGGAGCTGAGTTCCACTCCCTCCAGCTAAGCTAGGCAGTGTGTGTTGCCTTGGGCCGTATCCACCCACTTGTCAGTCTCTTAACTATTCTCAGGAGGTAGCTGAGGCCACACCCCCTGGTGCCTAGTCTGCCGAGTCACCCCCAGGGTGGGGGGCGGGGGAAATCTAATCTGAGTTTTAAAATATTTTGGCTTTCTCTTCTGAACTGCTAAATAATTAGCAGAGAAGAGCTAACAGCCTGTGCCAGATTCCTTTACCTCAGTGGCTTCTCTGATCCCAGAGCCCCTCCCAGCGCAATGGGCGCAGTGTGCCCCTACCCCACCGTCTGTGCTGGTCTTTCTTATTCCTCCCCTGAGAACTGACCTTTCCTGTTGAAACTCCAGATTCTCTTCAGCTGGTAAGTCGTGCTTCCAGTCCTTGTGGTATCTATCAGTCCTGAGCTAATTTTGAGACTTAATTTATCTAATTGGTTGTGAGGGAGTGAGGACGTTCACTGAGTAGTGTGTTTCTTCTCCGCCATCTTGGCTCCACCCCCTTATTTATTAATTTAATAAGTTTTTGTTTAATTTTCAATTTTATTAATTTCTTCTTTTATTTTTAGAATTTCAAGGTTAGTGTTTGACTGGGAGGTTTTCATTTGTTCTTTTTCTAACTTTTTTAGTTTCAAGCCCAATTTGTTGACCATCTCTTTCTCTATTTTATGCAAGTAGACCTCTAAAGATATAAAACTTCCCCTTGTTACTGCTTTGGCTGTATCTCACACATTTTGGTATGATGTCTCACTATTGTCATTTTCTTGGGTGAAATTATTAATTATGTCTATGATTTGCTATTTCACCCAATCATTCTATAGGATGAGATTATTTAGTTTCCAATTATTTTTGGTCTATTTTTCTGTGGCTTTTTATGAATGTAATTTTCATTGCATTATTATCTGAAAAGGATGCATTTACTATTTCTGCCTTTCAGCATTTGGATTTGAGGTTTTTATGTCCTAATATATGGTCAATTTTTGCATAGGGTCCATGAACTGCTAAGAAGAAAGTATACTCTTTTCTGTCTCCATTTAGTTTTCTCCAAAGATCTATCATATCTAACTTTTCTAGTATTCTATTTACCTCTTTGACTTCTTTCTTATTTTTTTTTTTGTGGTTTCATATAAGAGAGCAAGATTGAGATTTCCCAGTATTATAGTTTTGCTGCATATTTCTTCTTGCAGCTCTCTTAATTTCTCCTTTAAGAATTTAGATGCTACCCCACTTGGTGCATATATGTTTAATTTTGATATTGCTTCATTATCTATGCTACCCTTTAGCAAGATATAGTGCCCTTTCTTATCTCTTTTAATTAGATCAATTTTTGCTTTTGCTTGATCTGAGATCAGGATAGCTACCTTTGCTTTTTTGACTTCACCTGAAGCATAGTAGATTCTGCTCCATCCTTTTACCTTTACTCTGCATATATCACCCTGAATCAAGTGTTTTTCCTGTTAACAACATATTGTAGAATTCTGGCTTTTAATTGAGTTTGCTATTGGCCTCCACTTTATGTATATTCTTACCAGAAATATAGTTCCCAAGATTTCTTTTTACCTTTTTATGTTTCTTTTGAGTCCTATATTTAGAGATCAAACTTTTTGTTTAGTTCTGTTTTTTTTTTTCTTTTCATCAGAAACAGATGAAATTCACTTATTTCATTGAGTGTACATCTTCTTCCCTGGAAAAGTGCTCCTTTTATCTGGGTTAGTTATTCTTGGCTGCATACCAAGTTCCTTAACCTTTCAGAATATCAGATTCCAGCCATTCAATCCTTTTATGTTAATGTTGCTAGATCCTGAGTGATCCTTATTGTGGCTCCTCTGTATTTGAATTTTTTTCCCCTAGCTGCTTGTAGCATTTTTTCCTTGGTCTGATAGTTATGGAATTTAGCCACAATATTTCTTGGAGTTTTGATTTTGGGGTCTCTTTCAGTATATGATCGATGAATTCTTTCAATGTCTATTTAACCCTTTGTTTCTATAACATCTGGGCAGTTCTCTTTGATGATTTCCTAAAAAATAGTAGCTCTTTTATTCATCTTACTTTTCAGATTACCTCTCCTAGATCTATTTTCCAGGTCTGTTGTTTTCCCAAATAGGTCTTTGAAATTTTTTTTTCCATTGTTTCGCTTTTTTGGTTTTGCTTGACTGATTCTTGGTATCTCCTTGAGTCATTCATTTCCATTTATTCAATTCTGATATTTAATGATTTTTTTCTTTATTTACTTTATTTCTTTTTGTAATTGTCCAATTGAGATTTTAAATGAGTTGTTTTGTTCTTTGGAATTTTTTTTCCATTTTGCCAATTTTATTTTTTGGAGAGCTATTTTATTTTTCCAATTCACTAATTCTGTTTTCCTTGGAATTGTTTATTTTTTCCAATTCACTAATTCTGTTTTTCAGGGATTTGATTTCTTTATCCACTCTATCTTTCAATGAGTGGGATGACTTATCCAGACTCTCTTGCCAAGCTTCCCTTCCCTTTCCTCATTTTTCTTCTAGATCTCATGTTGAGCCTTTTTAATTTCTTCTATGAGAGTCTTGTGGGGTAAGGACCAGATCATATTCCCCTTTGGGGATTCATCTGGAGACACTCTGTTTTTAGTCTCCTCAGGGTTTGAAGTCTTCTCTCTATCCATATAGGAACTTTCAGTAGTTAGAATGCACTTTAATTTTTTACTCATTTTGACAAAAAAAGAATAAAAGAAAACAAACAAAGAACAACAAAAAAACAAATGCTGTCTGTTTTTTGGGCAGTGTGGTGTTTCCAAGCTTCCTCTATAGACTACAGGAAGTAATAGTGAAGCGTTGTGCTGCCTGCACAGAGGCCACTCTCTTGAGACTCTGAGAGCATGCTCAGTCACTCTGGGTGTTGAATGAGTGTAGTTAGATCCTGAGAGATCCCAGTGTTTCTGGATTGAAATCTTTACCCCCCGTGTTTATAGCTTCTCTACTGATCTACTGGCTTGGTGCCAGGGCAAAAAAGCTGACATTGGGTAAAGTTCTCCCGGCAAAACTCCCCACAAGCTGAGACTACACCCTGCTCCCTCCAGTCTGCTCAGTGTGAGCTGCTTTCCATGCTCTTGCTGCCTGCCTATAGTCTGTGCCTGATCTAACCATCCCTACCCACGAGCAAAAACAGTCCTTTTCTGGTGAATTTCGAGGATATCTTCTGTTGGTAATGTATTTGTGTTTTTTTTTTTTCTTCAGTCAAGCATTAATTCCAACGCCATACCATGAAAGAAAGTAGTTGGAGGGCAAGGAAGAGCTTACATAGATGCATGTGTCTTCTCTGCCACCTTGGACCTAACTTGGAAGTATTTGCACTTGACGTGAGTTAATCCAAGTTTCAGGGGTGTTCTGATCCTCTTGGGTTGTTCCAGGAGGACAACTGTTTTGATCCAAGTCTTCTTGATTTTTCACCAGACTATGTTCACTCTGAGATGTGAATTTTTCTATTTGTGAGAGAAATCTGGAGAACTTGAAATTTATAGACCTATCTCACCATCTTCCCAGAATCCTACAATGTGATCATCTCTTAAATGTGAAATCTGAAGATATTTTCTCAGTCTTCTTCCTTCTCTTTTTAAAAGCATTTACACCCATGACCCATACTCCTGTTTATTCTCTCCTTTGTTAATTTTCATACTGCTGCTCTATCCTTTGAGTCTTCTGCTGCCTCTTTGACTGATCCTTCTCAGTCTCTCTTTGATCACAGAAATCATATCCGAGAACTGTGGATGTTCCCTGAAGCTTTCTCCTGCCTTTTTTTGTCTATATGATCTCTAAAAATTCATCAACTCATGTAAATTTAACTATTTCTGTGCATATCATTTCTAGATATGTAGTTCCATTTTGGTCTCCTTTCTGAGCTTATAATGGATTATATCAAAAATTGATCTCAACTGTTCTCCAAAACTCCCCCCTTTCTAAACTTTCCTATTTTTTCTCATGAGATTCCACTGTTATTTCATATCTGAAATTCAAAATCTTGTTGTTGTTTTTTTTTTTTTTTAATTCAACACTATCTCTCACTTATATATGCGGTAAATTGTCACATCTTATTCCCCTCTACAGCATGTCTCCTCCCTTCTATTCACATAGCTACCATCCTAATTCAAGTATTCATCTCCATTTGCCTCAACTTTTCAACAGCTTCCTAGTTTGTCTCCTTCTCTAAATTCTGTGCTCTCTATACTCCACTTTCCACACAGCAATTGATGTGATTTTCCTAAAGTATAAGTCTGACTTTGTCATTAATTTATTCAACAATCAATAAACAAATAATTTCTATGTACCTACTAAATGATAATCTTTGAGTTAGATGATATTTATAAATATAAAAGGAAATAAAACAAACAATAAAATAATGGAACTTCAGAAGGAGATTCCATTCCAATAGAAGAAACAATGGCTACATTTAAAAATATATGAAGAATAAAAATAAAGAGAATAAATGACATATTAATGATTTCTAAGAGTTCCCAATTGCCTTTAGGATTAATGATAGCTCAACTCTTTTTTAAAGTATTTTATACTGCATCATCAAATTCCCTTTTTAATTTTATTCAAATATTTCTCCCATTTTAATATTCTCTAAACCAGCCAAACTAAATTACCTGCTGGTCCTCATTCATGACCCTTTTCCAAGTACTATGCTTTAGCCTTGGCCATGATCCATGCTTGGAAGGTATCCCTTTCTCATTCACGCTTCTTAGAACCCTCTATTGCTGTTTTTTTTCTTTCTTTTTTTCTGTTTTTTTCTTCAGGTGCCTTGAATATAAAGTCTTTCCTGGTCAGACCAGGTATTAGGTCCCCTCTCCAGTCATTTTGTATTTGATTAAATACATTTTATGTATTTTTGTATGTACATTTTATTTCCCCCCATAGAATATAAGCTCCTTGAGGACAAGGATTGTTTCATTATTGTCTTTGTCTCCTATAGTGTCTAACACAATACCTAGCACATTGTAGGTGCTTAATAAATGCTTATTATATATTGACTGATACATGATGGGGAACTCAAATTTAAATTCCCTGTGATTTCCCTATTTGATATTTCCAACTATAATATAGATCTATTTTCAGGAATGATTCTTTGGGGGCCCCTCTTATGAGTGATAAACTGAAAATTAAGTTTCTGTTTTACTTCACCATCATAAAACTCATGAAATTAGCCAAATTAGTGTGTGTTCATGTGTATTCATGTGTGTGTGTGTGTGTGTGTGTGTGTGTGTGTGTGTGTGTATTAAGAGATAAGGAAGTCTCAGAGTCAGGAAGGCTTGTGTTCAAGTTATTGTAGTAACCTTTTCAAAGGAAATATTCTTTTTTTCACCCTCTTTGAAGGCATATGACAATATCACTTAAAACAATGTGCATTGTGGAATGCTTGGACCTTTGTTAGACATTCCACTGCATTTGGAGACATTGCTAATTGTTTTATATATATATATATATATATATTTTTTTTTTTTTGCCACTGAACTTTGATAGCCCTAGAAAAGAGCATGAGATCAAGGACTGTGGCAACTCTACTTCACTTAAAACCAATTTATGAGTAGATCAAAACACATCACCCATACCATTTTGCCATTTTTAGCTACCTTAAAATCCTATGGTTGATGGGCAACCAATATAATATCAGATATAAATATATTTTGGGACCTGCAGTCACAATGCTGCAAAGAGGTGAGTTAGACAATAGGGTTACCTTCTCACTGGATTAAAACAAAAGTGTGATTCGGTAGTCACTTGTGTGTCTAAGCAGCTATTTTTAAAACACTGCTCACCTCCTGGCATACTTATCATGGTAGATGGGAATCTTACCATGAACTCAAAATACACACACACACACACACACACACACACACACACACACACACACACACACACACATACACGTACAAAAACTTTTGTGAAGATGATTTCATTTACTGTGAGTACATGGAATGTGTACATGCTTATGGACAACAATAATTCTGAAAGAAGAACAGCTCTTATAAGGGAACTAAATATGTATTACATCCATATAGCAGCCCTGAATGAAGGTCAGCTTAGTGAAGTTGGAACTGGATACACATTTTTTGGGGAATTGAGGAATGCCATAAAGTTAGTATAGTTTTTGACTAATCTAGTCAACAAACTTGTATATGTCCCAAGAGAAATGAACAATGGGTTCATGGAAATACACTTGTAATTGCCACTAATAATATGCTGCCACCATGATGAACCCCAGTGAGGTCAAAACAAAAATATAAAGATCTTTAGAGCTTCGTAATCAATGTACCAAAAGAAGTTAAGTTTGGTGACTTTAATGACAGAATAGGCACAGGATATCAGATATGTCAGGAAGTCATTTTCTCTCTAGCCAAACTTCTAACAAAGAAGAGGTTTTGAATATCATTAGACTATGCTTGTATGGCAAAGTACATGGTGCTAATTATATTTCAGATGAGATTTACAAGGCAATAAATTCATTGCTCTTAAAATAGTTGACTGAAATATTTCAGGTTCTTTAGCAAGAAGGAATTATCCTGGACTTCTGGCCAAGATGGCGGCGTGGAGGCAGACAGCTGCTTGAGCTCCTTGTTTTCTCTCAGAACTTACTTCATGACAAGCCTCAGAGTTAATGCTTGATGCAGAAAGAAATCCACAAATAATCACCAAGAGAAGACATCCTTGAAAGTCACCAGAAAAGGTCTGTGTTTGCTCGGGGGAGGGTCAATCAGACTGGGCGCAGACTGAGGGCAGGCAGCCAGAGCAAGACAGGCAGCTCACACAGCTCAGACCAGAGGGGGAGGGGTGTGATCTCTGCTGTTTCTGCAAAAGGGCTTTTGCCCCAGTGTGGATGCTCCGTCTTGGCAGCAAGCCAGGAGCAGCAGAGAGGGTGTAAACACTGGAGGTGAAGATTAAAACCCCAGAAAGCCAGCGTCTATCAGAGCCTGGCCACCCCCAACCCCCACCTGGACTGATTTAGTGCGTTCTTAGAGCCTCAGAGCTCAGACTCAGTACAGTCATTGCTGTTCTATTAGTGGCTCTCTGCTGCCCTACCCCCAGTCTGTAGAGGAAGCCCATTAATACCATCCAGCCCCATCCCATGCAAAACAGACCAATTTTTTCTCTTGTCAGTTTGTTTTCTTTGATTCCTACTCTGACAAAATGAACAAAAAATTCAAAAGGGCTCGAAACATTGACAGCTTCTGTGTGGAGAGGGAGGAGACTTCAAATACTGAGGAAACTAGGAACAGACTGTCGCCAGATGTATCCCCTGGGAGGGATATAAGCTGCTCCTCAATACAAAAGAACCTCATAGAGGAAATCAAAAAGGCTCTCACAAGAGAGCTGGAAGAGAAATGGGAAAAGGAAAGGGAAGCTTGGCAAAAGAGCCTGGAAAAGTCATCCCATGCATTCAAAGACAGAGTGGATAAAGAAATCAAATCATTGAGAAACAAGATTAGTGAGCTGGAAAAGGTAAACAACTCCAAGGAAAATAGGATTAGTGATCTGGAAAAAGAAAACAGCTCTCTAAAAAAATAAAATGGATAAAATGGAAAAAAATTCCATAGAAGATAAAAATTCAATTGGACAATTACAAAGAGATATAAAAAAAGTGAGTGAAGAAAATACATCATTGAAAATTAGACTGGAACAAGTAGAAATGAATGACTCAAGGAGAAACCAAGAGGTAGTCAAGCAAAACCAGAGAAATGAAACAATTGAAAAGAATGTCAAGTACCTTACTAGAAAGACAACAGACCTGGAAAACAGATCCAGGAGAGACAATTTGAGAATAAGCGGACTCCCTGAAAAATGTGAGGAAAAAAGAGCTTGGACACCATTTTCAAGGAAATTATCAAAGAGAATTGCCTAGACGTTTTGGAAACAGAGGGTAAAATAGATATTGAAAAAATTCATCGATCACCTACTGAAAGGGACCCTAAAATCAAAACGCCAAGAAATATAGTGGCCAAGTTCAAGAACCATCAGACAAAGGAAAAGATATTGGAAGCTGCTAGAAAAAAGCAATTCAGACGAGGAGGATTCAGATAAGGATAACCCAGGATCTAGCAGCGTCCACATTAAAAGAATGCAGGGCCTGGAACATGATATTCTGAAAGGCTAAGGAACTTGATATGCAGCCAAGAATAACTTACCCAGCAAGAATGAGCATCGTTTTCCAGGGAAGAAGATGGACATTTAATGAAATAAATGAATTCCATCTATTTTTGCTGAAAAAACCAGACCTACATAAAAGATTTCTAAAAATGTAAAAAGAAATCTTGAGAACTATACATCTGTCAAAAAAATATGTAAAAAACATATGTACAATTTGTCTTAGAAACTAGAGGTGGAAAGGAAATTATATCATAAAAAAGTGTAAAGTGGTGGTACTACATCTCATGAAGAGGCAAAGGTAACCTATTATATCTGAGAGAAAGAAAGTAGGGAGATGAACATAGTGTGTATCAATAGACATATTCGATTTATGGTGAAACTTCTTCCACTTCATTGAAAAGTGAAAGGGAAGGAGTAAGCTAAGGGGAAGGGAATACAGAAATTTTGAGGAAAAGGGGTAAAAAAAGGGGAGGATCTTTAAGGTGGGGGAGGGATCTTAAAAAGGGAGGGCTGTGAAAAGCAAGTGGTATTCACCAGTTTAATACTGGGTAGGGGGGTAAAAGGGAAGGAAAGGGGAAAAGCATAAGCAGGGGTTAATAGGATGGCAAGCAATATAGAATTAGTCCTTCTAACCATAAATGTGAATGGGGCAAACTGCCTCATAAAGAGGAAGCAGTTAGCAGACTGGATTAAAAGTCAGAATCCTACTATATGTTGTTTACAGGAAACACACCTGAAACAGGGTGAGACATTCAAACTAAAAGTAAAAGGGTGGAGCAGAATCTATTATGCTTCAGGCAAAACCAAAAAAGCAGGAGTAGCCATCCTCATCTCAGATCAAGCAAAAACAAAAATTAATCTAATTAAAAGAGATAAGGAAGGGCATTATATCCTGCTAAAGGGTAGCATCAATAATGAAGCAGTATCAATATTAAACATATATGCACCAAGTGGTGCAGCATCTAAATTCTTAAAAGAGAAATTAAGAGAGCTGCAAGAGGAAATAGATAGCAAAACTATAGTAACAGGAGATCTTAACCTTTCACTCTTAGAATTAGATAAATCAAACCACAAAATAAATAAGAAAGAAGTCAAAGAGGTAAATAGAATATGATAGATCTTTGGCGAAAGCTAAATGGAGACAGAAAGGAATATACTTTCTTCTCAGCAGTTCATGGAACCTATACAAAAATTGATCATATACTAGGGCATAAAAACCTCAAAATCAAATGCAGTAAGGCAGAAATAGTAAATGCATCCTTTTCAGACCATAATGCAACTAAAATTGCATTTAATAAAAAGCCAGGGGAAAATAGACCAAAAAATAATTGGAAACTAAATAATCTTATACTAAAGAATGATTGGGTAAAACAGCAAATCATAGACATAATTAGACTTCACCCAAGAAAATGACAATAATGAGACATCATACCAAAATGTGTGGGATACAGCCAAAGCAGTAATAAGGGGAAGTTTTATATCTCTACAGGCCTACTTGCATAAAATAGAAAAAGAGAGGGCCAACGAATTGGGCTTTCAACAAAAATTGCTAGAAAAGGAACAAATTAAAAACCCCCAGACAAACACAAAACTTGAAATTCTAAAAATAAAAGGTGAGATTAATAAAATTGAAAGTAAAAAAAAAAACTATTGAATTAATTAATAAAACTAAGAGTTGGTTCTATGAAAAAACCAACAAAATAGACAAACCCTTAGTAAACCTGATTAAAAAAAGGAAAGAGAAAAAGCAAATTGTTAGTCTTGAAAATGAAAAGGGTGAACTCACCGCTAATGAAGAGGAAATTAGAACAATAGTTAGGAGCTACTTTGCTCAACTTTATGCCGATAAATTCGATAACTTAAATGAAATGGAAGAATACCTTCAAAAATATAGCTTGCCCAGATTAACAGAGGAAGAAGTAAGTAGTTTATTTAGACAAATAGTCCCATCTCAGAAAAAGAAATAGACCAAGCTATTAACCAACTTCCTAAGAAAAAGTCCCCAGGACCAGATGGATTTACAGGTGAATTCTACCAATCATTTAAAGAACAACTAACTCCAATGCTATGCAAACTATTTGAAAAATAGGGATTGAAGGAGTCCTACCAAATTCCTTCTATGACACAGACATGGTACTGATACCTAAACCAGGTAAATTGAAAACTGAGAAAGAAAACTATAGACCAATTTCCTTAATGAATATTGATGCTAAAATCTTAAATTAGATATTAGCAAATAGACTTCAGAAAATCATCCCCAGGATAATACACTATGACCAAGTGGGATTTATACCAGGAATGCAGGGCTGGTTTAATATTAGGAAAACTATTAGTATAATTGACCATATTAATAATCAAATTAATAAAAACCATATGATCATCTCAATAGATGCAGAAAAAACATTTGATAAAATCCAACATCCATTCCTACTAAAAACGCTTGAGAGTATAGGAATAAATGGACTATTCCTTAAAATAATAAGGAGCATATATTTAAAACTGTCAGTAAACATCATATGTAATGACGATAAACTAGAACCTTTCCCTGTAAGATCAGGAGTGAAACAAGGTTGCCCACTATCACCATTACTATTCAATATAGTACTAGAAACTCTAGCCTCGGCAATAAGAGTCGAGAAAGAGATTCAAGGAATTAGAGTAGGAAATGAAGAAATCAAATTATCACTTTTCGCAGATGACATGATGGTATACTTAGAGAACCCCAAAGACTCTGCTAAAAAGCTATTAGAAATAATTCAGAATTTTAGCAAAGTTGCAGGATACAAAATAAATCCACATAAATCCTCAAGATTTTTATACATTACCAACACAATCCAACAGCAAGAGATACAAAGAGAAATTCCATTCAAAATAACAGTCGATAGTATAAAATATTTGGGAATATATCTACCAAAGGAGAGTCAGGAATTATATGAGCAAAATTACAAAACACTTGCCACAAAAATAAAGTCAGATTTAAATAATTGGAAAGACATTCAGTGCTCTTGGATAGGCCGAGCGATTATAATTAAGATGACAAATACTCCCTAAACTAATCTATTTATTTAGTGCTATAGCAATCAGACTCCCAAGAAACTATTTTAATGACCTAGAAAAAATAACAACAGAATTCATATGGAACAACAAAAGGTCAAGAATTTCAAGGGAAGTAATGAAGAAAAAAATTAAGTGAAGGTGGTCTAGCTGTACCTGATCTAGAACTGTATTATAAAGCAACAGTCACCAAAACCATTTGGTATTGGCTAAGAAATAGACTAGTTGATCAGTGGCATAGGTTAGGTTCACAGGGCAAGATAGTGAATAAAAATAGCAATCTAGTGTTTGACAAACCCAAAGATCCCAAATTTTGGGATAAGAATTCATTATTTGACAAAAACTGCTGGGAAAACTGGAAATTAGTATGACAGAAACTAGGCATGGACCCACATTTAACACCACATACTAAGATTAGATCAAAATGGGTCCAAGATTTAGGCATAAAGAACGAAATCATAAATAAATTGGAGGAACATGGGATGGTTTACCTCTCAGACTTGTGGAGGAGGAAGGAGTTTGTGTCCAAGGGAGAACTAGAGACCATTATTGATCACAAAATAGAAAATTTTGATTACACCAAATTAAAAAGTTTCTGCACAAACAAAACTAATGCAAACAAGATTAGAAGGGAAGTAACAAATTGGGAAAACATTTTTACAGTTAAAGGTTCTGATAAAGGCCTCATCTCCAAAATATACAGAGAATTGACTTTAATTTATAAGAAATCAAGCCATTCTCCAAGTGATAAATGGTCAAAGGATATGAACAGACAATTTTCAGATGATGAAATTAAAACTATTTCCACTCATATGAAAGAGTGTTCCAAATCACTATTGATCGGAGAAATGCAAATTAAGACAACTCTGAGGTATCATTACACACCTGTCAGATTGGCTAAGATGACAGGAACAAATAACAATGAATGTTGGAGGGGCTGTGGGAAAACTGGGACACTGATGCATTGTTGGTGGAGTTGTGAAAGAATCCAACCATTCTGGAGAGCAATCTGGAATTATGCCCAAAAAGTTATCAAAATGTGCATACCCTTTGATCCAGCAGTGCTTCTACTGGGCTTATATCCCAAGGAAATACTAAAGAAGGGAAAGGGACCTGTATGTGCCAAAATGTTTGTGGCAGCCCTTTTCATAGTGGCTAGAAGCTGGAAGATGAATGGATGTCCATCAATTGGAGAATGGTTGGGTAAATTATGGTATATGAATGTTATGGAATATTATTGTTCTATAAGAAATGACCAACAAGAGAAATACAGAGAGGCTTGGAGAGACTTACATCAACTGATGCTAAGTGAAATGAGCAGAACCAGAAGGTCATTATACACTTCAACAATGATACTATAGGAGGATGTATGTTGATGGAAGTGCATATCTTCAACATAGAGAAGAGTTAATCCAATTCCAATTGATTAATGATGGACAGAATCAGCTACATCCAGAAAAGGAACACTGGGAAATGATTGTAAACTGTTATTTTTACCTTCTGAATCTAATTCTTCCTGTGCAACAAAAAATTCGGTTCTACACACATATATTGTATCTAGAATATACTGTAATATATTTAACATATATAAGACTGCCTGCCATCTGGGGGAGGGGCTTGGGGGAGGAAGGGAAAAAATTTTGAATAGAAGTAAGTGCAAGGGATAATGTTGTAAAAAATTACCCATGCATATGTACTGTCAAAAAAAAGTTATAATTATAAAAGAAAATAAAATTAAATTATAAAAATAAATAAATAAATAAAAAAGAAGGAATTATCCCCCAGAAGTCCAAGGATGCTCCACTGTCCATCACTATAAAAGAAAAGGAAATGGATTTCCATATTACTGGGGTGAGAGTGAGGATTATCTTCTTCTCACTCATTGATGAGTGAGTCAGTGCTGGCTAGATTCTTTACAGAATCCTCACTGATACTTCATCTGGAAGAGAGTCAGTTACTCAAGAGTTAGTGTGGCTTTAAAAAGAGCAGAGGAATAATTGATATGGTATTTGCTGCCCACCTACTCCAGAATTTTTCCAGAATTCCAAAATTTCCAAAATTTCTGGAATTTTTTCCAGAAGTATAATATAGTTCATCAATATGACCAAAGCCTTTAATATTGATATAAAGGTGTGTAGAAGATCATGGCAAAATTTGCTTGCTGAAAAAAAATTCACCCAGTATCCCATCTCATGACTCTCCCCCCCTCAATTTCATTTTTGTGGGTGGAGGGAAGAGGAGGAGGAGGAGGAGCAGTGGCACTATCAGCACCACGCATGCAGCAGCTTTTTCCACCCCCTATGAAATGTTTAAAAAAGGCATTAATTAAAGCTAAAAATGTAGGACAGGATATAATCTCATTTGAAAATAGAAGTATGCCCTATGATTGAAGAGTTTGACTCTTCAGGTCAAGAAAGAAGAAGATACACTCACTCCTTTTAATCTGGAAATTATCAAAGATCTGAAAAATGTTTGCACTCTTTATGTATCTACATAATCTTATATTAATATGGTATTAGAGAATTTGGCTTATGAAATTTTAATCCTCAGTGATTGGAAATTTATAACAAATATATGTTTAGAACCTGGACAAAACTTGTGGCTTTCTGAGTATAGTGAACTCTGTAGGATATAAGCCCAATGAAATAGGCAACCTGGAATTAATATACCAGTCACCTTTGACCAACTAACCAGTTTAGTTCCTTATGCAAACACTTTTGTGCAGATTAATTACCCTGTAGCAGCATATGAGTAAATTGCTTCTGCTGCTATCAAAGCATGGGGCACCCTCCCAGGAAGACAACATAGAGGGGAAGCTTTCATGAAAATAGAGCAAGGTCCAAATGAACCTTTTGCTGATTTTGTGGGATGTGGACAGAGAGCTGTCATGAACTATTGGTGAAAATGTAGCAACAGAAATTATGATAAGACAACTTACTAGATAACATGCTTATGAGGACTGTAGAAGAATTATATTAGCACTATACAAGGATGCTTCTTTAGGGGAGATCATAAGATACTGTACCACAGTGGGTACAAATAGCTTTTATACCCAGGCTATGATGCAGACTACCCAAGATCCAAAAATGGAAAGACAGGGTTCCTTTTGGCAAGGACTTCCAGAGAGACTTGTCAATGTTTTCAATCTGGTAAAGTAGGGCAGCTGAGAGCTCAATGTTGGCATAGAAGACGTGGTGGGAGAACAAGACCCCAAACTCTATGTCCAAAATGCAACAGAGCCTTCCATTGGGCATCAGAATGTAGAATGACTCAGGGAAATGAGAATCAGGGGCCAGCTCCAGGGCCCCAGGCAAAAAACATTTGGAACATGATGGCAGTCAATATCATACCCAGAGAGTCTTTAGAAGTTCAGTGTCTATACATACATTGATTTGGGAGTTTGGGGAATATGTAGCTAATATCCCAGTCACTAATACAGGTAGATAATATGTGACTTATCAACCAGAGAAGTAGTAGCATCAGGGTTACTGATATACACTCTTGATAGTCAATCTGGTGATATTTATCCAGATTTTGACTCCCAATAAGAGAATCCAAGAATATTCTGAACTGCAGCTGTTACAGCTGACCATCTTATGCTCACTATCTATATAAATGGAATACCATTAGAAGGATTGGTAAACACAGGTTCAGATCATACAGACATTAGAGGTACCAATTGGCCCAGTCATTGGCCAAAGATTAAGGCAGACTCCTATACATCTGACAAAGGAGGATCAATAGCAGCTAAAGTTAGTGCTAGCCCTTTGAGATGGATATATTTGAAAGTAAAACAGAAGTTTTTACTCCTTTTATAATTAAAAAAATCCCCATCTATCTATGGGGAAGAAACATCTTCTACAGTTAGGATTATAAATGAGTACTTCACCTTTTTTGTCAGGGCTGCTATTGAAAGCCTGCCTGCACTCTCACTTGTTCCCATTCAATGGAAAACTGATACACTAATGTGGATAGAGCAGTGACCCTTTGCAGGCCTTATTAGATATAGTACAGGAGCAACTTGACTAAGGAAACTTACAACCTTCTCTAAGTCCTTGAAATTCCCTTGTATTTGTAAGAAAGAAATCTGGAAAATGGAGGATATTGATTGATTTAACTAAAGTAAATGAACAGATGGAAACTATGGGAACTCTTTAGCCTGGACTTCTATCTCCTACTCAATTTCCTAAAGAGTGGCCTCTTTGGGTTATAGACATTAAGGATTGTTTCTATTTTATCTCTTTGGATAAGGACGATATGAAGAGATTTGCCTATTAAGTACCCAGTATTAATTTAGCTGAGCCTTATAAAAGATATGAATGGACAATTTTGCCACAGGGAATGAAAAACAGACCTACTATGTGTCAAATGTATGTTGCTGCTGCTCTTACTAGAGTAAGAGTAAGAAAAACATTTCTAAAAGTTATGTTATTATATTACATGGATGATATCTTGGGATGTTCACCTCAGGAGCAAATATTCGAAGCATGTCTACAAAAGACCACAGATGCACTAAAGAACTACACATTGTATGTAGCTCCAGAAAAAATTCAAAGACATGCTCCTTTTCAATATTTAGGATATGAAGCCAATACTCCTTTATTTCAGGCAGCCCAAGAATTTCATTCTAAATATCATCAGGCTGCTCGAGCTTTATGTTTGCAATTTGGGATAACAAAAGAGGAAGCTAGGAGCTTCCTTTGCTTTCCATGCCCCTATGCTTTCTTCAGGAAGAACCCTTGTGGTTTGAGACCCAATGAAATTTGGCAAATGGATGTGACCCATTATAAATCTTTTGGTTGTCTGTCCTTTATCCAGGCTGCAGTAAACATCTTTTCAGGATTTACTTTTGTAATACCAACAGCAAAAGAAACAGCAGAGTGGTCACTGAATTCCTTATGCAAGCATATGCAATTATGGGGCCAGAAGCAATAAAAACAGATAATGGACTTGCATATACTTCTAAACATTTTGCACACTTTTGTGCACATTATCAGATTTTATACACCACTGGCATATCTTTAATTCTCACGGACAGGCAATAGTAGAGAGGGGAAACAGCAACATCAAGATGCTCTTCCAAAAACAAAAGGAAGGGGAAGCCATAGGTAATCCTAGAGAATTTTTTAAATTTAGCTCTTTATGCTATTAATTTTTTTGACTTTTGATAAAGATGCACTGGCTCTGGCAGACAGATTTTATAACCCACCAGAAGGGTAAGTCCAGTGTGAGCAGCTCCACCATCTTTAGATAATCACCAAGTGATGTGGAGAGATCCAGAAAGTGGTGAATAGAAGGGACCAGATAAGTTAACTGCTTGGGGGGAGAGGGTTTGCTTGTACCTCTGCAGATGGAGAAGGAATCAGATGGGTGTCAACAAGCCATATTCACCTTGTTCATGGGAGAGAGACAGAGAAGACCCTTGAAACAAAGGAGAAGACCCAAGAAACATCGGGTGGTTCCATCTCTGACAATCTGTGCCATTGAAAGAATCTGACAGTTAACCCTATGTGTATGGCAATTGACTCATGAATACAAAAAATTGTTGATGAGACAGTGCAGCACTTCAAAAATATGTAATTGGTGAAAAAAGAAAATATGATATTATAAAATATAGTTGATAGAAGCCAGCCTTGATGTTAGGATTTTGGTTTAAATCCTGCCTACAACCCAATAATACATTGTTGGTAAAGTTGTGAAATGGGATAACCCTTTTGGAAAACATTTATAATTATGCAAACAAAGTGATTAAACTGTTTATATCTTTTGCACTACAAATTCCATTACTTGAGAAAGTTATGAACCAGGAAGAAAATCTCCATATATTTCTAACTGTTTATAGTAACAATTTTTGTGATAAGTAAGAAGTTGAAACAAAGTAGTTGCCCGTCAAGTAGGGAAAGTCTAAACAAATGACTGAACATGAACAATAGAGTATTACTATTCAGTAAGAAGTAATGTATGTGATGAATATAGAGAAGCATAGTAAAACTGTATGAACTGATATTGAGTACAGTAAGTAGAGTCAAGAACACAGAATATATGATAACCAAAACAATGTAAAGGAGGTGAAAAATAACAATTTCACAGCAAAAAAAAAATCAAAAGTAAATGTAACAAAATTATTACAATTAACCAGTACCTGAATGAAGAGATATAATAAAATACCTCCAGCTTACTTATTTGTAATGAAGACTGGTCTATAGTTGTTACAAATCATACATGTTTTCAGAATTTTTTGATGCATCAATTGCTTATGCATTTTTTCTTAAAATGTAATTTATCATTACCTGAGAGGGGTAAGAGATAGAATATGTGTGATAGTTATGATCATGTAAGAAATAGAAAATATCGAGAAAAAAAATTATCTTTGCTCATTCTGAGAACAAAATGCATCCTCTCAGCATTTTAGAAAAATCTGACTATTTTTGTCCCATTCTGGATATGCAACTCAGGCTAAAGTCATCTAATCTCTCAGTATTCTAGATAACTAGACTATAAATTGTAAAGAAAATGTCATTCTGCTTTAGGAGAGGCAACTTGCTCATCTTGGATTACCTTATTGATAAAAATCACAGGTTTTTCCCTATCGTGCTGACCCTCATTATGATGTGGAGATTTATTATATTATTCTGATTAATCAAATGTCATTTTTGAACAAGTATTGAGCATCCACAATCTGTTAAGCAATTCTTTGTTATCTGACAACCTTTTTGCCAATTCAAAATTTGTATTTTTCCTGGGCAAAATGATTTTTTGACAATGCATAGGAAATAGATATTTTTATATCTGAAAAGCTAAAGCAATCCCAATTACATGTTATTACACATTGCCATTTTCCTTATATTAACAATCTCAGCACACAGAGATTTTTACTAAATTGCATATGGTATGGTATGAGTTGGTCACTCTCAGGAAAAATTAAAATGATAAAATTTTAAATGTAGAAGGGACTATACAGATCATCAAACCAAACTAATTTTCAATTTTGCTGATGAAGTAGCTTAAGTTGAGAGAGCTTGAATGATCTGCTCAATGTTGTACATGCAGAGTTAATGGCAGACTTGATTTAGGTTCAAATATCCTTTTTTTTCAGGCCAGTGCTCCTTTTGAGTTGTCTCTAAATATAGTTCTCCCATTCATTTAAATAATGATAGTTATAAGATCATAAATGGAGATATAGAAGGGACGACCCTAGAGGTCAACTAGCCCAATTCTCTCTATGCCTCAGTTTTTACATAAAACCAGTCCTTGAATTGCTTCAAATTCAGAAGAGCAAAATATATTTGTTTCTCAATTTGCTGTACTTAAGGAGAAGTTACATTTTATTAGATAATAAAATTTGATAATGTTTTCAACTTCAGAAAATGTGGTCTATTACTTTATTCTATTTATCCTATTCCTCTGGACACTGGTCACAATTCACATGGGATAGTAGTTACAATTCTAAAGAAGGAAAACAGGGAAAAATATAGAATTCAGTAACCAATATAGAATCTGTAAATATAAAAAGCTTTGATGATAGGGAGTATTGTGCAGTTGAGTCATTTTGCAGAACTGCCTATTTCTGGGAGGAGTAACCAGGACAAGAAACATTGAACTGGTGTCCCATCATGGAGTTAGAGGAAGTCAGTCAATTAGTCAGCAAACGTTATTCAAACACCTACTATATGCTGAGCACTGTGTTAAGTACTGGAGATATTTTTTAAAAAAAGTTAGAAGAA
The DNA here is from genome assembly GCF_048593235.1 of Sminthopsis crassicaudata. NCBI lineage: Eukaryota > Metazoa > Chordata > Mammalia > Dasyuromorphia > Dasyuridae > Sminthopsis > Sminthopsis crassicaudata. The sequence goes on from NC_133619.1 coordinate 451,321,969, forward strand.
TTCCTGTTCTCAAGGAGGAACTCTATGGAAAGAAGCAGTCATAGCTAATAATAAGAACAATGGTCCTAAGAGAAAACAATATTGGTGCTAACCCTCAAAACTCTCTCCTGGAACCTTCATCATTCCCAAAAGAGTCAGAACAGAAAACTCAGAAGGTATGAAAATGTATCATTGCAAATATCGATAAGTCCTTCCCCAAAGGTTTCTTACTTTATAGCTTAATCATTGTCATTATTTTAAAACAAAGATTTTTTTTATTTTCAAAACATATGCATGGATAATTTTCAATATTCACCCTTGTAAAACCTTATATTCCAAATTTTTCCCTCTTAGCTTCACCTCCGCCCTTAGACAGCAAAAAATCCAATATATGTTAAACATGTGCAATCCTTCTATATATATTTCCACAATTATCATATTGCACAGGAACATCAGATCAAAAATGAAAAAAAAATGAGAAAGAAAACAAAATGCAAGCAAAACTAACAAAAAGAGTGAAAATACTATGTTGTGATCCACACTCAGTTTCCACAATCCTCTATTTGGGTGCAGATGGTTCTCTTCATCACAAGACCATTGGAACTGGCCTGAATCATCTCATTGTTGAAAAGAGTTATGTTAATCAGAATTGATCATTATATAATCTTGCTGTTGCTGTGTACAATGATCTTCTGGTTCTGCTCATTTCACTTATCAGTTCATGAAAATCTCTTCAGCCCTCTCTGAAATCATCCTGCTGTTTCTTATAGAACAATAATATTCTATAGTATTCATATACCATAATTTATTCAGCCATTCTCCAATGGATGGACATTCACTCAATTTCCAGTTTCTTACCATTACAAAAAGGGCTGCCACAAACATTTTTGCACATGTGAATTGCCATCATTTTTGAAGAGAAACTGAGAAAGCTGCACATCTACTTATAAACTGATCATTTGTTCTTCATATTTCTAAGTCTGTAATGACAAGGAAACATGCTCTAAGTGCTTAACTATGATTGAGCTAAATTGAAGTTTGGCCTTATCTAATAGCAGACAGAACAAGTTTGTTTAAGTAGGACTCTTTTAAAACACTTGGCTAATACTATGGCTTCCTTTCTTTGTAATAGCTTAATACACACCCTTTGTATACTCCAGTGTACTGGGTATCCAAAGAGTGGATAAATCAAAATGATTTAATTCAGATGTAGAACACAGTTTGTTATACGATGATACAAACCTCTTGTTCTGGGAGTCTGGATATTTACTCAGTAATGGAGAGAGAAATGAAAGACAAGCCCTTTACTTATCACCCAAGATATAATAGACCAAGTAAACATTTTAAAGGGTGTGAAAAAGAAAGAAAAGATTGGCTATAACTTACTCATTTATTACATTTATTGGATATTCCTGTCACTACAATAGCCCATTTACAAATATAGCTGAAGAAAAGAGATTTAACATTTAGAGAATTTGTTATAAACCATTCCAAACATCTTTAATCTAAGTATGTCAGAGTGGAATGCCACTGGTGTTTCTGATTATTTGGCAGAAGGGTTTGCAAAGAAGATAATGAGGCAAGAGGCCTATTTTTGGAAGTTGTGTAATCCAGAAAAGATTTTAAATGAAGACTTCATTAGGAATAATAGCAGTAAAATTTTGTCTTTGTTTTTGTTTTTAATTTTAGGGGATTATGAAGAAATAGGTTAACAAGTACACATTAGATCAAATAGAAAGTCACAGAAAAAACAAAGAAAATGGGAAGTCATCACAGTTCCTGAAGCACACATTGTACAGATTAAATGCTCAACAGACCAACAATGACTTATGTAGGACAAAAAAAGAAAGAAAACTTCAAAAGCTTTTTGTTACATCAAGAAAAAAAAACACTATTCAATTGCCCATATGCTTAAGTTATTTTTAACATGGATGTGTTTAAACCATTTTCATAGCATCAACAGCCCTCTATTTTCCATTGTTTTGTTTTTGTCCTTTCTTAGGTTTAGTCATGAAATCTACCATTTTTGTACCATTTGAAAAATACATCTGATTTTGCATTTGCTTGAAAATAAAAATATCTTTAGGAACAATTTTAGGTGTAGGATTTAAAAGGATATAACTAACTTTTGAAATTGTCTTTATATTTGGATCAATTTACGACTTGGCAAAGTCCAGTTTTTATACATTTAAGAAACAAATTTCAGATAAATCTAATTCTAGACTATATATATTTGAGGTATTTAAATTTGTGATCATAGTATCATAAAGGCAGAGAGGGGGATGGGTGGATTCCAGAGTTGAATGAAATATTTTGAAGTACTTGTGTGGTGCTTTTTAATATTCTAGATACTATATAAATTACTAACTATAATTAAAGAGTTTCCTAGAGCATTGAGAGCTTCTGTGCCTAGCTTAGAATTGCTTTACAACCTTGTATGAGCTAAGATAAATAGAAATTGTTGTTGTTGTTGTTGTTGTTGTTGTTTGTTTTAATACACCAAATATGGCCTCAGACACTTAGCACTTCCTAGCTGTGAGACTCTGAGCAAGTCACTTAACCCTGATTGCCTCAGCAAAAAAAAATATAACCAAGTAAAAGCAAAAGGTGTATTAAAGGCATATTTTATTTAATAATTTTAAAAGTTGGTTCAATGAAACATTTGAAGTCAAAAGTACTAGACTTGGGGTCAGATTCATCTGAATTCTGTTTTTTAAAACTTAATAGTTATGTGACCTTGGGCAAGGACAGTCTAATTTCATCTATAAAATTAAAGAATTGAGTTAATTCATTAATATTTTTTTTCAGCTGTTTTCAGAGAATTGCAGAATTGGAAGGACTTCCAAAGAGTAGATATATCTAATCTCTTGAGTCAATCTGTTTCATTTTTGGACAGATGTAGTTGTTACGAAGTTTTTTTTTTTCCTGAAACCAAATCTAAATATGCTTTTTTACAATGTATAATTCTTTCTCTATTTAAAACTCTTCAAATACTTGAAGAGAGTTATCTTATTCACTATGAAAGAACTTTTCTGTGGGGTAAACATTCCTAGTTTCTTTAACTCATCTTTATAAGACATACTTTCAAGACTTTCACCAATTTTCCCTTGATGCTCTACAGCTGATCAATGTCTTTTTAAAACTGTGTTGTCTATTAAGGTGAGACAGTATTTCAGATGAGATCTGAGAAGGGCAAAGAAAGTTGAGTCCATCACTCACCAATTCTTGGAAACACCATTTACTCAATGCAGATTGAGGAGTTTGCAGTCTATTGACTTTATTTTTTTGTGTGAAATTGGGACATAATTTCTTCTTTCTTAATATTATTATACCTATGGCATTTTCCATGATTGCACCTACAATCCTTCTGCCCATTGGGAGGGGGATATAGGTTCATATGGGGCAGGTGACAAATTCATAAAGGACACCTAGATCTTATTTTTCTATCTCTTTGCTTATATTTGATATTAGTTTCCTGATAGTCAATTTTCTTCTGTCATTTTAAGGATCAAGGTCTTATTCCTTTGCAGAAAAAAAGGTATAAGAATTGAGCAGTTCTGATTTGTTTTTTTTTGTTTTGTTTTGTTTTGTAAAGAAAAATGTTTTTCCTGTAGTCCTTACCTTTTTTTTTTTTTTAACCATTATCAGCTAATTCTGCATTTAGTATTCCTATTTTATAGGACAATGTTCCACTTATACTGTAGTTGTTTTTGCATTCATATTCTCTGGATATTTCATCTGAAAACATAAATGTTAGTGAGTTCCCTATGACTCCACATCAGTTTCTTCAGACAAATGTCATTTTTTTTCTCCTAATTGGACTTGTTATTTTGTTTGTTTTGGTTTTGGTTTTTGCCTTTAAAATATCCTTCCTGAGCTTTTTCCACCTTATATAAGGTGACCTCTCTTAAAGCATTTTTCTATTGGGTTCTGACCTACATTTCTGTTGTTATGTTCAGGCAAGCTTTCTAGAGGACCTTGGGATCAGGACAGCCACCAAAAAGGCTGGTCAAAAATGGAATGTCTCTTTTCCAGTCCTTTTCAGCCCCTAAATTACCTTAGTATGATTACATCATAATAGCATACTATGTATGTGTGAACTAGAGAACCATTACATTACCATGCTAAGTACTAAGTATATGTATACTAAAGAACCATTATCTCATCAATTCCACTGAGTTATCACCTTGTTGTAAGTATCTTTGTTTCAAGTATACTTCTCCAAAGTTCCAGCTCTCTACACATTTCATCTTAAAATTTTGAAATATGCTCTAATGCTATGATCATATGAATTATTAGTGAAGGAAATATCTAGGAAGTTACTCTTCACATGACTTAATTTCTCTATTAAAATTAAATAAAACTAGACTTTAATTTCAAAAGATTAAATTCTGCCTTGTCAAACCCCAAATACAAAAAACTATCAGGTACATGCCTGATTTCTGAATGTAAACTGTTATATTTGTACTGGGGGTATGATGAGAGATTCAAACAAATAACAAACGAAGAAAGGGGGACAAAACTAGAAATAGAAAAAAAAAGAAAGCATTCCACATAACTATTGGGGGAAGTCATGTTTCCTGCTTGGGTTATAGAAATTGAAAGAAAAAGCATTTACAAAATGGCATGGAGATAGTAATGGTGGCTTTGCTTGCTCTTCTATAGTATTCAATAAGTCTTTCAGTGCAGTTTCTATGCCTTGACACACTGCCTTCTGGGTTCTCAGCTTAAGCTCTGTTGCCATGTGTCAACACAAAATATTATATTCATGTCTAGACTGAGCAGAACTCCCATTTGTGCCAGCTCAGATCCCACACTTTGGATATCAGGCCATATTCTTTGCTTCAGTACCACCAGTCTAATTATACTTTTTTTTTCCATCTTTCCATTATATTTTGAAAAACCTACTTAGGTTTTTTTGTTGAGAAAATTTCAACTTTAAATGCTAGAAATTTTATATTTAGCTTCTGTTTTTATTGTTTGAATAGCTGAAATATAGTTAGGAAGCCTACTGGGCAATGCCATTGTTTAACATTATGTTCTACTGAGTACCATTCATTATTTGGACTCAAGAAATGTTAAATGCTGAGACTTATCCTTGCTCACTATCTTTTAAAATGCTCTTACCTCTGACACTCACACAATATTGAGGTCCTTTAATTCTATGTAAATCCATAAGCATTTGTTCAACACTTTTACTTAGTTGCCCACACATCTTTTACTGTATGTTTCTGTATCAACAATTGTTTCACTCAAGTGGCCAGCTCAGAGAACAACTATGTTTATTCTTCATGCTATAAACATTTATAGAGTAACTACTATGAAGTCAGAATACAGTATTATGATGTTTAGGAGAATATAGAAAAGAAAACAGATTTTACAGTAGACACATCTTGGGATTTGTCTACTATAATCTTGAGGATAGAATTGATTGCATTTTTGAATTATAACCTTAACACCCTAATGCAGTACCTAGAACTTAATGAGAGCTAAGAAGACAAGGCATGCATGCATGAAGTAATTAAAGAATATAAATGAATAGAGAACAATGTAAATGCCTAACTGCTAAGGAAGCATATGATAAAGCAGTGCACAGAATAGGATAGTATTTTAAAAAGAATAGGCTAGTATTAAATTTATTTCCAGACAACTTTCAACTGAATCTCAAAGAAAATGTTAAATAATTATTGGTAAAGAAGAAGAAAAAGAAGGACTTTAGATGGTGGGAATAACATATGAGAAGGTGTAATGTTTTATAACAAGAAGCACTAAATAAATGTATTCTGTATGCATAAATGAGAATTTTGACTCAGCTCGAATATCTTCTCTGAAAACATTTATAGCCGGAAATGATTACTCCATCATCTGATCTCATATCACCTTATACTTCCTTTATATACCCAAATTATTCTAATTTAGATTCAAATTATCTATGCTCAGAATTTCTTATATCTATTGTGCTTTTTTAACTTGAGAGCAAAAATCATGTCATTTCTTTTTCAGGTTTAAGTTAGATTAAATGACCTCTGAAGTTCTTCTAACTCTGATATTCTATGATTGTGTGATCTTTACATCTATCAATCTACCATCACTAGGCAAAATATATTTCAACCATGGGCTATATACATAATATATATTTAATGAGTGACAGAAGTTAACATTAGATAAGTGAGTTTGTACATAACGTGTATGTATGATGACTAACAGCCTTGTCTTGGAATTGAGGTTTTGTTTGATGAACAATAGGGAGATTCTGAATTAAATCTTTGAGAAAAAATGATTGTTATAGTTGTATTCTGGCTTGAATAAAACAATGAGATGACTAGACTATAGGAAAATCAGACGTGAAGTCATAAAAGGCATGGATTAGGTAGTGGCTATAAAAATAAAGAGAGAAAGCCACCTGAGGGAAAATGCAGAGGAATCTTCAGGATTTTGGTAATGGACTAGTTAACTGTTCTTTACAGAGCTTCATATAACACAATCAAATATTCAATGATTGCCGTTGGATGATGATGATGACACGACCTAACAAATGTATATTTTGCAATAATCTATTAAATGAAAATAACATCAGCAAATCTTCCATTCCAATTAAATGAATTAAAATTGCTTGCCAAATTTTGACTAGGTTTGCAAAAACATTAGGAAAATGAATAGAGAGGTGTCAATCCATGTACTTCTATTGAAAGGAGGATGAAAATGACAAAAAGCAAACTGTTATTCCTAAGAGACTGACTCCTAGTGCCATCTTGTGTTCATAATGTATTTCTCCTACTTCTGCTCTCCTTAGGTTTGTTTTTAAAGATGGATTTTCCTGATGCCAAACTATAACTCAGAAAGAAATATGGACACACCTGTCAACATTCTAAGCCAAATGAATAGCTTCTATGATATAAAAAATATTTTTAAATATTTTAAATATCTCCTAGCTGCCTATCCAACATGTTATTTGTAGTTTCTGTGTTCACTCTTTTGCTACTAGTGCATTCTGTTTTCTGCCAAAATGTGGTCAACAGCCAAGGGTCATGGGAAGCTGTATTGGGAACAGATGGGCTCTGTGCTGAATTAAGAACAGAACTAAAGAAAGCCTGTTATCTTAAGAGTAGTCGTAGTTGGAGGAGGAGCATGGCCAGAGGTTGGGGGAAAGGAAGTTGTATCTCTAATTATGCTCCCATTCTTAACTTGCTTTGGGCATTTCAAGTTGTATCCAAAACTTACCATCTAGGAAGAATGCATGCTTACATAAATACACACACACACACATACATACATACATACATACATTCATTCATATATATACACATATATATACATATATGCATATATATGTATATACATATATATATGTACATGCATGCATTCATACATAAACACAAAATACACATACTTATATTGAGAATTAATTTAGGTAAAATATCAAAGTCTCTAAAATTAATGTAAATTTTGAGTTATACCATTTTGGGGTAGGGAGTAAGAAAAGACATGATCTCTTTTTCTGAAAGGCAGTCAGATAGTATCACTTCTCTCTCTTTTCACTTTTCTCCTCTCCTCTCTCTCTCTCTCTCTCTCCCTCTCTCTCTCTCTCTCTCTCTCTCTCACACACACACACACACACACACACACACACACACACACACACACACACCCCTTTCCAAAGCAATTAGAGCTCCCAGTTCAGGGAACAAAAATTGAAGCTAATAAAACTATCAGTTTCCATTTCTAAAGCTAGGGAACATTTTTTTTTTCTAGATCCTTACATATCCAAGGGACACTTTAAATTGAAGGCTTTCTCTATTCATAGAAAAATTGCAATTTTCAGTATTCTAGGAACAAAAATGTTTAGAGTTTACCTTTTTTGTATATTCCTCTTTTTTCCTCTTTTTGAGGAATTCTTCTCTGAAATGATGCCTATATACACAGATACCAGACCTATCTATGACACAGATAGATAGTCTTCCAAATTAAAATCAGAATAGCCTTTGGTTAATAAAGTCAAAAATCATGCCTTAGATGTCTGGATTGCTAACAAAAAAACCAAATGTCTGCTGTGTTCAGTTCAGTATGGATAGTGAATTTTTTTTGAGAAGTCAGTTATTTAACATAATGAAATATTCTGATAACTGAAATATATATGCTATTCTTTCATTGCTATGGTTGATGAGCCTCTTAAGTGTCCAACAATAATTAATCTATTGGGAATCTTCTCTTTAAGAATAGTTGTTAGATTCTATATAAACTTTAGTATGGGCAGTATCTTCCCCTTCAGCCTCCAAGTCAATAATACTTGTTACATTTACAGTATATTAATTAAAATTTCATACCCCTATGACCAATTCAACAATAAGCTTAATTATTATCAGTTAAAGAAACCTAGCAATTCCCTCCATAAAAATATATATTTCATATATGACAAACAAGAAATTCATTGCAAGCAATTACTCAAAATGTCACCTCCTTTCTTTTAATCATAAATATCCATTCATTCTTTTGTAGAATACATATTTTGGTTGATTTGAAGTACATTTCTGAAGGGAGGGGGAGGAAAAGAGCTAAATAGTACAACAGAATTCTGACCAACCAGGGGACATCTTTACTATAAGCCTGCTACATCTAATTATAAAAGATGAAGGTTTTGAAATTTGCATAATTGCAAGTACTGGTAGAGGTCGGTAACATATTTGCATTATCTACTTATGTTCCATACCAACACTTTTAAGTACCACTTATCAAAAATAAGTCTACTAAGTCAGATGCTTGTAGGTGTCAGAATTCCGTAACCTACATGTCTTGTGTGTGTGTGTGTGTGTGTGTGTGTGTGTGTGCACGCGTGCGTGTAAAACTAAGGTTTCAATGGCTTTGTAAAATCCATTTATAGATGTTAGTATATCTCATTTTCTGTGTTTTTAAAAATAAATGGCAGATCAGATACTATACCTAGAGAAAGAGAAATGTATTTGTAGGTATCAGTGAAGTCCAATGTAATCATTTATCCACTTTGCAAATAATCATTCAATTTGTCATAATTCAGCATAACTAACCACCTTTATAAACATGACACTTGGGTACTGAAAGTGCATGTATACTCAATGATAGGAAGAAGGTATATAGAAATTGGGAGAAATCATTAATTGGTTCATTACTCAAAAGGATATTAAGTGAGACAATTAGTGTTTTAACTAGTAAATAAATGCCAGTCATCACTTAAGTCATTTGCTTAATTAAAATAAGTTTTTTATTTTATTATACATGATACAAAGTAACAGTGGATAGAGGGCTGGATTCAAAAGCAATAAGACCACCTATGACAGAAACTAATTGTACAATCATGACCAAGGCATGACTTCTCAATGTTCTAGGCAACTACGACCGTAAAATACAGAAATATTGCCAGCCTTCACCCAATATATATTTCTAGTGAAATAAGCAGTACAGTCAATTTGAGTCTCTATTCTCTTAATTAGGTTTTACTATCACAAACATGTTAAACAGGTTATAACATCCTTAAAGAAGGAAAGTAAAGATTCACTTCAATGCTATAATATTTATTAAATGAATAGTTTGGGAATGACTAGGTATTGGGAATATGAAGACAAAACAGCAGACTTTGCTTTCAAAGACCTTAAATTATATTTACTTTTCAAACAACCCACCCAAGTTTAAAGATTTTTTCATTGCACCTTCCCATTGTCCTTTAATCTTTTTCATGAATGTCAAGCTATCAATGGGAGATATTAGATGATTTTAATGAAGAGAACTTTTACTTTATCAAGTCAAAGGAGAAAATGTTTTTCACAGAGAAGATGTTGTGGTTTCAGAGTACCAATGATGAACAGTAATCTCCATTTCCTAGGACATAAGTGATAATCTCAATATTAAGACTGAGACAAACATTTTTGGACATGGCTAATATAAGGGTTTCCAGAAGATTTGGAAAAGAGTGTTTTCTAAATTAAGGGTTAAATGATGAAGTGAATAGAAGTATGCACTTAAACACACATATGTACATATGTTTAGAGATAGGATGTGAGATTCTATAGCAAATTATTCTAACAACTATCTGTAATAATGCATTGGTCATAGTTATAATTAATAGTTCATTTAGAAGTACATATCAGAATATGTGAAACCATTTATGTACATTTCATCATAAGAAATACTTTAGGTTATACAAGCAAGCATTTGTGGATTTTGTATGAGGATTATTAGTTATAATAAAATTAATTGTAAATGTGCTCATGGAAACATTTATAATAAATGTTCAAATAAATAGGAAATAATATTTCAAATAAACATTTGAATATTCCAAATAAAAGGAAAAGGCATTTTTCTTTCTGAATATAGCAAAACAGCCATACCAACTATTAATATGTAAAGTCACCAACCTCTAAATAAGAATTCTCTACTATTGCCAGTACTAATAGCTAGCACTAATATAATGCTTTAAGGTTTGCAAAACACTTTGCAACTATTTCCTTTTATCCCCCAAACAACTCTAGAAGGGTGCTATTTATATCCACATCTTACAGATGAGGAAACCCAGACAGACAAATTAAATGACTTGCTCAGGGTTATATGTAGCCATATGGTCAACCCACTTTAACACCATCAATTTAATTTGGTGGGCAGAGAAGATTTGGAGCTGAGACAGTGGTCTGGACCTCTGATTTCACAGCCACAGGGAACTGCCATTGTATAGATTCTATTTGTCAATCTCAGTTATACGACTTTCCATGGCAGGTACTTATTTGAGACTCTGAAACATTATCCAGTTTATCCATATTCACACAACTAATCTGCATCAGAGGTAGCACCTGAATTCATGTTAGTCATTTATCCCCTTCACCACACTGTCTCTTCCCTGCTTCATAGAATTGTTACATCTAATACTATTTATAAATGCACAACACAACTCAGCCTAACAGTTCAAAAGAAACATATTGACATGCTGAGAGTTATTCTAAACAATAGTTGCAGAATGCCACATAGTAGCATATTAGGTCTGAGGACCACTGGGTGCACAAAAACAGTTGCCAGAAATAGCTTTGTTGTCAGGGCCACCTACCTACATTTCATAGAATCAGAGAATTTCAGAATTGGAAGGGACCTTAGAGGCCATCTCATCTAACCTACACTTGAACAGGAAACCCCTTCTTTACCAGCTCTGCCAAATGGTCATACAAGCTTGCTGGCAAACTAGAGAAGAGTAAAGCCAGGCTCTTAGTGCCTTTGCTCGAAGCATGAAGCCTTTATAAAATAAAGTTTTGGCTATTTAGCTATTGTGAACGTCATGTGGCAATCTAGACACATGAGTTTTTAGTACCATAAACCCTTAGAATCTTTTTTTACATTAATTTTTTGAGTCCTATTGCCTCAATTATATATTTGTAAAATTATTTTTTTAAACCAAGTGAAGGACTTTGCATTTATCTCTATTTAATTTTATCTTTTTAGATTCAGCTCTCATTCTAGCCTGTCAAATTCATTTTAGATCCTGACTTCATCACTGAATATGTGAGCTATCCCTTTCAATTTGTATCATCTGCAAATCTGATGGCTATGTCATTTAGACCACCCCCTAAAAAAACAGATTCTTGAATCCCTAGGACACTTAGGTTTAATAGATAGAGGTCTAGAATCAGGAAGACCTGATTCAAATCCAGTATCTAACACTTACTAACTGTAATCCTGGAAAAGTCACTTAAATCTCTATTTACCTTAATTTTCTTAACTGTAAATAATTGGTGGTTGTTCTTTGTTCTCAAAGTGGACCAAAATGACAATACTATGTTAGAGTAAAATTACAGTGTATCTAAACATGGCTGATCAGACATATATGAGCTCCGAATGTTCTATCACAAGTTAGGAACAAATAGTCCACATGAGCATATGGGGTAGATTCTTTAAATTTGCTCATCTTCATTTCTTTTGAACTATTTCAATTCTGCTTTACTCATAGATCATAATATCTTCTCTGATAATGGCATTCCATGCTAGGTAGTCTCCCATATCACACAATCAATTCCAAAGTTCTTTAAAGAGACTTTAAGAGTGCAAAATGAGGATAATAGCACCATTTACATTGCTAGATTATTGTGAAGAACAAATAAAATATGTATAAGTGCTTAGAAAATGTGTGGCACATAGTAGGTGCTATATAAATGTTGATTTCCTTCCCCATTACTGTACTGGAAATCTTTTTCCAAGTTTACATTGGAAAAGTAGAACCTATGCATTTGGTTCAATCATTCAAACATTTTTGAATCTCCTAACTCTATCATAGAGCCCAGATATTGTTATTTTGATCATATGGATAACATGAAACTCTCAAATTCTTTGTTGAAATATAGACAAAGATTGAGAGAGAGCTTATGGAGTTAGTCTCTCTTTTACAGATAAGTAAGTTGAAACTGAGAAAAATTGAATGATTTCCCCAAAGTCACATAGATTTTTGACTGTCAAAGTCAAGATTTGAACTCATTTTCCATGATTCTAAGTTTAGCATTTCAGGTCCCCCTATATCATGGTGCCTTATGCTCTGTTATTTCCTTTATCTACTAGTATACTAATTGTTTAAAAAAACAAAAAACAAAAACAAAAAAACCTGGTGTTTTCTTGCTATAACTTAGTGCTGATGAAGCCATTCTTGTTTTTGTGATAATTCCTTCTCTTTCTATAAGTTCTTGAGACATTTGTCTAATAATGCATTCTAAAATTCTGCTAGGAATTTGTCTTGTAGTTTAAAGAACTTCAGAGATTATATTGCTGTTTCTTTCATTTTATCTCTTCTTTTCCCCTTCCTTCCTTCCTTCCTTCCTTCCTTCCTTCCTTCCTTCCTTCCTTCCTTCCTTCCTTCCTTCCTGCTTGCCTGCCCGCCTGCCTTTGTTCCTTTCCTTTTTCTTCTTTTCCTCCCTTTCTTCCTTGTTTATATAGATACTTGAATTAAGGGCAGTTTGACAAATTATTAGCTTCTACTTAATGTTCTGTCTCCCTATTCACTTTTTTTTTGGGGGGGGGTTGTCTTTTGCAAACTGAAGATAATTTTACTTGACATAAAAAATACTCAGTATAATCTGTGATTATATCTACTTTAATGTTCCTTCTAATTTTAGAGATTGAAAAGTATCCCTGCTTATTCATCTTGTGCAATTCAATTCCATTTCCTACCATAGGATTACCACAGGAGATCCATCCAATATTTGGAAGCTTTCCTTGGTCTCTCCTGATATCCTGAGATAGATATTCATATGTTATTCTGTCTCCTTGACACATGATTGGCCCATCTTTTATTCTTATTATATGATTAATTTTTTAAATATGTGATTTACTCTTGTTCTTCTTTAAAGTTCTTCAGTAATATGATACAGGCTGCTTACATCAATCATGTGCCTTTTCATTGTCCTCTCTGTCACATTCATTTTTAGTTCTTCAGAGACTAATGTTTTCTAGTTTTTGTTATCCTATGGCATGGAGAAAAGCAAATTTGAAAGATAAATACTTCTTCCTTTTCTTCACTGGCTCTTAGCATAATCCTTCTTCAAGGCTCCTTCTTCCTCCCCCCAAAATAGCTTTAAAAAACCCCAAATTGCAAATACCCTTTGCGAATTTATAAAATGACATAATCCTATCTTATCTAACCTCTAAAAGTCTACAATTAAATAGTTATCTTTCCTCTGCTTGAACATACCTAATTACAAAAAATTTACTGCTTTGCTATGAAATTCTCCTCCCATTTATACAAAATATTCTCAATGTAAAAGTTTTGTCCATTGCTCAAAGTTCTTCGTCTTAAACTGTGGCATTCCTTAAAATCAATTTACTCCATTGTATTCAGTTAGTTGTTCTCCCACTAACTTCTATGTCTCTGGCTCCAAACTTTCCTTCTTACAAAACCACAGAGACATGCACTCCAGAGCATTTGAGAACTCAGTAATCTGTTTCTGAATTACCAACAAACTTTGCTTCTAACCTAACTAAGCCTGCTTCATATTTCCCTTGGAAAGGAGACTCTTTTCTTGGTATTTGCCTCATTTAGGTTGAAAAACAAAAATAACTAAATTAGCCCTTTGCTTGTTTATTTCTATATTTACCCTTCTGAGTCATGGGGACTTCTCCACTGAACTTGGCCTATTGTGTCAGTCGAGCTGATTCTTATAGGACCTCACTTAGAGCCCCAAGTTTGGGCACCAAATTAAACAATTCAGGATATCTGTTCTGCATTTTCTTCAACATAAAATCTGTCTGATTTTCCAATTTTAAAATCTAGAATCAGACAATTAGAGACTTTCAAAAGGAAGTCTTTCATGTGCCTACTTAAGAAAAAGAGTCTTTCTAATAGATACATATGAAATTATTTTTTATTAGAATTTTCTCTTTGAGAAACAGAAAATAGTCTACCTCTCAGACCTGTGGAGGAGGAAGGAATTTATGTCCAGAGGAGAACTAGAGATCATTATTGATCACAAAATAGAAGATTTTGATTACATCAAACTAAAAAGTTTCTGTACAAACAATATTAATGCAAACAAGATTAGAAGGGAAGTAACAAATTGGGAAAATATTTTTAAAGTTAAAGGTTCTGACAAAGGTCTCATTTCCAAAATATATAGAGAACTGACCCTAATTTATAAGAAATCAAACCATTCTCCAATTGATAAATGGTCAAAGGATATGAACAGGCAATTCTCAGATGATGAAATTGAAACTATATCCACTCATATGAAAGAGTGTTCCAAATCACTACTGATTAGAGAAATGCAACTTAAGACAACTCTGAGATACCACTATACACCTGTCAGATTGGCTAAGATGACAGGAACAAATAATGATGAATGTTGGAGGAGATGTGGGAAAACTGATACATTGTTGGTGGAGTTGTGAAAGAATCCAGCCATTCTGGAGAGCAATTTGGAACTATGCCCAAAAAGTTATCAAACTGTGCATACCCTTTGACCCAGCATTGCTGCTATTGGGCTTATATCCCAAAGAAATACTAAGAAGGGAAAGGGACCTGTATGTGCCAAAATGTTTGTGGCAGCTCTTTTTGTTGTAGCTAGAAACTGGAAGTTGAATGGATGCCCATCAATTGGAGAATGGTTGGGTAAATTATGATATATGAAGGTTATGGAATACTATTGCTCTGTAAGAAATGACCAGCAGGAGGAATACAGAGAGGCTTGGAGAGACTTACATCAACTGATGCTGAGTGAAATGAATAAAACCAGAAGATCGCTGTACACTTCAATGCTGTATGAAGATATATTCTGATGGAAGTGGATATCTTCAACATAAGGAAGATCCAACTCACTTCCAGTTGATCAATGATGGACAGAAACAACTACACCCAGAGAAGGAACACTGGGAAGTGAATGTAAATTGCTAGCACTACTGTCTATCTACCCAGGTTACTTACACCTTCGAAATCTAATACTTAATGTGCAACAAGAAAATGGGATTTACACATTGTATCTAGGTTTTATTGTAACACATGTAAAATGTATGGGATTGCCTGTCATGGGGGGAGGGAATGGAGGGAGGGGAGGATAATTTGGAAAAATGAATACAAGGGATAATATTATAAAAAAATTACTCATTCATTTATTTAATTACTCATTCATATATTCTGTGAAAAAATTCTAAATAATAAAAAAAAGAAAAAAAAAGAATTTTCTCTTTGATGATACATAAAATCAAAGATAGGCACCTTTGAGGTAATCAAATCCATTAGCTTTGTTTTACATACAATGAAATGGAGCTTCAGAGGGGTCAAATAAATTATCTAGTCCAAAAGAGATAAAATAGGTAGCTATATATGATAGCATGATTAATCCTGGACATGTTCTCTGAGACACAACAATTTCATGAAGAGGTCAACCATAAATGATTTAGGACAAATATTCATTTCCTAATTTGTAGTTTGGGGCTCTTTCTACTACATTGTACTAACTCCTGATATTGATGATTGTTTAGAATTTTAGTTGTTTTCATATAATTCGGATTCTCAGAATAACTGGAGTCTTGCTTTGAGAGTTTGGGAGCTTTTTTTTTTTAAGATCATTGTATTATACATAGACTTAGAAATGAAAAATCTGAATCTAGTCTCTCTCATTTGCAGATGAGGAATTTGAGTCCTACAGAAACTATAACTTGTCAACCTAACACTGATAATAAGCAAAGAGTTGGAATTTGAACACAAGCCTTTTGATTTCAAATGGAAAACTTTTAAAAGAGACAGGCTTTAAACCAAGAAAGAAATTATTGCAGGAATGTGGAAAGACCCAATGTGAAGATTTACTAGGGTCAAAGAGAAGAGAAAGAGAGTTTTAAAAAAGATACAGGAAATGATAAAACATAATTAACAATGTTAAGTTTGATAATTAAATATTCTTTGGTAGCTTATTAATATTTAGCTGCTTTTCATTTTTGATACATACACACAGCTCAAGGTAAACCATTCATAATAAAGAATTCCAAAACACCATTGCAAATGATATACAAATCTAATGTAACTAGAAGATTTATTTCCTCTTAGTTCAATATCTTGAAGAACATAGGCAGTTTCCAATAATCATTGATACCACAGGAAACCTGGTCATTCTTATTGTCTGCAAACCCAAACTATTCACATTTACTGGAAACCTCAATATTTTAACTTCTGATCCCTAGGTTCACTTCAATTTCTGGCCTCTGGAGATATCTTTTTAACTCAACATTTGCTGTAACTTGATTCCTCCACATTTTCCAGGAAAAAAAAAGCATACCTGGTCCTCTGGTTATATTGTTAATTCTTTGATAACTTAATAGAGTTGTGGCATTATTCACAGACTTTTTAATTATAGAAAATGTAAGATTTACTATTGCCTGAATTCATCCATTAAAGGTTATTCCCAGTGGGAAAATTCTATAGTTTATTCTGAATAAGCACTGCACCAACAAAAAACTGGCTACAATGGTGGGTGTCCATTAGCTAAGCAATGGCTCAATAAATATGACAAAAGAATAAGCATTTTGCCTTAAAATGTAAATATGGGGAATTCCTTAAAAGATCAGAAGACTTCTGTGAACTTGTATGGATTGAAGAAAGCAGATCCTAGGAAAATAACAAGAAAAATGAATACAATGATGTGAATGAAAGGAGCACTAAAATGAAGCAAAACATCTGATTTTAAAAGAGAAATGGGTTTTGGCAGAGAAGTGGTAGTCAATGGATATGGAATATTGCATATAGTCAGATAATAATTATTCCATCTGATTTTATTTAATTGGTTATGTTATTTTTGTTGAAAGTGAAGAGTCATCTGGTTGATTGTGGTGGTATATTCAAAAATGATTTCACTAAAAACATAAAACTAAATATAAAACTAAAACAAATATATTAAATGAAATAAAATAAATCACAAGCACTATCTTTTGTGTTTATGAGTATATTTCTTATCTTTTTTTCTTCCTGATATCAGCAATACATTTTCCAGGACCATGCTGCTACAGGAATGTTTTCTTTCACTGCAGATAACTGATTTGATGGTTTTTGAGCTCCTGACAAATTTGGTGACTTGGCTGATCCACTTTATCCCTTCTTTGTTTGGCCATAGTCTTTCCTTTGGAGGCACCCCTTCCCCATTTGCAGTGACTTTGTGAAAGGTCATTAGACCTGATTTCTCTCAGCCTCCTTATTTCCTCTCTTTTCTTCTTTTTTTTGTCTCCACATTGGGCTCTAAGTATCTTTTGTTTCTCAGGTCCCCTGTAGATTAAGCCTAAGCTCTCCTCTTCTGTTCTCTTTAATTCACAGTCAGAATTGGCGTCTGTATTTCTTAGTCCACTAGATGAATAAAAGCAGGTAGAGTCAATCCAAATCTCAAGCTTTGATTGGACAATCACTTAAAGAACCAATCTTGTCACAAGATCACATCACACAAAATAGCTCTAGGAAACCCCAATGTGAAGTGTCTATTTGATGCCTCACAGAGTAAATTTTTAAATTTTCTAGGTTCATGCATTCTTTTATTCAATAAAATATATAATAAATTTCTCAATCCAAACCAATTAAGGACATATATGACAATGAGAAACAATGTATTAGTGTGCATGTGTGGGAATAGTTAAGAGTTTATATGGCAATATTTCATCATATAAGGAAAGATTTTTGAAAATGTTTTATCAGTGCCATTTATTTTTTACATCATGGCTATTTCTTGATATATTTCCTTTTTCCCTCCAACTATTTTCATTAATTTTTCCCTTTTGTATAGGGGGAAAAAAGCACTGAATTTAGAGTCAGAGGGTTTTGATTCAAATCCCAACCCTAACATTTACTAACTATGTGACTTTGACTGAATCACTTAGTCTCTCTAATCTTCAGTATATCTTCAATTATGAAATGATGGGATTGGCTGGTCTTCCAGCTTTAAATCGATGATTCCATGCAAGGATCCTGAAAGATAATTTGAGCTCCAGCCCTGACCTAGACCTGTGCAGAGGATTTCTCAATAGGACATAATTAAATTAATATTGGTAATTATAATAAAAATAATATCTAATAATAATTAGCATTAATATAGCACCTAGTATGTGCTAAGCCCTACACTAAGCATTTTACCAATGTCATGTCATTTGCTATTTACAATAACCCTAAAAGATAAGTGCTGTTATTACCTTCATTTTATAGTTCAGGAAACTGAGGCAGACAGAGGGTTAATTTATGGAATAAAACAAGCATTTCCATAACATAGTAAGATAAAAAGACATGCAAGATTATACATGAAAATGTAAAACTATTATGTGCAACTTGCTCTCCCTTTTAAGTCACAGAGCTATAAATATCTGAGGCTTATTTGAACTCAGTTCTTTCTGAATATTGGATTATCTACCTACCTGAATATTGTGAAAATTTGGGACTCAGTCTCCCACTAAGGAGGAGGTTTAGTTTTGAATTCCATTAGGCTATTTTAGAATTTTTTATGACATAGAAGACACTGGCACAAGACTGCCCAGCATAGCATGCCCTCATTAGAGAAGGTGCTGTGCTCTGTGAGTAAAGCAGAATTGAAAAAGCCCAAAAGAAATGCATGATGCACAAAATTAGAGAAGCCATCCCAAATTCTCATACTATTTGTGCCTGACTATGGCAGAGCATTCTGAGCTCATGTTAGTCTGATTAGCCGCAGTTGGACATAATGTAACTTGACTCTAACATAGTGATGTCATTTTGGTCCTCTTTGAGAATGAAGGACAACAACCAACCAACCAACCAATTCACACCAAGAATAGTATATCAGACAGAATATGTGAAATTCTGCAATAAAAAGCCTCCCCCATGTCCACTGAGAAGAAAGGAATATATTCATCATCTTTTCTATGTGACCAAGATTTATCATCATACTCACACTGAGTTTAGACTCCTTTTAGTACTATTTCCATTAATATTATTGTAGTCATTATGAAAGTTATACTGATTCTGCTTTATTTCCTCTAGATCAGTTCGTAGTTTTCTGAATTTCCCACAATATATTGTATATAGCTCAATAATATGCATATGTGTGTGTTTTGTATATAATATATATGTAACAATATATATACCATTATATATAAATACATATGTAGATGCCATTATATAATATACCATTATATTCAAATTAAAGGCAGCCAGTTGATTCAGTAGATAAAATATAAAGTCTGGAATCAGGAAGACCTGAGCTCAAATTCAATCTCACATACTAGGATCATGACTCTTGACAAGTTATTTAATGCCTACTTCTCTCAGCTTCTTCATTTGCAAAAGAACGATAATAATAGCACCTACCTTCCTGAGTTGTTGTTAGGACCAAATGAGTTAATAATTGGAGCAAAGCCTGGCAAATAGTAAGCTCTATATAAAAGTTAGCTGTTATATTTAGAAGAAGCTAAGTGGTAAAGTGGATAGAGTGCTGGACCTAGAGGCATGAAGATCCAAGTACAAATTTGACTTTAGCCATTACTCATTATGAGCAAGTTACATAACTTCCATTTGCCTTACTTTCCCCAACTATAAAATGGAAATAATAATAGCACCTATTTCACATATCATTGTGAAGATTAAATTAAATTGAACATATAAAGTGTTTACACAATACTTATTACTATATAAATACTATTTCCTTCCCTTCTATTTCCTTCCTTTCCCACATATGGAAATGTATCTTATTCTTCTCTAGTCAATAAACTTGCAATTTGTTTCCAGATTCTTTGTAGCCCCATTATAGTCTCTATGAATATTTTAGTATTACTTTTTTTTGGCATTTTAGTATTTATTTTTGATTTTCCTTTGTATCTATTCACAGTAGTAGGATTTCTGAATCAAAGAATGATTATGAATAATTTGGTAGTGTTTTTTCCACATAACTGAGGAAAGATATTTCATAGAACACTCACCATGAGCAAACTACCACTGCTAGAACTCTTTTATTCTATGCTTGTGATAGTTTATATTTTCCTTGATTTTCACTCATCAATGTTAAATAGGCATTTTTAAAATTTTTATTTACTTTATATTTCATTTATGGAATAAAACAAGCATTTCTATAATAGTAAGATAAAAAGATGTACATGAAATTTTACAAGGTTGTACATGAAACTGCAAAAGTATCATGCGCAACTTGCTGTTCCTTTTAAATACATAACACTATTATTATGTAAATTTCTTTTTTATTATTATTTTTTTAATTACCAAGCATTTTTTGCTCCATCATCTCTTTATTCTCCACCACATGGTGAGTGGGGGGAGGAGGAGAGAGAGGCAGGAATGAAAAACAAAACCTGAGTAACAAATTAGCATAATGAAGAGAAACAAATTCCCATATTGGCCATGTCCAAAAAAAGGACAGAGTACATTGGGTCTATAACCTTACTGTTCCAGGAAGCTCTGCAGCCCATGATTACATTAGCTTTTTTGGCTGCAACATAAAACACTAACTCATTCTGAACTCTATGTCTATAAATTTCTTCAGATTTTTTTTCAGAATAATTGCTGTCTATCCATGTCCCTTATCTAGCTTATCTATGTGAAGTTGATATTTTAAGAGCAAAATGCAAGGCTTTATATTTATCACTATTAAATTCCATTTTAGGAGATTCAGTCTCAGTTATTCTCTGTCTAGTTAACTTGTCTGCCAAGGCAGTTTTATTAGAGTATGGCCACTGTGAATGCTACACCTTCTCAAAACCACAAGTAAGAATTGGATGAAAATTAGACACCAAATCCATCAGTAAGTTTGGGGGTGTCCAGTCCAAGTTTGTGAAGAATTTACCTGGCAGAATGTGTGAATGAAAACAGTTTGTTTCAATGGCCATAAAAGTCTCTGAAGCAGGGGTTGTAGAGCCCTTAGAGTTTGGTCAGACAGGGAAGACACCAATATCATCCATTGTATCCACTGTATTCTCAGTTGTTCTAACTTTTGCCTTGACACAATGGTAGGAAAAGAGAGAAAAGCTAATAATTGTGTGTGATTCTGTCTCACTTAAACCCAATTCATGCACAATGAAAGATGAACAACAATTATATTTATTCCAATTTTCTAGATTGTGCAGATCTTTTTAAAATTCAATTTCATTTGATTTTCACATCTACTATTCTATACTTCCCACCATCCCTTCCCAACCTCATAGAGAAAACAAGTAAAGCAAGATCAGTTATAAACATGTGTAGTCAAGAAAAAACAAATTCCTACATCATTCATATCCGTAATATATAATACATATATACATAAACTAATCAGCATAATGATCAAATATATATGTATATATGTGTGAGTATGTGTATGTGAATGTGTATTAATTTACACACATATGCTTCAATCTGTACTCTGAGTCCAACAGCTCAATAACAGTAGTAGGATAGTATACTTCATGAGTATCTGGAATTATAGTTGATCATTAGTGATCAGAGTTTCTATATCATTTAAAGGTGTAAGTCTTTACTTTTTTTCAAGTACATTTATTTACTTTTAATACATTACTTTATGAATCTTGTTGGGAGAGAAAAATCAAAGCAAAAGGGAATCATGGGAGAAATTAAAAGAAATTTAAGAGAAAAAAAAAGGAGTGAATATAGCTTGTGTTGATTTACATTCAATCTCCTTAGTTCTTTTTCTGGATACAGATGGCATTTTCTGTCCAAACTTTATTGGGATTGCTTTGGATCACTGAACCACTGAGAAGAATCAAGTTTTTTTATAGCTGATCATTGAACATTCTTGATGTTATTGTGTATGATGTATTCCTGGTTCTGCTTGTTTTGCTCAGCATCAGTTCATATAAATCTTTCCAGATCTTTCTAAAATCAACTTTTTCATCATTTTTATAGAACAATAATATTCCATTATTGTTATGGGCCAGAACTCTTAAAACAAGGATTCTTACAAGGTGCTAACTCAGTGGAACTGATCAAGACAAAGGTTATCTAGTTTAGCATGGTGATTGATAGTTTTCTAGTTCAGTACATGTACTTAGTATTTAATATAGTTCCACAAGATTCAGACTTATGATAATATAATTATAATAGAGTATATAACAGCCAGCAGGGACTGAGAGACAGATTCAACCCATTGCACACCTTTGTGGTGGCTGGAAGCTGAAGCACAAGCCCGGGGACTCAGAGCCAGATTCATTCACTTCATCTCACACCACAATGGTGGCTGTCCTGATGCACTTCCTCCACTGAGACCAAGGCCAGTCTGAAAGGCTCTCCAGAAAACTGGCCCAGGTCTCAGACAAGGAAACTAAATTGTGAAGGAGATAGTAAAGGATTTCGACTTTAACACTCGGTTATTCTTGTAGTGATTTATCTACTTTAAGGAAGGCTGCTCCAAGATCTCCAGAAAACCAACAAGAACTCTATACATTATCTTCACATACCACAACTTGTTCAGCCATTCCCCAGTTGAGGGACATCTACTCATTTTCCAATTCTTTGTTACCAGAAAAAGAACTGCGTCAAACATTTTTGCACATGTGGGTCCTTTTACCTTCTTTAAAATTTTCTTGGTCTACATACCCAATAATGGCACTATTGGGTCAAAGATTATGCACAGTTTTATAGCCCTTTGTGCATAGTTACAAATTCCTCTCCAGAATGGTTGGTTAATGTCACAAATCCACCAACAATGCATTAGTGTCCCAGTTTTCCCACATCCCCTCCAACATTTATCCTTATCTTTTCCTATCATCTGAGCCAAGCTGAGAGGTGGGAAGTGGTACCTCAGAGTAGTTCTAAATTGCATTTCTCTAATCAATAGTGATTTAGAACATTTTTGTATATAACTATAGATGGTTTTATTTTCTTCATCTGAAAATTGTCTATTTACAACCTTTCAATATTTATCAATTGAGGAATGACTTGTATTATTACAAATTTCACACAGTTCTTTATATATTTTGTAAATGAGACCTTTAGCAGAAATATTGGCTGTAAAATTTTTTCCTCAGCTTGGCACTTCCATTTTTATCTTATTAATGTTGGTTTTGTTTATGCAGAACTTTTTGAATTTAATGTAATCAAGGTCATTTATTAGATCAATAGTTTTCTTAGTTTTGACTTTATTAATCTCTCCTCTTAGTTTCAGAATTTCTAATTTGATATTTAATTGGGGAGGTTTAATTTCTTCTTTTTGTAGCTTTTTTAGTTAAATGGCCAGTTCACTGATCTTTTCTTTCTCTATTATATTCATGTATTTATTTAAAGATATTAAAAAAAAACTGCTTTGGCTGCATCCCTTAGGTTTTGGTATGTTGTCTCATTATTCTCATTCTCTTAGATGAAATACAGATTGTTTCTGTGATTTGTTGTTTGATCTACTCATTCTTTAGAATTAGATTATTTAATTTCAAATTAGTTTTTAGTCTATCTTTACCTGCCCCTTTATTGAATATAATTATTATTGCATTGTGATCTGAAAAGCAAGTATTTACTATTTCTGCCTTTCTGCATTTGCTTGTGAGGTTTTATGCCCAATACATGGTCAATTTTTGTGAATGTGCTATGTAATGCCAAGAAAAAAGTATATTCCTTTCTATCCCAATTCAAATTTCTCCAGAGGTCTATCATATTTAGTGTTTCTAGGATTCTATTAGCCTCCCTAGTTTCTTTCTTATTTATTTTGTGGTTAAATTTGTCTGATTCTGAAAGGGGAAAATTGAGATCCCTCACTAGTATAGTCTTGTTGTCTATTTCTTTCTGTATTTGGCTTAAAACATTCTCTAGAAATTTGGCTGCTCTACTACTTGGTGATTACACATTTAGTTTCCTAACTACTTCATTGTTTATATACCCTTTATCAAAATGTACTTTCCTTCCTTATCTCTTTTTATAAGACCTATTTTTATTTTTCCTTTATTTGAGATGAGAAGCATAATACATTTTATTCCAGCCTTTTAACTTTACTCTTTATGTATCTCTCCATGTCAAATGTGTTTCTTGCAAACAATATATTGTAGGATTCATTTTTTTTAATCTATTCTCCTATTTGATTCTATTTTATAGGAGAGTTTGTCCTATTCACATTCATAGTTATGATTACTTATAATTGTTTCCCTCCATCCTATTTTCTTTCCTTTATATACTTTTTTCCTCTTTTTCCATCCTTTCCTTAGCCTTTTTTTTTGTTTACTCAACCCATCCACTACTTTATCTCCTATCACTCCTCCCTCTTCTCTTACTAGTATTTTTAACACACTGCAGTCAGTACCTTACCTTCTATCAGCCCTTCCTTTCTTTCTCTTATTTTTTTCACAAATGTTTCTACCCTACTTTCTATCTTATCCCTCCTTTCTTTTCCTCTTTTTCTTCCTACTTCTTTATTGGGTTAGATACATTTCTATACCCAACTGAATGATTAAGTTATTCCCTCTTAGAACCAAAACTGATAAGATCAAGCTTCAGACAATGCTTATCTCCTTTCCTTCTTTCCCTTGATTGTAATAACTCTTTTGCCCCTCTTCATGTGATCTAATTTTCCCATTATACTTTTTTCCTCTTTTTTCCAGTACAGATCTTTTCCCACCCATTAATGTCTTTTTCTTTGATATTCTCATATCAGATTCCTTCACAATCACAGCCTCAGTCCATGGCATGCCCCGCTTTGCTCCTGTGTCAGATATAGTTCTCAAGAATTATAGATACTTTTTTCACATTTAATTTCTATCCCAATTGTAAACTGTTTAAATTTTAAGTAATATACATTTTTTCCTATTCACCTTTCTATGCTTCTCTTGAGTATAGTGTTTGTAGCTTAAATTTTATTTTTAGTTCTGATTTTTCAATAGAAGTGATTGAAAGTCTCTTACTTCATTTAAGCTCCATCATCTCCTCTGAAAGATGATGCTAAGTCTAGCTGGGTAGTTAATTCTTTGTTGTAACCTTAGGCCTTTTGCCTTCTGGAATATGGTATTGCAGGTCCTCTGATCCTTTATTGTAGAAGATGCCAGATCCTGGGTGATCCTGACTGTTGTTCCTTGATATTTGAATTGTTTTTGTCTGGCATCTTGCAGCATTTTTTCCATAAGGTTATATTTCTGGACTTTTGCAACAATGGTCCTTGGGATTTTCCTTGTGGGATCTCTTTGCAAAGGGAATTGATAGATTCTTTCAATGAGTATTTTCCCTTCTATTTCTAGAATATCATGGCAGTTTTCCTTGATGATCTCTTGAAGAATGCTATCTAGGTGTTTTTTTTTTTTTTTTTTAGTTATAACCTTCAGATAGGCCAATAATTTTTAAATGATCTCTTCTGGATCTATTTTCTTGGTTACCCATTTTCCCAATGAGCTATTTTACATTTTCTTTCATTTATTCATTATTTTTAGCTTTTTTGACTGATTCTTGCTGTCTCACAAAGACATCAGCTTCCCTTTTTCTGTTCTAGTTTTTAAAGTGTGATTTTCTTTAGTTATCTTTTGTATTTGTTTTTCCATTTGGTTAATTCTACTTTTTAAGAGTTGTTTTTTCAGACAATTTTTTCCTTCTTTTTCCAGGCTGTTAACTCTCTCCTACATACCTCTCATTTTCTTTCTCATTTTTTCTACCTCTCTTATTTGCCTTTTAAAGTCTTTTATGAGCACTTCCAAGAAAAAAACCATTTCTTTTAACATTTTATGGTATAAGAGAATACTAATATACATATATGCATTCACATTTCATAACTTAATGATCCAATATCCAATTAGTGAGATGATAATCAAATTCCAATTATTTGCTACTACTAAAAAAGAGGTAATATAAATAATTTTTGTTTATATGGATCACTTTCTTCTTTCTTTGATTTTTTGGCATAGATCTAGTAGCAATTTCAGTAGATCAAAGGATATGTATAGTTTAATACCTCTTTGACAATAATTCTAAACTCCTTTCCAGAAAAATTGGACCAGTTTATAACTCCACCAACCAGTGTATTAATGAACCTATTTTTCCAAAGTCTTGCCAAGATTTGTCATTTTTCATTTTTGTAATCTTTGAGAATCTGATAGGTAAAAAGTGGAACTTCAGAATTTCTTTTTTCTTTTCTTTTTTTTTCTAGACTGATAAAAGAGTTTTATTATGGGGTTTGGAAGTAAGGCTAAAGTCTGGTTAAGGAAATAGGTGAGGGTAAAGAGGAGAGGGCACTAGAAAAGAGTATTCCAGTGGTCAGAAGCTCCTTGGGGGGCCAAGCATAGTGCTGGCATGTTTGGAACCTTTGCCCTCAGAATTTCTTCAATTTTTTTTAATTATTAGTGACCTAGAGCATTTTAATGTAGCAATCTGAAAACTGTCTGTTAATATTATTTGACCTTTCTATTATCTATACTTATTTTATAATTTATTAGAGAATGGTTCATATTCTGATGAATTTAGACCAATATCTTTTTATTTAAAATGAGGCATTTATCAGGGAAACTGTCTGTAAAACTTTTCCTCAATTAATTCTAAGATGTATAATGTATCTTCCTTAGCTACTGTAAGATAGCAAAATAGCTTGGTGGACATACCTCTTAATAATATCAAATTGGCTTTCCTTTTTTATCTTTTCTAGGAAATGTAGAATGTTTAGGCAATTAGATAGTACAGTACCAGGTTTGGAATCAGGAAAACCAGGATTCAAAACCAACCTCAGATATTTAATAGCTGTGTGAACCTGGCCAAGTCACATAATCCTGTTTGGCTCAATTTTTTCACCTATTAAATTATTTAAAGAAAGTATAAACAAACCCGATATTTTTGCCAGGAAAATCACCAAAGGGAGTCACAAAGAGTCAGACACAACTCAAATAACTTAAGAGGAACACATATTGTCCATCATTATATTAAGCTCCTTTGAAGCAAGATCTTACACATATGTAGAGGCAGAATACATTGACTCCAGACCAAACTTTTGAAGTTTGTCTGTGGTACCCTCCTGCCATCTTTTTCTAAAATGTTTTTTCCATTTTAATCTCCTTCTTTATCTTCCTCTTCCCTTAATACGCATGCTATATTCCTGCAAGTAATTTCTCTTCCCAGCATATTTACATTTTAAAGATCAAGAAATGTAATGCTTTAAGCCAAAGTAGCTTGTCTCTAGGTAGGTATTTGGCTGATAATAGAGGACCAGTAGTGATAGAAGAACTTTCTAGACTCACTGTATTTGAACTATGCTTTCATGAAAACACACACACACACACACACACTAGAATTTACTCTGCTAGTAGCTATATAGCCAGTTCTGAGCAGAGGGACTAATGATGAAGATGTAGTACTTGTATTATTAGTAACAACTCAGAAGTTTCCAAATTTTGAGGGGTATATACCCCTGATGGGATCTCTGACTGTACTACTGAACCAAGTATCTAAAGATGTTGTATATTCTGCAGTATTTGAAAAAGTCTGTCCAACAGCTATTCTTAAATGTGTTTTTACTTTGTAATCTAGTCAAATACAATAATACTGCTGACATCTCTGCCTTTGAATTTTGAATCCAAGAGACTTGTCATCACTTAAATTCTTCAAGGTATAAGAATTATAATGGTGTGATAATTTGGATAGGTTTACATAAAAATCTTCTGTGTGTGTATGTGTGGGTTTGTGTGTATGATAAATTACTTTAGGGGAGTGAAAATCGATAGTAATACATGAACATCTTATTTAAATATTTTATTCACTATTCTATAAAGCTTGTAATCCATTTTTACTTCTATTGATTGTTTTTTTTTTCTTTTCTGTTTTTCTTTTTTCCTTCTTTTGAGGTGGGAAGATGGGAAAAGTAAAACCAAACAAATTACCTTGAGAGGGGTTAAGGGTGAGAACAAGGCATTTTCCCCTTTTTTCTTTTTCCTCTATTTCTCCTCTCTCTTTATGGGCCTTTATAAGTCTAGCTAATTCTAGGCAAAATTTTGAAATGGTAGAAAAAATGTGTATTAGGTACATATCTTAATTTCCTATTTGTTGTGGTGAAAATCCCACTCTCATACCTCCAATGCTCTCAAGTTATCCCTTAGAGTTCCATACTTACGTTATAATATAGTAAATCACATATCACATATTCCTTCAGACTAGCTTGCCTATCCTGTTCCCTTAGTCACTACACACCTCTAGCTGTCAGAAGTAGTAAGGAGATAATCAGATAAATTAGCTAATCCCTTTCCACTTCAGATAATATGCTTTGACCCAATTAAAATTCACATAGCTCCCTAAGTGCCTTAAAAAGTATAGAGGTAGAAATTTTTGGCTAGTATTGGGGATATTCAAGACCAAGAGGGTTCTTCTGTGCTTCTTAAATAATATCATAAATGCAACTACTTACTTCTACATTCTGTGTTCTTTTCCTAAAGGAAACAGAAGACTAAGCTTAAAAGTATTCATATTCAGAGATGGTTTTAGAGGTAAGCAGAGCCAGAAGGGACATTGGAGATAATTGAGATCAACCTTTTTCATTTTGCTCTTGAAGAACTTGGGGCCCCACAAGTTTATAGGGTATCTTGCTGTAATAGAAAGTACCTGGATTTAGCATCAGGAAAGACCTGAGTTTAAACACTAGCTATGAGAGTTACTAATTTGTGTGACTTTATTTAATCACTTCAAGTCTCAATTTCTTTATCTCTAAAACAAGAACAATGGTACTTCTTATACTTATTCACAATGTTATATAAAATCATTTTAGGAGATATATTGAGAAAAAGAAAGGTTATCAAATTACTTTTTCCAAGGTCATAGAGTTAGTACCTAGTGGAACCAGGAAATGAGTCAATGAATTCTGCCTTCTATGCAGTACTTAGTCTACTTACTAAGTTATGCCATAAAACATCACTATCATAGCTTTGGATTACTTTAAAGCTCTATAGCCAAAAACACTTGATTTCCAGATGCTCTATATTGACTACTCTGAAAAATATTGTGCATTTTAAAACTGTTATCTAGTTAGCAAGATATGTTTATATACTAGTGGAGATAGGGCAGGTTAGTCAAATGAAGAGAGGAGGAAATACTTAATTCCAGATATAAATTCTCAGGGAGGATATAGGGAAAAACATTTGCACAAGGTTTATGTTCATTTACAAGATCTTTTCTCAAATGAATTCAATTTAATTCAACCAATATTTAGTAAAAGAGTTGCCTACCTTATGACTTCCATCTCCTGCTGGGCTCAATATGTTCCTTGAAGAAAGATGGTAAGGCAGACCTACTTCCACCTGTCCCAAAGCAAATACTTTAATATAGTTCCAACTTCTGCTTTTTGCTGCCAGTCATATCTCCCCAGCTATGGAGATATGGAGAATCCAAATGTGGAGAACTGGTGCAAAGAATAAAGAACTTCCCTTTGAATTATTAGGCCTTCCATCTCGTCCTATACTTTCCTGCCTAATCTTCACCTTTTGAAGAGAAGAGAAAGTGTGAAGTAAGACTTTTTATCTGATTATCTGACCATGTGCCTCCTATTTTATACTCCACTTGATGTGTATTGGGGGTTCAGGGAAGGTTAGTGCCTCTGGTGTAAAGACTTAATAGACCTTAAAAAACCTTAATTTACCTTTGGTGTCCACCTTTCATCCAATTCTCATCCATGGCTCCAAGAAGCTATAGCATGCACAGCATCCAATATTAGTAAAACTGTTTCAATTGATATGCTAAATAATATAGAGGGTAATTGGCAGACTTTAAACCCATCAGTGAGTTAGGAGGATGCCTGTAGCAGAATGAAAAACTGAGAACAATTTGTTCCACTTGACATGAAGATGACTAAAGCAAGTTCTGTGGAAGGTTTGGAGCTTGTTTCAATATCAAAGAAGCTAAAGTCATACAATTCATCTTGGCATCCTGGACCATCAAAGTCAAGATTACTTTTGTCTTGCCACTGGTCTTTGACAACTCTGGAAGAGAGAGGCTAATGAGTTTGTGTAACTCTGCTTCATTTAAACCCAATCTATGAACAAATTAAGATATCACTAATTAATGCTCTTGGTCAACTTCTAAATGAAGGATGAGCAATAACAAAAATTTCTTCTAGTATGATCTTTAGCTTATTTTGGGAAGTAGAATGGTTCCTTCTAGTCCCTCACCCTACATATCCCCAATGATTATATACCCTTAAAAGTCACTATCAAAAACAATTCCTCACCCCACCTTCTTTCTCTTTATTCTGATTTTCCTCAACTCTCCTACCTCATAATTTCATCCAGATGACACCCAGGTATTTCACTGTGCCATATGAAATGCCTGTTCCATAGGCAACAAATTTTCTTTCTTCCAAAATAATTTTCTTTCCCTTTCCTTCTATCTACCAACTGTTGCAAAAATATAGCTCCTTCTCATAACATAGCTTCCTTGACCATCCTTTCCTGTTTATTTCATAAAAAAGGAATTTCATCTCTTGGTTCCTGTCATTTTCCCTGGATTACTCTCATGCTTTGAATGTTCTACCTCCTCAACTCTATGTACTGCCTTCCTTGGCTTCATTCATTTATAGGAAGCTTTTTTTCCAGAACACCTTAACTTTAGTGTCATGTCTCTCTTAATTATTTCCAATTTTTCTTTTATGTTGAATTTTTAGTTTTTCATTTTATATGTTGTTTCTCCCAAAAGATTGAAAAATCCTTGAGGGCAAGGGCTATCTTCTACTTGTTTTTGTATTTACAGCATTTAGCCCAGTGCCTGTTTATTAACTGATTTCTATTTGACTACCACTAGAAAGTGAAAGAATTGTGCATCTGAAATTAGAAAAACTGAGCTCAAATTTTGATTCTTTCATTTATTATCTCAGTGACTTTGAGCCAAGCAACCTCCCTGAGTCTCAGTTTCCTCACCTGTAAAATGAAAAAGTGCTAAATCATAGTATCTGATATACTTTCCAGCCACCAATCCTAATAATAATAATAATGATAGTTAACATATATTACATACATGTGTGTATACATGTATATATGTATATAATGCCTACCATGTGCCAGGCATTGTGTTAAACTTTACAAATACTATCTCATTTAATCCTCACAACAGCTCTACAAATGAGATAATCGAGGCAAACAGAGGTTGCCCAGGGTCATATAACTGAAACTGAATTTGAACTCAGGCCTTCTTAACCTCAGGTCTGGTGCTCCATCCACTATGCCATATGTGTGTATATGTGCAGACACACATACACATACATATACATATTTGTGCTATTATATAAAAGAACATTTTGAGAATGAAAGAAAAAAATGAAAATCAATACTTGCCCTGAAGGAGCATACATTCAACTGAGTATGAAAAAATGTCAACATCCTGAAAACTAGAGTAGAAATTTAGTAGATACTTGCCAGGATTCCTATCTAGAAAAAAGGTTTAGCATTCCAAAATTATTTAAACTGGTATCTTTCAATGCAACTGAAATTTCACAAGCATTCTGGCATTTCTTCCCTCCCCCCATTCCACTTAGTTTGCTATTTGTAGTTTGTAACGTGCTCTCCTGGCAGTTACAATTACTAGTCTGTCCTAGACCCACCAGAGTACCTTTGACCACTGTCCTTTGCAGTGTGAGCTCTACCCGGCTCGCCTCCTCTGAGGCCTTCTAAGGTCTCTGGCCACAATCTCTTGAATCTATAGCTTAGTAACCAGTAGCGCACTCAAGAACAATCACGTGTAATCTTAAAAGCCTTTATTATACCTACTCACATAATGCCCTAACTGATGCCCTGACTTGTTGGTTCCCTGGTGAACACCTGGTCAGAAGACCCATGTGTTCACTACCAAAACCCTTACCTCTTTCGGCTACCCATCTTGGCTTGGCCACCCAGGCTAGGAGCCAGGGTGAACAGCACGAGGTTAAAGAGGGCGGTTGCTGCCTGCAGTGGGCTTACATAGGGCCTGTGAGGTCACACACACAGCCAATCAGCAAGAGAGTCACCCATTACGAAACTATCTCAATATGGCCAGGATCCCGCCCAAGGGCAGTCCTAATACTTCTGGGCCTCAATCTCCTGATGCACTGTGTCCGCCCATTTAAAGGGCCCTTACAGTAGTTCACAAATATGTATTCTCATTTCATTAGGGATATAAACATATATACATACATAAATATATACATATGTATAATATCAAAAAATCAGCATCTACTGAGACAGACATTAAAAACAATATTATAATTAACTTTGAAAATGAAAAGCCTAATTCGGGGCTGGACTGGATAGTTAAAATAGTTATACCTCCACCATTGTAGGCAAAGCACAAAAAATTAATTGCAACTATTAGCTTTTAAAGGACAGTGTATGCGGCAGAGTGAAAAGGCCTGAAATAGTGACACCTGGTGGCTGTTAAAATATTACATTAGAGTAACTTTTTAAAGTTGTTTTTTTTTTTTTTTTTTTTTTTTTTTAATTTCAATTTAGGGGTGGAAAAGCAGAGATAATTTAATTATTCCTTTCATATAAATTAGCACTTTAATTTCTCCTTATTCCTGTACTATGGAATGGTAAAACCTAGAACATGACACATAAATCATCTATCAATCCTGGAGAGTCAATAAATAGAATATTGGATCTAGATTCAGGAATACCTTGATTCAAATCTATCCTCAGATATTTTCTATATGCATGACTTTGGACAAGTCATTTAAGCATTATTTTCCTGACTTTCCTAAACTGTAAAAGGACAATAACAATAACACCTACCATGCAGGGTTGTTGGGAGTATCAAATGAGAAAATATATTTAAAAAACACTTAGCACAATTCTTTGTATATTGTGGATTCTATACAATTCTTATTCTCTTGCCTTCTTTAACCCCTTCTCTATTTTTCTATTGCATAAATGAGAAAAATTATATCTTCTATTACTTTTATTTTTAAAGTGTACAGAGTCATAATATAGTTTTTCTTTGATTAAGATAGCTTAGTTTCTGATATGGGCTTTATCCTACCCAGCCTATGAGCCAAATGTAGAATGGTCTTACAACCAAAAGTACTACATTAGAATTGGTTCTACTTTCAATGGAGGCAACAATGAACTAGGCAACAAAACAGCTAAAAAGAACAAAGGCAATGTCTTATATATGTTGTCTCTGATAAGAATTGCATTTATACAATATTGTCACTGTGTTATAAGGTAGGGTACCATAAGCTTCCTAGATATCCTATCGAAAACTCAGACCTTCTTTGAGCACATTTGTAAAGAAATCCTAAACTGTTTAGCTTTCATACTTGGGAGTTTAGTCAGATGTGCTTTTCTATGTCATTAAAAAAATATGTGCAAGTTTGAGGTAGGACTGTTTCAAGTTTATGGACACTTTGGGAATGATTGGTATTAGGAAAGAATAGACAAAATACTTATTTTCAGCATAACTTTTTAAATAATGACCTATTAAATCAATCTTCGAATTAGAGTCAATTTTTTAACATTCCTGCCTTTAACTTTCACAATTTCAATATTAGTAACCTGTGTACAGTTGTGGCTTTGTACAGTAAAGAAAAAACAAAAGAAGCATGAAGTATAAATTTATATCTGCACAAAGGAAGGAAACATTCATAATAGTGTTCCTGAATTATCTCCAGAAAGTGCTAAAGTAACCTTTGAAGTAGGCAATGAGGAAATTGAAAAAAAAATGAAAAAAGCAACCAATATTATGGGTAAACCCCTGCCCTTTCTCTGGTGCTCTGCAGCTGAGAGAACATCCTTCTTTGTCTACTATCTGTGTCATTGGGTCACTGGAATTGCAGGGAAGTACTATGGAATAGTAATACCTACTCACACTTCAAATGGGGTTCACAACAGTCCCAATAGGGGACTGGGGACTCATCACAAGACATGGTCTTGTTAATGGGGAATAGTTCCACCAGGAGCAGAAAGGGAGATTAGAGATGGCAGGGTCCCCTTTTTTCCTTTTCATCTCAGATTTCTTCTGACATCATCTATGTCTAGCAATGTCTTGTTATGTCTTCTGACATTGCTATGTCTAGCAATGTTAGCTTTTTTCCACTGCATTTTATGAGTTATTTCCTAGTTATAGGGTTAGGGAAAATGCATGTTATCAGAATCAAAGTTTTGTTATAAAGAATTGTATGCAGAAAATGTGTATTTTCAGTAAACTCCAGCAAAACATTACACTTTCTATTGGTCATAGGAATACAACTCCCTACTTCCCATTGGTTCAATTTACATTTTTGACTTTTGTATCTCTGTTACTCCTGTAAAATTAGGAAATGACTATACTATCAGACTAGCCATGCACAGACTTGCACTCAAAAATATTCAGAGGCTCCCTGCTTATTATAACGTAAAGTTCAAAAACCTTTATATGGCATCAAAGACCATACCCAATTTGATATCAGCTAGGTAGGCACAATAGATAAGGCACTGGAGCATGAGTGAGGAAGACTATAATCAAAATTCAGCTTTTTATACTTACTAGCTGTGTCACTGTGGACAAGTCCCCTAAATTCTGACTACCTCAGTTTTCATAAATATTAAATGGGGATTAAAATAACACCTACTTCAAAGAATTGTTGCGAGAACCAAATGAGATAATGTAAGTAAAATGCTTAGTATAGTACAGTGCCATAAAATAGACATTTAGCACCTGCTTATTCCCTTCCCCCTCCCTACTTTTTCCTATTCCATGTGAACAAACTTCCAATCCAATCAAACCATTTGGTTCTTGAATTTACCCTCTGCCACCCTACCTTAATACCTTTATTCATCATGTTATCTAATTCTGAGATGTTCTCTCTCCTTTTCTTCACTTGCTATCTTCCTAGAAATTGTTTATTTTTAATACTTTTTTATTTTCCCAAATACATGTATAGTTTTCTAAATTCATCTTATCAAACTTTGTGTTCCAAATTTTTCTCCCTTCCTCTCTTACTCTTCTCCTCCCAAAGACAGGAAACAAGCTGATATAGGTTAATTTTGACTGGCAATTTTTAAAAGTTAACTCAAATATCAGAAACTATGAAGAAATGTGGGCTAGATCAATGGTATCAATACAAATAAAAACAAACAGATCTACAAGCTGACTAAGAAAATGTGTAGAAAACCACAAATTAATATACACATACACAAAGACACAGAGAGAAAGACACAGTGACAGAGATAGAGGGTCACACAGAGAGAGACAGAGACATAGACAGAGACAAAGTCACAGAGAGAAACAGACAAAAACTGAGAGACAGAGCCTGAGAGACAGAGACAGAGAGAGACAGAATAATTAGAGAATGATTTAATCTAGTTATGATTTATCTAGTTAATATATATATATATATACTTTAATCATTCCTCAATTACATTTTATATCTAGTTCAGTCTCACTAAGTGAGTTGGATACCTCTTAGATTGATGATAGCACAATTACATTTAATGGCCACATTTAAAGCATAAGCATAGATCACTTTGGAAGGAGATTTCCTATAGAATGGTTCCCGTATCTGTACTATAGAACCTGTGCTATAGAACAATTTTATCAGTGACTTGAATAAGAATATCAACAAAATGTTTTTCATATTTGAAGATGATACAATGCTTGGGAGAGGAACTGAAACACCAGATGACAATGAATATCCAAAAATATCTTTACAATATAGAGAAATAAGAATACATTTAAAGTCCTACATTCAGGTTGAGAATATTGACCTCCTATGTACAAGATGGTGAAGACAGAAGTTTATATGAAAAAGATCTAGTGAACCATCAGATCAATATAAGGCTGATATAGCAGCCAAAAATCTTGATGTGAACTTGGTCTCCATTAATAGGGGATCCAACTCCCAAGAGTAAGAGGTAAAAATCCTGCTCTACTTTCCCCAGTCATATCTAGAATGTTATAATCAATTCTGATCTCTGTGTTTAAGGAAGAATATTGATAAATGGGCAAATATCCAGAGGAGGGAATTTTTTTTTGAATAGATTAAAAATAGTGCAGAAAAGAGATGAATTAGGAGAACATAATAATTATCTTTTAAGTAGTTGAAGAACTATCATGTAGAAAAGAAATTAGAAATATTCTGTTTGCCCATCCCTATGAAACAAGATCAAGATGTAGAAGTTGAAAAGAAGTAAGTTAGATCAAATTCCAACATGAATTTCTTAATAATTATAGCCATCCATAATAGCAATAATACTTAAAATAATGATGATAATAATAGCTACCATTAATAATAACCATTCTAGGGAATGTGCAAAGTGCTTTACAAATATATCTTACTTAATCTTAAATAGCACATTTTAGAGGTAGGTGCCATTTTCATTTCCATTTTACTGAAATTGAAGAAAATAGAGATTCTTTTCAAGTGACTTGCCCAGCACCACAGAGCTATTATCAGATGCTAGATATGAGTTCAGGTCCAATCTCAGGTCCAAGCTCATTGTTCTATCCACTGCACTACCAGAAGGTACTGCATATCCCTCCCTGAAGGTCTTCAAGCAAAGGCTGGATGATCATTTATTAGATATTGTAATAGCATTGTTTTGTTTTGTTTTGATTTTGGTTTTTATTTTCCAAGGTTTGGACCACATAACATAAAATCCCTTCCAACTCTGAAATTCTATGATTCTATAAATGTTACTTTTCCCATAAAGTTTTTCTTTTTTCCTCAAGGCAATGACAACATTATCCTTTGGACCACACACAGCACTGTGTTTGGTGATAATGGTGTGGTATTTTGCATAGGTTCCATAAATTTCTGTTTTATCGCCTAACCATATCATTAGTTCTATAAGGTCATTAACCATATCTTATTTACCCATTCTATACTCCACATACTTTCTAAGACACTCCCTGACTCTGTATGTAGATTTGCAAATTAATGAATGGTACTAAATGGTACTAAATAAAACAACTTGCCATAGCTAATTACCATATCCAAATCCATTATCATAATTATGTGAGTATATGTGTGTTTAGCCACAGATAGAGTTCATTTTTCCAAATTTACCAGCAGCTAGAGACTGTGTGGAAGAAAATATTGTATCAGTCAGCATCAAGGGATTTGTTTCAGTTGAAGGATTGAGCCTGACACTAATTTGGATTAGTATGGATAGAAAAAAGAAAGGTAGGAACCATAAACATGATTTGCAAAACAACTGACAAACCTTTAGACAACCACTGAGAAATTGTCTAAGTATTATCTAATTGTCTCAATTGACAATAGCCTAAACTACCGTCTAATTTGTCACATCCACAAGTTTTAGTCAATTATTCTAACTTTACTTCCTATTTTGAATCTGATGCTCCACTGAGTTCTTTCCATTAAAGCTATCTCAAATAAGGCTGAAGTTAGTATGACTTAGATGTATTCTATAAACAGACAAATATCACAGGCTAGGAGGTCATTCTATAATGACATAGAATAATAGATTGCATGAGTCTTCTAAATAGAATTGACCTACTGTATTTCCAGGGAGAAGACCTTTGTCTCCACTAAAATAATACTTTTGCCACTGGTTGGATCAAATTTTAGAATTGGAGAATAATTTCTTTGGTTTTGTTCTTATTGAAATTCAAACAATCCCCAGAAAAGGGACACAATAAGGCTTATCAGTCATTTGGACCTTACAAGCTTCATGGTTCAGGAAGAGTCAACTATCTACATTCAATCTCAATTTCCTAATCTATAAAGTGACAATAATTTATATCACTTACCATACTGGGTTCTCTTTTCTTTTATTTTGTGAAGGATACACAAATATATATTCATACATATACACATATCTTACATTGAGGCATAGCCTTTCAGTTCTTAAAATTCTGCTCAGTATTTAGTTATTCCATGAAACCTTTCTAATAATTTCTAAATATGTCTTAATCATTCATTCTTCCTAAGTGCACTTGTTTCTGTCTTGACATTTTATATGGGCAGCTAGATGGCACAGTAGATAGAGTTCTGGACCTGAAAGTTAGGAAGAATCATATTCTTAAGTTCAAATTTGACCTCAGACACTTACTAAAAGTATAGTCTTGGATA
Organism: Sminthopsis crassicaudata; assembly: GCF_048593235.1. Lineage (NCBI taxonomy): Eukaryota > Metazoa > Chordata > Mammalia > Dasyuromorphia > Dasyuridae > Sminthopsis > Sminthopsis crassicaudata. The sequence goes on from NC_133619.1 coordinate 451,360,353, forward strand.
AGCCACTTAACCTTGTTTGCCTCAATTTCTTCATCTCTAAAAAAGATCTTGAAAAGGAAATGGCAAATAATTGCAATACTTTTGCCAAGAAAAACCAAATAGGGTCACCTAGAACTGTATACAAATGAAATGACTAAATAGTAAGTTTTCTTTAATTAAATACATAGGAAGTGATAAAAAGGAAAGTAAAAACAACCAGGAATACAACACATAGATACAATGACTACAAAAGAACAAATGAAAAAATAATAAATAATCAATATTATTATAATAACCAAGCTTGGTCTCCAAAGAAGAGATTTGAAAAGGCACTTCTTTCATTTCTTGACAGAGAAGGAAGACTAATACTAGACTTTTAAATTGTGTAATATAGACTTCTTTAAATGGGATCTATTCATCTAAACATAGCTTTTCATCTTTATTAAAAGATGGCTCTTTAAGAGAGGATACAATGAAAGCCCAACCAATAAATTTATTTAAAAAAAGAAATTACTATAATTGTAAGTATGGTTTTCTTGAGTTATAAAAATATAATCAGAGACTATCCCAACAGATCAAGTCAGTGAACTGCTAAAGTGGGAGAAGGAATGAATGCCTGCTGCTAAAGGAAAATCAAAACATAGCTAGACAATAGAAAAAATAGGTTATGGAGACCAGAGACAATGACGATTATCATGGTTTGGGAATGAAGAGAAGTTAAAACAAAGAGGCAGATAGCTGACAGTAATCACAACAGGAAGAAATAGCTTATGACACTAGCTGGGAATGGAGAATCTGTAGGAGATAAGGAATGGTGGCACAGAGGAGCTATGAAGGTAAATGACATAGAACAACTCATCCCAACTACTACCAATTCCAACACTGCTCAGTACAAACTGGAAGTCACAGAGATGCTAGAGGTATTCTGGGAGAAGTTACTAAATTTTGGTGTATAAATTTGGATCCTAGTTTTATCCATTTCCATTAACTGCAAAAAAAAAAAAAAAAAAAAAAAACTATTTACTTTAAGACTTATCAGCTAATCATTTATATATGTCTGTCAGTATTTATCAAAGCTATTATAAGAAGCAGGTTTTTATGGTGGATGATAAAGAGTTTGGGGTGAGTGAAAAAGGGAATGTCACTGAAGAACAACGTTTTCCACAGTGCAGGCAATTAATATTGTACACATTCATTTCCTCTTTGGGCCCTTTTTGTGAGTCTATGTGCTTAGAAAGAGGAATTTGTAGTTACCTCTAGACAACATCAGATAATGAAACTGTCAGATTATTTAGATGAGAGCAGTTAGCCCTAGAAGTTAAAGATTCACTGTAGGGAATCTCAACTTCTTTATGCCACAAGGTAGAATCTGATACAAGGATTACAATATGGACGTCATGTTCCCTCCCCATCCCCCCAAAATGTATTTGTAAGGTTGTTATTCATATTGGTTTCAACATAGAAACAATTTTTTAAAATGGTAATTGGAAGTCCAGATTAGATTACAATAATGGATAGATTACTAAAATATATAACTGGATATTACTGGTCCAATGATATATTATATTTCTGTAAATTTAGAACCAGACTGGCTCTTTGGAGAGGTTCAACAGCAGAAGACTGGCTTTCATTTAATTAATCTGCTCAATCTAAGAAATTCACAAAATACTGGAACTAAGGCATAAGGCACATCTGTGGAGACTGCCTAATAAATACACACACACACACACACACACACACACACACACACACACATGCACACACACGTCCTAAAGAAATGACTATAAATAATTTACAAATAATTTTCATTCTTATATTGCTTCTGTGGGGAAATACATTCCACTTTCTAACTTAGAAATATGGGGAAGGAATAAGGTGACTGAATAACTGCATTTTTTTCCATTGGAGAGATTTTATTTTTATTTTAGCTTTTTATTGACAGAACATATGCATGGGTAATTTTTCAACATTGTCCCTTGCAATCACTTCTGTTCCAACTTTTCTCTTCCCTCCCTCTACCCCCTCCCCTAGATGGCAGGCAGTCTCATACATGTTAAACATGTTAAATACAATATATTTATACATATTTGTACAGTTCTCTTGTTGCACAAGAAAAATCAGATTCAAAAAGAGAAAAAAATAATCTGGGAATAAGAACAAAAATGCAAGTAGTCCACATTCATTTCTTCAATGTTCTTTCTCTGGGTGTAGCTGATTCTGTCCATCATTGACTAATTGGAACTGAATTAGATCTTCTAATTGTCAAAAATATCCACTTCCATCACAATATATCCTCAAATAGTATTGTTGTTGAAGTGTATAATGATCCCCTGGTTCTGCTCATTTCACTTAGCGTCAGTTCATGTAAGAGTCTCCAAGTATCTCAGTATTCATCCAGCTGGTCATTTCTTACAGAATAGTAATATTCCATAACACTCATATACCACAATTTACCCAGCCATTGTCCAATTGATGGGCATCCATTCAATTTCCAGTTTCCAGCTACTACATAAAGGGCTGCCGCAAACATTCTGGCATCTTCAGGCCCCTTTCCCTTCTTTAATATTTCTTTGGGATACAACATTGCTGTTGTAACATTGCTGGACCAAAGAGTATGCACAGTTTGATAACTTTTTGAGCATAGTTCCAAATTATTCTGCAGAATGGTTGGATCCATTCACAACTCCCACATCCCTCCCAACATTTGTCATTACCTTTTTCTATTATCTTAGCTAATCTGAGAGGTGTATAATGGTAGCTCACAGTTATTTTAATTTATATTCCTCTGATCAGTAGTGATTTGGAACACTTTCATATGAGTAGAAATAGATTCAATTTCATCATCTGAAAATTGTTCATATCCTTTGACCATTTGTCAATTGGAGAATGGCATAAATTCTTATAAATTACAGTCAATTCTCTATATATTTTGGAAATGAGGCTTTAATCAGAACCTTTAACTGTAAAAATGTTTTCTCAGTTTATTGCTTCCCTTCTAATCTTGTCTACATTAGTTTTATTTGTACAAAAGCTTTTTAATTTGATATAATCAAAATTTTCAATTTTGTGATCAATAATGATCTCTAGTTATTCTTTGGTCATAAATTCCTTCCTCCTCCACAAGTCTGAGAGGTAAACTATCTTATGTTCTTATAATTTATTTATAATTTTGTTTTTTGAGACTTCCGGCCAAGATGGCGGCGTGGCGGCAGACAGCTGCTTGAGCTCCTCGTTTTCTCTCAGAACTTACTTCATGACAAGCCTCAGACTTAATGCTTGACCCAGAAAGAAATCCACAAATAACCACCAAGAGAAGACATCCTTGAAAGTCGCCAGAAAAGGTCTGTGTTTGCTCGGGGGAGGGTCAATCAGACTGGGCATAGACTGAGGGCAGGCAAGCCAGAGTGAGACAGGCAGCTCACACAGCTCAGACCGGAGGGGGAGGGGTACGATCTCTGCCATTTCTACAAAAAGACTTTTTCCCCAGTGTGGATGTTCCATCTTGGCAGCAAGCCAGGAGCAGCAGAGGGGGTGTAAACACCAGAGGTGAAGATTAAAACCCCGGAAAGCCAGCGTTTCTCAGAACCCGGCCACCCTCAACCCCTACCTGGACTGACTCAGTGCGTTCTCAGAGCCTCAAAGTGCAGACTCAGTACAATCATTGCTGTTCTGTTAGTGGCTCTCTGCTGCCCACCCCCCCAGTCTGTAGAGGAAGCCCATTAATACCATCCAGCCCCATCCCCCACGAAACAGACCAATTGTTTCTCTTGTCAATTTGTTTTCTTTGATTCCTACTCTGACAAAATGAACAAAAAATTCAAAAGGGTTCTAACCATTGACAGCTTTTGTATGGAGAGAGAGCAGTCTTCAAACACTGAGGAGACTAAAAACAGACTGTCCCCAGATGATTCCCCTAAGAGGGATATGAGCTGCTCCTCAATACAAAAGAATCTCATAGAGGAAATCAAGAAGGCTCTCACAAGAGAGCTGAAAGAGAAATGGGAAAAGGAAAGGGAAACTTGGCAAGAGAGCCTGGAGAAGTCATCCCATGCATTCAAAGACAGAGTGGATAAAGAAATCAAATCATTGAGAAACAAGATTAATGACCTGGAAAAAGTAAACAACTACAAGGAAAACAGGATTAGTGAGCTGGAAAAAGAAAACAGCTCTCTAAAAAATAAAATGGATAAAATGGAAAAAAATTCCATAGAAGATAAAAACTCAATTGGACAATTACAAAGAGATATAAAAAAAGTGAGTGAAGAAAATATATCACTGAAAATTAGACTGGAACAAGTAGAAATGAATGACTCAAGGAGAAACCAAGAGATAGTCAAGCAAAACCAGAGAAATGAAACAATTGAAAAGAATGTCAAGTACCTTATTAGAAAGACAACAGACCTGGAAAACAGATCCAGGAGAGACAATTTGAGAATAATTGGACTCCCTGAAAAATGTGATGAAAAAAAGAATTTGGACACCATTTTCAAGGAAATTATCAAAGAGAACTGCCCAGACATTCTGGAAACAGAAGGTAAAATAGACATTGAAAAAATTCATCGATCACCTACTGAAAGGGACCCTAAAATCAAAACGCCAAGAAATATAGTGGCCAAGTTCAAGAACCATCAGACAAAGGAAAAGATATTGGAAGCTAGAAAAAAGCAATTCAGACAAGGAGGATTCAGATAAGGATAACCCAGGATCTGGTAGCGTCCACATTAAAAGAACGAAGGGCCTGGAACATGATATTCTGAAAGGCTAAGGAACTTGGTATGCAGCCAAGAATAACTTACCCAGCAAGAATGAGCATTGTTTTCCAGGGAAGAAGATGGACATTTAACGAAATAAATGAATTCCATCTATTTTTGCTGAAAAAACCAGACCTACATAAAAGATTTGATCTTCAAATACGGAACTCAAGAGATTTCTAAAAAGGTAAAAAAGAAATCTTGAGAACTATACTTCTTCCAAAAAAATATGTAAAGAACATATGTACAATTTGTCTTAGAAACTAGACATGGAAAGGAAATTATATCATAAAAAAGTGTAAAGTGGTGGTACTACATCTCATGAAGAGGCAAAGGTAACCTATTATATCTGAGAGAAAGAAAGGAGGGAGATGAACATAGTGTGTATCAATAGACATATTTGATTTATGGTGAAACTTCTTCCACTTCATTGAAAAGTGAAAGGAAAGGAGTAAACTAAGGAGAAGGGAATACAGAAATTTTGAGGAAAAGGGGTAAAAAAAGGGGAGGAATTTTAAGGTGGGGGAGGGATAGTAAAAAGGGAGGGCTGTGAAAAGCAATTGGTGTCCACAAGCTTAATACTGGGTAGGGGAGTAAGAGGGAAGGAAAGGGGGAAAGCATAAGCAGGGGTTAATAGTATGGCAAGCAATATAGAATTAGTGTTCTAACCATAAATGTGAATGGGGCAAACTGCCTCATAAAGAGGAAGCAGTTAGCACACTGGATTAAAAGTCAGAATTCTACTATATGTTGTTTACAGGAAACACACCTGAAACAGGGTGAGAAATTCAAACTAAAAGTAAAAGGGTGGAGCAGAATCTATTATGCTTCAGGCAAAACCAAAAAAGCAGGAGTAGCCATCCTCATCTCAGATCAAGCAAAAACAAAAATTGATCTAATTAAAAGAGATAAGGAAGGGCATTATATCCTGCTAAAGGGCAGCATCAATAATGAAGCAGTATCAATATTAAACATATATGCACCAAGTGGTGCAGCATCTAAATTCTTAAAAGAGAAATTAAAAGAGCTGCAAGAGGAAATAGATAGCAAAACTATAATAGCAGGAGATCTTAACCTTGCACTCTTAGAATTAGATAAATCAAACCACAAAATAAATAAGAAAGAAGTCAAAGAGGTAAATAGAATACTATAAAAGTTTGATATGATAGATCTTTGGCGAAAGCTAAATGGAGACAGAAAGGAGTATACTTTCTTCCCAGCAGTTCATGGAACCTATGCAAAAATTGATCATATACTAGGGCATAAAAACCTCAAAATCAAATGCAGTAAGGCAGAAATAGTAAATGCATCCTTTTCAGACCATAATGCAACTAAAATTACATTTAATAAAAAGCCAGGTGAAAATAGACCAAAAAATAATTGGAAACCAAATAATCTTATACTAAAGAATGATTGGGTAAAACAGCAAATCGTAGACATAATTAATAACTTCATCCAAGAAAATTACAATAATGAGACAGCATACCAAAATGTGTGGGATACAGCCAAAGCAGTAATAAGGGGAAGTTTTATATCTCTACAGGCCTACTTGCATAAAATAGAAAAAGAGAGGGCCAACGAATTGGGCTTACAACTAAAATTGCTAGAAAAGGAACAAATTAAAAACCCCCAGACAAACACAAAACTTGAAATTCAAAAAATAAAAGGTGAGATTAATAAAATTGAAAGTAAAAAAAAAAACAACTATTGAATTAATTAATAAAACTAAGAGTTAGTTCTATGAAAAAACCAACAAAATAGACAAACCCTTAGTAAACCTGATTAAAAAAAGGAAAGAGAAAAAGCAAATTGTTAGTCTTGAAAATGAAAAGGGTGAACTCACCACTAATGAAGAGGAAATTAGAACAATAGTTAGGAGCTACTTTGCTCAACTTTATGCCAATTAATTCGATAACTTAAATGAAATGGAAGAATACCTTCAAAAATATAGCTTGCCCAGATTAACAGAGGAAGAAGAATGTAGTCTAAATAGTCCCATCTCAGAAAAAGAAATAGACCAAGCTATTAACCAACTTCCTAAGAAAAAGTCCCCAGGACCAGATGGATTTACAGGTGAATTCTACCAATCATTTAAAGAACAACTAACTCCAATGCTATGTAAACTATTTGAAAAAATAGGGATTGAAGGAGTCCTACCAAATTCCTTCTATGACACAGACATGGTACTGATACCTAAACCAGGTAGATTGAAAACTGAGAAAGAAAACTATAGACCAATTTCCTTAATGAATATTGATGCTAAAATCTTAAATAAGATATTAGCAAATAGACTTCAGAAAATCATCCCCAGGATAATACACTATGACCAAGTGGGATTTATACCAGGAATGCAGGGCTGGTTTAATATTAGGAAAACTATTAGTATAATTGACCATATTAATAATCAAATTAATAAAAACCATATGATCATCTCAATAGATGCAGAAAAGGCATTTGATAAAATCCAACATCTATTCCTACTAAAAACGCTTGAGAGTATAGGAATAAATGGACTATTCCTTAAAATAATAAGGAACATATATTTAAAACCTTCAGTAAACATCATATGTAATGGTGATAAACTAGAACCTTTCCCTGTAAGATCAGGAGTGAAACAAGGTTGCCCACTATCACCATTACTTTTCAATATAGAAACTCTAGCCTCGGCAATAAGAGCTGAGAAAGAGATTTAAGGAATTAGAGTAGGAAATGAGGAAATCAAATTATCACTTTTTGCAGATGACATGATAGTATACTTAGAGAACCCCAAAGACTCTGCTAAAAAGCTGTTAGAAATAATTCAGAATTTTAGCAAAGTAGCAGGATACAAAATAAATCCACATAAATCCTCAGGATTTTTATACATTACCAACACAATCCAACAGCAAGAGATACAAAGAGAAATTCCATTCAAAATAACAGTCGATAGTATAAAATATTTGGGAATATATCTACCAAAGGAGAGTCAGGAATTATATGAGCAAAATTACAAAACACTTGCCACAAAAATAAAGTCAGATTTAAATAATTGGAAAGACATTCAGTGCTCTTGGATAGGCCGAGCGATTATAATTAAGATGACAAATACTCCCTAAACTAATCTATTTATTTAATGCTATACCAATCAGACTCCCAAGAAACTATTTTAATGACCTAGAAAAAATAACAACAGAATTCATATGGAACAACAAAAGGTCAAGAATTTCAAGGGAAGTAATGAAGAAAAAAATTAAGTGAAGGTGGTCTAGCTGTACCTGATCTAGAACTGTATTATAAAGCAACAGTCACCAAAACCATTTGGTATTGGCTAAGAAATAGACTAGTTGATCAGTGGCATAGGTTAGGTTCACAGGGCAAGATAGTGAATAAAAATAGCAATCTAGTGTTTGACAAACCCAAAGATCCCAAATTTTGGGATAAGAACTCATTATTTGACAAAAACTGCTGGGAAAACTGGAAATTAGTATGGCAGAAACTAGGCATGGACCCACATTTAACACCACATACTAAGATTAGATCAAAATGGGTCCAAGATTTAGGCATAAAGAACGAAATCATAAATAAATTGGAGGAACATGGGATGGTTTACCTCTCAGACTTGTGGAGGAGGAAGGAGTTTGTGTCCAAGGGAGAACTAGAGACCATTATTGATCACAAAATAGAAAATTTTGATTACACCAAATTAAAAAGTTTCTGCACAAACAAAACTAATGCAAACAAGATTAGAAGGGAAGTAACAAATTGGGAAAATATTTTTACAGTTAAAGGTTCTGATAAAGGCCTCATCTCCAAAATATACAGAGAATTGACTTTAATTTATAAGAAATCAAGCCATTCTCCAATTGATAAATGGTCAAAGGATATGTACAGACAATTTTCAGATGATGAAAAGAATTCAATATTTGACATTTTTGGGAAAACTGGAAATTAGTATGGCAGAAACTAGGCATGGATCTACACTTAACACTGTACACCAAGATAAGATCAAAATGGGTTCATGATTTAGGCATAAAAAAAAACAAATTTTTTTTTAAATTTAATTTTTATTTTATTTTATTATTATAACTTTTTTTTTTGACAGTACATATGCATGGGTAATTTTTTACAACATTATCCCTTGCACTTACTTCTGTTCAGATTTTTTCCCTTCCTCCCCCAACCCCCTCCCCCAGATGGCAGGCAGTCTTATACATGTTAAATATATTACAATATATTCTAGATACAATATAAGTGTGTAGAACTGAATTTATTGTTGCACAGGAAGAATTGGATTCAGAAGGTAAAAATAACAGATTATACTCATTTCCCAGTGTTCCTTTTCTGGATGTAGCTGATTCTGTCCATCATTAATCAATTGGAATTGGATTAGCTCTTCTCTATGTTGAAGATATCCACTTACATCAGAATACATCCTCGTACAGTATCATTGTTGAAGTGTATAATGATCTTCTGGTTCTGCTCGTTTCACTTAGCATCAGTTGATGTAAGTCTCTCCAAGCCTCTTTGTATTTCTCCATAACATTCATATACCATAATTTATCCAACCATTCTCCAATTGATGGACATCCATTCATCTTCCAGCTTCTAGCCACTATGAAAAGGGCTGCCACAAACATTTTGGCACATACAGGTCCCTTTCCCTTCTTTAGTATTTCCTTGGGATATAAGCCCAGTAGTAGTATGGCTGGGTCAAAGGGTATGCACATTTTGGTAACTTTTTGGGCATAATTCCAGATTGCTCTCCAGAATGGTTGGATTATTTCACAACTCCACCAACAATGCATCAGTGTCCCAGTTTTCCCACAGCCCCTCCAACATTCATCATTATTTGTTCCTGTCATTTTAGCCAATCTGACAGGTGTGTAATGATATCTCAGCGTTGTCTTAATTTGCATTTCTCTGATCAATAGTGATTTTACCTTTTTTGTTTCAAGCCCAATTCATTGACCATCTCTTTCTCTATTTTATGCAAGTAGACCTCTAGAGATATAAAATTTCCCCTTATTACCACTCTGGCTTTATCCCACACATTTTGATATGATGTCTCATTATTGTCATTTTCTTGGATGAAGTCATTAATTATGTCTATGATTTGCTGTTTCACCCAATCATTCCATAGGGATATTATTTTTTGGTCTATTTTCCCCTGGCCTTTTATTGAATGTAATTTTCATTGCATTGTGATCTAAAAAGGATGCATTTACTATTTCTGCCTTTCTGCTTTTGAATTTTAGGTTTTTATGTCCTAATATAAGATCAATTTTTGTATAGATTCCATGAATTGCTGAGAAGAAAGTGTACTCTTTTCTGTCTCCATTTAGTTTTCTCCAAAGATCTATCATGCCTAACTAGAAAAGTTCTATTTTATCTTTTTGACTTCTTATTTATTTTGTGATTTGATTTATCTAATTCTGAGAGTACAAGGTTGAGTTCTCCTACTATTATAGTTTTGCTATCTATTTCTTCTTGCAGCTCTCTTAATTTCTCCTTTAAGAATTTAGATACTACATCGACTGGTGCATATATGTTTAATATTGATATTGCTTCATTATCTATGCTACCATTTAGCAAGATATAGTGCCCTTCCTTTTCTCTTTTAATTAGATCAATTTTTGCTTTTCCTTGATCTGAGATCAGGATGGCTACCCCTGCTTTTTTTTACTTCACCTGAAGCATAGTAGATTCTGCTCCAGCCTTTTACCTTTACTCAGTATGTATTGCCCTGCTTCAAGTGTCTTTTCTGTAAACAACATATTGTAGGATTCTGCCTTTTAATCCAATCTGTTATTTGCCTCCACTTTATGGAGGAGTTTACCCCATTCACATTTATGGTTAAAATAATTAATTTTGTATTTCCTGCCATCTTGTTAACCTCAGCTTATTCCTTTTCTCCTTTCCTTCCCCTTTACCCCTCTACTTAGTATAAAACTTGTGAGTACCACTTGTCTCAGCCAGCCCTCCCTTGTTAAGATCCCTCCCCCACCTTACAGTTCCTCCCTTTTTCTTACCCCTTTTCCTCACAATTTCTATATTCCCTTCTACTTAGCTTACTCCTTCTCTTTTCCCTTTTCCCTTTTCCCCTCTCATTTTTCAATGAAGTGGGAGAAGTTTCTCTGTAAGTCAAATATGTCTAAGATTTTTCTCTTTCAGCCAATTCTGATGAGAGTAAGACAGACACTTTATTTTCATTATCCTCCCTTCTTTCCCTCAGATATAATCAGTTTCCTTTGCCTCTTCACGTGATGTAGTGCCCCCACTTTACCCTTTTTCTAGTACACTTTCCTTTACACCTCTAGCTTCTTTTTTATATTATAATAGTAAAACTAAATTATACATGTATTCTTTATGCATACTCATACCAGAAATATAGTTCCCAAGATTTCTTTTTACCTTTTTATATTTCTCTTGAATCCTATATTTGGAAATCGAACTTTTTGTTTAGTTCTGGTTTTTTCATCAGAAATAGATGAAATTCACCTATTTTGTTGAATGTTCATCTTCCTTCCTGGAAAAGAATGCTCATTTTGGCTGGGTAAGTTATTCTTGGATACATACCAAGTTCCTTAGCCTTTCAGAATATCAGATTCCATACCCCTTCAATCCCTTAATGTGGATGCTGCTAGATCCTGAGTAATCCTTATTGTGGCTCTTATGTATTTGAATTTTTTTTCCTAGCTGCTTGTAGTATTTTTTCCTTGGTATGATAGTTCTGGAATTTAGCCACAATATTTCTTGGAGTTTGGGGATCTCTTTCAGTAGGTGATCAATAGATATCTTTCTATGTCTATTTTACCTTCTGTTTCTATAACATCTGGGCAGTTCTCTTTGATGATTTCTTGAAAAATAGTGTCTAGGCTCTTTTTTACATCATAATTTTCAGGAAGTTCAATAATTCTCAGATTATCTCTCCTAGATCTATTTTCTTTTTTTATTTTATAATTATAATTTTTTGATGGTACATATGCATGAGTAATTTTTTTTACAACATTATCTCTTGTATTCATTTTTCCAAATTTCCAAATTTTCCTCTTCCTCCCTCTACTTCCTCCCCTAGATGACAGGCAATCCCATACATATTAAATGTGTTACAGTATAACCTAGATACAATATATGTATGTAAAACCAAATTTCTTGTTGCATGGTAAGAATTGGATTCCAAAGGTATAAGTAACCTGGATAGAAAGACAGTAGTGCCGTTTAAATTCAATTCCCAGTGTTCCTTCTCTGGGTGTAGCTGTTTCTGTCCATCATTGATCAACTGGAAGTGAATTAGATCTTCTTTATGTTGAAGATATCCACTTCAATCATAATATATCTTCATACAGTATCATTGTTGAAGTGTATCGTGATCTCCTGGTTCTGCTCATTTCACTCAGCATCAGTTCATGTAAGTCTCTCCAAACCTCTCTGTATTCATCCCGCTGGTCATTTCTTACAGAGCAATAATATTCCATAACATTCATATACCATAAATTACCCAACCATTCTCCAATTGATGGGCATCCATTCAACTTCCAGTTTCTAGCCACTAAAAAGAGAGCTGCCATAAACATTTTGCTACATACAGGTCCATGTCCCTTCTTTAGTATTTCATTGGGATATAAGCTCAGCAGTAGCATTGCTGGATCAAAGGTATGCACAGTTTGATAACTTTTTGGGTATAGTTCCAAATTGCTCTCCAGAATGGCTGAATTCTTTCACAACTCCACCAACAATGCATCAGTCCCAGTTTTCCCACATCCCCTCCAAAATTCATCATTATTTGTTCCTGTCATCTTAGCCAATCTGACAGGAGTGTAGTGGTATCTCAGAGTTGTCTTAATTTGCATTTATCTGCTCAGTAGTGATTTGGAACACTTTCATATTGAGTGGAAATAGTTTCAATTTCATCATCTGAAAATTGTCTGTTCATATCCTTTGACCATTTATCAATTGGAGACTGGTTTGATTTCTTAAGAGTTAGAGTCAGTTCTCTATATATTTTGGAAATGAGCCCTTTATCAAAACCTTTAACTGTAAAAATGTTTTCCCAATTTGTTACTTCCCTTCTAATCTTGCTTGCATTAGTTTTTTTGTACAAAAGCTTTTTAACTTGATGTAATCAAAATCCTCTATTTTGTGATCAATAATGATCTCTATTTCTCCTTTGGTCATAAATTCCTTCCTCCTCCACAAGTCTGAGAGGTAAACTATCCTATGTTCCTCTAAACTATTTATAATCTCATTTTTATGTCTAAATCATGGACCCATCTTGATCTTATCTTGGTATATGGTGTTAAGTGTGGGTCCATACTAGATCTATTTTCTAGGTCTGTTGCTTTCCCAACTAAGTATTTAATTTTTTTCCATTTTTTCATTTTTTTGGTTTTCCTTGATTGATTCTTGGTGTCTCCTCAAGTCATTCACTTCCATTTGTTTAATTCTGATTTTTAATAATTTATTTTCTTCATTTACTTTTTTATTTCTTTTTGTAATTGTCCAATTGAGTTTTTAAATGAGTTGTTTTGTTCTATGGAATTTTTTTCCCATTTCACCAATTTTATTTTTTAGAGAGATATTTTCTTTTTCCAGTTAACTAATTCTGTTTATCAGGAAGTTGATTTCTTTACTCACTGTATCTTTTAATGATTAGAATGAATTATCCAGACCCTCTTGCCAAGCTTCCCTTTCCTTTCCCCATTTTTCTTCTAGCTCTCTTGTAAGAGCCTTTTTAATTTTATCTATGATAACCTTTTGGGGTGGGGACCAGATAAAATCCCCCTTTGGAGTTTCATCTAGAGACAATCTGTTTTTAGTCTCCTCAGAGTTTGAAGTCTGCTTTCTATCAGTATAGAAGCTATCTATAGTTAGAGCTCACTTTAACTTTTTACTCATTTTGACAAAAAAAGAAACAAAGAAAAGAAAAGAAAACAAACAAACAAACAAACAAACAAAAACCAAGTATGATCTGCTTTTTGGGCAGTATGGTATTATCAAGCTTCCTCTACAGACAACAGGAAGTAGCAATGTGACAGCAATGATTGTGCTGCATCTGCACAGCAATTATGCTCTGAAAGTGTGCTGAGTCAATCTTGGTGTGTGTGTGACCAGAACCCTACAGACCCTAGAGTTTTGGGGTTTTAGTCTTTACCCCCTGTGTTTATAGCTTCTCTGCTGATCTACTGGCTTGCTGCCAGGGCAAAGTAGCTCATACTGTGGTAAAGTTCTCCCTGAAAATTTTCTACTGGCAGATATTACACTCCCCCTTCCTACCCCCTGGTCTGTTCAGTGTTAGCTGCCTTCAGTGCTCTCACTGCCTATTTTCCTGACCCTGTGTCTGGTCCAACCATCCCCACCCACAAGCAAAAACAGACCTTTTCTGGTGAATTTCAAGGCTATCTTCTGTTGGAAATGTGTTGTACTCCCAATATTTGTGGTGTTTTTTTTGTTTTTGTTTTTTTTTTTTTCAGTATTCTGAAGTCGTTTCATGAAAGGAGTAGTCTGAAGGCAAGGAAGAGCTTAAATAGATGCCTGTGTCCTCTCCACCATCTTGACTCTGCTCCCTAACTGCATTTTTTTTTTAAAAACAACTTTTAATTGGGTAGCTGGGTTAGTACAGTAAATAGAAAGATCTTCCTGAATTTAAATCTTGCCTCAGATACTACCATTGTGACCCTGAGCAAGTTAGTTACCTGTTTGCCTCAGTGTCATTATCCATAAAATGATCCAGAAAAGGAAATGACAAACCACTCCAGTATCTTTGCCAAAAAAACTTTAAGTAGAGTAATGAAAAATAGGACACTACACCCAAAATGAATGAATAACTCTATTGACCATTTCTCAGATTTTTTAACTTAAGAAAGTTAAAGGAAGCAACAGAGCTATAGACTTAGATACTACCATCTGTCTTTCTGTACAAATAATTCTTAAGTCAGGAATATTTCATGTGAGAATTTAATATTAAGAATTCATCAAAATTATACATAAAATATAAAATAATATAAAGAAGAGCTACACTAAAAGATGGCAGAAATCAGACCAATGCAATGACTAAACTGAACCATGGAATAATTTATTTGTGTAGAAAAGTGGTGAGGAAAGTTGAGAATCAGGCCTTCATTGTCCTATACAGAAAATAGATTACTTTTTTTTTAATCTAATTGAATTTTTTTTGTAACAAAGGAAAAGTCTATTTGAGAGAATATATTATTTAAAAGTGACAGTTATATCTGAAAAATAAATAAAACTTTTAATGAATAAGATAATTTGTTAATTCCAGCAAAGCAAATCTCAGGAGAATTCCTTGATTGCCTAATAATGTAAAGAAAATATAATGTAAGAAATGTATTATTACTTAAGTGTTTTGTAATTATGAAATATTTCAGTTATTTCTTTTTTCCCTGTTATTGCTCCTCATTATATTCCCAAAGCAGATTATACAATGAATTGCTCTGTTTCCTCTGAAGCTTATATTCACATAAGATGATATGATTAACTGCAAGTGAATGAAAGATACCCTTGAGTAGTTAATAACATGCTATATTTATTTATTTAATATCTATGTTACCAACTTTCCCAACTTAATCTCTTGTTGGTATTAAGTTGTGGTTCATTACACAGCCAAAAACAGTAACTAAATGGTGTCATGTCCCATGGAGTTTCATCACATTAAAATCTGTAAAACTTGGCTCCATGTTGGAGAATAAAAGGTATTTTTTTTTAAAGTCTGGGCTCTTCCCAAGCTCTGACAGCATGAAAGGACCTCCTGCAGAGTAACAGAAGTAAGTGAAAAACTCCTGCAGATTTAGCCCACCCATGCAAAACTCTAATTGGCTGGCTTCACAAGGAATTTGCTTGTCAGTCAAATACTATGTACCCTCAACATTTCCAGATTAACTTTAAACAGTCAAGCACAACCTGCCATTGTAACCAACTCCAAATGAATTTAATATTCATTTGTTAATGATCTTTCTCTCACAATGTTGACATTCCTTAATGAAGCATTTGTTCTGTGTATTAATTAGCCATTAATAGCACTTGAATTATTGTATCATATTTTAAGTGTATGCTTTAAATCACAGATCTTCTAAAATTTGAATATATTTTTGACATTTTAATTTTGCACTTATTGAGTAAGGGTTTGTTGCTGTTTCTTAAATGGAAAGCATTGAAAAGTTCTTACCTATTCCATGAAATGGAATAGACTGAGAAAAATATCTCCTTGAAATTGGTAATTGTGAAAATGTATTCTACAACTTTATAGGATATCAAGAACTTTAAATTCAATATATTTTGCAATCTACTTTGAAATCATCTACTTTAACCTCACCAAAAGCATCTTTGTGATATCAGTGTAATTTTGAAGACTATATGAATCATAAACACTCAGAGACAGAAGCAAACCTCAAAATAGAACCAATGAATCTTGACTCTCAATTTGGAGCTTTAGCTAAGTACATTAACTGAACAATTTTCTTTCATTTGAGTATTATTAATAACATAATATGCTGTGACATAACAGATATAATAGCTTCTATGGAGAATTACCTGAGAGTTATGCAGTCCACATTTTTAAAGAACATGGTCAATGCAAATATATAACTTATGGACAGTCACAATTAAATAATTTCAGGCTATCTAGCTGAGCATTTTTCACTTGGGGACAGTTCAGTTTTATAAATAGATATAGGCCATTTACAACAATGATACTAATTTAACTTTACAAAGTAGACTTATTTTAAAAAAATTAAAATGATCTCATACTATCCAAGAAGTCCAATAAGAGTGGGGTTAGGACAGATAAAATCTTAATTTTAAAGGCAAGGAAATAGGAATATGAGGACTAGTGAAGTGACTTATCCTGGTGATAGAGCAAATTATGATCTATGTGGGCCATAGTATCACAGACAAGAATCAGGAAAACTTTTGTTAGAATCCACCTTTGTCATTCAATATGGCAGGATGACAGGTCATTTAAACTCACTCAGCTTCAGTTTCCTTATCTATACAATAATCATAATATTAAAAATCTCTTAAAATTGTAGTAAGGTTCGAATCATAAGTACATGTATCATAAGTACATGATCTTGGATATAATTTAAAACAAAAACTTAAATCACTTAAAATACATATTTTTACAACCAAGCTAAGCTCCCTTCCCCCCAAAAAAAATCTTAATATTTCACAGCCAATAAAACAGGTGTTAGTTTTAGCCCTTTCAGAAAGTTCAATTTGTATAAAAAGCTATATGTTAATTTACATAAAACTTTATCTACAAATATGAAGGAAATACTTAGATGATAAAAATTATTTATGATCAAATTGAATGTGATTGGCAATTGATGCTAAATGTTTAGGTTCATGACCTTAGGCTAATGGGTCCTTTTAAAGTTGTAGTGGACAATTCAAAGACTTGTTGGCAAAACTGACTTTGAGGAGCAGATTTTTGCCTCCAAGCAGCTTTCCGGATTTAAATTTCACTGTATCATGTTCAAAAAAGGTCAGCACTGGCCAGATGACCATTCCAAAGCTACAGATGGCTGTGCTGGTCACCTGACTACTCTGGGTTTCCCCCAACCTGCTGCAGAGGGCTCAAGTTCACTAAAAGGTCACCCATGACTGGGCAACACTGCTTTGGGAAAAAACCATTTTTCTGCAACAATCTCTTTATTGCATTATATAGAATAAAGCAAATATGATTTCTGAGCTAGAGGTGTGTAAGAGATCACAGACATAGCAGCTGCAAAGTTGCTATTCAGATGGAGAGCCCCAAGATGTCAAAACCTCTCCTCTGGTGAATTTCCAAGCTGCCTTTGAATGAAGCATTTAAAAATTATTAAACTATTTTAGATTTTTCTAAATATTTCTTTCTACATCTTTTCTGTACTTGTCTCCTGGTGTTATGAGGATGTGAGATGATATTTATGAAGCACTTTGCAAACCTTAAAGTATAAGATAATTGCTATCATCATCATTATTACTATTATTAACTCTAAGATGAAGTTATTTGTATGAATTTACAGAGAAAAGAGGAAAATTATTTCCCATATCAGGAAGTGCTAATTCTATTTGGGAAGAAGATAAAAGCTCATCTCATCTCATCAACTATCTATTTCAGAAAAACAACGTAAATATTCCTAGTATGCCAATTTGAGAATGTCTCTATTCACTCTTGCTTATATTTTGCTTTCATTTCCAACATATAGGAGTTATTTTCAATTTGGCCATTTCATATTTATCAAGGAAGGGCAGGTTAAATATTACATATTTGGTTCTCTTGATTAGGAATTATAGTCTTATTCAAAACTGTGGAACTCTGGGCATAGGTAGAACTCCTGAGTGTCTCCAGATTAAAACATAATTGGGAAATGTTTTGCAAAAATGAATCAGGAGATGATACAACATAAATAATGTCAATTTATGGTTTTCTAAGTTCATATGTAGCCCATATATATCCATTTCTATTTGAGTTGGAGAGTCTTATTAGCACATAAACCAAATCAGTTCATAGTTTTATAGATTTAAAATTGGAAGAGTCCTTAGGGATCATTTAGTTTTATTCCTTCATTTTATAAATGAGAAAACTGAAGACTTTAGAGGGAAGTTGCTTGCTTAGCAGACATAGGAGTCAACCAATTTCTCTGACTTCAAATCCAGTGTTCTTTTTCACTATTATTATCCTATCCTGTTATTTGTCAGGAGGGTGGGAAACTTGTTAGATTTGGTGTCAGGGAATTGGGTTTAAGTGATGGTTCTTCTATTGTCTTCCTATATGATTTTGGTCAAATTACTTTACATCTATTACTCTGCGTTTGTCTATGAAGTATATAGATAGGTGGGGGAATGAAAGGATAATTGGACTATATACCCTCTTGGGCCTTTTCAACCTTAAATTTGTGATTCTATAGTGGTTGACAAGTACACTGAATAAGTCAATCAATAGGCATTTATTTTATACCTTCTTTGTACCAGGTACTGTTCTAAGTGTTGGAAATTAAAAAAAAAAAAAAAGGAGGTAAAAGACTATCCCAGCCTTCAAGGCTAAGTTTTTTTCTTCACTAAATTAATGATTGTCTGCTCTGTATAGAGCACTAAACTAATGTGGAAGGCATTCTTGAAAATTCTGGATTCTATTCCAGCTACTATTGCATTATCTATACTGTATTACATTGTCTTTTGTCATGCTATTTCAGCATTATTTGGTCATATGAGCCCATGTACACTTAATAGGCAGCTAGATGGCACAGTGGATAAAGTGTGGATGATTCCAGGAAGACTCATCTTCCTGGGATCAAATTTGACCTCAGACATTTATTAGCTTTGTGACTCTGGGAAAGTCACTTCACCTTGTTTGCCTCAGTTCCTCATCTGTAAAATGAGCTAGAGAAGGAAATGGCAACCACATTCCAGTATTTTAGTCAAGAAAACTCCAAATGAAGTCACATAGAGACTTAAACAACTGAACAACAATTAAACAACTTTAACTTCATTGGATTTCCAGTCTGAGAATATGGCTCTGATAAAATACTTGACCTAAGCTGCTGGGAATGCAAAAATGGGACACACAGGTGTGTCCTTAATCATGAGCCAGTCTTCTTGCAAAACCACTTGGGAATCATCAGAAATATGTGGTCAACCATGGTGCACCACTAGACCACTGGCTTAAGGTGACAATCCCCCATATAAAGCAATGATTTCAGCAGAACTTTAGCTATCCAACACATAATTAGCTCACAAAACAATACTTACTCTCAGAGAATACACAATGTCCCTGTTTTGTGTGTTTTTTGCTTAAACTTTTATTTTTGTTTTAAAATCAAAATCAGGGTATGAAAAGCACTTTTATTTAAAAGAAGAAGAAGGGAAAAAAAGAATATAGGGAAATTCAGAAAGGCCTAGACTTCAGAAATTGCATTGGCCCTTTTTGATTCAGTCTCTATCCCGGCTACCTTGATAGCTAACGCTAAAAGAACAGAAGCCTCTGCCTGCAGCTAAGAGAGAGCTCCCTGAAGGTTCCCATGAAAATTGGCTTGGAGCACAATAGAAAGGAGTGGTCAAGTTTCAGCTTTCAGACCTACAGTAGGTTCTGCTGTAGGTCCTGGGAAAATGTACACGTGCTTATTTGCATAGTTGATGGGTATCAGAGAGAGGCTGTGTACTCATGTTGCTTGTGCCTGAGTAAACATTTCTGGTTCTGCGGAGTTAAAGAGAAAAGGATAATAAATAGATCATCTGTCTCATAGAAACAGTAAAACTAGTTCCATTCTATTTATGAGAGCTTTGTGAAACAGAGAATAAAAGACAAATGCAGAGACAGAATAGTCTTGGAGGTGGAAATAGACAATTGTTGCTATTTCTTTGAAGGATCTCCTTTTAGCATAAGGACAGGAAGCCTTCAGAATAGTTATGTTTCTTCTAAGATGTCTGTTGCTATATTCTGAAAGATACACTTACCCTTATAGATGGATGTTTCTCATCCATCTATTGAGGTATTTCAGTTTTTGGTATTATGTATTAGTGTGAATAGAGAGGCCCTTACAATATACCTAGAGAAGCCTGGACTCCACTTCCCAGGCACTACACCAATTTGGCCTCATTTACCTATGCCCACCATTGCAATTATTTATTGCTGAACTGACTGGTGCTAAATACAACTTAATTTTTCAACTTTAGAAAAATTGTGAACATGTCATTCCTGAAAAAGAGATACTTGGACAAAATGTATGATTTCAGGAACCTTCCTGCTTAGAGTAACAACGTATTTCCTCAAAGTAATCTCTCCGTCTACATTAGGAACATATCTTATACTACACACAAAATAAAGATATACTGGTGCTATGTCTGTCTAAAAAAGTTGTGGAATATATATGGTTTTCATTGTTTAGTCATGTGTTATTCTTCATGACCACATGAACTATATTGTCCATGGGGATTTTGTTGGTAAAGATACTGAAGTGATTTACTATTTTCTCTCCAGTGCATTAAAACAAATGATTATTAAGTGATTGGCCCTGAGTAACATGGCTAGTTAAGTGTCTGGGGTCAGATTTGAATTCATGTCTTCCTGTCTTCTGGCCCAGCATTCTTTCCATTGAGCTATCTAGCTGCCTATTAAATGGTTTTCATTATCTTCAATCAAATGTCTCACAATAATGTCCAAATATTATACTTTCCCATTCATAAGTAAACTTTATGATCAATACTATGATTTTATGATTACATATGTTCTTTATATCTACCATTCCCTAGCTACCAGCAAGCTATTTGGTTTATCACTATAAACATCACTATGTACATTTCTAAATTTGCCTTTATAAAAGCTTGAACAGCTTACTTGCTATGACTCACTGTGCAAGAATCTGGCCTCCATGCTTTTGTTTGGGTTGTCTTTCATTCCCAGAAGGCTCTCCCTCTTTACATCTATCTCAGAGAATTCCTAGCTTTCATTAAGGTACACCTTAGATGTGTCTAATAATGCTTCTAAAATTGTATAAACTTCTAAATATTATATAAATAATTGTTGTCATTATATTATGACAATCATCATATTGTCATTATCATCATGATTAAATCCAGGCTTAATGCACAGTTTGGATTCAACATCTCGATAATGAATTTATTGACTTATTGCTTCATTATTTCTCTTGTCATTTCCATATTCTTGTGACATTATTTTTCTCTTCTTATACACAGGTACTCCTAAAATCACAAGTTCTAAGCTAAAACACCCTTGTTTTTTCATTAAATTCAGTTCAGTTTCCAAATTCTTAATTTATCAGGAGTCACAAATTTCCTTTCAGATGTCTTTATGTATTCTTAGGAAATAATGACCACTTGAATGCTCTGATAGCTTCGGGAGTATAATTATCATTGCTTTTTCTGTTTGGATTCACAGTCTTTTCAACATCCAGTAGTAATTTTTCCTCCTTAGAAGTACAAATAATCTATTATATTATCTTCTTTGTACTTTTTGGGCAGTTAACATTGCCTGAAATCAGGAAAAAAATATATATTTTTTTCTGAATTCAAATCTAGTCACAAACACTAGATTTATGACCCTGGTCAAGTCACTTAACCCTCTTTGCCTCAGTTCCTCAAGTATAAATGTCAGCTGGAGAAGGAAATAGCAAATTATTCCAGTATCTTTGACAAGAAAACCATTATGGCATCAGAGTCAAAGACAATTGAAATTATGAAACAGCTTTGTTTCAACTACTATCACCAATTTAGCCCCTTCTCATTCTCCTGATTTTCTAATATACTTTAGTACTTGATTCATTTTTGTTTTTGTTGTTAGAGTTTTATTTTGTTTCCTTTGTTTGTTCTTTGGATCTTCGAAATTCTTGCTGTTCATCTCTCAAATATTTTGAATTCACAGTTCTCCAGTCCCCTCAATCTTAATATCTTGCCCTCCCTTGCTTTAGCTATCTAGTTATAAACTGTATCTGCACCATTGTATTACCTATATCTATATCCTATATCTACACCAATTCCAAAATCCTCAATTCCAAATTTCATTTGCATAGATAATTTCCTATTCCCCCACCAGCAGTGCCTTCTCAATCTTTGCTCTTTCAACTTACACTCACAAATTGAATTTGGAGGGGGGTGACTTGGTTATTGTCCTTCATATTTGAAGAGAGCCAAAATAACATTACTATGTTGGAATCAAGACACAGACCAATAGAAGCTCAGAGGGCTCTACCCAGGCTGGGCACAAATGGTTCTCAGGTACAAGGTATTTGGTAGATATGTACTTCTAAAATTATTCATTATGAACCTCTAATATATATATATGTGTGTGTGTGTGTGTGTGTGTGTGTGTGTGTGTGTGTGTGTATTATATATGTGTGTGTGTGTGTGTGTGTATATATATATATATATATATATATATATATATATTCATTTTTAATAGTTGGCCAGAGAAGTGACATAATACAAAGCAAAACCAGTTATCAAGGTATCACAAAGACAGTAGCTATAAAACTTTTGTTCTACAGTAATGCCTTCTCCCACAAATACACATAACATGAATCAGAACAGAGGACACCATTTCTACACTATTTCACACAAACAAGCCCCTCCTCATATTTCATGACTTGTGAGATAACCGAATTTCATATTTTTTTTTCCATTTCTAACTACTCCTTTTTAAAAATCTCAATCACTAAGTTCTTACCCTTTTCCTAGGTCCTTGTGGTTGATTGTTCCCGTAAGTACTTCCATTTTTGGAGTATTGGTCTGAACAATCTCATTTCTTCCTTAGTTTTGACATAATGTTTTTATAAACAGTAGAATAAAATAGTAATTCTTTACATTTATGTAAAATTTCATAAGTAAATGTTCTTCACAATATAAGCTTGTATTGTAATAATTATTTTACAGATAAACCAATGTTTAAATTCTGGCATAAGTTAAAGTAGCTATTAGTAGAGTCATAGTTCAAAACTAATTATCTTTAGGGGATCAAATTATATTAAAATTCAAATTCATATTTTTAAAGTCCAAGCTAAAAGCCACCTTCTTCAAAAAATGCTTGATCCCTTTGTTTGGAAATGATCTCCCTTCTTTACATCAATGTAACACTTTGCTACTTATATACATTTATCAGGTGATATTTTGTGCTTTAGTCTTTAGTCCTTTTAATGTGTGGACAAAGAGACATCTTTGGAGTAAAAGGGAAAAAAAAAATAAAACTAGATTCAAGCCTTACCTTTGACATATATTAGCTGTATGATCATTGACAAGTTACTTAATCTCTCAATGCTCCAGGCAATTCCCCTTGATTTAGAATAAAGTAGTCAGGTTGCTTGCTAATCTGCTTGGTAGAGAGAATTATCACACTGAGAGTTCCTTATACTGATGAAAACAGAAATCTGGACTTCCCCTTAACCTGCCAAAAAACCAAAACTGAACAAAACAAAACTAACAATGATAATTTCAATAGCAACACAGAGTTTATACATATATTAGATCCTATGATTAGATTTTAAACTACACAGGGCAGAAAAGTTTTTTTTTTAACTTAAAAAAATATATCTTTTTTAATTAAAAATATTTTTTAAAATTATCAGCACAGGGATCCATGAACATCAAATCAAGTGTTTTAAAAATTGTACTGAATTCTCAAGCTTCCTTTAAACACTAATATTTCAGGATTCTATGATCCTATATTATTTTTATTTTTAGAATATGAATTATTCTATTCACCTGGAGAGACAATCTAAAAAGATTTGATTTTTAGAAATAATTGATATGTTATGTGACTATTGACTGTGTGATTTTATTTATAATCACTGCCAACAAAAGAAAAGAGTCCTTTGATGACTATATGGCCCATTGAGTCTTGGATAATATAAGAGTACCCTTTAGAAATTAGAAGCTTAGAAAATCCACAGAAAATAAGCAGGTTGCGTATAAAATAGCCATGTACTTATGAAAATCCCATTACTAAACATCATTGCTTTAAATATATACCCAACATTACTGATTTCTTCCTATTTTTATGTTTCTTCATTTGAGTTCTGTACTGTGAGTGACAAGAAGATAAATGTCAGTGTGTATATCACTGAGAAGGCAAGTAGTTAACCAATAGTAAGTGATTTGTTTTGTTAATGCCACTTAACATTTTTCATGCTGTCAACCTGTTCCTTAATAGAGGTTGATTTGCACAAACTCTTAATTTGATTAGCTGCAATGCAGTACAGTTTGTTCAAAAATATACTTCACAAACCAAACTCTTGTTTATTTAAATGCTTGGAGTAGAGTGACATCTATAGGAAACTGTCTGTTGTAGCACTAACCTATACTCAAATTGGTGATTTTTGTAGGGTGGCAAGGAGAAGGAGCTTTTATAGTAGAAAAAAAATACTCTAAAAACAGAAAATCAAATGAACTCTTAAGTCCTTAAGTTTGGTGGAGTCTCTTTGGAGAACAGAATAGAATAGGACAAGAATCAATTGCCTAAAAGAATAGCATTGAGCAACTACAAAAGCTTATGGAAAAGGAAATTATTGCTATGGTAACCATATACTAGGAATTAAATAGAGAAAAATAGGCAAAAATGAGTCAGAGACAATGATCGGGAATGATAACATATCTAGTTGGGAAACAAGAAAAGGAAGGAAATTCCTTTTAGCTTAAATATCAATGTGAAATGCCATTTCATTCTTTTAAGATAAAATCCCAAATGATCTATTTTTGCCATACATATATTTATAATAGGTAATTTGTAATAATTTTCATATTACATATAGGAAGCATGAAAACTACATATATATATGTATATATAAACATATATGTATGAACATATATAGTTCTCATACTATATAGTAGACTATTGGAACTTGATGAGTCCCAGAACTACTTGTTAATCTTTAGTGTTCACCTGTCACCCAACTCTCACCTGTGGTTTCAAAAAGGTATATGCATGTAGTAGCCATAGTAATCCTAGGAAAACCATCTTGGAAGACTAGACTATACCATGTTGAAGGTAACCCATAAGCCTCAAATCCATGAATGAGTTAAATGGATGGCTACCCCAACCATGCAAAGACTTTCCCAGGCAGAATCCCAGGCAGATGAGAAAAATTTGTCCCAACTTCCATGAAGGTGGCTGAAATAGTTTTTGTGGAACACTTAGAGTTTGGTCAGACATCAAAGATGCCAAGATCATCCACTGCATTTCAAGAGTTGACTGGTTGTTGACTTTTGTCTTGCCATTGGATTTTGATGACTCTGGAAGAGTGAATGAGGCTAAAAACTTTTGCAACTCTGTAATTCTTAAATCCAATGCACCTACAAATCACAACATCATTCTGTGATGTCATTGCTCTGCTTTGAAAACAAAGGACAAACAACATAGTAGATATATACAATATAGAATAAAATAATATAGTATAATAATATAAAATAACTATATACTAGTTTTCATATACTATACTATATAAAAGTTTTCACATGATAGATGTGTGTAGTAATCATATAGTATATATTCCATGATATAGAAAATTTTAATACTATACTATGTGTGTGTAGTACATACATATGATATTTAACTTTTCCTCTAGCTCTAAAAAGCCATGGCTGCTATGAATCTAAGAATTATATTAGACCATCAAGTATATCTTATGTACCTAGTTAATTAAAATCATACATGTGATTAATTTGGGTCCTATAAATTAATTTAAAATATCAATGAAACACAAAATATGTGGATTAAAAATGTCATACCTTTAATAGATATATACTTCCATGTGCTCAAACATACCATGCTTTCTAATTGAATAAAACTAGACAGTATGTGATAAATCCCCTAGGAATAATAAATTTGATTTTAGAGTAACTACTACATTTTCCCATAACTGCAAAATCCATGTTTGTAGGCATATGATACTTAAAAGTTTGCAATGCACTTTAAAAATTTTAATATCTTGTATTATCCTTATAACAACAGGTGACATGGACAGGTGAATGGAAAAGGAAACAGAGAGGGATGTTAAGTGATTTTCCCAGAGTCACATAACTATTAATGTCTAAGTTTATTCAAATGCCTCTCTTTTCTGACTTTAGGACCAATAAGAAACAATAGCAACAAGGAAAGCAAGTACCTCTCATCTATGTTTTCAAACCTCAGATCAAGGTTCCCAGCAATACTGACATATGCATGAGGGTCTAAAAGAAACCTTCAAATATATTTCACAATATTCTAGCCAAAAATTTTGCAAAATTCTCTTAATATCTTGTCTAGATCTGCTTTGATAAAGTGTTTATCTAGCTTGTGAGATAGGACTATTGTTAGCCTCAACAAATGTGCAGTGAATTTTCAGTTTTGTGCCATTAACTTGCTGTTTTCAAATGTTATTCTGCACTATCAAAAACTGCAGTTTACTATATTTTCTTTGCAATATACTGAGAAGAGGCATCTTTTGGCATTTGAGTTATAGGATAGTTTAAATTACTCTTTAATATGAGACATCCCTAGAAAGATAAAGAATAATTGAAATATCACAGATGTACTCATACTCATTAGAAATGCATACGTGTACTTCTTTTCCAATAAAATGAAGATAATTCATAAAAAAGATTTTCATATGGCTTCTTCTAAGTAGTATGTCTATCTGGAACAGAATCATTAATTCTAATTTATATTACCCTCCCTGATAAAGTTTGCAGATCTGAGTTTTACATGTAGTAAGCAATAGTTTACTCATTTGGATTTTCAAATAAAAACAAACATTTAAAAAAATGTGAACCCTACTTCTGATTAGATGTGAATGCTTCTGTTTTCTATTCTCCAGGAAACATATAATAATAGCTAACATTTATATAGTACTTACTGTGTCTTATGAACTGTGCTAAGTATTTTATAGATATCTCATTTGGTCCTCATAGCAACTCTTCAAGGTATGTGTTCTTATTATTCCATTTTACAGATGAAGAAAATGAGGCAAACAGAAGTTAAGTGCCTTATTCAGTTTCAGCTTGTATCTGAGAATAAATTTTAACTCAGGTCTTCCTGACTCCATGCTGTATCCACTGTGCCATGTAAGTTGAAATAAATGGAATTTGCATTTGTGTGACCAAAATCAGAGAAATTAGTCAAGTGATTACTTGTACTTATTTAATTGGTGTGGATATTCTTTAATTGAATGAAGATTGCAACTCTTCCACATACTTCTTTAAGTGTGATTCTTATTTGTCTTTCTTTAAATCCTCCACTGGACATAAATAAGGGGCTCAATTGAGGTAGGCCTGGAGTTAGAAAGACTAGAATTCAAATTCTATGTTAAATACTTACTAAACTGTGCAATCCTAGATAAATTATTTAATCTCTGTTTATTTTGATCTATTAGAGAAGAAAATAGAAAATCACTCCCATATCTTTTCCAAGAAAATCCAATGGACATTGGTGTACTATGGTCTACAGGGTCATAAAGAGTTAGAGACAACTCAACAATGACAAAATCCCTCAAAGAAGATCTATCCAATTTATGGAGGCATTTTTTGGTTCTTTTACATCTCTATTGTCCTTTATTTTACTACTTAACCACCACTACATTTTTTTCTGATCATGAAATTATTACCATGTAATATGTGGTCAGTTAGTATGCTTAGCATGTGACCTAACACATAGGATGTTTTTAAATGCTTTCTAACTTACTTAACTTCTATTTGGACTTTATTTTTTCTCATTTGTAAAATAAGATATTTTGAAATTGATAATATCTAAGATCTCTTCCAGCTTTCAAACTAAGACCTTATGATCCTAACAATGATTCTCACGCCCTTTTAAATATTTATATATGGATTTAACAAAAATTTCAAGAATTCCTATTTTATTTGAGGTTCATTTTTTGCTTGCCTCTCTCTTCACTGGATCTATTTTACATGCATAATCATAGGATTTCTTTTTGGAAAGAGCCTTAAAGATCAGCTAATCAAAGTACCTCTTTTTATGAGTAAGAAAATTATGGCCTGGAGAAGAGAAATTATTTATGTAAGGACATTCAGGAATTATGGGTGAGAAGCAGGAAGCTAATTCAAATCCTTTGTTGTGCATTTACTGCTCTTTCCTCTACTCTGAATTGTCTTTCCTTTCCTTAACTATATTGTAAGGAGAATACTTTTAGGGTAATTGTATTATCTCATTACATTTTGATTGAGATGTTTTAAACTCATGGCACTTATCTAAAGTAATTCTGGCTTAATTATAAAGGAGATGCTTGTCTATCCTTTTTTGGTAAATAACACCTTTACTTAAAATTAGATAGTTTCCAGGATACATGGTACAATTAATTCAAAATTTTTGGGTAGATTCAGTTTTTTCAGTAGAAATAGTGACGTGAGCATTTATTCAATTCAGTTATTAAAAACATCAAAAGTAGCCTGACTGAATTCACAACTGCCTTGTTGTTTCTCAGTCATTATTAATTTTTATTTATTATTGGCCTAAATATCATGGAATGGACATGACTTTAGTTTAACCCTTTTATGTAGTCTTAGATTATGTAAATTTTGGTGACGCTATTGTTTGCAGTCATTGTGTTATAGTCCACATCTTGGCAGATGGATGATTTTAGGTTTGTTTTGCAAAATATCCCTCCTATTCCTATTACTGCATCCATCTGTTTGTCCATCTGTCTGGCTATCTGCACATACAAAATATGCATATACATTTCAAAACCAAATGTGTTTCTATGAAGGTTCATTAACTATAGGTACAGACAGCTCCCTCTGATTTTCTAGCTTTATTGTATGCTCTTATTCTTCCCTGCCTATTTCTAAAAACTGCTAGTAAAATTTAATTCCCAGTCCTAGCCCTGGTCTCAACCCAAACCTTCTAATAATTCTGAATATAATAGACTTCCTGTGCTGTGTATTGGGGTCAGGAAAATATAGGAAGTTGGGTTTTGGGAGCCAGCTGCCTCACCTATTTATGACATTATATATATATATATATATATATATATATATATATATATATATATATATACATACATACACATATATCCCTTAGTACTGCATTTATATGTATACACATAAATTGATTTTCTACTTTCCTTTTCCATCATGAATTGTTTTCCTCTGGATTTGAGGATTAAATTCAGAGAGAGTGCTTGGCAGAAGAATCTCTGATAATCCTGGCATGAGTGGGTGACTGCTTCTCCCCTCATCTTGCTTCCCAATGTGTTTCTTGTTTGAGGCAGGGCAAAAGTCAAAAGACAGCATAAAGAACTACCATCTGTACTTTACAATGTCTTATTTTCACTTTCTTTTTCTTCCTCTGACCCTGCCATTAGACCTCCAGGAGAGAAGAGAGCTGGTTTCCCTTTTTAGTACATGATTCTGAGATCAGAAATAGAAACCCTTCTCTGACTTTTCCTTTCTAATTCATAAGTATGAGATGAGAAGTGTAGAAGCTTTTTACCTTTTCCTTTCTATAATCTGTGGACACATGTTGTCAGGTTTTCTCCTTGTGTACACCTGTAGAGAGTGACCAAGTGGAAATTGTTGATGTCAATTACCTAAACAAATCGATACTTAATTTAGTTTCATTTCATATCATGTTCATAAAATGTATATTCACAATATCCCATATTTGTGAATATGTTAACTATTGGAAACTAATTGGAATTGAAAACTAAATATGGAAATTATTGGTTAAACATTAGAAAGTACCTGAGAAAGTGAAATATTTTAGGAAAATTGTTTTTCAAATTTAGATTTAGATTAAAATTTCGTATTTCAAATATTAAATAGGATTCCATTTCACTCCTAATTGGAAGCTGTTTCAACACAATAGTCTGAATATTATCTGATGGCCATCTGGAATACTGAAATATCATAACAAAAGTAAATCTTTTCTGCAATTGCTAGAGAGTAACTATAAAGGCGGGGCAGCTAGGTGACACAATGGATAGAATATTTTGTATGGAATAAGAAAGTTTCATCTTCCTGAGTTCAAATTTGGCCTTAAATACTTAGTAGCTGTATGACCTTAAGCAAGTCACTAAATGCTGTTTTGTAGAGCAAGCATATCATCACATAAAAACCACAAAGTTGTTGTGAAGACCAAATGAGATAATACATATAAAATGTTTTGCAAGCTATAGTGTTATATAAATACAAATTAAAACAATAATTAATGATAATTTATTAGACAGCTAAATTGTGTAGTAAGTAGAGCATTAGGACGTTTTGAGTTGAGAAGACTCCAGCTCAAATCCACTTCAAGCACTAGCTGTATAACTTAGGCAAGTCATTCAACCAGTTTGCCTCAGTTTTTTCATCTGTAATAATAATAATAATGTCCATCTCCTAGGATTGTTATAAGGATTAAGTGAGATAATGATTGTAGTGTATGAAGAGTACATAATATATACCTTATTATTATTACATATAGTCACACAGTAAATGGGAAAACAGAGAGCAAAACTCAAGTCTCCCAAATTTGGCTTCAGAAATACTATAACCAAAGGCCAGTGTTCCTTAACTGGTTTCCTGTGAAAAAAACATTGATAAAAAATGAATTGAATGTCTAAAAGGTAATAAAATACAACTGTTGCTTATTATGCTGTTATATTTTAAATGTTCAACAGATATCAAATTTTTGACTCCTATAAGTAATGTAAACTGGAAATTGAGGAGGTTGTCAAAGAATTTCTAAAATATTAAATGGGTGTGGAATAATAATTTTATTTTCCATGGAGTTTTTAGAGAAACTTAACAGGAAAAAGAAAGGAGTACCTCAAAGTTCTGTTTGGTAACAGGTGTAGTGAGTTATTCTTGATGGAATGGAGCTGTTAACACAGGTTATGGCAAGAAAGTTAAGCTTTTGTCCTTTGTGTGTAAAAAGTGCAAGAATAGATGCCTACAAGGTGAATCAGGCCTAGTAAAAAGGGTTTGCAGGCTGGAAAACAAACATAGATAAACCATTAAGTATAATTAAAACATATTACATGTTCATAACTGGAGGAGGAGGAAGTGACAAACTCTTGTACCCTCCAACTCAGATACTCAGCAGTAGTTTCTTTTGATCTATAGCATCTAGAAGATTTTTGATCCTAAGATACATTCTCAGTAAGTAAAATGGCATACATTATACCTCTGAGAAAATACCAAACTTTTAGGTCTAAATGGCAAGTGAAAACAGTTGATAGTAATTCAAAGCATAATAAGACTTTTTAAAACTTGCTTCTTTTAAAATCTTGTTCCAGTGTATATGTTTATAGTACTCATCTTCATTATTTAATTATATTATTTTATACTATAATTTAATATACTATACTATAGTATAGTATATTATATAGTAAAGTTACTATACTACTATACTAATATACTAATAGTTACTAGATTCGAGTTTATCTTAGAAAGAAATTCTTAACCTGAGAACTTTTTTTTAGTTTAGAATACTATTTCAATATAATTGGTTTCTTTTGTAAATCTGTATGTTCTATTTTATGCATTTAAAAAAAAAAAACATTCAGAGAAGGGATCGTCCATAGTCATCACTAAGGATTCCAAAGGATTCTTTAAAAAGGTTAAAATCCTTTAGTTTTAGAAGCATCATTGATCATGCCTAAACAGAATTCTTTATCATTTAAACTGTATTCCATACTAGGCCTTCCACTACCATCTGGTTGCAGTTAAATGAACTGCAGGCAGTAGTCCTACAAGCTAAGCAATGTCAAAGGGATCTTTTCTGACTAATTTAACTCTAATTTGGTAATAAGTATGTCACAAGTTGTTTTCCCTTTGGAATGAGCACCCGCATAATGTAAATTTTTTTAATGCAGGCTCATGATTATTTTTTTAAAATAAAACATAATTTTATAGCTTCTAGTATAGGTTAATTTTTTTTTTCAAAATGTTAAATACAAAAGGATATGGGATTCATTAGTATACCTATACACTATAGCTTACTAGGATAAGGTCTTGCTCATGGTCTATTGTCAGAGATTTTAATGAATGAATAAATGAAAAGCAGAAAACAATAGGTACTGAAATAGAAAAGTAAAAAAAATGTCCTTTGATTGTTAATTTCAATGTGACAATTTAAACTATGGCAAACTATGTTTGATTTTTTTTGCTTTATTCATTGTTTAGATTTAAGACAGTGATAGATAATATATATATATATATGCATATATATATATATATGTATATGTATTCTTAGTTTGCTAGGCATTTTTGATCACAAGCTTAATTCTTTTGTTGGGGAATATATAATATTGCATTACCTGTGTTCTTTTTATTGTATCTGCTGATAAATCCTGTACAATTCTAATAGTAGCTCTAGCATATTTGCATTGTTTCTTTTTGAAGCAGTTGTTTCTTGAAGTTTTTCTCTTTGATCTAGAGTTTTTTATATTTACCAGTAATGTTCTTATGTTTTCCTTATAATATCTTTTTGAGGTGGTGATTGGTGGATTATTTCTATTTCTAATTTCTCCTCATGTTTTATTATTTCAGGACAATTTTGTGGTGATTATTTCTTGTATTATTGTGCTAAGGTTCTTTTTTGTTCACAGCTTTCAGGTTGTCCAATTGTTCTTATTTTTTCTTAATATGTTCTGCAAATCTATTGCTTTGCTTTTGAGATTTTTTTACATTTTCTCCTTTTTTTCATTCTTTACATTTTTGCAGAGTATCTTATAGCTTCATGGATTCTCCTTGTCCCACTTCTACTTTGCAAAGAATTATTTTCTTCCTTACAATTCTGAATCTCCTTTTGTAATTGGTTGACCCTCTTTTCATTTTCTTCTTCTTGGTTGGTTGAATGGTTCTTATTTTGTTTTGTTTTGGTTTTAGTTTTTCCTCAATCTCTTTCATTTGATTTTTTAAAGTCTTTTTTGAATTCTATAAATTCTTTCTGGACAGATAGTCACTTAATATTACTCTTTGAGGTAGGACAGTAACTAAAGGTTCCACATATTCATGATGTGATGCTGGATGATGAAATACTTGTGTTTTCTTAGTGTTAATTATTAGTCCAAAATTAACACAAGGAGTAGAGAATTGATTCATATTTTGTTATATCTCATCTTCAGAGACTGCACTGAGTGTACAATCATCTGCAAACAAAAAGTCATGTACCAATATTTTAGTCTTGGCTTATAGCCTTTTCAAGCAGAAGAACTTACCATTAGCTGACATTAATGCTGTTTTTGTACTTGTTGAAGGTGTTTAACAAAATGGATGAAAATGCATGCTAAAAAGCATGGTAGCAAATACATAGTCTGTTTCACTCCATTGCTGAGTGAGAAAATGTAAGAGCATCATCTCATTATCCAGAACCTGGGCAAGCATGCCATCATGAAGTTGATGTACAATACTGATGAACTTCTCTGAGCAACCAATTTTTGATATACTTTTCTTCAAGCCCCCCCAAAACTGGCAGTATAAAAGGCTTGATAAGATCTATAAACATTGTATACAGACCTCTGTTCTGTTGCTGGCATTTCTTCAGGATTTGTCAGAAACCAAACTGCGTCTCAGGTAGATGACCATCTTCCATGTGAAAAAAATCAGTCTATTAATTAGAAATCTGACAAGAATCTTGCAGCAATCACTGTGAGAGACCCTTGTGATTGTCATAGGACAATCTATTTCCTTTATCTTTATAAAGATAAACAATGGAGTATCCTTGAATTCCTCAGGAGGGATAAGGTCCTCTTATCATATGACTCAGAACCTTTCAGTCAATTTTTGTATGAGCAATAGACCCTCCCACCAGGTAAATCTGAGGTAGAATATAATCACCACTAGGTACTTTGCTACATGAAAGAAGCCTAATGGCATTCAAAACATTGTTCATTTGGAACTTCACTTGGAGAGAGATTGACTTCAATGTGAGGTAAAGAGTCGATGGTTTAAAAAATGATTGATGATCTATTGAGAACACTATGGAAGTGTTCAACACATCTCTCTAGAATTATTCTTTTATCACTAATCAATGTGGCTCATCAGTACTGAGTAATTGAGTTGCACCATAGATCTTTGACTCATAAATAGCCTTCAGGGAATCAAAAAAAAAAAAAAAAAAAAAGAAAAGAAAAGAAAAGAAAAGAAAAAACTTTGGATTGTTATCAGCAAAAATCTAAATTTCATTTGCCTTCTTACTGAACCAAAAATCTTGCTTCTCTATAAGATTCACTTGTCCTTGCCTTTTGATGGAATTAAATGCTGATTTTTTTTTTAGAAATGGATGAAGAACCCTGCTGGTAAACCCTGTGGAGTTCTCATTTTTCATTTAGCAGCTTCTGAATTTCCTGACCACTTTTGTCAAACCATTCTTGACGTTTGTGAGTGTTCTGACTTAGATAAGCAAATGGAGTGTCATCTACCAAATCTGAATCCATTGTTGCTAACAGTCTGTTGGCTCAAATTTCCCTTGGAGTTGGCAATTAAATGTTTCCACCAAAAAAAAAAAAAAAAAAAAAAAAAAAAAAACTCTCTACTCTCTTGACACTGATTCTGAAAGGCCTTGGTTACTTTCAACCTGATTTAGCCCATCTGTCAAAAGCGTTTATTGCGATGTGGCCACTGTACTTACTACAACTTCATGGAGCCACAGGTCAAAATCAGGTGCATCAGATGGACATCAGAGGTAGAAAGAAACCTTGAAAAGGACTCTGTAGCCATGTTCTAGACTTTCTTGAACAAATTGTATATCCCTGATAGATAATTAAAAAGGTAATGGATGAATATGAAATGACAGACCATTCAGAAGAACAAATTAAGAGTTTTTGAGGATGGGGTGGATATGAGCATGTCTGAAAGTAGCTTTCAGACATGAAGTTTCATGTCTGAATTTCAGGCATAAAAATTGAAAGCAATTTTTAAAATTCAGTAGATAAGGACATATTAAAAATTAATGAGAGGGGGCTCATTCTAAAGTAATTGACTTGGATAACTACTGAGAGTAGTGCTCTTAAGTGAAATAGGCAAAATTAACAGTTAGCTATCTTTTTTTTCTATGAACAAAGAAGATAATGCATTTTGTTTTAGATTGGTTGAGTTTTTGCTGTTGTAAATCAAGTTAGGGATGTCCAAGGCAAGTGAACTGGAGCTTGATAAAAGAGATTTTGAGTAACATATATAGAAATCATAATTAAGCCCATATGAACTAATGAAATCACTGAGAAAGGGTGAAGAAAGAGAAATCCATCAAGCCTAGAACAGGGTTAGGGAGGCAGGGAGAGGATTGTCCATATTTAATGATGATGATCCCAAAAAAGAGACTAAGAAGAAATTTTCAGATGTATAGGAGAACTGAGAGGACAATGCCACAAAAACTCCCAAAATAGAAAAGCTTCAGAAAGACAAGAACAACACTGCCACATGCTAAAAGAGGTCAACAAGTATGTGAACTGAGAAAAGACCATAGGCTCTAACAATTCAGTTTTTTCTTTTTTTTTTCAATTTTTTTTTTTTTTTTTTTGAGGCTGGGGTTAAGTGACTTGCCCAGGGTCACACAGCTAGGAAGTGTTAAGTGTCTGAGACCAGATTTGAACTCAGGTCCTCCTCAATTCAAGGCTGGTGCTCTATCCACTGCACCATCTAGCTGCCTCCAGCTCTAACAGTTCAGAAGCATGTCTGTAGTTTTGATTGTTTTTGGAAGTCAACAGCCAGATTATAATGCAATGAAAACTGAATAGGAGAAGAAGAGTTAGAAGCAAGGAGTACAGTTGTTTTTTTCAAGGATGTGAGAAAGGGATTAACTCTAATAAGGGCAGTTTAAAGAAACTACATGATGAAATGAGAAAAACTGACATAGTCCCTGGCTTGATTCACCAGAAGAATAATATTATTAAAAATATGCAACTAAATAAATAATGTCCTGGGCTGGGAATCCAAGTTGAGTACAACCTGGATACAGAAACTATGTGACCCTGGACAAGTAAAAATCTCTATCTGCCTCATTCTCCTTTTTAGTAAAATGAGGATAATAATAGCATATATTCCCCTGGGTGATTGTGAGGATAAAACAAAAAAGAATTTGAAAAATGCTTATAACAGCATCTATTACATAGTAGCTATTACATAAATAATAGTTATTATTATTATCAGTTATGTAGGGTTTTTATTTCAGGGAAAATTTTTGAATTGTGGGAAAAGTTGCATAGTTCAAAAATTCAATTTAGCCTCCTTTCTTCCTTCTCTTTAATTTTGGATTCATTTCATTGTTTGTCCACATTATATTTGCGCATTATGTGTGCTAGTGGACCAATTCGATAGACTGTCCCATTTTGCTGAATATCACATTTTTTTAATCCATTTGGTTATCCCTATGTAATTTGACTAAATTCTTTTATATGCCTAAGGGACTTATTTTAACAGACTTCTTAGTGTTACAGACTTTGATACAATCTGCAAAACATCCTTTTAAGCAGGATCATCTGAAATAATCCAATATCTACAGGGAATCTCTCTTCTGTGCGTCTTTATTCTGGAAATCTTTCAATAAAGTGGCAAATATCTTTGGCAAGTATAGTTTTTTTTTTTTTGTTATGCATCTCTCTCTCTGCATAACTATATTTTTCCTGATTTGATAGAGGATCTTCAAACAAAATAGTCTTATATAGCTTTAAAGGAACTTTGTAAAATCTTAACATTTGTAGAAGACTACATAATGAAATGTGAATAACTAGGTGATGCAGTGAAGAATACTGGGCCTGAATCAAGAAAATTGAGATAAAATCTGATCTCAGACACATTAATGTTGCAACCCTGGGTAAATCACTTTACCCTGTTTGCCTTGGTTTCTTCATCTACAAAATAACAATAACAAAAATGGAACCAAAATCATTAGAGAAATGCAAAGGAATTGTCTACTGAACACAAAAGACCCATTTTTTTTTTCCTGCAGGGGAGAAGGAAAGCACAAAAGTCATTTTCCTCTTAAGACTCAAAGAAATCCAAGAAGAATATCCTAAGAAGAGATCCCAATGTATTTGAAACAATTTCAGATCTGTAACCATATTAATTATAATTAACTTTTGAAAAACAGCTTTATTAATATATTCTGAACTATTAAATAATTCTCTAAACAGGATCTCAGGTTAAGGCTCTCTGTTCTCTTTTTTTTTTTTTTTTTTTTTTTGAGGCTGGGGTTAAGTAACTTGCCCAGAGTCACACAGCTAGGAAGTGTTAAGTGTCTGAGACCAGATTTGAACTGGAGTCCTCCTGAATTCAAGGCTGGTGCTCTATCCACTGCGCCACCTAGCTGCCCCAAGGCTCTCTGTTCTAAGAAATGATAAAGGGGCTTTCTCATCAGAAGTTTCCTACACCAGTGAAATAACACTTATCTTAAATGTTGTGAATCTGTTTTTTTTTTTAAAGCTTTAAATCAAAAAAGAGAGGGGAAGAATAATGCCTCTCTGTACCTAGCAAAGTAGGAACTGTGGAGAGTGACACTTATGCATAGAAAGAACAGCAAAGTCCTCAAGTAATCCCTAGCAGATAAATTCCAAGAATAATCCCTAGAATAAATAGGATTGTACCTTAAGATTTACATAGTTTGTTTTTTTTAATAACAAATATTTGATCCTCATGACCATCCTGTGCAGTAGGTGTTATTATTATTCTTCATTTTATGGATGAGGAAACTAAGATAGACAGACCAAGCATCTTTTGTCTGAGACTGGGACTGAATTCAGGGACTCCTAATTTCAGACCCAAAACTCTATGCATTGTTATCACTTAGCTGTCTCCAATAAAAGAGCCAGCAGGAAAGTCCATATCTCAGTTGTATTTATACAACTTATATAGTTGTAATCAAGAGAAATGAGAGAACCCAACAAGGAAGCAAATTTTACTTCTTAGGTATTGCTGAAATTTGATTGTGCCTTTTTTTTTTTTTTAAAGCAAATTTTCTTCATTTTTTGTTGTTGTTGCTGCTGCATGTTCCCTTAGTATTGTGGTGAAACCTGTGTTTTTAAATATGCTTTTAAATAACTGAAGGTCAATTCAGCAAGTATTTATTTTGTCTACCATGTGCTAAACTAAGCATTGTACTAAGCTCTAGGGATATAAAAACAAACAAAAACAGTCCCTGTCCTCAAGAAGTTTACAATTTAATGAGGGAGACTACATGCAAACAAATGTGTATAAGCAAGATGTATGCAGGGTAAATTTTAGATAATCTTATAGAGAAGAAACTAGTGTTAAAGGCTGCTGGGAAAGGTGAAAACTGAAAAAAAAAAGCCAGTGAATCTATGGGGCAAAAATGAAGAAGGAGGAGATTCTACCTATTAACGTGGAGGCAGTAAGTAAAAGTGCATGGAGTCAGGGCATGAAACATCTTATTCAAAGCTGGGCAGTATCAGTAGATCAGAATACATAGAAGAAAGAAAATGAAAATTTTTAATTAGATGTTACTGAAAATACAGTTGTCATTTTCTCTAATCCAACATCATAGAACAACAGAAATTTATCCACAAATTCACCAGGTTAACAACTTCTGTTCTAAAGTAACAGAAAAGATGAAAAGAATGTGATGGTATTGATGTAGTAGCTCTTTATATTAAAAAAGATGTGTTAATAGGGACAGTTGCTCCTTGCTTCTGGTTTTGTTTTTCTTTCTCAAATATGTTACATGTTCAACATTATTTCCTTTGCATGGGCTTATTAGCATTAAATGCAACTGATGTCATAACTAAAATCACTTAAGTTATTTCAAATCATTTTTCTAATTAAATGAAAATATATGACCCCAGAAAATAGGTTGCACAGTAGTAAGAGCACCAGACCTAAGTCAGGAAAATCTGACTTTGAATCCAGTCTCAAATATTTAATAGATGTATAATCATGGGCAAGTCACATTACCTCTGTTTTCTTCCATTTACCCAGCTCTAAAATGAGAATAATAAAACATCTCCCTCACAGAATTATAAAGATTAAATGAGAGAAAATTTGAAAACTGCTTTGCATATTGGCAGGCATTTAATAAATGTTGCCTTTTTTTTTTCTTTTTTTACCTACTTCCCTTATTTACTGTTACCTTCCTTTTCTTCTTCGTTTCCTCCTATTATAATTTCTTCCCTTTCTTTCTCTTGTCTTCCTGATAGATGAATTACCATTAAAAACCTCTAAGATTCAAATTCATTTGAGTTCACATGATGGGACTCATTGGGCAATTTCAAGAACCTGATAATGGAAAGCATAATAGAAAATTCTGAGTGAAGATTAACGAGAAGTGAAATTGGAACGGGATATCTAAATACTTTGTAGATTCCTCTTAACTGAAGACCAGCAAACACACTATTTGTCAGAATGTTGGGGATCTTAAAGAAAATGTTTGTAGATTAGATGTAGTAGGAACTTTGGCAGTCATCTTGTCTGTCACTCCCAAAAATTTCATTATTGAGGAAAATTAAGTTCAAAGAGATAGCTATGATTTATACAATGTCATACAAGTTAGTTAATATGAGAACCAGAATTTAAATACAGGTTCTCTGGTTTCAAATCAGTTCTCTTACTTCTGCATCACATTTTCTATAGGATTCCTATTCAAGAATGGTTTACTAGAATGTCTCTGAGATTCCTTACAGCTTTGAAAGTCTATATTTCTATAATAGACAACAGAAAAATCAGTGAATATTTTACACTCTTCTCCAGTCTTCCAATTTGCATCACCCAGACTCAACTTTAAATCTTAATATAAATGTTTCTCTTATATCGTGGCTTCTAGTTGCATATATCACCATTTTCATGAGGTAAATTATGGCTTTCTGTTGTCCAACTAACAAATGCTCTTCATTATTCTCTCCAAATATTTCAGCTATACTTCTCTTTGTATCCTCTCCCATTATTCACACCTGTTTTTCCTGTAGCTGTACCCTCCATTAAACCTCACACTATATATCCTTAAAACAACCCAACCAATAAAAGTAGATTGCAGCAACCATGGGTAGTAATATTTCTCTTGTCTCTTCTAATCCAGGTACCTGAAAAAATAGTTTCTAGACTTGGACCTAAGATTTTACTAATAAAAGAAATTCTTGGAATGTAAAAATCTCTTTATCAATTCAAGTTCACAGTTTCCATCTATTCATACACACACACGTATATATATATATATATATATATATATATATATATATATATATATATATATATATATATATATATATATATATATATATATATATATACATTAACAACTTCTCAACAATTTATAGTCTTAGTTGCCTAAAATATCCAAGTTTATCACAAATATCCTAATATCTGAAGACCATTCTTTATCACAAGAGTATAGGCATGAACAAACAAATGTTACTTATATAAAAAATGGATATCTCTTGCCCAAGAAAATATGTCCTGGCGGAGCCAAGATGGCGGAGAAGAAACACACGACTCAGTGAACGTCCTCACTCCCTCACAACCAATTAGATAAATTAAGTCTCAAAATTAGCTCAGGACTAATAGATACCACAAGGACTGGAAGCACGACTTACCAGCTGAAGAGAATCTGGAGTTTCAACAGGAAAGGTCAGTTCTCAGGGGAGGAATAAGAAAGACCAGCACAGACGGTGGGGTAGGGGCACACTGTGCCCATTGCGCTGGGAGGGGCTCTGGGATCAGAGAAGCCACTGAGGTAAAGGAATCTGGCACAGGCTGTTAGCTCTTCTCTGCTAATTATTTAGCAGTTCAGAAGAGAAAGCCAAAATATTTTAAAACTCAGATTAGATTTTCCCCGGACCCTGGGGGTGACTCAGCTGACTCGGCACCAGGGGGTGTGGCCACAGCTCCCTCCTGAGAATAGTTAAGAGACTGACAAGTGGGTGGATACGGCCCAAGGCAACACACACTGCCTAGCTTAGCTGGAGGGAGTGGAACTCAGCTCCAGGAAGTCCCAGAGAAGCAGAACCTTTGAATTAGGGACCGCGGTTTCTGGCAGACACTTCCAGTTTGAGCGCAGGGGCTTCTCACGTCACCTGCTGCAGATATCCACGCCCCACCCAGACACATAGGCTGAGCTTCCTGCTGTCTTCACTATTCTACGCCCTCGAAGCACAGCAGTGCTAATCACCTCTGAGGCACTTCCAGGGAGGGGGTGGGGAACTCTCTCCCAGAGCTCTATCTTAGCTCCGGCGAAGGGGCCGCTGCATCCATCCGGTCTGGGAGGAAGCTGGTAAAGAAGTAAATAATTTCCTACCCCAGGGACAGACCCCAAAACATTTTTTAAGTATGAGCAAAAAAGCTAGAAAAACTATAGATTCCTTCTATACAGAGAAAGAGCGGGTATCCAACCCCGAGGAAGTTAACAGCAAAGATTCAGAAGATAACAATCTAAAGGGGAACGATTCCTGCCCCCCATCACATAACTCTCTCCTAGAAGAAGCTCTAAAAAAATTGAGGGAGATCGAAGAAAAATGGGGAAAAGAAAGGGAAGTTATGATAGAGAGTAACAACGTCCTGAAATTGGAGTTGGAAAAAATAAAGAATTCACAGGAGATGCAGGGAAACAAAATTAGTGAATTAGAAAAGGTTAAAAAAACACAGGAAAGTAGGATTTCTGAATTGGAAAAGATAAAAAAATCTCAAGAAAATAGAATTTCTGAATTGGAAAAAGAAAATAATTCTCAAAAAAAAAAAATTAGGGAAATGGAAAAAAATTCAATAGAGCAAAATAATTCATTTAAAAACGAAATTGGGCATTTACAAAAAGAACTAAAAACTGTGAAAGAAGAAAATAACTCCTTAAAAGTCAGGATGGAACAAATAGAAATGAATGATTCACAGAGAACCCAAGAATCAGTCAAACAAAACAAAAAAAATGAGAAGCTGGAGAACAACGTCAAATACTTACTGGGAAAATCTATAGACCTGGAAAATAGATCTAGGAGAGATAATCTGCGGATTATTGGACTTCCAGAAAACTATGACCAAAAAAAGAGCCTAGATTCTATTTTACAGGAAATTATCAAAGAGAACTGTCCAGAGATAATAGAAACAGAAGGGAAAGTAGATGTGGAAAGAATTCATCGAACTCCTTCTGAAATAGACCCTAAAAAAAGAACACCACGGAATATTGTGGCTAAGCTGCAGAACTACCACACAAAGGAGAAAATCCTGCAAGCAGCTAGAAAAAAACAATTTAAATACCAAGGTGCCACAATAAGGGTCACCCAAGATCTGGCTGCCTCCACATTAAAAGATAGAAGGGCCTGGAACCTGATATTCCGTAAGGCAAAAGATCAAGGACTGAAACCAAGAATGAACTACCCAGCTAAGTTTAGCATCTTTTTCCATGGAAGAAGATGGTCATTCAATGAAACAGAGGAATTCTATATGTTTCTAAGAAAAAAACCAGACTTAAACAAAAAATTTGATCTACATCCACAAGACTGAAGAGAAACAGAAAAAGGTACACAGAACCCTTGAGAACTGTAACTCTGTTGTGGGTATATAAAAAATACTCAAGGATAATTTGATTTTACTGTTATAAAAGAAAAAAAGGGGGGTGTAGTAAAGGGAAGGAGGTCGGTTCAGAAAAAGGGGAAGGAGTGATAAAAAGAGGGAAACTACATCCCAGGAAGAGACATAGAAAATACACCATATCTGAGGGAACTTAGTGAGGGGGAGAATCATTGTGTGAATCTTACTCTCATCAGAAGAGGCTCAAAGAGTAAATAATTAACATATTTGTTTTTCAGAGAATTTTCTCTCACCTCATTAAAAGGGGGGAGAGGAAAAGGGAAAAGGAAAAGGAGAATAAGTGAAGGGACTTGGAGGGAGGGGGGAGGGATCCTAAAAAAAAAAAAAGAGGGAGGGTTGCGCGTCACAAGGGGGGTCTGTAAATTAAATATCGGGGAAGGGGATCAGGGGGGTCAAGGGGAAAAAAGCATAATCTGGGGATAATACGATGGCAGGAAATACAGAATTAGTAATTTTAACTGTAAATGTAAATGGGATGAACGATCCCATCAAACGGAGACGGATAGTAGATTGGATCAAAAAGCAGAACCCTACAATATGTTGCCTACAAGAAACACACTTAAAGCAGGGAGATACATACAGAGTAAAGGTAAAAGGTTGGAACAGAGCCTATTATGCTTCAGGTAAAGCCAAAAAAGCAGGGGTAGCTATCCTTATCTCAGATCAAGCAAAAGCAGAAGTAGATCTCGTTAAAAAAGATAAGGAAGGAAACTATATCCTGCTAAAAGGTAGCATAAATAATGAAGCCATATCAATACTAAACATATATGCACCAAGTGGTATAGCATCTAACTTTCTAAAGGAAAAGTTAAGAGAACTGCAAGAAGAAATAGACAGTAAAACTATAATAGTGGGAGATCTCAACCTTGCACTCTCAGATTTAGACAAATCAAACCACAAAACAAACAAGAAAGAAATTAAAAAAGTAAATAGAACATTAGAAAAACTAGGTATGATAGACCTTTGGAGAAAACTGAATGGCAATAGGAAGGAATATACTTTCTTCTCAGCAGTCCATGGATCCTATACAAAAATTGACCATATACTAGGACATAAAGATCTCAAAATTAAATGTAGGAAGGCAGAAATAATAAATGCCTTCTTCTCAGATCACAATGCAATAAAAGCTACATTCAGTAAAAAGTTAGGGGTAAATAGACCAAAAAGTAATTGGAAACTGAATAATCTCATCTTAAAGAATGACTGGGTGAAAGAGCAAATTATAGAAACAATTAACAATTTCACCCAAGATAATGATAATGATGAGACATCATATCAAAATCTTTGGGATGCAGCTAAAGCGGTAATAAGGGGAAATTTTATATCTTTAGAGGCTTATTTGAAGAAAATTGAGAAAGAGAAGATTAACGAATTGGGCTTACAACTTAAAAGGCTAGAAAAAGACCAAATTATAAACCCCCAACCAAAAATTAAACTCGAAATACAAAAATTAAAAGGAGAAATCAATAAAATTGAAAGTAAAAAAACCATTGAATTAATAAATAAAACCAAGAGTTGGTTTTATGAAAAAGCCAATAAAATAGATAAACCTTTGGTAAATTTGATCAAAAAAAAGAAAGAGGAAAATCAAATTGATAGTCTTACAAATGAAAAGGGGGATCTTTCCACCAATGAAGAGGAAATTAGAGAAATAATAAGGAGTTACTTTGCCCAACTTTATGCCAATAAATTTGATAACTTAAGTGAAATGGATGACTTCCTCCAAAAATATAGGCTCCCTAGATTAACAGAGGAGGAGATAAATTGCTTAAATAGTCCCATTTCAGAAAAAGAAATAGAACAAGCTATTAATCAACTCCCCAGGAAAAAATCCCCAGGGCCAGATGGATTCACATGTGAATTCTACCAAACATTTAAAGAACAATTAGCCCCAATGTTATATAAATTATTTGAAAAAATAGGGGATGAAGGAGTCCTACCAAATTCCTTTTATGACACAGACATGGTACTGATACCTAAACCTGGTAGATCGAAAACTGAGAAAGAAAATTATAGACCAATCTCCTTAATGAATATTGATGCTAAAATCTTAAATAAGATATTAGCAAAAAGACTTCAGAAAATCATCTCCAAGATAATACACTATGATCAAGTAGGATTTATTCCAGGAATGCAGGGCTGGTTTAATATTAGGAAAACTATTAATATAATTGACCATATTAATAATCAAATTAATAAGAACCATATGATCATCTCAATAGATGCAGAAAAAGCATTTGACAAAATC
This sequence comes from Sminthopsis crassicaudata, assembly GCF_048593235.1. NCBI lineage: Eukaryota > Metazoa > Chordata > Mammalia > Dasyuromorphia > Dasyuridae > Sminthopsis > Sminthopsis crassicaudata. The sequence continues at coordinate 451,405,254 of NC_133619.1, forward strand.
CAACATCCATTCCTACTAAAAACTCTTGAGAGTATAGGAATAAATGGATTATTCCTTAGAATAATCAGGAGTATATATTTAAGACCGTCAGTAAGCATAATATGCAATAGAAATAAACTGCAACCTTTCCCAGTAAGATCAGGAGTGGAACAAGGTTGCCCACTATCACCATTACTATTCAATATAGTACTAGAAACGCTAGCCTCGGCAATAAGAGCTGAGAAAGAGATTCAAGGAATTAGAGTAGGAAATGAGGAAATTAAACTATCACTTTTTGCAGATGACATGATGGTATACTTAGAGAACCCCAAAGACTCTGCTAAAAAGCTACTAGAAATAATTCAAAATTTCAGCAAAGTGGCAGGATACAAAATAAATCCACATAAATCCTCGGCATTTTTATATATCACTAACAAAATGCAACAGCAAGAGATACAAAGAGAAATTCCATTCCAAACAAATGTTGAGAGTATAAAATATTTGGGAATCCATCTACCAAAGAAAAGTCAGGAATTATATGAGAAAAATTACAAAACACTTGCCACAAAAATAAAATCAGATTTAAATAATTGGAAAGACATTCAGTGCTCTTGGATAGGCCGAGCGAATATAATAAAGATGACAATACTCCCCAAACTAATCTATTTATTTAGTGCTATACCAATCAGACTCCCAAGAAACTATTTTAATGACCTAGAAAAAATAACAACAAAATTCATATGGAAGAATAAAAGGTCAAGAATTGCAAGGGAACTAATGAAAAAAAACTCAGAGGAAGGTGGTCTAAGTGTACCTGATCTAAAGCTATATTATATAGCAGCAGTCACCAAAACCATTTGGTATTGGCTAAGAAATAGGCCGGTAGATCAGTGGAACAGATTAGATACAAAGGACAAAAAAGGGTACATCTATAGCAATCTAATCTTTGACAAACCCAAAGATTCCAACATTAGGGATAAAAATTCATTATTCGGAAAAAACTGTTGGGAAAACTGGAAATTAGTATGGCAGAAATTAGATATGGATCCACACTTAACACCATATACCAAGATAAGATCAAAATGGGTCCATGATTTAGGCATAAAGAGGGAGATAATAAATAGATTAGAGGAACAGAGGATAATCTACCTCTCAGACTTGTGGAGGAGGAAGGAATTTATGACCAGAGGAGAACTAGAGATCATTATTGATCACAAAATAGAAGATTTTGATTACATCAAACTAAAAAGTTTCTGTACAAATAATACTAATGCAAACAAGATTAGAAGGGAAGTAACAAATTGGGAAAATATTTTTAAAAACAAAGGTTCTGATAAAGGTCTCATTTCCAAAATATATAGAGAACTGACCATAATTTATAAGAAACCGAACCATTCTCCAATTGATAAATGGTCAAGGGATATGAACAGACAATTCTCAGAGGAAGAAATTGAAACTATATCCACTCACATGAAAGAGTGTTCCAAATCACTACTGATCAGAGAAATGCAAATTAAGACCACTCTGAGATACCACTACACACCTGTCAGATTGGCTAAGATGACAGGAACAAATAATGACAAATGTTGGAGGGGATGTGGGGAAATTGGGACACTAATACATTGCTGGTGGAGTTGTGAAAGAATCCAGCCATTCTGGAGAGCAATCTGGAATTATGCCCAAAAAGTTATCAAACTGTGCATACCCTTTGACCCAGCAGCGCTACTACTGGGATTATATCCCAAAGAAATACTAAAGAGCGGAAAGAGACATATATGTGCCAAAATGTTTGTGGCAGCTCTTTTTGTTGTAGCTAGAAACTGGAAGATGAATGGATGTCCATCAGTTGGAGAATGGTTGGGTAAATTGTGGTATATGAAAGTTATGGAATATTATTGCTCGGTAAGAAATGACCAGCAGGAGGAATACAGAGAGGGTTGGAGAGACTTAAATCAACTGATGCTGAGTGAAATGAGCAGAACCAGAAGATCACTGTATACTTCAACAACAATACTGTATGAGGATGTATTCTGATGGAAGTGGAAATCTTCAACATAAAGAAGATCCAACTCACTTCCAGTTGATCAATGATGGACAGAGGTAGATACACCCAGAGAAGAAACACTGGGAGGGGAATATAAATTGTTAGCACTACAATCTGTCTGCCCAGGTTGCATGTACCTTCGGATTCTAATGTTTATTGTGCAACAAGAAAATGATATTCACACACATGTATTGTACTTAGACTATATTGTAACACATGTAAAATGTATGGTATTGCCTGTCGTCGGGGGGAGGGAATAGAGGGAGGGGGGGTAATTTGGAAAAATGAATACAAGGGATAATATTATAAAATATATATATATATATATATATATAATAAAAAAAAAAAAAAAAAAAAAAAAAAAGAAAATATGTCCTTCTGGTCCAGAAGATGGGAAAAACTCTCTTGTTGTTTCTCCACATAGTCTCCTTAAATACTTCATCTTAAATATTTCAATTTTAAAAGGTTTTGAATTGCAAGGTTGGAACTGAGTGTCTGAAATACACATACTCTCAGGCTGTTAGCATTTTCCTTTATCAGTTAGTAGATACTGGGAAGAGGTAAAAAAAGCTAAGATTAAAATGACATATTCAATAACTTGAATATTAGCAAGCTGTAGTAAAAAGAACATTGATATTTGATTTGGATCAGGTCATAATTCTCTCATTACCTGAGCAACCTGGACAAGTCACTTTCTCTATCTCAATCTTAGTTCTCTCACTGATAAATTGAGGGAAGGGAGAATGGGGGGGCAGGAATCAAATCTCTGCTTAAATTAATTTCATTTTTAATCCACAAACATATTCTATGAAATTCCAACAAGATGATATAAGATTTTTGCTTACAAGTCTCTGGTGCAATGACTCAATGAAAACGATTCTATTTTATGCTTCTTCTTCTGTTGATCTTGAGCCAAATTTCCATGTTATCATTTCTTTAAAAAATTATTTTAATACACATTGCTTTATGAATTTTGTTGGGAGAGAAAAATCATAGCAAAAAGAGAAAAACATGGGAAAGAAAAAAAAGAAAAAAGTGAACATAGCATGTGTTTATTTACATTCAATCTCTTTAGTTCTTTTTCTGGATACAGATGGCATTTTATGTCGAAAGCCTCTTGGGATTTCTTTGTATCACTGAACCTCTGAGAAGAACCAAGTCTTTCATAGCTGATCATTGAACATTCTTGGGTGTTATTGTATTCCTGGTTCTGCTTGTTTTGCTCAGCATCAGTTCTTATACATCTTTTCAGGCCTTTCTAAAATCAGCTTGTTCAACATTTTTAATAGAACAATAATATTCTATTATCTTCATATACCACAACTTATTCATTCCTCAATTGATTGGCATCCTCTTATTTTCCAATTCTTTGCCTTCACAAAAAGATGTGCTACATACATTTTTACACATATTGGTCCTTTTCCTTCCTTTATAATTTCCTTGGGATATAGTGGCACTTCTGGGTCAAAAGGTATGAATAGTTTTATGGCCCTTTGAGCATAGTTCCAGACTGCTCTCTAGAATGTTTGGATCATTTTATAACTCCACCAACAATGCATTAGTGTCCCAGTTTTCCCATTATCCCTCCAACATTTATCATTGTCTTTTTTCCTATCATTTTAGCCAATTTGAGAAGTTTGAAGTGGTACCTCAGAGTTCTTTAATTTGCATTTCTCTAATCAATAGTTATTTAGAGGATTTTTGCATATGACTATAAATGGCTGTAATTTTCTCATCTGAAAATAGTCTGTTCATATCCTTTGAATATTTATCAATTGAGGAATAACTTGTATTCTTATATATTTGATACCATTCTTTATATATTTTAGAAATAAAACCTTTATCAGAAACACTGGCTGTAATGATTTTTCCCAGCTTTGTATTTCCCTTTTAATCTTGTTTGTGTTGGTATTGTTGTGCAAAACCTTTTTAATTTAATCTAATCCAAGTTGTCTCTTTTGCCTGTCATAATGTTCTCTAGTTATTCTTTGATCTAGTTATTCCTTCCTTCTCCAAAGATCTGATAAGTAAATTATCCTTTGCGATCCTAATTTGTTTATGGTATTAGCTTTTATGCCCAAATCATGTACCCCATTTTAACCTTATTTGGGCAAGGGGGTATGAGATGTAAGTCTATACTGAGTTTCTCACATTATTTTCCAGTTTTCCCAGCAATGTTTGTCAAATAGTGAGTGCTTATTCCAGAAGCTAGAGTTTAAGAGTTTATCAAATTCTAGATTACTACAGGCCTTGAATATTTTCATGTTAATCCAATCTATTCCACTGGTCCACTACTCTTATTTCTTAACCCTTACCAAATGGTTTTGATGACTGCTACTTCAGAATATAATTTTAGGTTTGTTATTGTTAAGCCACTATTTTTTTTTTAATTAATTCCCTTGATATTCTTGACTTTTTGTTCTTCCACATGAATTTTGTTATTATTTTTTTCTAGTGCCATAAAATCATTTTTTGACTGTTTGATTATTATGGTATAGAATAAGTAGATTAATTTAGGCAGAATTGTCATTTTCATTATATGAGCTCAGCTTATCAATAAGCAATTGATATTTTTCCAGTTGTTTAGATATGGCTTTATTTGTGTGAGAAGTATATTGTAATTGTGTTCATATAATTCCTGGGCACATAGACACTCAATATTTCATTTTGCCTATAGTTGTTTTAAACGTAAATTGTCTTTCTCTCTCTTATTGCTGGGATTTGTTAGTAATATATAGAAATGCTGATGATTTGGGTGGATATATTTTATATTTTGCAGCTTTGCTAAAGCTGTCAATTGTTTTGAGTAGGTTTTTGGATGATTTTCTAGGATTCTCTAAGTATATCATCATATCAAAAAGTGATTGTTTTATTTCCTCATTGTCTATTCTAATTTGTTTAGTTTCTTTTTCTTTTTCTTTTTTTTTTTTTGTCAAAATCAACATTTCCAGTAATTTTCTAATAATATCCTGTCCTTTCTAGTAATGTGATAATAGGCATCCTTGTTTCACCTCTGATCTTCTTAGGAATGCATCCAGGTTCTCTCCATTACAAATAATGCTTGCTGTTGATTTTAGATAATTACTGCTTATTATTTTAAGGAAAGATCCCTTTATCCCAATGCTCTCTAGTGTTTTGTTATTGATATGGTAAATTATGGTAATAGTTTTCCTGATATTGAATCAACCCTGCATACCTCATATAAATCCCACTTGACCAGAGTATATTATCTTGCTGATAAGTCTCTATAACCTCTTATAAATATTTTATTTAAATTTTTGCATCAATATTCACTAGGGAAATTGCTTTGGGATTTTCTTTCTCTGTTTCAATACTTCCTGGTTTAGGTATCAGTGCAATGTTTGTATCATAGAAGAAATTTGGTAGGACCTCTTGATGTATTTTTCCAAATCACTTATATAGTATTGGAACTAATTGTTCCTTAAATGTTTGGTAAAATTTACTTGTGAATCCAGCTGGCCCTGGAGATTTTTTTTAGGGAGTTTATAAATGGTTTATTCAATTCAATTTATTTTTCTAAAGTTGTACTCTTTAAGTAATTTATTTCGTCTTCTGTTAATCTGGACAATTCATATTTTTGTAAGTATTCATCCATTTTGGTCAGATTTGCTGCCATTCAGTTGGGCAAAATAGTTCCTAATTTTTTTTTCCAATGGTGGTAGATTTATCCTTTTCATTTTTGATGCTGGTGATTTTTTCTCCTTTCCTTTTTATAATCAAATTAACCAATTTTTTGTCTAGTTTGCTGTAACAACAAACTCTGTTTTATTTTATTAGTTCAATAGTTTTCTTAGTTTCAATTTTGTTAATATCTCCTTTGACTTTCAGAATTTTTAATTTGGTATTTAATTAGGGGAGGCTAATTTGTTCTTTTTTTATAATGGTTTTACTTGCAAGCCCATTTCATAGACCTCCTCTTTTTCTACCTTATTTAAGTAGCTATTTAAGGGAATATTAAGTTTCCCAAAGGGGCAGAGCTAAGATGGCAGAAAGGAAACATGCTTCTTTCTGATCTTCTCCCACAACACTCAGCCTAATAACCAACCTCTGAATTAGCTCTGGACTGGCAGAATCCACTAATGTTGGAAGTGCAACAAATTATCAGCAGAAGATATTTAAAGATCACCAGAAAAGGTCTGTTTCAATAAGTATGGAGAGAGGTGGACCAAGTACAAGCAGGATGAGCAAAGATCCCAGCCCACACAGTGTAGAATGAGGGCAATATGAAGCCACTGATGCTTGAAGAGGAAGCTTGGACAAACTCCTCTATCCTAAAAGCAGACCTTAACTTGTTTTAAAAAATGAGTCAAAAAGCAAAAGGATATCTGACCATAGTTAGTTTTTATGGTGAAAAAGAAGAACAGATTTCAAACACTGAGGAGACTAACAGCAGATCATCTCAAGATGAAGCCCCAAAGGGTGATATAAATTGGTCCCTATCTCACAAGGCTCACCTAGAAGAAATTAAAAAGGATCTTAAAAGAAAACTGGATAAAAAATGGGGAAAGGAAATTAAAACTTTGCAAGAGGATTTGGAAAAGGAAACACAAAATAGACTTAATGAAATGGAAAAGGCATATAACTCATTAAAAGATAGATTTGACAAAATGGAAAAAAGAAAACAATTCCCAGAAAAACAGAATTTGTGAAATGGAAAAAGAAAATAACTCCTTAAAAAACAGAATTTGTGAAATGGAAGAAAAAAATCTATAGAACAAAACAATTCATTTAAAAATTCAATTGGACAAATACAGAAAGAAATAAAAAAAAAAAGTAAATGAAAAAATAATTCATTAAAAATCAGAACAGAACAAATGAAAAGGAATGATTCAATGAGACATCATGAATCAATCAAGTGAAACCAAAAATATAAAAAATAGGAAAAAATGTAAATTACCAATTTGGGAAAACAACTGACTGGAAAATAAATCTAGGAGAGACAATCTAAGGATTATTGGACTGAAAACCAAAATGAAAAAAAAAAAATCCTAGACATTATTTTTTCAGGAAAGAGAACTTCCTGGATGTCATAGAATCAGAAGGTAAAATAGATATTGAAAGAATTTACCAAACACGTCTTGCAAGAGACTCCAAAATTAAAACTCCAAGGAATATCATGGCTAAATTTGAGAAATATTGGGCCAAGGAAAAAAAAATATTACAAGCAGCCAGAAAAAAAACAATTAAAATACCAAGGAGCCATAATAAGATTAACCCAGGACTTAGCAACTTCCACCTTAAAGGATCAAAAGACCTGGAATGTGATATTCTGAAAGGCAAAGGAACTTGGAATACAGCCAAGAATAAATACCCCACTAAACTGAGCATTTTCTTTCAAGGAAGAAGATGGACATTCATTGAAACAGGTGAGTTCCATTTATTTCTGATGAAAAGTCCAGAGTTAAACAAAAAAATTGACCTCCAAATATAAAAATCAAGAGAAGCAGGAAAAGATAAAAAGAAAAGAACTCTTGAGAACTGTATTTCTGTTATGGGTATACATAGAAAGTGCATGTTTAATTTGATTTTACTGCTATAATATAAAAAAGAATTTAGAAGTAGAAAGGGAATTGTACCAGAAAAAAGGGAAAGTGGAGGTAAAATGGTGGAAATTACACCTCAGGAAAAGTCAAAGAAAACCTACTATAATTGAGGGAAGAAAAGGAGGGGGATAAGCATTGTGTAAACCTTACTTCATCAGATTTGGCTCAAAGAGAAAATATTAGACGTATTTGGTTTCATCAAAAAAACTTCTCTCACCTTATAAAAAAGTGGGAGGGGAAAGGAGAAAAGGGAAGGGGTCGGTTAAATAGAAGGGAAAACAGAAATACTAGGGAAAAGGTATAAGAAAGGGAGAAAGACTCTAAAGGTGAAGGGCTGCTTGAGGCAAGTAGTGCTCTTAAGTAAAATACTGGGGAGGAAGGAAAGGGGAAAAGGAAAGAGAAAAGTATAATTTTGGATTAATAACATAGCAAGAAATACAGAATTAGTACTTTTAATTGTAAATGTGAATGGGGTGAACTCTCCCATAAAGCATAAGCAGTTAGCCTGTTTTAAGAGCCAGAATTCTACAATATGTTTTTACAAGAAACACATTTAAAGCAGAGTGATACATACAGAGTAAAGGTTGGAGCAGAATCTATTATGCCTCAAGTGATATATATATAAAAAAAAAAAAAGCAGGGGTAGCCATCCTGAGCTCAGATCAAGCAAAAGCTAAAATTGATCTAATTAAAAGAGATAAGGAAGGAAACTATATCTTGCTAAAGGGTACTATAGGTAATGAAGCAGTATCAGTACTAAACATATATGAACCTAGTGGCATAGCATGGAATTCCTAAAGCAGCAGTTAAGAGAACTGTAAGAAGAAATACAAAGCAAAAATATGATAATGAGAAATCTCGATCTTTTTCTCTCCGAGCTAGAAAAATCACAGAATAAATGAGAAAGAAATTAAGGACATAAATAGAATAGTAGAAAAGTTAGCTATAATGTCTTTGGAGAAAACTGAATGAGACAGAAAGCATTACACTTTCTTCTTGCCAGTTCATAGAACCTATACAAAAATTGACCATATATTAGGATATAAAGACCTTGAAATCAAATGCAGTAAGGCAGAAATATTAAATGCTTTTTTTTTTTTTTTTTGTCATATCACAAGGCAATAAAATCACATTCAATAAAAGACCAGGGAAAATAGACCAAAAAGTAATTGGAAACTAAATAAGCTCATCCTAAAGAATGAATAGATAAAACAGCAAATCATAGACACAGTCAATAATTTCATCCAAGAGAATGACAATAATGAGATGACATACCAAAATTTGTGGGATGCAGCCAAAGTGGGAATAAGAGAAAATTTTATATCTCTAGATGCTTACTTGTATAAAATAGAGAAAGAGAAGATCAATGAATTGGGTTGCAACTAAAAAAGCTAGAAAAAGAACAATATCAAACTTGAAATTCTAAAAATAAAAGGAGAGATTAATAAAATTGAAAGTAAAACAACAATTGAATTAATAAGTAAAAGTAAGAGTTGGTTTTATGAAAAACCAAAAAAAATAGATAATTATTTAGTTAATTTGATTAGAAAAAGGAAAGGGGAAAGTCAAATTGTTAGTCTCAAAAATGATAAGGGAGAACTTTCCATCAATGAAGAGGAAATTAGAGTAATGATTAGGAGTTATTTTGCCCAACTTTATGCCAATAAATCTGATAACCTAAATGAAATGGAGGAATGCCTACAAAAATATAGATTGCCCAGTTTAACAAAATAGGAAATAAATTACTTAATAGTCACATTTTAGAAATTATTTTTACCTTCTTTCCAAATCTGATTTTTCTTGTGCAACAAGATAATTGTAGAAATGTGTGTGTGTATGTGTGTTTGTATGTGTGTATATATGTTTATTATATTTAACATATACTCTAACATATTTAACATGTATGGGACTGTCTGTTATCTAGGGGAGGGGGTGGAGGGAAGGAAAGGAAAAGTTGGAACAGAAGTTTTTTTAAAGATCAATGTTGAAAAATTACTCAGGCATATGTTTTGTCAATAAAAAGCTATTAAAAAAACAAAACAAAACAAACAAACAAACAAAAAAAAACTATTCAAAGTAATCTAAACCTTTAGCAAAATTGCAAGATATAAAATAAATTCACGAAAATCATCAGCATTTTTATAGATCACTAACAAAATCCAATAGCAAGAGATACAAAGAGAAATTCCATTTAAAATAACTGTGAATAGTATAAAATATTTGGGAATCTATCTACCAAAGGAAAGTCAGGAACTATATGAGCAAAACTACAAAACACTTTCCACACAAATAAAGTCAGATCTAAACAAATGGAAAAAATATCAAGTGCTCTTGGATAGGTCAAGCAAATATAATAAAGATGACAATACTACCTAAACTAATCTATTTTTTTAGTGCTATACCAATCAAACTCCCAAGAAACTATTTTACTGACCTAGAAAAAAAATAACAAAATTTATCTGGAAGAATAAAAGGTCAAGTATTCCAAGTAAATTAATTACAAAAATAAATAAATAAATAAAATAAAAAAAGCAAATGAAGGTGGCCTAGCTGTACCAGACCTAAAGGCATATTATAAAGCAGTGGTCATCAAAATCATTTGATATTGGCTAAGAAATAGAAAAGTTGATCATTAGAATAGATTAGGTTCACAGAACAAAATAGTCAATGACTGTAGCAATCTAATATTGGACAAACCAAAAGACCCCAGTTTTTGGGATAAGCATTCACAATTTGACAAAAAAAATGCTGAGAAAATTGGAAACTAGTATTGCAGAAATTAGGCATTGACACACATCTAATACCCTATACCAAGCTAAGGTTGAAATGGGTCCATCACCTCATCTCCAAAATATACAGAGAATTGACTTTAATTTATAAGAAATCAAGCCATTCTCCAATTGATAAATGGTCAAAGGATATGAACAGACAATTTTCAGATGATGAAATTAAAACTATTTCCACTCATATGAAAGAGTGTTCCAAATCACTATTGACCAGAGAAATGCAAATTAAGACAACTCTGAGGTATCATTACACACCTGTCAGATTGGCTAAGATGACAGGAACAAATAACGATGAATGTTGGAGGGGCTGTGGGAAAACTGGGACACTGATGCATTGTTGGTGGAATTGTGAAAGAATCCAACCATTCTGGAGAGCAATCTGGAATTATGCCCAAAAAGTTATCAAAATGTGCATACCCTTTGACCCAGCCATACTACTACTGGGCTTATACCCCAAGGAACTACTAGAGAAGGGAAAGGGTCCTGTATGTGCCAAAATGTTTGTGGCAGCCCTTTTCATAGTGGCTAGAAGCTGGAAGATGAATGGATGTCCATCAATTGGAGAATGGTTGGGTAAACTATGGTATATGAATGTTATGGAATATTATTGTTCTATAAGAAATGACCAACAGGAGAAATACAGAGAGGCTTGGAGAGACTTACATCAACTGATGCTGAGTGAAACGAGCAGAACCAGAAGATCATTATACACTTCAACAATGATACTGTACGAGGATGTATGCTGATGGAAGTGGATTTCTTCAACATAGAGAAGAGCTAATCCAATTCCAATTGATTAATGATGGACAGAACCAGCTACATCCAGAAAAGGAACACTGGGAAATGAATGTAAACTGTTATTTTTACCTTCTGAATCCAATTCTTCCTGTGCAACAAAAAATTCGGTTCTACACACATATATTGTATCTAAATTATACTGTAATATATTTAACATATATAAGTCTGTTTGCCATCTGGGGGAGGGGGTTGGGGGAGGAAGGGAAAAAATCTGAATAGAAGTAAGTGCAAGGGATAATGTTGTAAAAAATTACCCATGCATATGTACTGTCAAAAAATGTTATAATTATAAAATAAAATAAAAAATTAAAAAAAAAAAAAAAAAAAGCTATATAAATCAAAAAAAAAAAAAAAAAAAAAAAAAAAGAAATGGGTCCATCATCTAGACATAAAGAATGATATTATAAACAAATTAGAAGAATATCGAATAGTTTACCTCTCAGATCTGTGGAGGAAAAAGTGATGCAGGTTGTGGTCCCTTTAAGAAACTAAGTCATTTCATATTGATTTATTACTGTCCAATTCCCAGCTCCTCCTAGCTGATGCATTATTAATTTGATTCACAAATCCTGGTCAAAAGCACCCTTTTGAATTCCAATAGGATATCGGGCTCTCACAGCTCCCATCAGATCTGAGCCAATTTGGGCTGTCCCAGCCTCTATTCTAATGATCTGCTCAGTTTTCCAACCCCCACCAAACAAATTCTAGCCCTCACTGAAACCCAGCCAGGATAAATCTCTCATTATAAAAGAGCCAAGCTGGAATCTTCTCTTTGCAGGGGGTCTAAACATGCCAGCACCATGCCTGGCACCAAAGACTCTCTGCTCACAGGAATCCTGTTTCTAGTTTCCTTTTATCTCTACCTTCACCTTTTAATAACTAGACTTTAACCTTACTTCCAAACCCCATAATAAACCTCTTTTATCAATCTAGGTTTTTGGGTCTGTAAATTCCTTTTCAGGGCACTCATGCTGCTACTAGATCTCATTTAACTCTGTATCCTTGCACTGAATCCAAACGGGTTGCAGGGGAGCTCTATTTGACTACCTGTACCCCAAACCTGTCACTAGACCTCAATTAAACCCTAAATTCATTTGGATACCCCAAATCTAGACCTCATCAAAAGGAATTTGTAACCAAAGAACTAGAGATCATTATTGATCACAAAATAGACAATTTTGATTATATTAAGTTAAAAAGGTTTTGTACAAACAAAACTAATGCAGACAAGATCAGAAGGGAAGCAATAAATTGGGAAAACATTTTTACATTCAAAGGTTCTAAAAAGCCATCATTTCTAAAATACAGATAAAATTGACTCAAATTTATAAGAATTTAAGCCATTCTCCCATTGATAAATGGTCAAAGGATATGAATGGATGTTAAGTGCGTGCTAGCTCCCTGGAGGCCTCAGGATCATCCAGAGTCAGGATAAGTAAAAGTGCTTGATTTTTAGGGGGAGAAGCAGGCAAACTTCCATGAATTTTGCCAAAGATCTCTTCTCAATTCTAGAGTCCAAAATCTCCACCTTTTTCCTCCTTGTCCTGCAGCCAAATGAGTTCTCCTGGCATTTCTCACCCCACCTTGCCTAAGATTATTTTAACATCAAACACTGAGCCAGCACCAATGATGAGAAGAGCCATTTTTCCAAATATATGCTAATAGAGCTATTGTCTCATAATGAATAGGTAATTCGACTTAAGTGCTTGCACTTAAGCACACCTTTTCATAGTGTCAAACCTTTACAAACAGACAATTTTCAGATGAAGAAATTGAAACTATTTCTAGTCATGTGAAAAGGTGCTCTAAATCACTATTGATCAGAGGAATGCAAATTAAGACAATTCTGAGATACCACTACAAACCTCTCAGATTAGCTAAAATGACCAGAATGATAATGATTTCATGAAATCATCAAAAAAAAAAAAAAAAATTGAAAATCTCTGACTTCTTGAAGCTCCATCACCTCCTCTAAAAAGAATGCTGAATCTTACTAGATAGTTAATTCTTGGTTGTGACCCTAGGTCTTTTGCCTTCTGGAATATGAGATCCCAGATCCTCTAATACTTTATTGTAGAAGCTGCCAGATGATAAGAATCCTGACTGTTGTTGAATAGTTTTTGTCTAGCAGCTTGCATTATTTTTTTTCCTTGAGATTCTCATTCTGGAGTTTCAAAAACAATGTTCCTTGGGGTTTTTCTTAGGATATCTCTTTCCAAAGATGATTGAAAGCTTCTCTCAGTGTTTCCTCCTTTTTTTCTCAAGTATTGGAGCAGTTTTCCTATGTGATCTCTTGAAGAATGCTCTCCAGTCTCTTTTTATGGTCATGGCCTTCAGGTAGGCCAATGATTTTTAAATGGTCTCTTCTGGACCTATTATTCCATTTGGCTGTTTTACTAATGAGGTATTTCACATATTTTTCAATGTTGTTCTTTTTTTTTTTTTTTTGACTAATTCTTCCTGTCTCATAGAGTCATTACCTTCCATTTGCCCTGTTCTAGTTTTTAATGTCTGGTTTTCTTTAGTTAACTTTTGTATCTTTTTTTTTTCCATTTGATTAATTCTGCTTTTTGAAGGTGTTTTGTTCATTGCATTTTTCTTGCATTTTGCAATTGTATTTTTTATGGAGTTCTTTTCTTTAATCAATTTTTGCCTGCTTTTCAAAATTATTGATTTTCTTTTGCATACTTCTCTTTTCTTTGCTCATTTTTTTCTACCTTTCTTATTTGCTTTTTAAAATCTTTTATCAGTACTTCCATGAAACATTTGGGCTTGAGACTAATTTATCTCACTCTTTGAGATTTCTTTTGTGTTCATTCTATTTTCATCAGAGTTAATGATTTTCTGCTGTGTCAACATAGTAGCTTTCTGTGGTCAAGGTTCTTCTCTATTTCTTGCTCATTTTCTTTCCTTTTGGTATTTCCTCTCTTTTAACAAGGGAGTGATTTCACTCCATCAGACTATGTTCTATATATGTTCTAGTTATGTTTTACATATATTATATGTGTGTGTGTGTGTGTGTGTGTGTGTGTGTGTGTGTATTCTAGACTTTATTGGTTTCATGTGTTTTTAAGGAAAGTAGCTTCCTGGCTTTAATCTGCTATTTTGACTCTACCCCAGAAGTCCTTGAAATACTTTCTTATTTAAAAAAAAGATAATAATAAAGCTTGTACTACTTGTTTCAATGGGTTATTTTATTTTACAGAAAGCACTTTATAAACTTTAAATACTATACATAATGGGCATCTATATAGTTTAAAATATGTTCTGTGTATAAAATATTCATGATGGTAGCATAATACTACATATGTAGTGTGACATGCATATGTACATACATATCTATAATAAGACTATGGCGGGGAAAACTTTTTAAAACATTTATTAGTCTCTCAATTTAATTCAGAAAAATGGATTCAAGGATTTCAAATTTATTGTGGTTTCCCCACATCAATATGAAATATATACCATAATATCCTGGTACTTTCCCCATATAATCACTCTTGGTGGAGCAGTTTCCATGCTTATCTTCCTCCTAGATGTCTAACTAAACAAATAAAAAACAATGTTTGTCAAGCCCTTAGAAAAGGGAGAAACCAGTTTAAAGAAACTAAAATTTATAAAGTAACAATTTTCTAAGAAATATATGTATGACCTAGATGGAAAGTTCTCTTTATAAAAGGAACATGCCCACATTCTTATGTTCTATTAACACTCTGCATTTCTATAAAAAGACAGACTCACAAAATCTCAGAGGAATATGTACAATGTGGCAGTTGCTAAGGTAACATTTAAAAAAAAGCTAAATGGCAGAAAAAAGTTATTTAAAAAATACATTCATTTGGGGGCACATACAGAAGACTGCCCCAAGGCATTCTAATGGGTTTTATATGCATCAGTAAAAGATTTTAAGGAAAAAATAGTCTAAAGTGGCTTCTTTTAGTCAGTTAGAAATACATAATTCACTAATGCAATTAAATTTAAAAGTGGCATATGGCTTAGGAGCCCTGAAGTCCACTTTAGAACCCACAGTTAGGAATATTACCATGAAGAAGAACTAAATAAAGAGGAAATTAAATTACGTTGTCTCTTCTTCCCATAGATGGAATAAATGAGAAGGAAGATAGGGAAGATTTGTATACAATTCATCCTTTTAATACATATGTATTTGTTGTTATTATCTTGGAGGAATAGGGGAAGGAGAGCAAAATTTCTCCTTTGAAACATAGTCTATAAGTCCCTATAGTAACACAAAAAACAAATTTCTGGTAAAAAAAAAAAAAAAAAAAAAAAAGTTGTCACAAGTCATACTGATACAGCTGCTATCAAAGTAGGCATTATTCAAGTACATAGCCACTGGATGTCATTGTTATTCCATAGAAACAAAACTTCGTGGTAAAATCTTAGTTGTTTCAGAGATCCAGATCCAGAGAAAGAAAATGGTACACATTCAATTATTATCCTTGAATATGCTTTTTCTAGATTGATATGGAAGGTTTGCCTTCAATTTCATATTTGAACATTTCTTCTATAGGTGTTGGTGGTTAATAACTACTTTTGGCTAATTCTTCCACAACTCAGATGACAACAAAGATTTATTTTTGTATCCACTTTAAAAATAAATAATTCTGTGTTCTGGTGCCTTGACGTAATAAAATTAAACTGTTATGTCTTAAAGGTAAGGAAAGAATTTAGCAGGTTACATTGTCATTTGCTGGCAGAAGTGGGTTTGGGCTGGAAAAAAGGAGATGACTTGAAAAAAATCAAAAATTTGAAGGACAGTATGCACTGGATTCCATGTAATAGTCTTTATTTATTTAGAGGAAATTGATGTTTGCTCAGCAGTGTCTCATACAGTTTCTTGGTGTTTAAAACAATAACAGGAAAAAAGTCCAGTCAAATCTATGGTTCCTCCAGCCCACCAATTTGTTTTTTTTAAAGGACACCATGGCTGGCTTTTAAAGGAAGGATAATTCTCTACCTCAAACTAAATTCCAAATTTCAAAGACGATAACTTCAAATAACAATAGTTTATTATAACAATGCATTACACCAATATTCATTTGGATTAAATTCCACAAACTTTATTCAGTAACTACCAAAACAATTCACTATTCTTGCCCATGCAAAGATAAAGATAAACAGTAAATTCCATCCACAAAGTATCCTCTAGCTGATTTATATTTAAGATTACTGAACCTGAATTATAACAGAATTCCCACAATTTACTATCTACTTTCTTTTGAACTTTGAAAAGTTAAAGTTGATCTTTTATTTGGTAGGAAGTAATCAACAAGCACTTGCTACATGTGTACTATATGCCAAACATGGTATTAGGCAATGAGAATACTAATACTGTATTTAATATTTTATTAATCGGAGAGTTTAATTGACTAGACAGGACTCTTGTCTCAAAGTATCCAGTGACGAATGGGGGAATGACAAACCCTTTTATAGCTTTCAAACAAAGAAAAGAACGAGAGCGGGAAAAGTTCTTACAGAACCTTTTGGTTCTGTCAGGATGGGGAGAGCAATAAAATCTTACTGAAAAGCCAGAGTCAGGATGTTTGAATAAAAAGAAGTAAGGATGTCAATTGAAGTATCCAGGATGGTCTTATCTCTTGGAATATTTTAGAGGGACAATGTCAAAAATTCTTTGAAGGCAGAGGGAGCTAGGAGGCAGGCTGTCTGATCTGCTCCTCATCTCCCATTGACCATTTATAACCTTAGAGCAAATGGTCCTCAGTCTTAATGAATCAGAGGGAGTTTTACAACTTAAGGGGACTGAGGCAGAACAGTTAAGGAAACTGAGATAGAACAATTCAGGGAAACTCAGTCAGGACAATAAGGGAGACTAGTGCAGGGAAACTGAGGTAGAACAGCTCAAGGAGACTGTGACATAACAATGCAATGAAATTATTTGGACATATACTCTAAACTCTCATGTTATAGATGAGGAAATTACAATAGGAAGTTTAGTTTAGGTTCACTGATGAATAAAGTGGAACAGGATTCAAACCCAGGTTCTTTAGTGTCAAATGCATTTTCTATGTTCTTTCTGCTATACTAGACAACCTCTCTTTCAAAGTCTATTTTACAAAGTTCCTCACCTTCTCTAATTTACTTTTAAATTTTTTTTGAGTTATTCTATAAATTCTCTCTTGGCAGAGTGCTATTTCACATTATTCTTTGGGGTAGAAAAAGCTCTTTTTATTTCTGTGTCTCCTCAGAAGACAAGCCATGACATTCCCTGTTCTTTCTCACAGAAGCTCCAGCCATACTCAACTCACTCTGGGCTCACCACTTGATAATTGTGCTGAGCCAGCTAGGAGGTGTTTGCACTACACATGGGTTAATCCTGGACCCAAGGCTTTCTTCAAATCATCTAGGGTTGTACCTGAAGGACCCCAGTTTTGCCTCATCTTGTTTTTTTCACCAGTCTATGTTCACTCTGAGGTTCAAATTTGTTCAATTTGTGGGGGAAATCTGGTGAGCTTGAAATTTATTAATCCACTCCATCATCTTCCCAGAACTCTCCCTAACAGCCGATTTTTGTTTGAAACAAAATAAAGTTTCTTAATTAGAATTATCCCAAGATGAATAGGTTATCTAAGGAGATTTTGGCTTTACTTCCACAAGAAATCTTGAATCAAAGCCTGGATGGCCATTGATCAGGCATGATGTTGATGAGATTCTTCTTTATGAATTGGATTGAACTAGATTCCCTTTTAGGTCAGTTCCATCTCAGAAATTCTGTGAATATCCCTTCTCATTCTTTTATTTCCAGTACAATTGGTGTCTTTAAAAGTTGACTGGGGGAAATATATCAATAAGACAGGAAGGAAGGTAAAAAATGTACGTGCACTAGAAAGTCAATCATCTAATTCCTTTGTTTCATGGTAGTCTACCAACAGTAGGATACTTGCATAAAATGAATTAGAAATAGGACCTGAGACAAAATTCCTATAATTATTTAATTTCAGAACAATGTTTAATTTTCTTTTTTAAATCACAAATTTCAGAATGATAAAAGGAAGTGGAGTTTAAGATTTTTGTCAACAGAGTATGCTTTGGTAGATATGAAGATACACAAGCTTTTAAAAAGTCAGTCATACACTGAATATTGACTGATGAAGCCATTCTTCTAATAACTTTAGCATCATGCTACCTGGTGGCCACATTATGTATTAAATTTCCTAGCTGAGTAATTGACAGCCTATTTTTTTAATAGAATGTAGACATCAGGGAAATCAGGGGGATGAATTAGATGTGGATAAAGACTGATATTATAGCACCAAGGACACCCATTAAGATGCACCTCACATCCCTCAACCTGTTGAGCCAGATGAAATATTTTTGATATAGTTTTCTGTTACTCAAGGTTTGGATGGGTAGTACTAAGAAATTTTTTTTTTGCTTGTGTCATAAACTGTTTTCAGAGTCATAAAAAGTAAGCAATCTTTTTTTGAAGAAAAAAAAAATAACAAATTTCCTTACACAGAACTTCATCAAGCACATTTCTCACAGCCATTCTAGAAGGCTTATTGACACTAAAATATCATTGTCCCTATTTCATAAATAAACAGAATAAGACTCAGTGGAGTTAAATAACTTGTACAGGGTTACATGACTAGTGAGTATCAAAGTCAGGACTTATGCCCAGTACTCTGGGCTCACTACAACATAAATTCATAACATTAGTCTAAAAAGTAAAATTTTATTGTGAATAGATGTACCTAATAATGATCAGAATGTTGATGTGGGGAACTGAAAAGAAATGGCATTGCCTTATCAATTAGCATTTGCTTTTCCCCCTTTTTTAGTTTGCATGCCAATTATGGGGATTCTTAAAAATGAGCCAGTAAGTTTACCAGTAATGATTAAGGCTACTATTTGCCAGACACTGTGCTAAGCACTGGGGATATAAAGACAGGCAAACAACAGAATGAACCATGCGTTTTATCATGGGAATCATGAATAAATTGTTAAAATAATATGTCAACAACTATGTACAAAGGAGAAAGAGGCAGAGAGATAGAAAGACACAGGGAGACAGACAAAAAGAGGAAAAATTATAAGAATAGAGTGAAAATGAAGACACTAAGAGTAAGGAGGACTAAGAGATTTGAAGGAACCCAGTAAAGCTTGAAAATAGGAAAGGAGAGAGCTGGATGATATGGCAAGGAGGATAGCCAGTGAAATTTAATATTTAAGATTAAGATTAATGTTTAAGAAATGGCAAAGAAGTTAATATCTCGGATTCCCACAGTATGTTGATAAAAATAAGATATAAACGGAATGGAAAGGTAAGAAGGACCTGGCTATGAAGGGCTTTAAAGCTAAACAGAATATTTTCATTTGATCCTGAAGATAACAGAGAGTCACTAGACTATGCTGAATGGATGAATTACTTAGTCAGACATGTTTTAGAAAGATCAATTTGACAGTTGTGGAGAATGGATTGAAGTAGGGATAAAGTCAAGGCAGAGTGATCAAAGACCAAGATTTTTCAATACTTCAAGAGAAAGATGATGAGGACCTTGCCTCAGAAACACTAAAAGTAATGAAGAAAATGTACAAATACCTAGTCTAAGATGGCAGAATAGAGGCAGAAACTCAACCAGTTCTCCTAATATTTCCCACTAAACAAAATTTTTTTCCTTCCTTTTTTTTTTGTTTTGCTTTGTTTGTTTGTTTGTTTGTTTATTTTATTTTATAATTATAACTTTTTTTTTTGACAGTACATATGCATGGGTAATTTTTTACAACATTATCCCTTGCACTTACTTCTGTACATATTTTTTCCCTTCCTCTCCCAACCCCTTCCCCCAGATGGCAGGCAGTCTTATACATGTTAAATATATTATAATATATTCTAGATACAATATATGTGTGTAGAACCGAATTTCTTGTTGCACAGGAAGAATTGGATTCAGAAAGTAAAAATAACAATTTACACTCATTTCCCAGTGTTCCTTTTCTGGATGTAGCTGATTCTGCCCATCATTGATCAATTGGAACTGGATTAGCTCTTCTCTAGGTTGAAGATATCCACTTCCATCAGAATACATCCTCTTACAGTATCATTGTTGAAATGTATAATCTTCTGGTTCTGCTTGTTTCACTTAGCATCAGTTGATGTAAGGCTTCTCCAAGCCTCTCTGTATTCCTCCTGTTGGTTATTTCTTACAGAACAATAATATTCCATAACATTCATATACCATAATTTACCCAACCATTCTCCAATTGATGGGCATCCATTCATCTTCCAGCTTCTAGCCACTATGAAAAGGGCTGCCACAAACATTTTGACACATACAGGTCCCTTTCCCTTCTTTAGTATTTCCTTGGGATATAAGCCCAGTAGTAGTATGGCTGGGTCAAAGGATATGCACATTTTTATAACTTTTTGGGCATAATTCCAGATTGCTCTCCAGAATGGTTGGATTCTTTCACAACTTCACCAACAATGCATCAATGTCCCAGTTTTCCCACAGCCCCTCCAACATTCATCGTTATTTGTTCCTGTCATCTTAGCCAATCTGACAGGTGTGTAATGATATCTCAGAGTTGTCTTAATTTGCATTTCTCTGATCAATAGTGATTTGGAACACTTTCATATGAGTGGAAATAGTTTTAATTTCATCATCTGAAAATTGTCTGTACATATCCTTTGACCATTTATCAATTGGAGAATGGCTTGATTTCTTATAAATTAAAGTCAATTCTCTGTATATTTTGGAGATGAGGCCTTTATTAGAACCTTTAACTATAAAAATGTTTTCCCAATTTGTTACTTCCCTTCTAATCTTGTTTGCATTAGTTTTGTTTGTGCAGAAACTTTTTAATTTGGTGTAATCAAAATGTTCTATTTTGTGATCAATAATGGTCTCTAGTTCTCCCTTGGACACAAACTCCTTCCTCCTCCACAAGTCTGAGAGGTAGACTATCCCATGTTCCTCCAATTTATTTATGATTTCGTTCTTTAGGCCTAAATCTTGGACCCATTTTGATCTAATCTTAGTATGTGGTGTTAAATGTGGGTCCATGCCTAGTTTCTGCCATACTAATTTCTAATTTTCCCAGCAATTTTAGTCAAATAATGAATTCTTATCCCAGAAATTGGGATCTTTGGGTTTGTCAAACACTAGATTGCTATTTTTATTCACTATCTTGCCCTGTGAACCTAACCTATGCCACTGATCAACTAGTCTATTTCTTAGCCAATACAAAATGGTTTTGGTGACTGTTGCTTTATAATATAGTTCTAGATCAGGTACAGCTAGACCACCTTCACTTAATTTTTTTTTTCATTACTTCCCTTGAAATTCTCAACCTTTTGTTGTTCCATATGAATTCTGTTGTTATTTTTTCTAGGTTATTAAAATAGTTTCTTGGAAGTCTCATTGGTATAGCACTAAATAAATAGATTAGTTTAGGGAATATTGTCATCTTAATTATATTCGCTCGGCCTATCCAAGAGCATTGAATGTCTTTCCAATTATTTAAATCTGACTTTATTTTTGTGGCAAGTGTTTTGTAATTTTGCTCATATAATTCCTGACTCTCCTTTGATAGATATATTTCCAGATATTTTATACTATCGACCATTATTTTGAATGGAATTTCTCTTTGTATCTCTTGCTGTTGGATTATGTTGGTAATGTATAAAAATGTTGAGGATTTATGTGGATTTAATTTGTATCCTGCAACTTTGCTAAAATTCTGAATTATTTCTAATAGCTTTTTAGCAGAGTCTTTGGGTTCTCTAAGTATATCATCATGTCATCTGCAAAGAGTGATTGTTTGATTTCCTCATTTCTTACACTTATTCATTTAATCTCTTTCTCAACTCTTATTGCTGAGGCTAGCATTTCTAATATGATATTGAATAATAATGGTGATAGTGGGCAACCTTGCTTCACTCTTGATCTTACTGGGAAAGGTTCCAGTTTATCTCCATTACATATTATGCTTACTGACGTTCTTAAATATATGCTCCTCATTATTTTAAGGAATAGTCCATTTGTTCCTATACTCTTAAGTGTTTTTAGTAGGAATGGATGTTGGATTTTATCAAATGCTTTTTCTGCATCTATTCAGATGATCATATTTTTTTAATTAATTTGATTATTAATATGGTCAATTATACTAATAGTTTTCCTAATATTAAACCAGCCCTGCATTCCTGGTATAAATCCCACTTGGTCATAGTGTATTATCCTGGGGATGATTTTCTGAAGTCTATTTGCTAATATCTTATTTAAGATTTTAGCATCAATATTCATTAAGGAAATTGGTCTATAGTTTTCTTTCTCAGTTTTCAATCTACCTGGTTTAGGTATCAGTACCATGTCTGTGTCATAGAAGGAATTTGGTAGGACTCCTTCAATCCCTATTTTTTCAAATAGTTTACATAGCATTGGAGTTAGTTGTTCTTTAAATATTTGGTAGAATTCACCTGTAAATCCATCTGGTCCTGGGGACTTTTTCTTAGGAAGTTGGTTAATAGCTTGGTCTATTTCTTTTTCTGAGATGGGACTATTTAGACTACTTACTTCTTCCTCTGTTAATCTGGGCAAGCTATATTTTTGAAGGTATTCTTCCATTTCATTTAAGTTATCGAATTAATTGGCATAAAGTTGAGCAAAGTAGCTCCTAACTATTGTTCTAATTTCCTCTTCATTAGTGGTGAGTTCACCCTTTTCATTTTCAAGACTAACAATTTGCTTTTTCTCTTTCCTTTTTTTAATCAGGTTTACTAAGGGTTTGTCTATTTTGTTGTTTTTTTCATAGAACCAACTCTTAGTTTTATTAATTAATTCAATAGTTTTTTGGTTTTTTTTTTTACTTTCAATTTTATTAATCTCACCTTTCATTTTTTGAATTTCAAGTTTTGTGTTTGTCTGGGGGTTTTTAATTTTTCCTTTTCTAGTAATTTTAGTTGTAAGCCCAGTTTGTTGGCCCTCTCTTTCTCTATTTTATGCAAGTAGGCCTGTAGAGATATAGAACTTCCCCTTATTACTGCTTTGGTTGTACCCCACACATTTTGGTATGATGTCTCATTATTGTCATTTTCTTGGGTGAAGTTATTAATTATGTCTATCATTTGCTGTTTTACCCAATCATTCTTTAGTATAAGATTATTTGGTTTCCAATTATTTTTTGGTCTATTTTCCCCTGGCTATTTATTAAATTTAATTTTAATTGCATTGTGGTCTGAAAAGGATGCATTTACTATTTCTGCCTTATTGCATTTGATTTTGGAGGTTTTTATGCCTTAGTATATGGTCAATTTTTGTATAGGTTCCATGAACTGCTGAGAAGAAAGTGTACTCCTTTCTGTCTCCATTTAGCTTTCGCCAAAGATCTATCATATCAAACTTTACTAGTATTCTATTTACCTCTTTGACTTCTTTCTTATTTATTTTGTGGTTTGATTTATCTAATTCTGAGAGTGCAAGGTTGAGATCTCCCACTATTATCATTTTTCTGTCTATTTCTTCTTGCAGCTCTCTTAATTTCTCTTTTAAGAATTTAGATGCTGCACCACTTGGTGCATATATGTTTAATATTGATACTGCTTCATTATTGATGCTACCCTTTAGCAGGATATAATGCCCTTCCTTATCTCTTTTAATTAGATCAATTTTTGTTTTTGCTTGATCTGAGATGAGGATGGCTACTCCTGCTTTTTTTTGGTTTTGCCTGAAGCATAATAGATTCTGCTCCACCCTTTTACTTTTAGTTTGAATGTATCATCCTGTTTCAGGTATGTTTCCTGTAAACAACATATAATAGGATTCTGACTTTTAGTCCAGTGTGCTAACTGCTTCCTCTTTATGAGGCAGTTTGCCCCATTCACATTTATGGTTAGAAGGACTAATTTTATATTGCTTGCCATCCTATTAACCCCTGCTTATGCTTTTCCCTTTCCTTCCCTCTTACCCACCTACCCAGTATTAAACTTGTGAACACCACTTGCTTTTCACAGCCCTCCCTTTTCAGGATCCCTCCCCCACCTTAAAGTTCCTCCCCTTATTTTACCCCTTTTCCTCGAAATTTCTGTATTCCCTTCCCCTTAGCTTACTCCTTCCCTTTCGCTTTTCAATGAAGTGAAAGAAGTTTCACCATAAATCGAATATGTCTATTGATACACACTATGTTCATCTCCCTCCTTTCTTTCTCTCAGATACGATAAGTTACCTTTGTCTCTTCATGAGATGTAGTACCACCACTTTACACTTTTTTATGATATAATTTCCTTTCCACCTCTAGTTTCTAAGACAAATTGTACATATGTTCTTTACATATTTTTTGGCAGAAGTATAGTTCTCAAGATTTCTTTTTACCTTTTTAGAAATCTCTTAAGTTCTGTATTTGAAGATCAAACATTTCATGTAGGTCTGGTTCTTTCATCAAGAATAGATGGAATTCATTTATTTCGTTAAATGTCCATCTTCCTCCCTGGAAAACGATGCTCATTCTTGCTGGGTAAGTTATTCTTGGCTGCATACCAAGTTCCTTAGCCTTTCTGAATATCATATTCCAGGCCCTTCGTTCTTTTAATGTAGACGATGCTAGATCCTGGGTTATCCTTATTGTGGCTCCTCCATATCTGAATGGCTTTTTTCTAGCAGCTTCCAATATTTTTTCCTTTGTCTGATGGTTCTTGAACTTGGCCACTATATTTCTTGGCGTTTTGATTTTAGGGTCCCTTTCAGTAGGTGATTGATGAATTTTTTCAATGTCTATTTTACCCTCTGTTTCCAAAACGTCTAGGCAGTTCTCTTTGATAATTTCCTGGAAAATAGTGTCCAGGCTCTTTGTTTCCTCACATTTTTCAGGGAGTCTGATTATTCTCAAATTGTCTTTCCTGGATTTTCCAGGTCTGTTGTCTTTTTAATAAGGTACTTAACATTCTTTTCAATTGTTTCCTTTCTCTGGTTTTGCTTGACTACCTCTTGGTTTCTCCTTGAGTCATTCATTTCTACTTGTTTGAGTCTAATTTTCAATGATGTATTTTCTTCACTCACTTATTTTATATCTTTTTGTAATTGTCCAATTGTGTTTTTAAGTGAGTTTTTTTCTTCTATGGAATTTTTTTCCATTTTATTTTTTAGAGAGCTTATTTCTTTTTTTTTTTTTTTGATAATTTTTTTTATTATATATATATATATATATATATATATATATATATATATATATATATATTTTATAATATTATCCCTTGTATTCATTTTTCCAAATTACCCCCCCTCCCTCTATTCCCTCCCCCCGACGACAGGCAATACCATACATTTTACATGTGTTACAATATAGTCTAAGTACAATACATGTGTGTGAATATCATTTTCTTGTTGCACAATAAACATTAGAATCCGAAGGTACATGCAACCTGGGCAGACAGATTGTAGTGCTAACAATTTACATTCCCCTCCCAGTGTTTCTTCTCTGGGTGTATCTACCTCTGTCCATCATTGATCAACTGGAAGTGAGTTGGATCTTCTTTATGTTGAAGATTTCCACTTCCATCAGAATACATCCTCATACAGTATTGTTGTTGAAGTATACAGTGATCTTCTGGTTCTGCTCATTTCACTCAGCATCAGTTGATTTAAGTCTCTCCAGGCCTCTCTGTATTCCTCCTGCTTCTTCATTTCTTACCGAGCAATAATATTCCATAACCTTCATATACCACAATTTACCCAACCATTCTCCAACTGA
Organism: Sminthopsis crassicaudata; assembly: GCF_048593235.1. Taxonomy (NCBI): domain Eukaryota; kingdom Metazoa; phylum Chordata; class Mammalia; order Dasyuromorphia; family Dasyuridae; genus Sminthopsis; species Sminthopsis crassicaudata. The sequence goes on from NC_133619.1 coordinate 451,431,149, forward strand.
TGGACATCCATTCATCTTCCAGTTTCTAGCTACAACAAAAAGAGCTGCCACAAACATTTTGGCACATATATGTCTCTTTCCGCTCTTTAGTATTTCTTTGGGATATAATCCCAGTAGTAGCGCTGCTGGGTCAAAGGGTATGCACAGTTTGATAACTTTTTGGGCATAATTCCAGATTGAGAGCTTATTTCTTTATCCAGCTCATTAATCCTGTTTTCCTTGGAGTTGTTTACCTTTTCCAGCTCACTAATCCTGTTTTCCTTGGAGTTGTTTGCCTTTTCTAATTCACTAATTTTATTTCTCAATGATTTGATCTCTTTATCCACTCTGGATAACTTCTCCAGGCTCTCTTTCCAAGCTTCCCTTTCTTTTTCCAATTTCTCTTCTAGCTCTCTTGTGAGAGCCTTTTTGATTTCCACTATGAGATTCTTTTGTATTGAGGAGCAGCTCATATCCCCCTTAGGGGATTCCTCTGGAGACGGTCTGTTTTTAGTCTACTCAGTATTTGAAGTCTGCTCTCTCTCCTTACAGAAGTTGTCAATGGTTAGAGCCCTTTTGAATTTTTTGTTCATTTTGTCAAGAGCGGAATTGGAGAAAACAAATTGACAAGAGAAACAATAGGTCTGTTTTGGGGGGATGGGGCTGGATGGTGTTAATGGGCTTCCTCCACAGACTGGGGGTAGGGCAACCAAGAGCTACTAACAGGAAAGTGATGGCTGCACAGGGTCTGCACTCTGAGAACACAGAGGCTCTGAGAACGTGCTGAGTCAGTCCAGGTGGGGGTTGGGGATGGCCGATTCCAAGAGACACTAGCTTTCTGGGGTTTTAATCTTCACCTCCAGTGTTTACACCCTCTCTGCTGCTCCTGGCTTGCTGCCAAGATGGAACATCCACACTGGGGTAAAAGCCTTTTCACAGAAATGGCAGAGATCGTACCTCTCCCCCCTCCAGTCTGAGCTGTGTGAGCTGTCTGTCTTGCTCTGGCTGCCTGCCCTCAGTCTGCGCCCAGTCTGTTCAACCCTCCCCTGAGCAAATACAGACCGTTTCTGGCGAATTTCAAGGATGTCTTCTCTTGGTGATTATTTGTGGGTTTATTTTCTGGTCAAGCATTAACTCTGAGGCTTGTCATGAAGTAAGTCCTGAGAGAAAGTGCGGAGCTCAAGCAGCTGTCTGCCTCCACGCTGCCATCTTCCCCACTAAACAAATTTAAAGTTATTCTTCAAATCAAATTCTGGAATGAAACAGTCAGCAAAAGTTCAGGGTAAAAAAATATTCCAGCCCAAGACAACTTAGGGCAGCAAGTAAGATCAGTTACTCTACCATGTTGGTTAGGCTCAGAGTACAAGGAGGGACATGAAAGGCAAGGCCAGAAGCAGGTCTTGGGGATGGATGCAATAGTGTTTGCAACAGCTCTGCAACTTTATGCCTTCACATAGTAAAGGGGTTGGACAACTTATTGGAAAGAAATTGCATTTTCAGGGGCAGCTAGGTGGTGCAGTAGATAGAGCACCAGCCCTGAAGTCAGGAGGACCTGAGTTCAAATCTGGTCTCAGACACATAACATTTCCTAGCTGTGGGACCCTGGGCAAGTCACTTAACCCCAACTGTCTCAGCTAAAAAAAATAAAAATGCACTTTCTCGAACTGGATTCAGGACCTTATTTTATTGACCTTATTCAATTCTGTATTACATTTTCAGGGTGAAGTCAAGAACTAGCACTTAGCCATAGAAGTGCAGTGATACTGATTATAGTTTTAGGATAGAGAAGAATTCTTATGGTTGTACAGAAGAGAACAGGGACTCTGGTATCAGTTGCAAGGCAAAAATAGCACTAGATCTTGGAGCTTTAGGAGAACCCAGGCCTATCAGGGCTGGAAGCAGTAATAGCACTTGTGATTGAAGAGGAGTTAAGTCTATTAAAAAGTAAAGAGCACAGGCTAGGAAGAAAAAAATCATATCCATTCCTAAAATATTCCACTTTGAATATATCACATACATATAAACCCAATAAGTAGCTCTGAAAACAGTAGCACAAAAAAACTAAAGCTTCATTCAAGGCACCCTTTACCCTGGGACTATAGTCAGCTTTAATACAGAGTTAACAGTCATTGAATAGGCTGGAAAAAAAATGAGCAAACAAAAACAAAAATAAAAATAACCTGACCATAAAAAGTTACTATGGTGACAATGAAAAACAGGATATAAAACTTGTACCAATAATAATAAAAATCATAATTCTACCTAAGTTAATTTATTGATTCAATGTTATACCAAACAACCTAACAAAATTACTTTAGAAAGCTGGAAAAACTAATAACTGTAATGCCAGAGAAATTGAGGCAAAATAGAGATTGGAGAGTTTTTGATATTTTATTTGGATTTCTGAGAGGGAAAGATTTTCTGGGACTGAAGATCCATTTTGGTCCCAGGGCTTATGACTCAAAGCATTCAGCAACAGCATCAGCAAGGAATGTGAGATTCCAATGAAATATGTATGGCTCTGAGTGATCAGAGGAGCAAGGCAGGGGATAGAGTCCCAGCATTGGTAAATGGCAGGAATTTCCAGAAATGGAGCATCAATCTGGTTTTGACAGGGTAGGATCATAATTTTTTGAGGACCTAGGAGGACTTAGGAGCCAGGATGTCTGAACCCCTTCTTATCTTGAGATTACACATTTATAGTTTATAACCTTAGAGTAGCCAGCCCTAAGTTGTATCAGTCCTAATGATCAGGGTGGGAGTGGAGTGTGAAGATGAAGTTAGTACCCTGGATACTTTAGAATCAGCTGGAGTCAGGATAAGCAAAAGTTCTTGCTCTTTATTCTTGCTCTTTAGGGGTAGAAGTGAAGGGAATGGACGAAGGCTCTCCACCACCTCTCCTTTCCTCCTCTACTGCCAAAGTCACTCTGTCTTATCTTACTCCACTACCTAATCTTTCCCACAATTTTCTGTATACACCAAAAGATTGAACCAGTACAGAATAGTGGAAAGGGCCATTTTCCAAGCATATGCTAATAGAGTACTGTCAATTGGTAATTAGCCTTAAGTGCTTGGTTGTCCAACCTCAATGCATCAACTCAAGAGTTTCAGCCCTTTACAGTGGGATTTGCAACCAGGGGAATTGAGGCAGAACAATTCAAGGAACTGAGGCAGAACAATTTAGGGAAACTGAGGCAGGAGAGTTAGGAAATCTGAGGCAGGACAATTTAGGGAAATTGTGGCACAACATAAAATTAATCTAGAATAAAAGTCCAAAAACATCAAAGGAATTAATAAAAAATGTAAAGGAAGATATGTTTGCAGTCATGGTTGTTGGGAAGTTTTTTGTCTTATCTGATTTTTTGTGAACCAATTTTGGGATTTCTCAGCAAAGGCACTAGAGTGATTTGCTGTTTCCTTCTTTATCTCAAATTAGAGATGAAGAACTGAGAAAAACAAGATTAAATAAATTGGCCAAGATCATACAGCTAGTAAGTGTCTGATGCGGGATTTGAACTCAGAAAGATGAGTCTTTCTGATTTGTTGGATCTTCTAACTGTCTAGTTTCCCTAACCTAGTGAGAGAGAACAGAGTCAAATTTATAGGAAAGGAAGATGAATGACATTCATTATGATCAAAACAACAATTCAAGACAATACTGAAGGACTTGTAGTTAACAATACTATCTACATACAGAGGAAAAAATGATAGAGTCTAAATGGAAATTGAAGCATACTTTTTCTACTTTATTTTTCTTGCTTTTTTTGGGTCTATTTACTTTTGCAATGTGGCTAACATGGAAATATCTTTTTGCATAACCACATCTATTATGAATATCAAATTGTTTCTTTGCTCAAGGAGGAAGGAATAGAGTAAATTCAAAACATAGAAATGTTGAAAAATGACTCATATTCTTATAAATTTGTTTCTGTTCTCTATATTGTTGAGAAGTGAGGCTCATAGCAAAGATTTTGATGTAAAATTTCCCCTCAGCTTTCTCTTTTTCTAATGCAATGGTCCTCAAACTTTTTAAATAGGGACCAGTTCACGTCCCTCAGACTGTTGGAGGGCCGGACTATAATAAAAACAAAAGCTCATACTCTGTCTCTGCCCCTCAGCCCATTTGCCATAACCCAGTGGGCGACATAAAAGTCCTCAGTGGGCTGCCCGCAGGCTGTAGTATGAGAACTCCTGCTCTAATGTTTGCTGTGTTTATATTGTTTGTACAAAACTTTTTAATTAAATGTAATCAAAATTATTCATTTTTACTTTTAACTTAACTTTTTTTTTTTCCCCCCTAAGGCTGGGATTAAGTGACTTGCCCAGGGTCACACAGCTAGGAAGTGTTAAGTGTCTGAGACCACATTTGAATTCGGGTCCTCCTGAGATTTAACTTAACTTAATGAAAGAAATAAAAATACATCAGGAAAAAAGAAAATATATATATATATATATTTTTTATCACTACACTTGTATGTTGTCTAAAAAGCCCAATAAAGTCTATAGTATGTTACCAACAAAAATGTCATCTTCCTACAAACATCATAAGTAGCAGCATCAATATAATTTACATTATAGATTTTCTAGTAACATAAAAGTATTTGTTTATATAATTCAGTTAGTCATAGATAGAAATTATCTAAGCTATCTTTCATGCATAAAAATAATGTCACTGATTTGTATGACCAATAGAATGAAGAAAATATATGTATATCTGCATATAGATGTTTATGTATGTAAGTGCATATATTACATATATGAATATATACATCAGATGGCAATATCTAACTATAGTTATATGAGTGTGAGTGTGTATATTCAAAATATGCATATATATATGCATAGTGCAATAAACAATAATTTAATTATTTTGAATGATCTCTTCATGGTCCAAATCATAACTCCTCCCTAAGTACAAGTAAAATGTTAAATTAATTTTTGCCTATGGCTAAAAAACAAAAACAAACCTTGGTGATCAGCCAATTCATCTTGATGCTATATTTTTCTTATGTGAAGTATTTCCACTTTGGTGAAGAGCATACAGTTTACAATCTCTTATAAAATTTTTGAGAACCCATGTTAATATTAAATTATAATATGGCACCAAATTGAGTTTTTGTATAAATTGTAAATTAGACATCTATTTCAATAATTCAATTGATCTGTGATTTCATAATTTTTTGCTATTTTCTGCATTACTTTAAATTATAAACATCCAAAACTTCTTATCTTTTGTGATTTTTGCCCTTATTCTTTTACATATAGTGAGCTACATGGAGGATCTAAAAACCATCCTGGAAGATTTCTTCCTTTTATTTTTATATTTCATGAATGCTAGTATAGTATCTTGGTGGCACAGTTCTCATTCCCATTATAAGAATATCATATAGGGATATACTGGTAAATATTTAATAACTGGGTCTCTGGGAAAATGTACATATAATATACTTTTACATATAATCTTCATGTTAACACTTTATATCCACTTTCTTAAATTTAAACCATCAACAGAAGAATAAATCAATCCCTGATTTGTAACATTTGTCAAGTTCCATTTTAATGCTCACACAGATAATAAATAGGTGGCTCTTACAAGTCAATTAGAACTGGTTCTAGCACACTTCTGCAAATATGTTTCCTTTTCTTTTCTTCTTTAAATATAAATTTACTTTTTAGTATTCATTTTTCTAATTTAAATTCTAGATTTTCTCTCTTCTTCTGACCTTCTTCCACCTATTGAAAATCAAGCAATTGATATCAAGTATACATGTCAGGAGGCAAAATGGTCACACCTACTGTGTGTGGAGAAAAGGAGTCTATAGGCCAGACAGGGGCAGGTTTCAGCTCTCCAGTGAATATCTCAGTAGTCACAGCAGCATACAGCTCTGTTCTCCCTGATTACCACCCCTTTCCCCAATGGCTTGTTTAATGACTCCCTGGGTATAATAGCAGTTACCATCATGCCTCTAGTGGTTTTTGTCTGGGGTCTTAGAGCCTAACCTTTCCTCATGTAACGAGGACATAAGGGGTGGGGAAAAAACTGCTGCATGGGTGGTGCTGTTGATGTCATTGCCCCTGCCATTCCTCCTCCTCCTGCCCAGGAAGAGGAGGTTGAGGGAGGAGGGTCAGGAGATGGGGAATACCCTAAGGGCACATGTTCAGGTATAAGCAGAATTGAAAATGAGCTTTGAAGGTGAAAAGCAAGCTCATCAGCAAAGTACTTAATTCCTAGATTGCCCAACAGGCCATTGTATTTAAGATATTTAACTCTCTTCTCCCACAACTGACTGTGCCACACAAATCTAGAGTAGTAACAAGCAAAATAAATAAGTAAAATGCTAAAAAACAAACAAACAAAAAAAAACTTCCTTAATTCTTCCCCACGTGCTGTACTCTCTGGGGCACCAAGTCTCTGCTTGTTTTTCTCCTCATACTTTCTTGTCTGATTGCCCAAGTTAAAATCTTTCCTCTTTTTAAAACTTGTGGGAGTGATTAAAACTGATTTTACTCCATTCTTTTCAGTTAGCTATTCTCCCACTAACTTCCACATCTCTGGCTCCAAACTGTCCTTCTTATAAAGTCACAGAGATGTGTACTCCAGAGCATCTGAGAACTCAATGATCTGCTTCTGAGTTACCTTCAAACCTTGCTTCTCTGTTAACCTAAATAAGCCTGCTTCATACTTCCCTTGGAAGGGAAGCTCTTTTCTTAGTATTTGCCTCATTTTGGTTGAAAAATGAAATTGACTAGATTAGCCCTTACTGATTCTTCCCACTTGCTTATATTTATACTTATCCAATACTGAGTCACAGGGATTTCTCCACTGAACTTGGCTATCACATCAGTCCAGTTTCTTTATGCCCAGGGCTGCAAAACCCTGCATTTCTAGGGTCCCATACTTAGATGCCAAATATTGTGTCCTGTTTTCTAGAGCCCCCAAGTTGGGGTGAAAAAGCATACTGTTACTTTTTAGAGGTCCCACACCAGGGTGATTAAAATATACCATCCTAGTGGAGAAGTGATGAGGTGGGATTCCTGAGGATGGTGGAAAAATGGAGTCCCTTTATTCCAAGGACTTTCCCCTTTTTATACTCTCATACCTTTGTGTAACAAAAACAAACACTGGGCATGTGCCAAGTATATACTGCACATGTGGGACCACTTAAATAACTTGCTATTATATATATTTCCACCTGGTATCACTCTGCTTCAATCATAACACAGCTTATCACTGCCTCCTGACTTTTCAGGAAGGCAGAGAACCCTTAGGGGAGATGGGGAGCTGAATCACATATTGATAGCAGGTTCCATTTGGGCTGAAGGGTTTTATATATCACCCAGAATTTCCCTACTATCTGTGACCCTCTACATTATACCAGTCAAACTACCAAGAAACTCTTTTACTGACCTAGAAAAAATAACAACAAGATTCATCTGGAAGAACAAAAGGTCAAGAATTTCAAGGGAATTAATGGAAAAAATGCAAATGAAGGTGGCCTAGCTGTACCAGATCTAAAACTACATTATAAAGCAATGGTTATCAAAACCATTTGGTATGGGCTAAGAAATATAGTAGTCGATAAGTGGAATAGGTTAGGTTCACATGACAAAATAGCCAATGCTTTAGTTATCTAATGTTTGACAAACTCAAAGACCCCACCTTTTAGGATAAGAACTCACTATTTGACACAAATTGCTGGGAAAATTGGAAACTAATATGGAAGAAATTAGGGCTTAGCACACACCTAACACCACATAAGAAGATAAGCTCTAAATGGGTTCATGATTTAGACATAAAGAGTAATATCAGCAAATTAGAAATAGGATAATTTACCTCTCAGATCTGTGCAGAATGAAGGAATTTGTGTCCAAAGAAGAAATGGAGCTCATAATTGATAGTAGATAATTTTGATTATATTAGTAAAAAAGTTTTTGTACAAACAAAAAACAAAAAAAAAAGAAGGGAAGCAATAAATTGGGAAATCATTTTTACATTCCAAGGTTCTGATAAATGTCTCATTTCTAAAATACCTAGAGAATTGACTCAAACTTGTAAGAATTCAAACCATTCTCCAACTGATAAATGGTCAAAGGATATGAAAAATTTTCAGATTAAGAAATTGAAATGTCATATTTCTAGTCATATTAAAAGATGCTCCAAATCACTATTGATCAGAGAAATGCAAATTAAGATAACTGAGATACCAGTATACACCTGTCAGAGTGGCTAAAATGACAGGAAAAGATAATGATTAATGTTGAAAGGGATGTGGGTAGACTGGGACACTAATACATTGTTGGTGGAATTTTGAACAGATCCAACCATTCTGGAGAGCAATTTGGAACTATGCTCAAAAAGTTATCAAACTGTGCATACCCTTTAATCCAGCAATGTTTCTACTGAGCTTACATCCCAAAGATATCTTAAAGGAAAGAAAAGTCCCACATGTGCAAGGTGCCACATGTTTATGGCAACCCTTTTTGTAGTGGCAAGAAACTGGAAACTGAATGGATGTGCATCAATTGGAGAATGGCTGAATAAATTATGATATATGAGTGTATGGAATATTACTGTTCTATAAGAAATAACCAAGAGGATGATCTCAGAGAAACCTGGAGAAACTTACATGAACTGATGTTAAGTGAAATGAGCAGAACCAAGAAAGAGGTCATTATACACAGAAACAAGATGATTATGCAATGATAAACTTATCATTGCATAAATTTTGATGGACATGGCTCTCTTATGAGATAATTCAAACCAGTTCCAATTGTTCAGTCATGATAAGAGCTATCTTTACCCAGAGAAAGGGCTGTGGGAACTGAATATGGCTTACAACATAGCATTTTCACTTTTTTTTGTTTTGTTTGCTTGCATTTTATTTTGCTTCTTTTTTAAAAAAAATGGTTTGATTGTATTTTTCTTTTGTGGCATGATAATTGTATAAATATGTATGCATATATTGGATTTAACATACCTTTCTACCATGTTTAACATGTATTGAACTAGTTGCCATCTAGGAGAGGGCATGAAAGAAAGAGGAGAGGAAATTGGAACACAAGGTTTTGAAAAGGCTAATGTTGAAGAATTGTCCAGGCATATGTTTTGAAAAATTTTAAAAAAGCTTTAATAAAAAAAGAACAATTATTTCAACTACATAGAGGATACACTAGAGATGGGAAGAGAAGAGAAACAAGTCAATTACAATATGTTTCAATAATCTAAATTAGATGATGAAGGTTTAACTAAAGTGGTTTTTATGTGAATAGAGACAAATGGCAAAAAGCAAAGATATTATGGAGGAAGGAATATAAATTTTTAACACCTGAATGAATACCATATAAGTTCTTGTTCCTTCGGTCACAAATTCCTTTTTTGCGATATTAATAAGTTACAAGATGTTTTTCCATGTCTTTGATATGTTCTCATCTCTCACAATTGCATCTCCACTACACGAATCTCCTCTATAAATACTTAAAACAATCCAATTGCCTTCTACATCTTTGTTTTCTTTGATGTCATATCTTTAAGCACATTTGGGATGAGATATTAAAGTTGTTTCACTATCTTTACTGAAAAATGTTTGTTAATTTTAAAAAAATGTTTGTATTTTTTAAAATGACTACAGATGATATTGCTTAATTGGATATCAGGCCAATTTTTATTTGAACTAAACTTACCATCCACTGCTTTTTTGTGATTCATGCTGCTCATATCTTCCATCACATTTTAATAAGACTTTTTAATATTATCTCATATTGTAATACACTATTGACATTGGTATATGTCTCTCCATCTGGGAAGTGAATCAGATTTTGAGTGAATGAGGTGATTTCTGAGCTCTTTAGCTCTCCTTTCTGTGATATTCAACATATATTAATTAAATCTCCCAATTATAATTTGTAGCAATGTAATTATTTTTAATATTAAATTCCATGTTTAATTTATTTCACTTCTATGTCATATTTTTCTCATTGCTGTTATTCTTAATTTTATAAATTTTGATCTTACCTCTGCAGGGGTTCTCAAACTATGGCCCACGGGCCAGATGTGGCCTGCTGAGGACATTTATGCGGCCTGCCGGGTTATGGCAAATGGGCTGAGGGGCAGAGACAGAGTGTGAGCTTTTGTTTTTACTATAGTCCGGCCCTCCAACAGTCTGAGGGACAGTGAACTAGCCCCCTATTTAAAACGTTTGAGGGCCACTGTATAGAGTCAGTCATTTGACTCTACCGAGACAGCTAAATCCAGAATACCTCCTACATCAATAGCAAATTTTTCTCTGTAAAAGTATCTAGATCATTGTTTACTCTAGAATATAAGTTCCTTGATTGTAAGGGTTGTTTCCTTCATACAGTGATGAGCACATTTTTAGATACTTCATGCAGTGATGAGCATTTGCTGATTGATTTATCATGATATTTTATGCTTTCCATGTATGATACCTAGTAAGTCTCTTTTTTTCTGGATGTTTGTAATATTGTTTCCTTGACCTGGGAATTCCAAATTTGTGTATAATATTCTTGGGAGTTTTCATTTTGGGATCTCTTTCAGGATATGATTGGTGGATTCTTTCAATTTCTATTTTATCCTCTGCTTCTAGAATATCAGGACAGTTTTCCTTAATAATTTCCTGAATGATAACCAGAGTCTTTTTTTGATCATTACTTTCAGGTAGATTAATAATTTTTAAATTATCTCTTTTAGTTCTATTTTCCAAGTCAATTGTTTTTCCAATATTATACTTCCCATTTTTTATTTTCTTAATTTTTTTTGTTTTGCTTTGTTGTATCTTGGTTTCTCATAAAGCCAATAGCTTTCATTTGCTCAGTTCTTTTTTAAGTAATGATTTTCCTCATTCTTCTCATTAGCTCTTTGTGTTTCTCTTTGACCCACTCTCTATGCTTTTCCATGGCATGAGTCCAGTTCTTATTTTTCTTGGAGGCTTTGGATATAGGAGAGTTGACTTTATTATCTTCTTCTGAATATATTTTGATCTTTATTACCATAATAATTTTCAGTGGTCAGAAACTTCTTTTGTTATTTGCTCATTTTGCTCACCTTATTACTTGCTTTTTTAATTCTGTTAAAGTAGGGCTATGTTTCCAGGATGGAAGATGCACTGTTCCAAGCTTCAGGGATTTTGTGCAGCTGTTTTCAGAGCTAACACAGGAGCTAGGGCAAGGGTTGGGGCTGCCCTGCATTGCCTGCACCAGGACTGCAGGCTAGGTGTCATCCTAGTGTCACAGACCTTTTCTAATGATTTTCTAAGTTGTCTTCAGCTAGAAAATGTTCTACTCCACCTTTTTGGATGTTCTGATAGTTTAAAACTTCTTTAGAATCATTGTTTTAAGGAATTTTCGATGGTTTGGGGAGAGATTGTTTGAGTTCCTGCCTTTATTCCTCCTCCTACTTTCAATTTCTTGGTGTTCTAAAAACTATATAGTCCTTAGCACCCATTGTCCTTTTTTCTCCATATTTTGCCTCCATAATTACAAAAGGGGCAGAGGTCCACAAAGAATAAAGGACCAGTTTTTCTTTCTTTCATGTGTTACCATGACCAGAACAGTACATTATCAATTGTTTTTTTTTTTTGTTTTTTTTTTTCAAAAATTAACTTGATTGGTCTTTAAAAAAAAAAAGTGTTAGTCCATAACCACACTACTTTCTGGTTCCATTAAAATACCAACAATTATTTTTCTTTTTATTTTATTATACTTTATTGTCATTTGCATATATTTATCATGTGTACTATAATATTTGATTAAAAAGCAACATTATATATATGTATGTATATTATTATGTAGTGTATGATTATTGAATTGTATATAGTATGTGCACATATGGTATATTATTATATATAATATGCATGTATATACATGTATATGTATGTAGTATATTATTATTGCATATATAATGTCTGTATATAATGAATGCATATAGAGGTATGTATAGATATAGATTCATTTTGGCATATGATAAAAGAAACTGCCTATTCCTTTATTTTTCTCTTCAAGGAGATCCTGTAAACCACATTGTATATAATTTTTATTTTCTCTCCTATCTTACATTATTATGAAAATGTAAATATTGATGCAGTTTCATTTTCCCTATAATTTCAGTTAATTGGTCACTGGAAAAATGTTACTCATAGAATACCAAGAAGGAAATTAATATTTACAAGTGGTATAAAAACTACAATTCTAAATATCATTTGCTTTCCTTTCCCACAACTTCTCCCATATAATTACAGAAGTAGAAAAGTCTGAAAAATGAATAAAAGACATCTTAAATCTTTTTGTATCGTGAGTTCCCATGACTGAAAAATTCATCATCCATGTCCAAGTCCTTGGATATCAACCTCTATCTATTAAAAAAACAATACATACACATATAAATATAGTATTTTTTTGGAAATTATATAAAATTGATAGCCTTAGATTTATTAATATCTTCATAGTCAGTTCAACTTAAAGCCTGCCCTGATTGTTGACTGGTCTGATATGATTTTTCCCTCTTCTCTAATTTTTTTTTCATAGCAAATTTATTTATTTTTAATAATCATTGCTTTGTGAATCATGTTGAAAGAGAAAAATTCTCCAAATGAGAATCAACTCATTTTCCAATTCTTTACTACTACAAAAAGAGATGCTACAAACATTTTTGCATATGTGGGTCCTTTTCAGTCCTTTATGATTTCCTTGGGATACAGACCCACTGAATGGTACTGCTGGGTCAAAGGGTATGGACAGATTTATAGTCATTTGGATATGGTTCCTCATTGTTCTCTGGAATAGTTGTATCATTTTATAATTCTACCAACAATACTTTAGTGTCCCAGTTTTCCCAAATTCCTTCCAACATTAATCATCATTTTTTCCTGGCAAATTAGTCAATCTGAGAGGTATAAAGTGGTACCTCAGAGTTGTTTTAATTTGCATTAGTCTCATCTGTAGTGACTTAGAGCATTTTTGCATATGATTATATATGGCTTTAATTTCATCATCATAAAATTTTGTATTCATACCCTTTGACAATTTATCAATTGGGGAATGACTTGTATTCTCATAAATTGAACATAGTTCTTTATATATTTTAGAAAAGAGATCTTTTTCAGAAACACTGGCTGTAAAGATTTTTTTCCCAGCTTTGTACATCCCTTTTAGTCTTGGTTTTTTTTTTTATGCAAAATATTTTTAATTTAATATAAAATTTATTTTAATTTTAATTTACTGATAATTAATTTATCAAAATTGTCCATTTTGCCTTTCATAATGTTTTCTAGTTCTTCTTTGGTCATAAATTCCTCCCTTCTCCAAAGATCTGACAATTATTCTTCGTTATCCTAACTTATTTATACTATCATTCTTTATCTTCAAATCATGTACTCATTTTGACCTTATTTTGATAAGAGGTGTGAGATATAGTTATTCCTTTCTGTCCTGTTCAATTTTCTCCAGAGATCTGTCATAATCTAGGTTTTTGAGGATCCTATTAACTCCCTAGTTTCTTTCTTCTTTATTTTGTGCTTACATATGTCTGATTCTGAGAGGGGAAAGTTGAAGTCACCCACTAGTATAGTTTTGCTGCCTATTTCTTCCTGTAACTGGCTGAAAATCTTCTCTAGGAATTTAGCTGCACTACCTCTTGGTGCATACATATTTAATATCCTTACTATTTCATTATTTACAGTATCCTTTATCAAGGTGTACTTTCCCTCCTTATCTCTTTTAATAAGATCTATTTTACTTTTGCTTTATCTGAGATTAGAATTGCTACCCCTGCTTTTTTTTTTTTTACTTCAGCTAAAGCATAATAAATTCTGTTCCAGCCTTTTAACTTTAATTATTATGTGTCTCTCTGTGCCAAATGTATTGCTTGTAAACAACATATTGCAGGATGCTATTTAATCTACTCTGCTATTTGCTTCTGTTTTATGGGAGAGTTCATCTTATTCACATTAATAGTTATGCTTACCAACTCTAAATTTTGCTACATCCTATTTTTCCCTTATATACACTTTTGTTCTCTCTTTCCACCCTGTCATTAGTCTTGTGTTTTTTTACCCACTACTTTTTATCTCCTATCATCAATCCCCTCTTTTCTTACCTTTTCCTCTAATATTTCTATCATCCCTTCTATCCTGTCCCTCCCTTTTCTTTTCCTCTTTCTCTTCCTATTTCATATAAATTTGTATGCCTAATTGAATGATTAAGTATTCTGTCTTAGATCCTAAACTGATGGAATCAAGTTTTAGACAATACTCATCTTCCTCCCTTTTCCCCTGGATTGTATTAGGTCTTTTGAGCCTCTTGGTATGAACTAATTTTTCCATTATACCCTCCCTTTCCTCTTTTTCCAGGTACACCTTTTTTCACCCTTTAAGGTCTTTTTTTATGTCATCCCATCAGAGTCCATTCACAACTACACTCTCAGTCCATGTGATTACTCCTTCTGCCTGTCCAGATATCATATACAGTTCTCAAATGTTACATATATATATATGTTTTCCCATATATATATATGTACATATATATGTATATATACATATATATGTGTATATATGTACATATATATATATATATTTCCCCATTTACCTTTTGATAGTTCTCTTGAATCCTATGTTATTAATTTTTTTGTTTAATTCTGTGGGTGTGTTTTTTTTTTTTTTTCAATAGAAAAGATTGAAAGTCTCTTACTTCATAGAAGCTCCATCTTTTCCCCTGAAAGATATTGCTGAATCTCACTGGGTAGTTAATTCTTGGTTGTAAAGCCAGGTCCTTTACCTTTTGGACTATGGTATTTCAGGCCTTCCAATCCTTTGTTGGAGAAGCTGCCGGATCCTGGATAATCATGACTGTTGCTTCTTGATATTTGAATTGTTTTTGTTTGGCAGCTTGAAGTACTTTTTTCATTAATATCATAATTGGAGTTTCACAGAAATGTTCCTTGGGATCTTCCTTGTGAGATCTCTTTATAGAGGTGATAGAGTCTTTCAGTGAGTATTTCTCCCTCCATTTCAAGAATGGGGAAGTTTTCCTTAATGATTTCTTATAAAATGCTATCCAGGTTCTTTGTTTGGTCTTGGGCCATGGTAGGCCAATAATTTTTAAATTGTTTCTTCTGAATCTATTGTCCAGGTCAGCTATTTTGCCAGTAAGGTATTTCTCATTTTCTTCCCTTTTTTAATTCTTTTTAGTTTGTTTGACTGATTCTTGCCTCACAAAGCCATTAGATTCCATTTGCTCTGTTCTAATATTTAATGTCTGATTTTCTACAGTTTTCTTTTGTGTCTCTCTTTCTGTTTGGCTTGTTCTACTGTTTAGTTGTTGTTTTTTCCCTTCCTTTTCCAAACTGTTGACTCTCTCATACAAAACTCATTTCTTTTCTCATTTTTTCTTCCACCTCTCTTATTTGCCTTTTGAAGTCTTTTATAAGTATTTCCAAGAAGCCTCTTTGGGCTTGAGACCAATTTATCTCATTCTTTGAGATTTCTTTTGTGTTCCTTCTAATTCTCATCTGAGTTTGTGTTTTGGTCTGGCCTGTTCCTATAGTAGCTTTTTATGGTCGAGATTCTTTTCTGTTTCTTGCTGATTTTCCTTCTTTTCTCTGTATATTTCCTTTTTCTCCCCCCCCCCCACTTTTATACTTGAGCTCTGCTCCTGAGGTAAAGAGGTACTGTCCACAGCTTCCTGTGAAGTTCTGAGCCTTGGCTTTGAGCTCAGGTGCCCCTTGTGTTTGCAGGGGTAGCTTTGCCTGCTCTTTTCAGGAAATAGTCTGAGAGTTTCCCAGTTTGCTTTCTTACCTGGGACTGGAGGCTGCCCCTCTGATTTGCTCCTTTACTGAGCCAAGACTGAGGGTTTTAGTTGGTAATTGGCTATTATTAAGACCTTCTCACCAGCTTCCCCAGGGTCTATATGAGCTGGGCTGAATACCCTTTCTACCCCAGTGAGACTTACTTTTCTTGAAGATTTTTCAGTCTATCTTCAGCTAGAAAGTAGTTTCATTCCTTCAGACACTGTTAAGAGGCTTGGTTTTATGTAATTTTTGAGGAATACTGGGAAAGCTTGAGCAGCTTCTTGATTTTACTCCGCCATCTTGCCTTCACCTCTGAAGTCCCCTCCTATCTAATGTTTGTGGTTTAAAATGAGAAAAATGAATAATAATTAAAGCATATAATGAAATAAATAACACTTTATAGGAATTAAAGTCTACAGTGAATGTCTGGTTTTCTTAATCACTGTGAGGCATTCACAAACTTGAGAGAAATACACACATATTAAATTGAGGTAATATAGTAAAGATGACTGTCCAAATTAATTCTTGTATTTAGTGTAATATCAATGGAAAAGTTATTGCATTAGATTAAATATATATATATATATATATATGTGTGTGTGTGTGTGTGTGTGTGTGTATTTGCATACATACACACACTCACATACACACACACACACATATATATATATATATAGTTAAATAATTCAATACTGGGGTCAAAAGCAAGACTGAAGAAGACTAAGCAATTAATGGGAAATGGAAAAAAAATGGAAGGAATGAGTTGGCATGGTTGTATGACTTTATTAAATAGAATTCCGTAGGAATGGAGAAAGACAATGTTTGGGACAATTCAGGGCTAAGCAATAACAAGAAATAGAACTTGTTATTAAAAAAAAAAAAGATGCAAAAAATTCTAGAGCAGTTGAGAGTGAATAGTGAATAGTTGAAATGATCAATCACAGAGCCAATATCATAAATCGGGGGGGGGGGGACTTTTTTTCTGCCAAGGGCCAATTGGATGTTTTTAATATCATACATGGACCATAAAAATATTAAGTTATAAAGTCAAGCAATTGGAGGTTGTTGTACTAAGCTTTCAGCTCATTATTACCTGTGACTGCCTTAGCAAGACCAGGTCAAAAGATTTTGTGGATCTCATATGGCCAATATATGAGATATTCTCTAACCTTGCTATAAATGAAAAAACAGAATTTTTTTGTGATAGAATAACAGAATCAGCTTTTCAGGTCCAATCATACCAAAAACTTTTAAGGTAGCCTCAGAATCAACATGACATTTTGATAATAAAAAAAAGGATATAAATCATGCAATTCTAATAGTTTCAACCTTTAAACAATTTAATTGGAGGAAATATAATAAAAAAAGGAGATATTAGAATGAACTTGTACAACATAATCCCAGTAATCTAGAGTCATGTGACATCCTTGTTTCTTTATTTACTTTCTGACCTCATATTCAATAAATTAACAAATTTTGTCATGTCTATCTTGGTAATATCTTTCATATATAACTCTTTCTCAACTCTGAAATTGCCAATACCCTGGTTAAATTTTTCATCCCCTTATGCCTGGACTATCATAGTACCCTATCTATTGATCTCCCTGACTCAAGTCTCCCCATTTGAATCTCATTTTCTACTCAGTTGTCAAATTTTTGATCATTTTTGATCATATCACATCCCACTCCCCATTCAATCAACTCTGATAAGACTCTGTAACATCCAGATTAAAGGTAAAATAGACTTTGTGTCATCCTTCATAATCTGATGTTTTTCTTTTTCCAGTATTCTTAGATTTTATGCTTTTCTTTACTGGCCTTTTTGTTCTTTCTTGTACATAACATTCCATCTTCTGATTCTGTGCATTTTCACTGACTGTCATTCATTCCTAGAATATTCTCTCTCTTCATTTCTACCTCTGGCAAAATTGCTCCCTTGGTAAACTTTTCTTAATCTTCCTTAACCTTGGGTGGTTCCTTTTGGATATCTCCATTTTGTACATAATTGTTAGCTACTTAAGAACAGAAACTGTTCTCAGCCTTTGTACTCAAAGCTCTTAGCATAGTGTCTGACATATAGTAAAGCAATTAATAAATGCTTGTTGACTTAATGTGAGCCAATCATCACAATGCCAAGGTTTCAAAATGCTTAAATATTTGACCTCAGTCAAGAAGTACTTTATCTTATTGTCAACAAAAACTCATGATAGCTAGGAGCAACAGCAACTTAGAATATAATGTGTATATAAAAGACTGAAATGATTATGAAAAAATCAATCACCTATATGTTACAATCTAATTACTTTTACCATATCTCTCTACATTCTCAATTGGATTACTTACAATTTTGATCCTTTTGTGCCTTTTTCCTAAAGATTTACAGATTTTGTATCAATAAAAAGTTATCTGCTGAAATTGTTTCATGGACATGGGTAAGAAAATTGGGTGGGTACATACAACTACACATAAAAAATGGTCATGAATGACAATGAAGCATTTTAATTTAATATCTATTTATATGCGAAACATTCTCATAAAGTTTATAAACTAGAGGACTACCTCTGTATATTAATAACCTTGTGACAAAGTAAAAATGATAACTATTACAAGACCTGTAAAGGCCTTTATGTCTATGAGGGAAAATTCACTCCTGAATGAGGTAACAGAGAAGAGATAATGAAGAAACTGGCATTTGACTTGGGGTTTGAAGACATTTTTATTGAAACCTTTGTAATAAAGTCTTCTTCAATGTCCATTACTAATGATACAAAATATAAAACTTATTTCAATATTTTTCTTTTTAATTTTTAAAATTTGTCCCTCTTTATATCCCTTTGTAAGTTGAACAACAACAAAAAAACTCATCAGAGGCATACACTCACAAAATAAAATTTCACATTGAACATACACGAAAATATAAATATAGTTCTTTTTGAATTTAACTTTATCAATTATTTGAAATGAAGTCAGTAATATATTATATCTTTTGGACTCATTATCATTTAATCAACAAGAATTCTAAAGTCTTGTTTTTGTCTATAATGTTATATATCTGTGTAACTTGTTCTCCTAGTTCTCCTCTTTTTACTTTAAATGAATTCCTAAAGATCTTCCCAGTTTCCTGTGAAAGTCTCCATTTCATTATTTCTTATGGTGCATTCCATTATGTTCACATACTACAAATTGTTTAGTCATTTTCAATGGGAGGATATCTCCTAAAGTTTTAATTTATGGCTACTCTGAAAAGAGTTCAAGTGTATGTGTGTATATGTATATTTATATATATGTATGTGTTTGTATGAATGTATTTTTCCTATTTGTTTTATCACTTTGTCATATAGACCTAGTAGTGGTCTAGATGGATCAAAGGATAGGGATAGTTTTAATAATCTTTTTGGCATAGTTCCAGATTCCTATCCAAAAAGATTGGACCAATAATTTACAGCTTCAACAGCAGTGCACTGATCTCCTGTTTTTCCACAGCCCCTAAAACATCTTTTTGTTTTTTTCTATTTTGTTATCTTTGCCAGTTTGTTAGAAACTTGGAACTTCAGTTGTTTTTTTTTTTAATTTGCATTTCTCTAATAATTATTTCAAACACTTTTCAGTTGATGATGATTTGAATTTCTTCCTTTGAAAATTGCCTGTTAATATTTTTGAGAATTCATTTATGAGGAATGGTTTAAAGTCTTATTAGATTTAATTTATTTTATATTTTTGGTAAGGGAATTTTATAAGAGAAACTTACTTCCAAGATTTTTTCCCTCAATTAACTGTTTGCCAACTAATATTTACTACATTAGATTTATTTGTATATTTCAAAACTTTTCATTCACTCAAATTTTTTTCATTTTATCTAATTCCTCAAATATAAACTCTTCCCCTAAATCTATAAATCTATCAATTTGTTTAGATGTTACTTTTTACCATTTTGTCTTGGCATATAACAATGACTTTTTGGTTAAAATTTTATAGTTTTCTATATAAATTATCATATCACCTACAAAATTATTTTTTTCTTTACCTATTTATTTGCTCTTAATTATCCCATTTTATCATTGACTTAATTAGTATTTCTAGAACTTCATTAAATGTTATCTTTGGTATATGCCTAATTTATGTCAGACCATTTTCCAGTTTTTCCAGAAGTCTGTCAAAAAATGACTTCTTCTTCCAATAGCTAGGGTCTTTTGTTGTATTAAGCACTCAATAAACAAATTTGCCTGCTTTTGTATTTTGTGTACTATTCCTTTGAAAGAACATTTTTTTTCTTTTAAAAACCAGTTCTAAATTGTTTTAATCTTTACTGCTTTGTAGTACAGTTTGAGATTGGTACTTATAGAAAGAACCCTTTTTTGGACTTGTTTCATAAATAGTCTTGAGATTCTTGGTCTTGTTTTCCTCCATATGAATTTGATATTTTTTTCTTATTTTATAAAATATTCTTTTGGTAATTTAGCATAACACTGAATAAATTGATTTAGTTAATTGTGTTATTTAAAAAGATTATTGACTCCACTTACTCATGAGCAATGAATGTTTCTCCAAAGATTTAGGTCTGTATTCTTCAAAGAGCAGTTTTAATTGGATTTTTTTTAATAGTCCTGAGAGTATCTTGGTAGATAAGTCTCAAAAATTTTATAGTACCTGTAGCTATTTGTTTATTCCAGTTTGTCCTGCTTGATGTTGTTGCTAGCATGAAAAAATACTGCTGATTTATATAGATATATTTTATATCCTGAACTTTGCTGAATTTATTGTTCAATGAATTTTTGGTTAAAATTTTATAATTTTCTATGTAAATCATCATATTATGTACAAAAATTATTTATTTTTTTCATTACCATTCATTTTTTCTTAATTTTCCTGTCTTATCATTGACAAAATTAGCATTTCTATACCAACATTAAATAGTATCTTTGCTTTGCCTTGATCTCTTTGAAAAGGGGCTAAACTTTTCTTAAAGTTTTAAAGTACCTTTAAATTTAAAAAAAATTCATGGAAATGATTACAAGGTGTTATTTTTTCATTAATTTTATAATTATAATTTTTTTTAACAGTACATATGCATGGGTAATTTTTTACAACATTATCCCTTGTATTCACTTCTGTTCCAAATTTTCTCCTCCTTCCCTCCACCCCCTCCCCTAAAAGACAGGCAGTCCCATACATGTTAAATGTGTTATAGTATATCCTAGATACAATATGTGTGTGCAGAACCAAATTTCTTGTTGCACAGGAAGAATTGGATTCAGAAGGTAAAAATAACCTGGGGAAGAAAGACAAAAGTGCAAATACTTTACACTCATTTCCCAGTGTTCCTTCTCTGGGTGTAGCTGATTCTGTCCATCATTGATCAACAGGAACTGAATTAGATCTTCTCTTTCTTGAAGATATCCACTTCCATCAGAATGCATCTTCATACATTATCATTGTTGAAGTGTATAATGATCTCCTGGTTCTGTTCATATCACTCAGTATCAGTTCATGTAGGTCTCTCCAATCCTCTCTGTATTCATCCTGCTGGTCATTTCTTACAAAACAATAATATTCTATAACATTTATATACCATAATTTACCAACCATTCTCCAGTTGATGAGCATCCATTCATTTTCCAGTTTCTAGCCACTACAAAAAGGGCTGCCACAAACATTTTGGCACATACAGGTCCCTTTCCCTTCTTTAGTATTTCTTTGGGATATAAGCCCAGTAGTAGTACTTCTGGATCAAAGGGTATGCACAGTTTGATAATTTTGGGGGCATAATTCCAGATTGCTTTCCAGAATGATTGGATTCTTTTTTGAATGTTTGGTAGAATTCACATGTAAATCCATCTGGCCATGGGGATTTTTTCTTAGGGAGTTGATTACTAGCTTATTCTATTTCTTTTTTCTGAAATGGGACTATTTAAGCAATTTACTTCCTCCTCTGTTAATCTGGAAAGCCTATATTTTTGGAGGTAGTCATCCATTTCTTTTAGGTTATCAAATTTATTGGCATAAAGTTGGGCAAAGTAACTCCTTATTATTTCTCTAATTTCCTCTTCATTGGTGGAAAGATCCCCGTTTTCATTTTTAAGGCTAACAACTTGATTTTCCTATCTCCTTTATCTAATTAGATTTACCAAAGGTTTATTTTATTGTTTTTTTTCATAAAACCAACTCTTAGTTTTATTTATTAGTTCAATAGTATTTTTACTTTCAATATTATTAATTTCTCCTTTTAATTTTAGAATTTCAAGTTTAGTATTTGATTGGGGGTTTTTAATTTGGCCTTTTTCTAGCTTTTTAAGTTGTAAACCCAATTCATTGATCTTTTCTTTTTCTATTTTATTCAAGTAAGCCTCTAAAGATATAAAATTTCCCCTCATTACTGCTTTAGCTGCATCCCACAAATTTTGGTATGATGTCTCATCGTTGTCATTATCTTGAGTGAAAGTATTAATTGTTTCTATAATTTGCTGTTTCACCCAGTCATTCTTTAAGATGAGATTGTTCATTTTCCAATTACTTTTTGGTCTATTTACCCCTAACTTTTTGTTGAATGTAGTTTTTATTGCATCATGACCTGAAAAGAAAGCATTTACTATTTCTGCCTTCCTGCATTTAATTTTCAGATCTTTATGTCCTAATATATGGTCAATTTTTATATAAGTTCCATGAACTACTGAGAAGAAAGTATACTCCTTCCTATCTCCTTTCAGTTTTCTCCAAAGATCTATCATACCTAATTTTTCTAATATTTTAGTTACCTCTTTCTTATTTGTTTTGTGGTTTGATTTATCTAATTCTGCAAGGTTGAGATCTCCCATTATTATAGTTTTGCTGTCTATTTCTTCTTGCAACTCTCTTAACTTCTCCTTTAGGAAGTTAGATGCAGTACCACTTGGTGCATATGTGTTTAGTATTGATATGGCTTCATTGTTTATGCTACCCTTTAGCAAGATATCATTTCCTTCCTTATCTCTTTTAATTAGATCAATTTTTGCTTTTGCTTGATCTGAGATAAGGATGGCTACCCCTGCTTGTTTGACTTCACTTGAATCATAATAGATTCTGCTCCAGCCTTTTACCTTTAATATGTATCTCCCTGCTTTAAATGTGTTTCCTGTAAACAACATATTATTATAGGGCTCTGACTTTTGATCCAGTCTGCTATCTGCCTCCACTTAATGGGAGAATTTATCCCATTCACATTTACAGTTAAAATTACTAATTCTGTATTTTCTGCTATCATATTATCCCCAGATTATGCTTTTGTTTCTTGCCCCCCGAACCCCTTCCCCAATATTAAACTTATGGGCCCCACTTGTGTCATGCATCCCTCCCTTTTTCTTATCCCTCCCAACTCCTTTTAAATCCCTTCCCCTTTCTTGTATCCTTCCCTTATTACTCTTTTCCTTTTCCCTTTTCCTCTCCCCCTTTTTAATGAGGTGAGAGAGAATTCTCTGTAAAACAAATTATTTTCTCTTTGAGCCAGTTCTGATGAGAATACAATTCACACAATGTTCCTTCCCCTCTATAAATTCCCTCAGATATGATAAGTTTTCTTTGCCTCTTCCTGGGATGTAGTTTCCCTCTTTTTATCTCCCCTTTTCCCATTTTCTGATACTATCCCCTTTCCATTTCTACTTTCCTTTTTTATGTTATATCAGTAAAATCAAATTATACATGTAGACTTTCTGTATATCCACAACAGAAATACAATTCTCAAGAATTCCTTTTACTGCTTTCTGCTTCTCTTGAGTCCTGTGGTTGGAGATCATATTTATTGTTTAGATCTCTTTTTTTCCTTAGAAACAAATGGAATTCATTTGTTTCATTAAATGTCCATCTTCTTCCATGGAAGAAAATGCTCAATTTCACTGGGTAATTTATTCTTGGCTGTATTCCAAGTTCTTTTGATTTTTGGAATATCAGATTCCAGGCCCTTTGATCCTTTAATATGGAGGCAGCCAGATCTTGATTTACCCTTATTGTGGCACCTCAGTATTTGAATTGCTTTTTCCTAGCTGCTTGCAATGTTTTTTTCCTTAGTCTGATGGTTCTGAAGTTTGACCACAATATTCTGTGAAGGTTTTTTTTTTTAGGGTCTTTTTCAGAAGGTGTTCGATGAATCCTTCCAATGCATATTTTACCTTGTGGTTCTATTACCTCTGGGCTCAGTTCTCTTTGATGATTTTCTATAAAATAGAATCTATGCTCTTTTTTAATCATAATTTTCTGGAAGTCCAATAATCCTCAGATTATCTCTTTTAGATCTATTTTCCAGGTCTGTTGATTTTTCAAGTAAATATTTGACATTTTTCTCTAGTTTTTCGTTTTTTTAGTTTTGCTTGATTGATTCTTGGTGTCTCAATGAATCATTCATTTCTATTTGTTCAGTTCTGATTTTTAATGTGTTATTTTCTTCATTTTTTTTTTTACTTCTTTTTGTATATGTCCAATTGAGTTTTTAAATGAGTTGTTTTGCTCTATGGAATTTTTCTTTTCCATTTCACTTTTTTTTTTTTTTTTTTTTTTTTTTTTAGTGAGTTATTTTCTTTTTCCAATTCACAAATCCTACTTTCTTGGGAATTCTTTATCTTTTCCAATTCACAAATCCTACTTTCTAGGGATTTTTAAAACTTTTCCAATTCACAAATTTTGTTTCCCTGCACTTCCTGTGAATTCTTTATCTTTTCCAATTCAAATTTCAGGACCTTGTTACTCTCTTGCATAGGTTCTTTCCTTTCCCCATTTTCCTTCTAACTCTCTTTTGAGGTTTTTTATAGTCCCTTCTAGGAGAGAATTATATGATAGGGGCAAGGTAACATTCCCCTTCAGAGTATTATCTGGAAACTGTTTGCTATTACTCTCCTTGGGGATGCAAATCTGCTCTCTTTCTGTATAGAAGCTATTGATCTTTCTCTTCATTTTTTTTTTTTTTACTCATTTTTAAAAATCTATGGGGTCTGACTTCAGGGTAAGGAGGTTACCAGCTTCCTCTGCAGAACAGGGATAGATATATGGACAGCAGCTGTCTTGTGAATGGACTGCAAAGGTACGAAGTATGGATATTAGCAGCTCATCAGCAAATAGCCCCAGTGCACAGATCAGAAGTTTCTCTGCCCTGGGAAGCACTGTTGCTGCTGCAGAAGTTTCGCTGCTGTGGAAGTTCCACTGCCTCAGGCTGAGCCCTACACTGTGCAGATTAGAGGCTGCTCCAGGCTGTGTCCCCCTGCCTTGCAGATTTTTAACCAAGGAAAAAGCCCTGTACAGCAGAAGGCGGGTGCACAGCAGTGCTGTGATCTGTGTTGAGTCACTTCTGGTTTGGGGTAGCTATAGGCAGACTATAATTTCTAGAGTTTTTTTTAAGTGTCTTTGATTTCTCTGCTGATCTGCCATTTTGCAAGTGGAGTAGAGCAATCAGCCTATGCCAGAGTCATCTGTCTCTATAGCTTTTCTAACCCCAGAAGCCTCCCCAGCCCAATCTGCACAATATGCTAGCCTAGTTCTATCACTGTACACTGCTGGTCTTTTTCCACGCCTCTGGACAGACCTTTTCTGATGAAATTCCAGATTCTCTTTGGCTGATAAGTTGTTGTACTTCTAATCTTTGTGGGTTTTACCAGTCAAGCGCTATTTTTGAGGCTGAATTAAATAGCTGGTAGTGAGGGTAAGAGAGAGCTTAGAAAGTCGTGTGTGGCTTCTTCGCCATCTTGGCTCTGCCCCTGGTTACAAGATTTTGCAAAAAGCCATTTCACTATATATTGATAAATTATGTTTATTATTTATGTTATCAATACCATTTATTACATTTATAGTCTTCCCTATATACAAGTAATTCTGCCTTCCAACCATTAAGCCACTCTGGTTATATATAATGTATATTTTTTCTAATTTTTTTATAGCCTGCTTGATAATATTATATTTCAAATTTTTATACCATTATGTTTTAGGGATTGCTCTGTTATTTTCCTTCTCTGCTTTGTATTTCTTTGCTTTAGGTACCAAGACCATATTCAGAATATTGAAAGATATTGGAAGAATGCCTTCTTTTCTTATCCTCACAGATGGCTTATGAAATATTGGAACTACTTGTGCTTTGAATGTTTGGTAGAATTCATGCATAAATCCATCTTTTTCTAGATATTTTTAATTGTTTAGCTCCTTTTGCTGGCATTGAATCCAAACTTTGTTAATCTGAGTATTTTGTAAATATTCATTAATTTCCTCTGGGTTTTCAATTTTATTAGTATATAATTGTACAAAATAGTATCAAAATTTTATTTTATTTCTTTTTCAATCTTGTGTTTTTCTTTTTTCTTTTTTTTACTTTTGTATGGACAATTTAGTTTTTCTTTTTCTTCTAAAAAATTAGTTTTTATATGATGATCAATTCTGATGGATGTGGCTCTCTTCAACAATGAGATGATTCAAACCAGTTCCAATTGTTCAGTGATGAAGACAGTGATGAAGATGAGGAGAGAGGACTATGGGAAATGAGTGTGGAGTACAACATTAGATTTTCACTCTTTCTGTTATTGTTTGCTTCTATTTTTGTTTTTCTTCTCAGGTTTTTTTTTTTGTTTGTTTGTTTTGTTTTGTTTTTGTTTTTTCCTTTCTAGATCTGATTTTTCTTGTGCAGCAAAATGACTATAAATATGTATACATATATTGGATTTGACATATATTTAACATATTTAACATGTATTGGACTACATGCCATCTAGGGGAGGGGGAGGGGAAAATTTGCAAGAGTCAATGTTGAAAAATTACCCATGCATATGTTTTGTAAATAAAAAGCTGCAATAATAAATAAATAAAAATTTAAAATAGTCTTTACCTACTATATTTTAATCTTTTAATTTTATCAATTTATTTGTGTTTTTTAAATTTTATATGTGTTTTTAATTTCAAATTTTCAATTCTCTTCCTTAGTTGGGAATTTGTTGTTGTTAAATTTTAATTATTTTAAATTTAATTGTATACTTAATTTTCCTTCTTTATTTTATTGATGTAAATATCTAAAGAGAATTATTTTCCCCATATCATTATTTTAGCTGTATTCCATAAGTTTTGATATATTGTCTTATTATTTTAATTTTCTTTGTGAAATGTTTTTATTGGCTTTATAATTTGGATTTTGGCTCACCAATTCTTCAGAATTATGTCAGTAAATATCAAAGTGGTTTTTCATTCTCTCTTTAAGAGTATTTTAATATTAAAAGCAAGATTTAAAGAAATTTGCAAATGAGCTGTATTGTAATATAGTAAATATGTCATCATTGAAAATTATCAAATAGAAACTGGGTGAACGTCTTTCTGTTTGTTGTAGAGAACATGCATGTATTGAATTGTTACATGTACCACATGTCCCCTTTGTTTTCTTTCAAATGGAAAATTCCATAATACTATATGAATTGTTATGTTATTAATAACCTGTGCTAATAGGCTCATCTATCAATTCATGTATATTGCCAGATATCTAAATAAAATCAAGTGTTTATGGTATTTTAAAAAATAGATAATTTTCTTCTGATTTCATTTAAAGAACAGAAACAAAAGACCAAATTACCCATGTCTTGGTTACAAATTGAAGTTAAAATTTCTTAAAAGTAAAAGTTAAAATGACCCTTGTTCTTCAAAAAGAAAGAATATGGTCTTCATCTGAACATAGAAAAGACCAAGACTTAGCTCCATTGTCTTGAAAATCGTTGCTGCTGATAGCTTAGTCTTTTCACATTTTCTCTTAGTCTATGCTCAAAGGCTCTGAAGCTTATTGTAGTTTTTCTTAATAGGAAACATCTTGACCTAATTTATACCTCTGAAGATAAAAGAGACTGTTGGACAGTCCAAATCAGTCTAATTCTGTAAGAATTTATTAAGTATTTGTGATATACATATCTTTCTTCAAAATGTAATGCATATTAAGCTTTCACTTAAAGCCTTTTCTTGATCTCCATAACTGCTTCTATCATGCCATTCAAAACTACCATATAGATAACTGCTTTATATTTATTTGCATTTTTCTCTTTCTCCTTATTCAGTATGTATAAGATATACTATTCCTTCCAGTTTAGAATGTAAATCTTCATGATTAAGGATTACTTCATTCTCTATATTTGTATTCCACACTCCTAGCATAGTGCTTGACATTTTATAAGGTTTAATACTAGCTTGTAAATTGATTGATTGCAGATAGATTTTAGGATCAAAACAGGGTTTGGATGTTATTCTTGTCCTTAGAGAATTATTGTCCAGTAAGTAAGACTTACAGGAAAAAGGGAGAGCCCAAGAGTGAAGATAAAATACATACTCAAGCACACTGGGGATTTGCAGCCTGGCATCAAGCTGAACAAAGGAAAACAATGGAGAAGTTTGAGATATAGCTATCATAAAAGAAAAGAGTCATGAAAAGCTCGGTAGAAGATATGGAAGAGATAATTATTATAGGAGACAGGAGGGGTTAAAAAGGAGGAAGAAAATGCCCATAACCAATTTTGAATGAGAAAAGGAAAAGATTAACAGAATATAAATTTGCAGTCCTGGCCCTGGGTGCTGCTCAAGTGTTCATTTTATACCTGATCTTACTAAAGCCAGATTGAGGTGGAATCTCCAGCAGTGCTTGCAAACACAGTGTTCAGTGGTTCATTACTCCTTCTCACTTCTCTCATGCTCACCCTTATCTTCAGAGGTGTAAATTAGAGAGGCAGATGTACAATCTGGGAATTTTTCCAGCTACATTTTTAGAAAATGAAGCATTCAGCACCATGGGCACTGTGCAGAGTTCTTCATCTGTCACAAAGTCACCAGCCATGCCAAGGAGACCCTATTTGAATGAATGCCTAAATACTTAGGAAATGGACAACAACCATTATCAGGGCAGTCCATACTTTGGCCCTTTTCCTTATTATGTTACAAAAGACTTCATATTCCAGTATGCTTACAATACTGGGCCCAATATATAGGAATAAAGATTATGTCTTGCTAATTGTTTTGAATTAGGAGGAAGATTTAAAGGTTTTACAATTTAGGAGATAGAAAATGGTATTTGGAGTCAAAAAACCTGTGTCAGCTGCAAAGAAAGACCAGCTTGTTCTGGTCTTTCTCCTGGTTTCCCTGACTTCCTTAAAAATTTTGTTCAAATTGCATCTTCTTCAGGAAACCTTTCCACTAGTTAATAGTGTCCTACTCTTTGAGGTTACCTGCCATCTATTCTGTGTGTGTGTGTGTGTGTGTGTGTGTGTGTGTGTGTGTGTGTCATTACACACCTGTCAGATTGGCTAAGATGACAGGAACAAATAATGATGAATGTTGGAGGGGCTGTGGAAAAACTGGGACACTGATGCATTGTTGGTGGAGTTGTGAAAGAATCCAACCATTCTGGAGAGCAATCTGGAATTATGCCCCAAAAGTTATCAAAATGTGCATACCCTTTGACCCAGCCATACTACTACTGGGCTTATATCCCAAGAAAATACTAAAAAAGGGAAAGGGACCTGTATGTGCTAAAATGTTTGTGGCAGCCCTTTTCATAGTGGCTAGAAACTGGAAAATGAATGGATGTCCATCAATTGGAGAATGGTTGGGTAAATTATGGTATATGAATGTTATGGAATATTATTGTTCTGTAAGAAATGACCAGCAGGAGAAATACAGAGAGGCTTGGAGAGACTTACATCAACTGATGCTAAGTGAAATGAGCAGAACTAGAGGATCATTATACACTTCAACAATGATAATGTATGAGGATGTATTCTGATGGAAGTGGATATCTTCAACATAGAGAAGAGCTAATCCAATTCCAATTGATCAATGATGGACAGAATCAGCTACATCCAGAAGAGGAACACTGGGAAATGAGTGTAAACTGTGAGCATTGTTTTTTTTTTTGTTTTGTTTTGTTTTGTTTTGTTTCTCTTCCCAGATTATTTTTACCTTCTGAATACAATCCTTCCTTTGCAACAACAATAACAAAATCCGGTTCTGCACATATATATTGTACCTAGGATATACTATAACATATTTAATATGTGTGGGAATGCCTGCCATCTAGGGGAGGGGGTGGAGGGAAGGAGGGGAAAAACTCAGAACAGAAGGGAGTACAAGGGATAATGTTGTAAAAAAAAAAAAAAATACCTATGCATATGTCCTGTCAAAGAAAATGTTATAATTATAAAAATAAAAAAAAAGAAAAATCACACCTTTTGCAACTACATTTTTCCTTTCTAGATATTCATCAAGTATCTCACTAATGACCTTTTCAAGAATTTTCCAAAGAATTGAAGTCAATCAAGTTCATGGCCTCTATTTTGTAGACTCAGTTCCCTTCTCTCTCTCTTTTTTTGAAATTCGGATCATTGTTTATCATTCTCCAGTTTCATGATACTACTGCCATTTTTCATGACCTTTCTTTCATATGTCATAAACGATGGCTCTGTAATCATACCTGCCAGTTCTTTCAGGGATTGATGATATAATTCATATCAGGTAATTCAGAATTCATCAAAGAAATTTTAATAACAATTCTCTCACTGTATGGTTAATTATCCTGAGCATTAACTTTACTCATCTGTTTTGTAGTCATTTCTACTTTAAAGCTCATTTTCATTTGCAGGAAAGACAAAAACAAAAGAAAATTTGAGCTAATTCATCTTCTCTATCTTCTATCATCTGCCTTCTGTCTGTTACCAATCTCATCATCCAATCTGGGTCAAGAAAAAGTACAATCTTTTTTTTGGTTCTCCCCTTTTCTCCTGGCTTTTCTTGTACGCTTTGGGTCTTTCTTAGCATTCCTAATATAATTTTTATAGGACCAAGCTGTCGTGTTATATTTGCATTCTCTGACCTGATCATGTTTCCATCTTCTATACATGCATAGATATGTGTGTATACCAAACATAAATTTTTTTTTTTTTTTTTGGTGTGGGGGGTATAACCCTCATGTAAATCCATTGGTGTGTCTTCACACAAATCCCAGTTTTCCAAAATTTCCCACCTCATTAACTTTGTTTCTCTTTATATCTTCAGAATCTCTTTCTTGAGCATTTTCCCTCCCTCTTAGTGGGAGTTACCCAGAGGTCATGGAATCCTCCTGCCTTTCTTTCCTTTGAACCATTTAAAATCCACTCATCTCTGATCAGGAATTCCCTGTACAATATCACTCAAAACTGGTTTCTCAACCTTTTATTTAAGATCTTAAAATGGTGAACTACTTTCTGATGCAGTCTATTATTTAAACATTTTTACTTGGAACTGAAATTTACTTTTCTGTAACTTCAAACTATTGTCCTCTGGGGTCCAACAGAACAAATTTCATTCCTCTTTCACCATTAACCCTTCAAACACTCGAAGATTAGTTTCATGTGACCAGGACCTTCAACTTCCAAATTCTGTTTCTCTAAGGTAAATAAGATGGATTCCTTTCAGTATATTATGATGGGTGTTTGCCATTTATATTGAATGACAAATCTTCATTTAATCCTTTAGTTATATGTGACATAATAACATTAATTTTTACTGTAAAATGTTTGTTGAATTATAAAAAAGACTTTAGAAGGGATCATAGAATCTTCTCATTTGCACATTATTTTATTATGTAATCAAGACCAAAAGGAGTAAAATACCTTGTTCAAGGCTAGTGATGTAAGTTAGTTATATAAGTTGGGTTTTCTGATACTTAGATCAGTGTTTTCTTCTATAACTATAACTATAGGTATAGATAGATAGATAGATAGATAGATAGATAGATAGATAGAAGTCCTGACAAAGTAGCTTTGATGGAATTAAGAGCTATGGACAAAATATGACTTTCAAGAAGGGAAAACTTTTATGGTCTCATATCTATTAGTTTATGGACTTACTGGTTTTTGAGCTTTATATTTAGAGCTCTAGTAATTGTCAGTATTTTTTACACTTAGGTGAAAAAAGTCACATTTACTTCTGTTTGTTATTTTTTAAAGCTACCACTAGATGGTATACAAGTACTCTTTCTTCAGAATTGGGGGGAAATTAGACTTTTGGAATATGGAATGGACCTCATTTCTTCATAAAGCATTTCTATTTTATTTATATTGCTGTCTGGGGCAGGTATTGCAACGGTAGAAAAATACCTCCATGAAAGTAAAATTGGATTCCCTGATATCCTATAATAATAGATTCATATCAATGTAAAACAGTGCATTTTAAAGTCAGAGGACTCTTGGGTATCTCTAAGACCTATTATTTCATAGGGTTCACAAAGTTCAAAGTATTTTAATCGCCTAATAAAAATAAGATATTATTTTTCTATTAAAATACTCCTCTTCTTTTCAATTACAACAATGAGGCTGCATTTTCTTCCCATATTTCAACATAAAAATATATATAACAATAGAATGCAAAAGCACATATGAAAACCAAACTGTCTTTTATTAAGCCACATATTAAAAAGTTATTCAAAATTATGTAAAAAGAAGCCATTCTTCATCTGATTTTTTATTTTTGAATCATCACTGATTTTTTGTTTGAAAATTTTAATTATTTCCATAAAATATTAATGCATGAGATTATTAGTTGTTTTTAGTTAATTCACAATTTAAAATGTTGTTAGTTTTAATCTGTAATGTAATTGACAGATATCTACATGGATAGGATTTTTGGAAACTCAATAAGTTTTTAGAAGGGAAAAAGGTTATAAGGACAAAAACTTTAACAATTGCTGCTTAGGAGATGGTTTTAAAAAATTACTCCAAAGGTAAAATAAATAAATAAATAAATAAAAATCCACCCCTTATATTAAATTGCAATTAGGATTAGGAAATGTATTTCCTGTTCATAGCTCATTGTTCTCATGTTTAAAACAACATTAAATTTTAAAATCTATAATGAACATGTTTACATAAAATCCATAAGTCTTAAAAATTGAATAAAAACCATTCAGTACATATTTCTCATATATACATCTGATGAGGTTTAGATTTGGGGTACCCAAATGAAAATGAGGTTTAATGGCAGCACAAGCAGTTCTCTGTAAAGGAATTTATAAACCCCCAAAACCTAGATTGATAGATGTTTATTATGGGGATTGGAAGTAAGGTTAAAGCCTAGTTAAAAGGAAATAAGTGAGAATAAAAGAGGAGGACACTGGAAACATTCCAGTGGGCAGAGAATCTTTGGGGTGCCAGGCGGGGTGCCAAGAGGACTCCAGTCTGGCTCTTTTATAATAGGGGGTTTTGGCTACAAGCTGAAGGGGGCTTGAGGGTGGAGTCCCAGATTGGCTCCTGGCTGGGTTTCAGCCAGGGTTAGAATTTGAATTGAATTCAATGGGTTTCTGGACTGAGCCATCCCCACCCAGATAACAAAGATGAAACTGTTTGAGCTTGGGGTGGAGTTCCCTCATTGAGGCAGAGTCAAAGAAGGTTTTCTCCTTTAAGGATTTTTCAGAGTTTGGGGATTCCCTCTTCATTCCCCCCTCAAGCAGTCAAAGCTTAAATTCATTTAAAGGAAAAAGACTTGGGGCAGTATCCCTTATTGAGTCAGAGTTGAAAGAGATTTTCTCCTTCAAGGATTTTCAGAGTTCTGGGGTCCCCTCTTCTTTCCCTCAATCAGTCACTTCCAAATGCATTTGGGATAAAGGGGTGACAATCTCTTCTTAACTGCTTTGAGCTGACAATGGTCATAGAGATTTTGGGGGGTTCATGCCAGGCAGCTGGGCATATAAGGGGTATTTGTCCCAGTCAGTTGTCCCATGTTTTCCAGGCTGAAGGGCAGTTGAGAATCCAAAGAAACAGATCTCGGGAGCAGATTAAAAGTGGGGTGTTATCCAAGGTAGAGATGGTGACATTTGGGGGGATGGGGCCTTTAGCAAGAAATGCATCAGGTCCCTTCTATGGGCTGCCTGTAAGAATGCTGATGAGCCATTTAATTATCAAAAAGAAGTAGGAGAAAATGCTAGGAGCAAAAGATTGTTTTTCTATAATAAAAGGTGTTAAGTAGCCTAGAGTTTAGCTCTTTCACTCTAATTTCCAAGAAAGCTAATTTCTCCTGGGGTTGATTCAAGGTGGCAGTGGACTTCACAGAGTCATAGTAGGTAGGAGGCTTTGATATCTAGTAGATTTAATAATCCATTGATTTTTTTTGAGGCAGGGTCTAGGGTTGGGCATATCCCTGCTTGTCAGGGCTGCAGATCAAGATAAGAATGCAATTTAAGCTCTTAGAAATCTCTTAACTGTCTGTATTGCTTTTTAAAATAATAGAGGGTTGGTTCCTCAATCTTACCAGAAGAGTAAGCAAAGATCATGGACCTTCCCTCCCACTATCCCCACTCTTTATGGGGCGGGAAGTGCCAAATATCAGCACTGCCTACCCAGCTTACCAGCCCCTGAGGTGCTGGGACTGACCTGGGATAAAAGGGGAAACAGGGCCAGACCTCAAATTCTTACCAGAGAGCAGGATGGTGGGGGGGGCCAGGTCATCCCCTGTGATGTTCGCTGTCATGGTGAAAAGGTAGTTCCTCCTGCTTGAATTTAGGACAGAGACTGGAATCTCCTTGGACAGTTACTGTGTCACCTAGAGGCCTAAGTCTGGGAGAGATTTGTATTAACAAGGCTCCTCTGCTCTGAGTGTCAGGAGGCAGAAGTTGCCCTGAGAAGAAAAGAGCTGAAAAACTAACAGCAATTTGGAGAGCTGTAGGGGTGGGTGGGTCCCAGGTCTCATTAGGCTGGAGTTTTTCAGCTTTGAAAGAAACTAGTCTGCTGGGTGTGTTTAGCTAGCTGAGTTTTGTCTGAGGGCAGAAGTGTTAAAATGCAAAGGAAGCTCCTTTCAGGGTGGGTGGAGGGAGATGGGATCCCTTTCAGCTACTCTAATTAGTGTTCAAATTGTGAGGCTGAGGCATTTTTCAAACCAAGTGTGTCTCTGCATTAAGAGACAGTGTAAAGGTAGGGGAACAGGTCCCAAGCACCCCAATTCTATAGCTTTTAATTCTCTTCAAATGTCCCTAAAGACAGAGAAAGATATGACAAAAATTTTAATTTTTGTCAATTTCACAGGAGTTTTCACCATAGATGTCTCTATGGAAAATATTCTGCTGAGCAGAGAAGCTCCAAACAGCATCAACTGAGTCCCTGGATGTTGAGCTGTCCCACCTTGCTTTTATAAAAAGGGTGGGGTGGTGGCTTATTGGGGATAAAAACAAAACAAACAAAACACACACACACACACACACACACACACACACACACACAAAATAACAACAACTCATGAACAGCAAGTCAAAAAGACTAAAATCTTTAGGCTGAGGCAGGGGTGGAGTCAAAGTACTGAGAGCAGGAAAGGGACTCTGACAGGGTGGGGTGAGCCTCTGAAGAGGGATGACATAATCAGAGGAGGCACCCACAACATAGGGAGAGGCATCTTGATAGAACCATATCTGACATTCTGATAATTTGGGATGGAGAAAAGCATTCTGATATTCTAAAACATAAGATCTTTTACCCTTATCAAGTATTCTGAAAAAGAGGGAGTTTTTTTTTTGCAGAACTGTGAAGCAGGGAAACAGGCAGGACTGAGTCAGGATAATTAGGGAAACTGAGTCAGGACAATAAGCCAAATAAACCAGACTAAAACTAGAAAATGCAAGGACCAGTTTCTCCCTGATAACCCCAGAATTATTAGCATCAAACAGCATTCCTCATTTAGGGAGAAATAGAGGCCTCCCTGTTCAGGTCCTCTGTAATTGGGGAGCATCTCAGCCAGGTATGGACAATTTGAGGTCTGTGGTCATTTGTGCATTAAACTCAGTCTTTGCTGAGTAGCAGTGCTCGAGGCAGTCCTGCTGCCCTAAGAGGGGCACCCCAAGTCTGTCAGGGGCTCCAAAAGAGAGAAAAAGTGGGGCCTGGAGTGGATCGCCCTGTCCCCTCTCTATGGAACAGGAGCTGCTAATATGAGACAGATTTCTGAGCAAATTATGCAGTTAGACAAAGTCAGGCCACCCCCAAACTATTAGAGTCCTGATATCAAAATGCTGAAATAGTAATTAAGGAACTGGGGTAACAGGAGAGGAGAAACAGATCAGAGAGACTGCCAGTTCCAGGACAGGTGTCTGATTTCTGTTTTTTTCTAAAAAATAATCCCCAAAACAGAATCTGCCAGGGCAATTCTAGCAGAATAAGGGAATTCAAAGTTAAAACATAATCAAGCAAATCATAGTCCAGTAAATTTTAAGCAAGGAATAAAATAATTTCCAATTCAATCTGGACTAATGAAGTAGGGGGTAGGGCAGAAGTGCCTAAGAAAAATACAGCAGTTTCCCAATTCCCTGACCAGTATCAATAGTTTCCTTCCTCCATTTTTTTTTCACAGAAAAGAAATTATCAGATTGCCATTTCACATATAAATGCCGAGTGAATCAAAATTCATATACATAACAGACTACTAAATTTCCTAAAATCCTTCAACATACAGCAATAAAGTTTCTCTCCTATAGCAAGAGTTAAACAGTTTTAACAAATCCCAGTTTTAAAAAAATCTTAAAAATAAATCAATTAATTTAAAGGTGGGCCTATCTCTTGAAATCTTTTGCCAAAGCCAAGCCTCTGCAGAAAGGAGGCTGGAATCCATTTATCGCATGGGGGGGATTCTATGTGGCCACCCTTCCTCCCTCTCCACTTCCCAAGAGGCAGGGGGAGGGAAGGCAGCTAACCTTCACCACAGGATAACTAGATGCTAGCAGAGAGCAGTGGGTGAGTTGAAGACAAAATTTCCTACCCCACCCAACCTTTAGTGGGTTGGGGGTGGGGGGGTTGAAGCTTTTAGAAAAGTCAGACCCTAATTGGAGACCTGTGACCCCTTTCAAATAAGTTAATAGAAATTCACCCCAACAAGTTCTTATGATCCTACATTCAGAGATAACCAAATCTAGCCTGCAAAGACAACAGTAAAATTATTTAGATGCAATGATACAGTTAAAATGTAACTTTTCACTCCCCAATATCAGTCTAAAGTGCTAAGGAGTTTTTAAACAGGTTCAATCTTTCCTTCCAATTCCCCATTTCTTCCTGCAGTCAGGAAATGAGAAGAGAAAAGAAAGAAAGAAGCTATCTTTACTCTCTTAATATTTATTTTGCCCTAATTTGGAATTTTATTCCCTAGCCATCATTCCAAAGGTCTTTCTTGAAGCTATAACCTGTCCAGGATTGGGGCTTAGAAAAAAACCCTTTAATTGTTGGCAGGAGCATCAAATGCCAATCCAGAAAAATAGAGACTGTGCTAAAAGCAAAAGGTCTTGGGACTGAGAAAATTAGGAGTGAAAAGTTCCCACCTATAAAGTTAGGTGGGAAAGTGAGGGAGAGAGAAACATAGTCAGGTTTCAGGAGATAGCTAGGCTTTTTATCTCTCCACAAGGAAGTGAAGAAAGGTTAAGTAAGTGCCCTGAGGCTAGGGAAAAACAAACAAACAAACACAAAACAAAAAAAAAACAGAGCAATCTGGAATCCCCAGCCTTTATAAAAGGCTTTCACTGGAGGCATTGCTTTAATTAAAGTAGGATGACCAAATCAGAGAAACTAAGTCCCGTTTTAAAATGTCAGAGTTCGTTAGTTTAAAAGTTGGTAAAAAACTTTTCCAGAAATTTGAGAAGATTAAGATTGAGTCCCCAATCTCCCCACTATATAGTACCCTAAGAAGGGGACAGAATAGGAACATTTAATGGAAGGTTGCCAAGCCATATGAGAGGTCTGAAAAAGGCCTTGAGTTCTGTGATCCCTACTCCATGGGGGAGGGAGAGGAAAGGCCAGATCGAGGGTAGGGGAGAAAGAGATGCCATCTTACCTGGTGAATCCTGAATATTGAGGGCTCCTCTGGCGATTCCACGTAGGAACTTGAGAGTGAGGTAGCTCATCTAAGCTTCCCAAATCTTGCTGGGAGAGCAAGACCTGAAGGAGAGACCACTTACCCCTGCCTAGGGAGTAGCAGCCATGGGTAGAGATATATTTCCAAGCTCACCCCAATACAGTAACCTTTCTCCTCATGGCTACAGCCTGACTATTAGAGACTCCATTGTATTTAATAGTGAAGTGGGAGAAGGGCCTAAACTCGGCTCTTCTTAAGTTTTTCCAATTATCTTCCCAGAACAGATCAAAGAGAGTGCTGGCCTGGGACTCCCAAGAGGGGGGGGAGTCCCCAAAACAGCCATGTGTGCCCTTAGTCTGGGGTGAGGTGATAAAGAGACATTTTCTCTCATGTCTTGGAGTTCCTGCCTGAAAGCAGGGTTTTCTGGTAAGAGGAAAAAAAAAAAAAAAAAGATTAGAAATATCTTGAGATGGGAAAGAAGGTCCTTTGTCTCTGGAAGGGCTGGACAGAGGGAGTTTCCTCAAGCCAAGCATCTGATCAATGAAGGATTTTAGAGGCAGAGGTGTGTCTAGATGTCTCTAGGGACAGAGAATGAGACAAAAGGAGGCCTTTTGTCCGAAATTGCAAATATTTTACCCCTAGAGGAATAAGGCCACAGCCCAGATCTGATCTGGGTGCTCACTAACTTTAGCTAGAGGGTGAGGCAAAAGAAGGATCACAGATATTCTTCCTGAAAGAATACTGCACCAACAGCTCAAAAAGTTGGGGTTTCATTTGGTCGCCAAATTGTCTAGTTTTTGAGGTCACCATATGGGCCACCATAAATGATGAGGTTTAGATTTGGGGTACCCAAATGAAAATGAGTTTTAGTGGTGGCGCAAGCAGTTCTCTGTAAAGGAATTTACAACCCAAAAACCTATATTGATAAAAGAGATTTATTATGGGGATTGGAAGTAAGGTTAAAGCCTAGTTAAAGGAAATAGGTGAGAATAAAGAAAGGAGAACACTGAAAACATTCCAGTAGGCAGAGAGTCTTTGGGGTGCCAGGCAGGGTGCCAGGCATGGTGCTGGCATGTTGAGACCCTCTGCAAAGAGAAGACTCCAGTCTGGCTCTTATAATAGGGGCTTTTGGCTACAAGCTGAAGGGGGCTTGAGGGTGGGAATCCCAGATTGGTTCCTGGCTGGGTTTCAGCCAGGGTTAGAATTTGAATTGAATTCGATGGGTTTCTGAACTGAGCCATCCCCACCCAGATAACAAACCTGAAACTGTTTGTGCTTGGGGTGGAGTTCCCTCACTGAGGCAGAGTTGAACAATGTTTTCTCCTTTAAGGATTTTTCAGAGTTTTGGGGTTCCCTCTTCACTTCTAGATTCAAAATTCTTTAAAAAAAAAAATGATCATTCAGCTTCCATTGGGCAGATTCAAAATGGCAAAGAGCAAACATTACTCGCTGTGATCCCCTCTGACCTTCTCCCAAAACAACAGCAGATTAAACCTTTAAACTGGTTTTGGACTCAAACAACCCACAAATATTAGGAGTACAATACATTTCTAGAAAAAGTTACCTTGGAAGAACTTCAAAACTGGTCTGTTTCAAACAGACAGGGGGATAGTCTGCCAAGCCCAAACTGCACCACAGGGAGCCTTGGCAAGAAGCTGGGGCTAGGAATCAGAGCACTGTATCCTTTAGGCACCTGGGAATCTTCTGTGAGCCTCTTAGGCCACTCTGTCCTGGTTGCAAGGAGGTAGTTTGGCAGGTTTGACAGATTTGCCTTTTGTAAAATACAAATTGTAAACCACTGAGCCACAGAAGAACACCTGACCTACCCACCATTACCCAGCACTGGAAATCAATCAACAGAACTGCCCCAGGACAGATAAAAGCAGCTGTCTCTCCTTTGCATTGAATAGACCTCAAGCCTTAAAAAATGAATAAAAACCAAAAAAGAACTTTCACCATAGACATAGATTTTATGGAGGAGAGAAAAACAGACCTTAAATCCTGAGGTTCCTAAAGGCAAAGCAACTCCAGATAAAGCCCCAAAGGAAGACATGAGCTGGTCCCCATTTCACAAGCCTTTCTTTGAAGATTGTATAAAGGATCTTAAAAGAGAGTTAAAAGATAAATGGGGAAATGAAATGAGATCATTGAAAGTATATAGACCGTATAAAAAAAGATATGAAGAAGACACCAATTCACTGAAAAACAAAATTTGTGAAATGGAAAAAGAATGCAATGAACAAAAAAATGTAACTGGCCAATTGTAAAAGGAGCTAAAAAAGGTAAATGAAGAAAATAATATACTAAAAATTAGAATTGAACAAATGAAAGTGAATGACTCAATAACACTTCAAAAATCAAGCAAAAACAAAAAAAAATTTAAAAATAGAAGAAAATATGAAATATTTCCTAGAAAAACAAATAAACAAACAAACAAACAACTGAACTGAAAAATAGATCTAGGAGAGACAATCTAAGGATTATTGGATTTACTGCAAGCAATAAGGAAAAAAATACCCTAGACATTATCTTACAGAAAATCATAAAAGAAAACAACTCTGATATTTTATAATCAGAAGGTAAAATAGTCATCAAAAGAATTCACAGATCACTTCTTGAAAGAGACCCCAAAATTAAATCCCTAAGGAATATCTTGGCTAAATTCCAGACCTATTACACCAAGCAGCCAGAAAGAAACAATTTTCAACACTGAGAAGCCACAATTAGTATTATCCAGGACCTAGCAGCTTTTACCTTAAAGGATGGAAGGGCCTGGAATCTGTTATTCTGAAAAGCAAAGGAACTTGGATTACAGCCAAGAATAAGCTATCCAGCTAAAATGAGCATTATCTTTCAGGGAAGAAGATGGACATTCAATGATATAGGTGAATTTCAATTTCTATTGAAAAGACCAGAACTGAACAAAAATTTTGATCTTAAAACACTGAACTCAAGAGAAGCATAAAAAGGTAAAAAGGAAAGAACTCTTGAGAACTATATTTATGTTATGGGTATACTTAGAGAATGTGGGTATAATTTGATTTTATTATGATATTGTGAAAAAGAAACTAGAGGTAGAGACAGGATCATACTGGAAAAAGAGGAAAAAGAAGGTAAAATAAGAGAAATTACATTTCACAAAGAGGCAAAGGAAACCTATTATAATTGAGGAAAAGAAGAGAGTGAAATAATCAGTGTGAATCTTACTCTCATCTGATTTGGCTCTAAGAGAGAAGATCAGACATATTTGATTTTATAGAGAAACTTATCTCACCTTATAGGGAAGTAGGAGGGAAAGGGGGAAAAGAAAGGGAAAGACTAATAGAAGGGAAAAGTGTAAAAGAAGAGGAAAGGTGTAAAAAAGGAGGGAGGAACTCTAAAGGGGGAAGACTGTTTGAGGGAAATGGTCATTAAAAGCAAAATACTGGAGAGGAAGGGGAAAAGGAAAGAGAAAAGCATAACTTAGGGTAAATAAGATAGAAGAAAATACAGAATTAGTTATTTTAACTGAGAATGTGAATGGGATGAACTCTCCCATAAAACAGAAGCAGATAGCAGACTAGATCAAAAGCCAGAATCCTACAATGTGTTTACAAGAAACACATTTAAAGCATAGTGATGCATGCAGAGTGAAGGTAAAGGGCTGGAGTAGAATATATTATTCTTCAGGTGAAGAAAAAAAAAAAAAAAGCAGGGGCTGCAATCCTGATCTCAAGTCAATTAAAAGCAAAGATATATCTAATTGAAAGAGACAAGGAAGGAAACTATATCTTACTTAAGATAATGACAGCATATCATTAGATAATGAAGCAATATCAATACTAAACATTTATGCACCAAGTTGTATAGCATGGAAATTCCTAAAGGAAAAGTTAAGAGAAATGCAAGAATAAATAGACAACAAAATTATACTAGTGAAGGATCTCAACCTTCCTCTCTCAGAATTAGATAAATCAAACCACAAAATAAAGAAGAAAGAAATTAAGGAGGTAAATGAAGTGTCAGAAAAATTAATTATGCTAGATCTTTGGAGAAAATTGATTGAAAACAGAAAGAAGTTTACTTTTTTCTCAGTGGTTCATGGAACTTATACAAAAAAATTGACCATGTGTTAGGGCATAAAAACCTCAAAATCAAATGCAAAAAGGCAGAAATAGTAAATGAAAATTT
This sequence comes from Sminthopsis crassicaudata, assembly GCF_048593235.1. Taxonomy (NCBI): domain Eukaryota; kingdom Metazoa; phylum Chordata; class Mammalia; order Dasyuromorphia; family Dasyuridae; genus Sminthopsis; species Sminthopsis crassicaudata. The sequence continues at coordinate 451,472,910 of NC_133619.1, forward strand.
TTTTCAGATCATGACACAATAAAAATCATATGCAATATAAGGCCAGGAGAAAATAGACCAAAAAGTAATTGGAGACCAAATAATCTCATCCTAAAGAATAAATGGGTGAAATAGCAAATCATAGACAAAATCAATAATTTCATCCAAGAGAATGACAGTAATGTGACAACATACCAAAATTTGTGGGATGCAGCCAAAGTGGCAATAAGGGGAAATTTTATATCTCTATATGCTTACTTGAATAAAATAGAGGAGAAAATCAATGAATTGGGCTTGCAACTAAAAAAGCTAGAAAAAGAACAAATTAAAAACTCCCAATCAAATACCAGACTTGAAATTCTAAAAATAAAAGGAGAGATTAATAACATTTAAAGTTAAAAAAAGATTGAAATAATAAATAAAACTAAAAGTTGGTTTCATGAAAAAAAAAAACAAAATAGATAAACTTTTAGATAATTTGATTGGAAGAAGGAAAGGGAAAATCAAATTGTTAGTTTCAAAAATGAAAAGGAAGAACTATCCACCAATGAAGAGGAAATTAGAGCAATTATTAAAAATTATTTTGTCCAAGGTTAAGCCAATAAATTTGATAACCTAAGTGAAATGGAGGAATACCTATAAAAATATAGATTGCCCAGATTAACAGAAGAGGAAAAAAAATTACTTAAATAGTCTCATTTTAGGAAAAGAAGTAGAACAAGCTATTAATCAGCTTCCTAAGAAAAAATTCCCAGGAACAGATGGATTTATATGTGAATTCTACCAAACCTTTAAAAAACAATTGACTCCAAGACTATGCAAACTATTTGAAAAAATAGGGAATAAAGGTCTCCTACCAAATTCCTTTTATAATGCAAACATGGTAGTGATACCTAAACAAGGTAGAACAAAAAGAAAGAAAATTATCTCCCTAATCTCCCTAATGAACATAGATTAAATAAAATACTAGCAAAGAGATTACAGACAATCATCCCCAGGATACACCATGACCAACTATGATTTACACCAGAAATGCAGGGCTGGTTCAATATTAAGAAAACTATTAGCATAATTGATGATATTGATCATCAAAGTAACAAAAACCATATGATTATCTAAATAGATGTAGAAAAATCATTTGATAAAATCCAACACTCATTCCTATTTTTAAAAAAGCTAGAAAGTATAGGAATAAATGGACTTTCCTTAAAATAGTCAGTAGCATCTATTTAAAATCATCAGCAAGTATCACATGTAAATGGAGATAAACTGGAACTATTTCCAATAAAATCAGGGTAAAATAAGGTTGCCCACTATCAACATTACCATTCAAAATTGTATTAGAAATTCTAGCTTTGGCAATAAGAGAAGAAAAAGAGATTAAAGGAATTAGAGTAGGTAATGAGGAAACAAAATTATCATTGTGCAGATGATATGAAGGTATACTTAGAGAACCCTAGAATATCAACTAAAAAACTATTAGAAGTAATCCACAACTTTAGCAAAGTTGCAGAATACAAAATAAATCCACAGAAATCATCAGCATTTTTATACATCACTAACAAAATGCAACAACAAGAGATACAAAGAGAAATTCCATTTAAAATAACTGATGATAGTGAAAAATATTTGGGAATCTATATGCCAAGGGAACATTAGGAGCTATATGAGCAAAATTGCCCATGCATATATCTTGTAAATAAAACCTTTTGTTTCAACTTTTACTCTCCTTCTCCCCACTCCCTCCCTCACATGGCAGGTTGACCAATACATGTTAAATATGTTAAAGTATAAGTTAAATATAATATATGTATATACATGTTCATACAGTTCTTTTGTTGTACAAAAAGAATCAGACTTTGAAATAATGCACAATTAGCCTGTGAAAGAAATAAAAAATGCAGGAGGACAAAAATAGTGGGATTGGGAATTCTATATAGTGGTTCATAGTCATCTCCCAGAGTTCTGTCCTGGGTGTAGCTGGTTTAATATATATTTAAACACATTTAACATATATTGGACTACCTGCCAGCTAGGGGATGGGATGAGAGGAAGAAGGGAAACATTTGGAATAGAAAGTTTTGCAAAGGTCAATGTTGAAAAATTACCCATGCATATGTTTTGTAAATAAAAAGCCTTAATAATTTTTTTAAATGAAAAAAAAAAAGAAAAAGAAAAAGAAAAGAAATGACCATTCATTCCCTTAAAGCTGATTCTTTTTAACATAGATGAAATTGTGGTAACTTACTCTCTAGATGTATATTTTGATTTCTTTTCCCACTAAATTTTGTTTGAAGTTTATTCAACTAAATTTAGCAATGTTTATTGAGTATCACATGGCAGGGACCAGTTAACTTTCATTCAAGGTAACTGTTACAGAGTTGTGATGAGTAAATATTTGTTGAATTGCATTTTTTCTAGTCACTAAAGTATAATGACCACCTCTTTTGTTCTCCCCCTGCCATTGATAGTTCTCCCTATTCTTATCCTTGACTTCAATTTAGTTCAACTCAAAGAACATCTAATAAGTACTATGATATTTTGGATACTATATTAATTATTAGTAATACCAAGACAAAAGGAAAACAATTCCTGCCCTTCTGTACTCTTAGAATGATGCATTACAATAAGCTAAGGGAAAACAGTAGATATATAGATAAACAAATACAAGATAGATAAAAAATAAATATTAGATCATGAGGGAGATAAAATCAGGAAAAGTCCCATGGAGAAAGGGCTGTAGTTTATCAACATTCATTCCTTGGCCTTTTGTATTTAGTTCATCCATTCTCATGGTTTCATCAAGCACCTCTCTGCTAATGACCCTCAAATCTTCTTTCTTATTTCATCACTCAAGCTTCAGAGACAACATATATCCAACTATCCACTGGACATTCCCCACTTGGATATTTCATTTTCACCTCAAACTTGATGTGTCTTAAATTCAGAGCATTATTATTTAGCCAGATCAGGTTTCTTTCCCAACTTATCTGTTTCAGCAAAACCATTGTCATTTTCCTAGGAACTGAAATTAAACATTTAAGAATTATTAGTCATCTTTTCCCATAATTTTTTACATCTTATAAATAATTGAGTCAACAGTTTTTGCTTCTAAATGTCTTTTGTACATGCTTTTTGTTGGTAGCTAGATGATGCAGTGGATAGAGCACTAAATGTAGAGTGAGGAAGTTCACTCATTTTAGTTCTGACTTTTCATGACCTCATTTGGAGTTTTCTTGTCAAAGATTAGAGTAGTTTGCCATTTCCTGCTCCAGATCATTTTACATATGAGAAAACTGAGACAAAGAACTAAATGATTTATTCAAGGTCACACATTGAGTATCTGAGGGCAGATTTAAATGTGAGTCTTTATCCACAAGATCATCTCTTTGCACATTGATTTGAATTCAAATCTAGCCTCTGATATTATCTATTTGACCATGTCAATCTATTACTGTCTATCTCAGTTTTCTTTTTTGTAAAATCTACATTCCAGTGTTGTAACAATAAATGGAGATAATTATAAACTGTTTTGCAGAACTTAAAATGCTATATAAATTCTAGCTATTTCTCATTTCTCCACCAGTGTTGCCAGAGCCATTATCACTCTTGGATGCATGTAAGCAGCATGACTAGTTTTAGTCCAGTCCTTTCTCTAGCCCATTAATCATAATAATACCAGACTGATCTTAATTCAGTCAGTTTAAATAGATGTTTTACTTTTCAAATATGCCCTACCATTCCCTATATACCCTACATTCCCTAACGTGTCAATATCAAACTCTTCTCTCTGACTTTCAAGGTTTTCTCTTATCTGGCCCACATTGTCTTACTTCCTCCAAGATACACTTTCATTCTCTTTTTGTCTATGCATCTTCTCTCCCTTCCTAAGCTATAAGGGTTTAAAGACAGAAACTGACCTTACAGTATCTAGTACAATTCTGTAAATATAGATAGCACTTTAATTGTTTCTTTTATGTGCCATGTTTTACATGACCACTGGGGAAAGGAGAACAGGGAATTAACTCTTTCAAACAACTTTGAGCCTGTTGCTATAGATACCACATCTTTCTCTGGATATTCACTTTCAAACTGCATTTTATAGCAAGTAAAATTATTTTGATCACAGCTTTGTTTTTCAACTAGACTTAGAAAAGTTGACAAAATTTTCAAGAGATTTCTGATGATGTAATTACTTAAGCAGAAAGTTATTCAAATCCAAATTATATGAATGTGTATTGCCATAATGACTATTTTTCATATTGTATTGAAAATAATAATTAAGGTTCTGTCAAAGAGTAGAAATCTATAGATTTTTACTCAATTTCTTTTCCAATTATAGATAAAGAAGGCAAGTCTAAGCATTTCTTCCTTTAGGTAGAATGTTTCTGACAAATTTATGTTATATCTTTGAGGGCAAAGAGCATGCCAATTCTATTTACTGCTCAGCACATTACTTCTAGTCATGAAAATCTTATTCTTATTTCTGAAAATTATTAAATGTGAGGGATAAGACCATTTTTACTTAAAATGAATCAGCTAAGACTAGTTGATTTCTCTTTTCTGGATATGTTCAGAACTGATTATGTAGTTGATCAACAATCCCTATAAAGATCTGCTCTAATTATTCAGCCATGCTATTGTTCTTTATTGTTTCAATCATATTTATTCAAGATTGCGTAATCTTTTATGCCACATATAGTAATCACCATATTTTAATAAATCAATCATCTGTTCTGTACTTTTTGAGAATCAGATAACTTATACTTATTCCAATATTATGCTATATGAAATCAAAACAACAATTGAGTGAGTGAGGAAAGACCCAAGTAATTATTTAGTGTTGGGAATAATAATTCTTCTTTCTACAGCATTTTAACACTTGCAAAACATTTTATATACATAATATTATTCAATCTTCCCAACAACCCTATAAATTGCATACTGTTATCTCCAAATTACTTATAAGTAAGCTGACACTGGACAAATTAAAATGATGTGCTCAGTGCTAGAAACGTAGTAAATTTCTTAAGTGAAATTCATACCTGAATCTTAATGCATTTAAGTGCATTGGTCTTGCTATTATGTCATGGTTCCTTTCTAATTATTGAATGAATGACATTGGGGCAGAGGAGGTATTTTAAAGCATACTGGGTGGGAAATTAGAATGAATTTAGTTCTTTTCCTTATTTGTCATCTTCGGTTGGGTAGAAACTATAGACAGGCAGGCTTGGTTTTGTCAGCTAGGTAGTTTAGTGGATATAATGATAGACTTGAAGTTAGTAAGACTCATTTTCTTGCTTTCAAATCTGGCTTCAGACACTAACTGTGTGACTATGGGCAAGTCAATTTACCCTATTTGACTCAGGTGAAGTCATCAGATGAATCACCTGTAAAAAGAGTTGGAGAAGGAAATGAGAATCCACGCTAGGATCTTTGCCAAGAAAATCCTAAATGAGGTCATCAAGAATCAGAAATAATTGGAAAAAAATGACTTAACAACAAAAAGATTTTGGTTCCATGTTATGAAAATATGCCTAACTATTAGTGCTTTTCAAAAACTGAATGGGCTTCCTTTGAAAAGAATAAATGAATATGAAGTAATTAATTTAAAAACTATTAAAGATCATGCAAAGCATTATTCTGAGTATTGTAGATACAGATAGAAAAGCACCAATAGGTGCTCAGAAGAAACTCATATTGCAACATGGAAAGAAAAAATAATTCATGTTTAAATGCTCAGTTTTAGGGTTAATAAGAAAGGTCCAGTGGTTCATAGATATAGTGGGGGAGATGGTAACAAAGTAATGGGTTCTCCACAAGTAGAATTTTTTTTATGAATGCTAGATGAACACTTACTAGAGATTTTACCATTAGAGATCTTGATCAGGTGTGGCTTAAAATATTTGGCTTCCAAGTGTCTTGACCTCAAACATTTTCCAAGGACTTCCAGCTTGAGAAAGAAGGTTGTTTTTGGTTATGGCCTTGAATAGAATGGCAAATAAGAAAAGCTCTGTTATTGGGATCACTTCATGACTTTATATTCAGAATTAGTTCATGCTACAAACTAGTACAAAGTATTTTGAAACCATTTCTTTTCTGACCTCTGAATTTGATAACAAATTTTATTTTGAATGGATTTTCTGGTTTCCTTACAGGCATATGTGAGAATGAATGAGTTTCCTCTAACAATAGGAAAAAAAAACAACTATTGAAATACATATCCTCTACCATATAGACTCAGTTATCATTTGCCCTTTTGAAAACTTTTTTTTTTTTTTTTTTTGCGGTAAAGGGGAATGGGATCAAGAGATATTTCCTTATTTAGTATATAGAGAGGGAATTTTTTTACACTATTGTTGTTATCTAATACTATTTTTTAGAGTGATGGTATGATCCTCAAGATTATGTGATTATTCAGAGTGTGGAAAGATGGACAATATCTATTCCCCTAAATCATATGCCTGTCTCCAACATAAATATGCTAGTTTGTAGTCATTAACAGTCACTATTCTACCCCTCTATGTTTTCTAAGCCCTGTCCTCCCAGGGATTATGCCAGGAATTGGGACAGTTATGATGTAACCTTGATTCAAGGACTTTCCATAGTTTTACAAGCAAAATTCTACATTCCCCCTAGTATCCTCACATTCTCCTACCCTCACTCCTAAAATCATGTTGTGGCTGCTTCAGGAACTATTTAACAACAATTGTTTGACTTGAGGTAGTGACTCATGAATAAAGCAATGAGATCTCTTCATTTTCTGTGTAACATTGCAAATTTAATAGGATGAGCTGTATGGATTGTAATCTTCAGTTAAGATTTCATTACATATTTTCCTCCTAAAAGCTATCCCTCTTTTAATCTTTCCTATATTTGTTGTAAGCACCCCCATACTCAGATTTACAATTTTTCATTCTGGACTCCATATTTTTCTTACTTTACATGTCTGTCCAGTTAGTTTCCAAGCCTTGCTATTTCTATCACCACAATATTTCTCACATCATTCCTTTCTCTTCATTCCTATTAATATCACTCTTATTCAGGTCCATATAACTTCTTACTTGCTTTATTGAAATAACTCCTTAATTGGTCTCCCTCCTTCAAGTCTCTCCTTGAACTCCTATTGATCCTTGACAAAGCTGCCAAATTGATATTCCTAATGCATGAATCTGACCACACTACTCCCTATTCAACAAACTCAAGGGACTCCCTATTGATTGTGGGACCAAATATTATTTCACCTTTATCTTATCCTTTTTTTTAAATTTCAAGTTTGAATTATTTTTAAAGTTTATAATTATTAGCACAGTAGCATACATGTATAATTTATTTATAAGTAAATATCATATGTTGAAGATGTTGCTTAAAGTTTGCTAATGGAGATTTATAAACAAAAAACCTTTTGAAGATAATTACCCTAAAAACAGAAATTTTGTCTTATTGTAATGAAATTTGTTGGATAATTGCTCTCATTGCACAATTCTACCATATGGATGAAAAAGGAACCCTTTCTATCATCTAGTTCATCCTTTTATTTTATAGATGAAGAAATAAGTATAATGACTCCTCCAAGAGCACATAGCTAGTTAGTAAAAAAAAAAAAAAAAAAAAAAAAAAAAAAAAGCCAAGGCTTAAGCCCAGGAATTTTGTGTTTCAGGCCCAAGTACATGGTTTTTTAACTTCACAATGAAAGATGATTTAATACATTCTCTTTTTACTTATGAACTTCTGTATAATTTGAATATTCTAGTGCTGGAATTCATTACATGATTTAGAGAAAATATAATTCAATTTCATACCTAGGAAAACTACATCACATTCTGCATAACATCTACAAAAGTTCATCATGACACCTTTGGAAAGAAGGAAGGAAAAAACATTTAATAAGTGTGCTAGGCACTATCCAACGTTCTGGAGACATAAATAAAGTAAACAGAAAGACAGTCCCTTCTTACAAGGAGCATAAATTCTAACCAAAGAAAAGATGGAGATGAAGTTAACAGGGAAGGCCATGAAGGTGCCCAGTCCAGGGCCATTATCCCGAAGGCTTAGCTTCAGGAACAGCAATGAGAATTGAATGAAGACAGGTGGGCATGGGTTCTTCCACAAAACATAGAGGTTTCAGGAGAAATACACCAATGGGATAATGATGGAAAAGCTTACAGAGCAATATTCCAGGTTAAGCAGGTATTATAGATAATAGGATAACTATCAATTGGGAGCAGGTTTTTCATTAAACATTTCTAATATCATGGAATGATAATCTCTCAAGGTAGGTTATTTGATTTAAGCTATTTCCAAATGTTTCCCCCAAAAAATTTTTGGTGGGATATCCTTATATTTGGAAGGAGGCATGTACTTATTGGTGTGTATAGTCTTCACGACTGTCGTTGAAAAACCCTTCTTTGACTTTTTTCCTATATAATTTGTGTATATCTTTTTGCATAAATGTTTTATGAGAGATCCTCCCAATATATTGAAGACCTTCCTTTGGTTCTTTTAATATCTCAATATTTCAAGGTCAGCACTTAAGAGAGCAGTCAGAAAATGGTATTGAAACATTACAAGTCAATCTTGATATAGTCAGGCATTCTCACTTTAAAACTGTCAAATTTGTTTTCAACTTTGTATGACCTTGATTTTATTTCTTTAAGTAATTATTTACATACAAATTTTCTTTCACCATATGCTATAAAATAATATGCATTTCCTATTACCCTTTAGGTTACCCAGAACTTAAATTATTCTTAGCTCAAAATATGCCATGTTTCTTTGTAGAGGGCAGAAACTCCAAAAAGGTATTCTTGAATCAGACAACAGAGCACTTATAGCTAATTACCTGTTTGATTTGAGACAATGGCTCTATTAGCATATATTTGGATAACAGCTCTCCTCACCTTTGGTTCTTGCTGAATGTTTGGTGTTGAGATAATTATAGGCAAGGATTGGAGGGCAGAGGGGAGAGAAGCAATCCAGAGTCACTTGGTGGCAGAACAAGGAGGAGAGAGGCTGGAGACTCCGGACTCCAGAATCCAGGATACATCTTTGACAAGCCATTTGGCAGCTTGCCTGCCTCCTTCACTTCTCCCCATAAAGACCAAGGATTTTGACTTAACCTGACTCTGGCTGACCCTGAAGCCCTCCAGTGATCTAGCCTATACTTTATATTTCTTAGTGTTATAGAGTCATCTAAATTATATTAATATTAGAGATATGACTTTTTTGGTAATGAGATACTTTAACCATTGGATACTTAAATGCTGTCAGGAGAGATCATTTAGTACAGATTAACAAAAATTGTATATCTCGTTACCTAAAAAACTACTTCAACAGAAAACTCGGGAAGGGGAAAGGGGGTAAGTATTAATGGGGAAATCTAAGGACAAACCACACTAGGACCAATTTCAAATATCTAACATTTGCCTCAAACAGACAAAAATACTGGAAAAGAACTTTGCTTAGAGAAAAGGGAAGAGGGAGTGAGCTAGGATGTTAGATTTAAACTTGTAGCTCTGAGTAGGCAGTAGTGTGGGGACTCAAAATGGATCACAGAGTTAGTCCCTAGAATAGATGTGATCAGAATCTTGGATCAACCACAGTAATCCGTTGAGAGCTAGATAAGTTTAACCAAAAATAAACAAGAAAGAATTTTAGAATCTGAATACAATTTTAGAAAAGTCAATTATAATTGGTATTTGGTTATATTGAATGGGAATAAAACAGAATATATGATATGTGTGCCTAACTTATATACTGCATATAATATTTCAAATAAACATGACATAAAAGGTCCTTACTAATCAATTAGTCCAAACATTTTATAGATAAGAAGTTTAAAGCTAAGAAGTAACTTTCCTAAAGGTCACATAAGTAGTACATGTCAGAGCTAAAACTCCCAGGTCTTTTGATTTCAAAATTGATGTTCTTTCTACTGCAGCATGGGAAAAGGAAGGAAATAGAAACAAAGGTGGTAGAACTAAAATGAATATTTTTAAAATATCTATTTCTTTTTTTTTCTTATTAATTTTATAATTATAACATTTTTTGACAGTACATATGTATAGGTAATTTTTTACAACATTATCCCTTGTACTCCTTCTGTTCCGAATTTTTCCCCTCCTTCCCTCCACCCCTTCCCCTAGATGGCAGGCATTCCCATACATATTAAATATCTTATAGTATATCCTAGATATAATATGTGTGTGCAGAACCGAATTTCTTATTGCACAGGAAGAATTGGATTCAGAAGGTAAAAATAACCTGGGGAAGAAAGACAAAAGTGCAAATACTTTACACTCATTTTCCAGTGTTCCTTCTCTGGGTGTAGCTGATTCTGTCCATCATTGATCATCTGGAACTGAATTAGATCTTTTCTTTCTTGAAGATATCCACTTCCATCAGAATGCATCTTCATACATTATTGTTGTTGAAGTGTACAATGATCTCCTGGTTCTGCTCATTTCACTCAGCATCAGTCGATGTCTCTCCAAGCCTCTCTGTATTCATCCTGCTGGTCATTTTGTACAGAACAATAATATTCCATAACATCCATATACCATAATTTACCCAACCATTCTCCAATTGATGAGCATCCGTTCATTTTCCAGTTTCTATCTACTACAAAAAGGGCTGCCACAAACATTTTGGCACATACAGGTCCCTTTCCCTTCTTTAGTATTTCCTTAGGATATAAGCCCAATAGTAGCACTTCTGGATCAAAGGATATGCACAGTAAAACATCTATTTCTGAATTAATTGTTTCTTCTTTGTCAAAGGCTAACTTATAATTTTTGAGACCTAAAGCCCAGAACTAGGATGATTTATATTCAGTAGAGAGCTGAAACTCTGTATAATTGATTTAAAGAAGGTGTTAACTCATGAAACTGACAATGGTTATCTAGTTTAGCATGGTGATTAATAGTTCACTAATTCAGTATGATTGAATTAATCTTACAACAAATAGTGGTTCACTAGTGATATAATGATTGGCTTCTACTCAATATGATGAATGGATTTAATTGTAATAGAATATTTAAAAGGTCAGAGTCAGATCAGAGGGGAAGACACAGGACTGGAGGTTGGAGCATAAGCTGCCCGACTTATGGAGACTTCAAGACAGAGACCATCATGGTGATCCTCTTGCCTCCCCTACAGAAACCAAGATACATTCCAGAGGACCTCCAGAGTTCTGGCCCATTATAATACCCTCACTAGACTGTTCCTATATTAGCCTCCATTTTGAGTTTTCTATGCATTTCTGAATGGCATATTATAGAAATGACCATAATAATCTGGAGAATATCTAGAGGATAGTGAAGGTGAAGATCCAAGAAAGTGAAAGGCTTTAATATCATGTGTGAAGATCAGTTAAAGTAACTGGAAATGTTTAACTCAAAGAACGCTTTTAGTAGACATATGATAGCTGTCTTTAAATATAAAATGGGAAGTAATATGGAAGAAAGATTGGACTTGCTTTTCATTAGTAGAGAAATCTAGGAGCAAAACCTGGCAGTTACTTCACTTCATTAGAGGACATTGCACAAAGGCTAGTTGACAATTCACTATGAGTGTTTTTGCATCAATCCAATTCAAATATGAGTTGGATTAAATAGTATCTTCTCTCCCTTTCAAAACTGAACTGGATTGCTGCAAGTGACATTTCACAGAATTACAGATCTGTGTTTTTTCTTCTCATTTCTGAACATAGGTTATTGTCCATATAAAATGCATTGATTCAATGGACAAGTCTGTCCAAAAATATGCTGTAAGTTAGTAAGTCTTTTTAGCTACTTTTTCCATCCTCACAACACTGTCATCTGCTACTGTGAATGGTTAAAACAATTTCTTTCAAATGACTGTGAATTTAATTGAGGAACCTCTTAGTGATATTGAATTTCATGTAATTAGTTCAATACCACTTCTAAATAAAAGCATTTGGTGAACTTTGTATTTGTTAGGGAATTTTTACATTTGGACTGTACATTAGACATTTTCCCTAATATTAGTGTATACTCCTCATAAAAATAGGTATCCTGCTGCATGTAAAAATTCAAGGGATAATTCTAATAATAAAAATAGAATCAAATCTGTCATAAAGTTCTATATGATTAGCAAATAGTAAGAAGATGCCTTGTTTGAAGAAATGTTTAAGAAGTTTTTTGCTCAATTTGATCAAATGCTGTTTTGAAATTAGCAAAATTAAACCCAAGTTTTCTATTTCTCTCATTTTATGATTATGAGTATGAGTAGAAATATGTGGATGAAATTCTGTTGATTTTATTTTCATGTTTTCATCAAAGATATTTTATTTTTTTAAAAGGACTATAGGATCTTTTCTATTATTTTGTAATTATAATAAATCATATTTATATTAGACTTTCAGGTTTATGGAGTGTTTCTTTTTATTAATTTTATAATTATAACATTTTTTACAACATTATCCCTTGTATTCCCTTCTGTTCCAAATTTTCCCCTATTTCCCTCCATGGAAAGTTTAAATGACAATGCTTATGGTTACAAAATTGGCAAGAATTGGAGTACAATTGATTTATTGTATTGTATATTTATTCATCATCTACATTTTTATTCCATTTATTAACTTATTTTGGACAACACTAATTAGCTGAATTTCACATCAACATCATCATAGGCTCACTTCACTTTTTGGTTGGTATTACTGTAGTTATTATTCTTTGAGGCAATGATATTCATGTTCCATCTCCCACTGTAGTGTTCCCTAAATGAGTTTGTACCACAAAGTCATCAACTAATTGATTGCCTGATATGTTTCTCCAACAATTCTGCAAGAATATTTTGCTTGGCAATGCATTTATTCTCTGAAACAGTTTGAATGACTTGTGGTTAATATAATTTGTCAACAAAAATTTGTGCAAAAATGCTAATAATCAAATCAATATTTTTGCTTTTATTATTCCAAATTTCCTAAGAAAAAAGTTTTTTTTCAAAGTTGTCTTTTAAAATGTCTTTTTCAGATATTTATCTCTATTTTGTGTTTTACTTGGTATGTACTTGATCACAAATGTCCTGAAATGATAGCTTCACCTTTAATTAGTCATTTCTCATATATTAAGACAATCCTTTTTTCCCCCTGAGGCAATTGGGGTTAAGTGACTTGTCCAGAGAGACACAACTAGGAAGTGCTAAGTGTCTGAGGCCAGATTTAAACTCAGTTCTCCTGATTTCAAAGCTGGTGCTCTATCCACTGTGCCACCTAGCTGCCCCAAGACAATCCTTTAAAAAAATTCCTGTATATGTCTAAGACCTTTATCATTTACAGAGCAGTAAAAAAGTTGAAGTAGACAGAGGTCATGGATGTGAGTAAGTTGTGTTGAAATGATGTCAAAAAAAGTGTAGTATTGAGAAAGAGGCATGTACTGGGAGTAGGGGGAAGGGAGAAACAAAAGTTTTCTATATAAAAGAAGAATTAAGGAAAAGCTTTTATAATAGAAGGGAAAATAGGAGGGATGGTGGGCAATGTTTCATCTCACTAAAAATTATTCAAAGAGGGAAGAACACACACATGTACACACATACACACACACTTAATTATGCACAGTAATCTAATATACCTAGTAAGGAAATAACAAGGGAAGGGAATAAGAGAAAAGGGAAGTTTGATAAAAGGAAGAATGGATTAAGTCAGATAGTGGTTAGAAGTGAAATAGAATTTTGAAAGAGAGGATAAAAAGAAAAAAATGAGATGGAGGGTAATACACAATTAGTAATTATAACTGTGAATGTAAATGGGATAAAGCTTACTTAGAAAATGGAGGCAGATAAGAGAATTGATAAAAACAAACCAGAATCCAACAATAGGTTGTTTATAAAAGAAACACTTGAAGCAGACATATACAGAAAGAATGAAAATAAATGGCTAGAGCAGAATCTAGCATGTGTAATTTGAAGTAAAAACAAAATAAAAAGGTAGGATAGTGATCATGATCTCAAACAAAACAAAAGCAAAAATATATCTAATAAAAAGGAAAATCAAGTGAAATATATGTTGTTAAAAGGAATCATAGATAATAAAGTGATTTCAAAAAAATTTTACAACAAATTCATTAGATAAAAATCTCAGTTCTCATATACATCTGAAGAATTAAGTTAAATTTATAAAAAATAAGAGCCACTCCTCAATAGATCAAATTGATCAAAGGATATGAAGACATTTTCAGAAGAAATCAGTTATCTTTGTCATATGAAAAAAAATGCTCTAAATTGCTATGATCAAATATATGCAAATTAAAACACTGAGCTACCACCACATACATATCAAAAATGACAAATAATGGAGAGGATGAGGAAAAAAATAGATATACTAATGAACTCTTGGTGGAGTTGTAAACTAGTCCGAATATTTTGTGGAAGAATCTGGAACAATGCTTAAAAGGCCATAAAACTGTATATACCTTTTAACTTATCAAAATCACTAACTAGGGTTTAAAACTAGAGTTTAACCAGGAGTGAGAATATTTGTTATTGAGTGGAGGGACCACTCCTTTACCTTCAAAGGTTAAGTATAACAGAAGGTAGGGACCTAAAGTCAAAGAAAGTATTGCTCTTCTTTGCAGTTGGCAGCATGAGGTAGAGATTGCTTTATGATAGCACAGATGGAAGAGGCCAGAACCTGCCCTCTTTAACCTTTTCTCAAGGACATGATGTACCCATTAGAAAAGGGAAAACTGAAGGCACTAATGTCTGGTCTGAGATGACTTGTGGTGACAAACCCTTCTAGTCATAAAGAAATACTTCCTCAGAAGATAGGCTATTTTATTTGTAAACATTTCTGCTTATAGAAGTTTTTCCTTATGATGAGTCAAAACATATGCCTCAGTAGCTTGTACTTAGTAGCCTTAGTTTTGCTCTTTAATATATGAAGCATAAATATAAAGTAGTTATTACACAGTATTTTCTAAAGGAGATTGCCTTAGTTTGAAACCAAAATATCATAGGTTGTGATGTTTTTTTTTTTAATTTTCATATGTTATAAGCCTTTGACTGTGGAAGTTGCAATATGAAATATATGGTAATGTCAAAATCTGAAATATTTCTGCTTTTGTCAATTTTGTGAAGATACTCTCAGTTCATAGTGTGTCAGACACTTACTCTTTTTTCCCTCTAAGTTAGTTCTACTTGGTATATAGCAGGGTGGAAATTGGAAGAGTGTGATACATGACAGGGAACTTATTGTTGAATTGGAATAAAATCTGGCACAAAGAGACTAGACTTTCAATATTCTCCAAAAGTTTGTGATATCATTACTGAATAAGTCAGGTAATATAGTCATCAGGGTTTAAGAATAAGATTAAAAAACAATTTCAATTAAATTCACATCATATTTTATTGAGCATAGCATTTGGTGCACTGGAGATATAACCCTGGATTATAATTCATGTTCCTTTATTTATTCATTCAGCAAATATTTATTGGCCCTCTACTATATAGCAATGATTTCTTGACTTCCCAATATCACAACCTGAGTAAGATTCTGTAATTATTCCACTCAGAGGTTTTCTGCAAGAAATCACAATGCTTTCATGGTCCAAGGATTTAACAAGTAATGAATATTATTGTTTCTCTTCTTTTTCCATCCAATTTAGTACTCAATTTTCCTCAGAAAATATTAGCTGCTTTTAAAAAATGCTGTTTTCAAATTCATGAAAATAAGAGCCCTATTTCTTTAAGCTTACATAACTGTCAGAATGCAGGCTTTATTAATGGTAGAATGGTCCAGATCGCTGGGTTTTTAAACCTGAAATCTTTGGGGAACATCTGAGTTGGGAAAGTCCTAATAGCAATAAGAAATATAGATATTCAGGAAGTTGGCATCAGAATATGCAAGCAGTAAGTGGTAATTGATCTTGGCAGACAGTTGGGGCATGCAATTTGGAGAATCTGGCAATAGGTAAAGGATGGAAGTCCAAGGCAGGCAGAAACATTTGGAGCTCTGTATTAGGGTAGATTGGCAGAAGATTGACAAGTTCACAGGTTCCAGCAGATGATAGTTTTTAGAGAGACCTAGTAGCAATAATCAAATCATGGATACTGATTCAGGAGCATATTCCAATTTCTTAGAGAACTGAGTAAACCAGGGAGGATACCAGTCCAAAAGGAACCATAATACTGGACAGGAAACATAGGGATCCATTCAGATATATAGTTTAAACTGAGTACCAAGTAAAGAACTGTTCAAGAGGAATAAGCTAAGGATGCCATTTCAAGTCTTTCTTTCTTTTTTCTTTTCTTTCCTTTTTTCTTTCTTTCTTCCTTCCTTCCTTCCTTCCTTCCTTCCTTCCTTCCTTCCTTCCTTCCTTCCTTCCTTCCTTCCTTCCTTCCTTCCTTCCTTCCTTCCTTCCTTCCTTCCTTCCTTCCTTCCTTCCTTCCTTCCTTCCTTCCTTCCTTTCTTTCTTTCTTTCTTTCTTTCTTTCTTTCTTTCTTTCTTTCTTTCTTTCTTTCTTTCTTTTCTTTCCTTTCTTTCTTTCTTTCTTTCTTTCTTTCTTCCTTTCTTCCTTCCCTTCCTTCCTTCCTTCCTTTCTTTCTTCCTTTCTTTCTTTCTTTCTTTTTCTTTCTTTCTTTCTTTCTTTCTTTCTTCTTCTTTCTTTCTTTCTTTTCTTTCTTTCTTCTTTCTTTCTTTCTTTCTTTCTTTTCTTTCTTTCTTTCTTTCTCTTCTTTCTTTCTTTCTTTCTTTTCTTTCTTCTTCTTTCTTTCTTTCTTCCTTTCTTTCTTCCTTCTCTCTCCTTCCTTTCCTTTCCTTCCTTCCTTCCTTCCTTCCTTCCTTCCTTCCTTCCTTCCTAGGCAATTGGGGTTAAGTGACTTGCCCAGAGTCATATAGCTAGGAAGTGTTAAGTGTCTGAGGTCACATTTGAACTCAGATCCTCCTGACTTCAGAGCTGGTGCTCTATCCACTGCACTACCTAGCTGCCCCAATCCATTTCAATTCATTTAAAAAATAAAAATAGAATAAAATTTTATTATACTAATATACTGATAAACAGAAAACATAACTACCCTTCCTTCCAGAAGTTTATATTTTTTCTGCAGTAAGATTTCAGCAAGCATCATAAACACAAATAAATAGTTCTTCTTATTTCTATATACAAAGTTCTACTCAAGTACATGAAACTGCTAAAATCTGAAGGTATCAGTAACATCTGAGGAAAGAGTTGTTCCTAGGGATGCTAAAAGGTGAAGAAAAGATTTCAAATATGGAATAATCAGTTATTCCATAACAGGAATAACACAGTTACTGAAAAAGACAGGTGCTCAATAGAATTGATTTGATGTTTAATCTGTGGGCTATGTCCAGGGTAGTGGTTTTTTTAAAATTTTATTTCTTTTACTTAGAAGTTAGATTATCCCCTGACCACCATGGGATGGAACTCATAAATTGACTGTTCTCCATGCCATAACACTCTCTTTCCTTCATTCTGCCTACTTTTCAGCTGGAGAAAAAAAAAAAAAACAGCTTCCCATAATTGGTTGTGTTATTTTGCCAACTTCTTCAGAGAATCTTGCTCAATTTCCTTTGCTGCAAAATACTTCTCCACTGGTCCACTGGTTAGGGTCTTTCCTTCTAATGGTTGCTCATTTTCCCTTTCTAATCAGATGGTTTCTACCTCAATTATTGTGCTTTATTTTTTCTATGACACACACACACACACATCTGCCCTTAATGCAAACCCCTTTCTTTCCAAAGGCCCAACACTGTTGTCACTCTTCTATAGACTTTGGCACTATTTACTGATCTTTTGGATGCCCAGAATTGGATGAGCTCCATCTCCCTTAGGAGCCGAGGGTGTCATTTGGGCTATAAGGTGGTGCCATCAGAGCTTTATTTGAATGGTTTGAAAACTCAGAATATTCATCTTTAATTTCACCTTGTCAGGTCTTATCCTAGATAATTATACTACTCACTTAATGGCCTTTAATAAAATTCTAGCATTGGAAAAGTAGTAAGGCTTTAGTCTGGTTGTGCTGGGAGGTTCACCCACTCTATCACAATGTGTCCTTAATGAACAACTGCTGTGGATGCTTCTTTTTCTTTATCAAGAAGGACTCCTACTGGTCATTGCAGTAATACTTATATTCTATCTTTACCAGTCCCACTTTTCTGGGTTCCACTGGCCTATCTGGATTGAATTGACAAAGGAATTAGGAATATCTCTCAGATCCTCAGGATGGAGGTAGAAGTGCTCAGAGAACATTTAGCTCCTAGGACACCTCTATTCTCTCTCTTTCTTTTGATTGTCTGTTTTCTTCTGAGCTAAGCACTTGTCATCAGAGGAATATCTGAGGAATAAATGGCTACAAATAAATAAAATCATTTTAAACTTCACCCCAGTAGTATTTAACTTTCTTGAGTGCAGTGATTATTTTGTTTGTATAGCACAATGCCTTTTCATAAAATGATTTTTTGATAAATGTGTGCTAAATTTTTTGATGTAAGCATTTCAAATAATTCAGGGAAATTTTATTTTTCTTTTTATGATGAATAGCTAACAATTCTCCATGTTTTGCTAGGGGCACAATTTTATATTTCTATTTAGAGTTATTAGGGAGAGTTGCAATTATCATAGAGTATATCTTGATAATTCTTAAATGAAATCTTTCTCTCTTTTTTTGGCTAAGGTAATTGGGATTAAGTGACATGCCCAGGATCAGACAGGTAAGAAGTATTAAGTGTCTGAGGTCACATTTGAACTCAGGTCCTCCTGACTTCATCAGTTCCTCCTTACTTTATCAGGTCCTCCTGACTTACTGAAATCTAATAGTATCTATAATATGTGACTTCTGAAGAGATTAAAAAAAATAAATACAATACAGAAGCCTCAGATTTAGAATGATAGCAGAAGGTATCTTAGATATTAGATAACTTCAGCTTCTTCATTTTTAATGATAAAGAAACTTAGACCCAGAGAGGTAGATCAAGCAACTCGGATAGTTATTACAATGGAGCAGAAGTTACTTAGAAATCATAATAACAAAGCTATGACTAGAATCTATATCTCCTAATTTGTATATTCAAGCTTTCTGTGGTTTGGCAAAGAAAGACTCTTTGGGATTTACTTGGGTTTTATTTTTATTTTGTTTTCATTTACAGATTTCATGTCTATTTCATATATTGATTGACCTCAAGTTAAATGATGATAAAGACTTAAGCAAGACTAATTCAGCAGAAATGAGAGATTGCTTCACATTTGAAAGTAATGATAGTTTGTCTGTCTCCCTGTGTCTATCTCTATTTGTATCTGTCTCTGTCAGTCTGTCTTTCCATCTTCTATCTCCATCTTATCTTTCTGGGATCTAAACTAGGCTTGAAGGTAAATCTATAATGTTTATTTGGCTCCAATTATTTTTCTAAAAATTGGAAACATGTGTTTAATCCTCCTAATCAGAACCACAACTATGATGTATTTTATTCTAAAAGGATAATGAATAGCCTGAAGGATAATGTCAGTAGTACTGAGCTATATTTCAATTTTTATTCATCATTCAGTCAACCTACAGTTATTAAAGTACTCATGTGTAGTAGGCATATAACCACTAAACACAGGAAATAACAATGGAAATAGCACTGCATATAGAAACAAATACAACAATCCCTATTCTCAAAAGGTGTGTAAGTAAGAAGTAAAATTAAGCATTGATTGAATCATTACCAAATATAATGTGATTATTTATAAGAATTAGTAGACTAGTAATGAAGATAACACAATTTGGGTACCAGAACTGTGATTAATTCACTGACTCTCCTAACTTCCTAGACCTCTGCTTCCTCATCTGCAAAATAGGTGACTGATCTTTCTTTATTTTTATTTCTCATCCCATTTACTTAACCTCATTTCCAAATCCAACTGTTCCTTTAATTTCTAACTCCTTAAATAGCAATTCAGCTTCCTTTGGCCTCCTAGAGGTGTGGTGAGTGTGATTGCTGTTTGTTAGGTAAGCTTTCTTCCAGATGGGCTTTTCCAAGTTAATTTACTTCAAAGAACTCTGTGCCCTGAGTGCCTATTTTGCTTCCACTTTTTCAACAATATAATTGTACCATTACATTGACTGTAACATGTTCCAGGCAAAGAATGGAAGCTTTATCTGAAAATCCTTAGTACAAACAATAAATCAAAAGGTCATAGGTTTATACAAAGGGGTTCTCTGCAGAGCTTCTGTATAATTTCTGTTACTAGGAAACTATTACCTTAAAGTGTCTTTCAAAGTTTACATTTTATGTGTGCAAGAGTGTATATGTATGAGTATACACTATGTGTTCATCTAGATGTGTGATTTCATGGGGAAATTCCAAAGTAAATCCTCTGCACTTCCTAATACAACATTTTAGAGAGTTTATTACAGCAAAGAGATATTAGTAATTTGCTCAGATTCACAAAGGCAGGATATGTCCAAGGTATGACACTTGAATCTAGATTTTTCTGATTTCAAGACTAGTCATTATTTATCCTACATTATCTCTTATATATGAGGTATGTGTATTATTTGATTTATTTTTTGTATGTATGTAACTACATCCATATTTATATATTTACATATATGCAAGCTTCCTATGTGATCATGGGTGAGGTCCATTATCTCTATACCCAAGTAACTCTGTTAAGTGTGTTTTTATAGGCAAATTATTTATCTATAGTCAAGGTAGGAATTTCCACACTAAGAGTTTTCCATGCTGATAAAATCACTGGTTTGGACCAAAAATATATAAGATATGCATACACACATATACTTATCTATAACAAGATATATGCATGTATATTATAAAAGTACATTTCATACATATAAATATAAGTACATTGCAGCACATGCATTATAAATATATATGGATGCATGTCCATGTATACATGTGTTTATAGAAGAGTATCTAAGGTATATTACTTATGTGGCATATACTATCCTAAAATTTTCAATATGTGCAAAAAATTAAAAAGGAAACTATTGTGCTATAGAGTAAGATGTTTATAAATAGAAATACCGAAAAAAGGAGGTAATTAAAAATGAAAGAGTTAACTTAAAAAAAAAAACCTTAAGATTAACCTGTTTCTTGATTACTATGTTTAGAAACACATTGAAGATTATTTTTAAGAGTACAACTAAACTTGCCCAGGTTTATGATTTTTTTGTATTAAAGCTATAGTTTTGTATTATAAGGCAGTGGTGGAGGAGTACTTGGTTACATTATCAGATTTCTTTTCTGAAATTAGAGTCTTTAGATTTTACCATTAGCCAAAAAGTTTAAAGATGCATATATTACTTTGACCAGATTTTTCTCAAAATTTAAAATGCGTTGTAAAACTCTCAATCACAGAAACAATATAGTATAGAAAGCTGTTACCAAATGTAGTAAAGTTATAGTTTGGGGTGGTATCAACACATAAGAAAAGTTAGGGTGACTAGATATTTAAGTTAACTTAAGTAAAATAACCCTTAATATAGTAAACTATAGTGAGAACCATTGGCATAGTTTGAAAACTCAAGAGAAGAAAATTCTACAAAAATAAATAAATAAAACTACCAAGAACCTTAGTTTTATTTCTCCACTACTTATAGACATGCGTAACTTCACTGGCTCACTGCAAGGTAGAACCTGGTAATTTCACTAACTAATACTTTTCTAAAGATATTCTCCTATGATTTAATTTATAAGCACTTATAATCACAAGACAAGACATAAAACAATTTTATTAGCATGTTATAGGATACCAAGAGGATTGAAACTTGAATCCATAGGGAGTATCACACACATACATTCCTGAGTGGATACTGGCCCAGTCTTTGTAATTTTCATTACTTCCATGTATGGTGTTCCAGAAATGCATTATTCTACATTGGTTATCTTCGCTAAAAAGCCTTGCTCAATTAATGTAACACTATATGAAAAAAAGAATTTGAAAAAGCCATAAATGAACTTTCCCTAATCCCTTCCCTTAAAAAACCTTTAGCAGCACATAAATTCACCTAGTGAATTCTGTCAAATATTCAAAGAACCATTAATTACAATAATACAAAAACTGTTTGCAATACTAATAAAATAGGCATGATACTTTAACCAGGGAGAAATAAAACTGTTTTTGGGAGGGAAAAACTGATTGATAGTAGTTAACACTGCTAAGAAATATATAAATTATTATCATATAAACTATAACAATACATTAGAAAGACCATTTTTGGTTTACATAAGAAATTTGGGATTACTTCAATATAAGAAAAATCACAAATATGATAAATAATATTAATAAATTATAGAAATATAAAAATGTCTAAGTAAATCATGCTAAAAAGGCTTTTTGACAAAATCTAACATGCATTTGATGAATAATTCTTGAAAGCCTAGGACTAATTTGAATGTTTCTTTACAAAGTTGGTAACATATTTTAATCAAAGAGCAAACATTATATCTAATTTTAAAAGTTAGATTCATTTCCAATAAGATCAGAGGTAAAACAAGGATATCCATTGTCACCACTATATTTCGAACAGAGCTATCTATGATAATTATAGAAATAAGATAAGAAAAGAAGGTGAGAACATAAGTAAAGAGACAATTAACAAATAAAAATATTGCTTTTTGAAAATTGTATAATGTTGTACAGAAGAGAACCTTAGAAAGTCAACATGCGGGCTGCATGTTTGAAATCACTGTTTCAAAAGACTTCATAAATCCCTATAAATCTTCACAATAAGTGAATGATTTAAACTTTTTACTACATTGGATATGTTTGTGTGAGAAAAATAATTTAATATAATAAATATTGTTCAATATAATTTGTATGGCTTCTATTATTACTTCAGTTGTAAATTTTTCTCCTATTCATATATCAAAAATTTCTTTTTTGTTCTTTTAAATTATTTATGATGCTACTTTTTATATCTAAGTCATGTATTTATTTGGAGCCTAAATGAGTTCATGAAATAGCAAATTGTTACCCCTATAGAGGGGATCATTTATAGTTACTCAAAGACTCTGTTACAGTGTTGTAACAGACACTTTGTTCTGTAAATTGCATGCTTAATCTGTTGCACTAGTTAATTTCTCCTTTAAAAATTATGAAATTATTTTAATGATTACTATTTTGTCATACATTCTGAGATTTGGTACTAATAAAGTTTCTCTCACACTTCTTTTGTCATTAACTTTGTTATTCTTGACCTTTTCTTCCTCTATATAAATTGCATTTTTATTTTTTTTTCTGTTTTTATTTTGTTTTATTTATTCTGTTTTTATTTGATGTCACTGTTTTAAAAGAACTGATCTTAGTATAGTAAAGATGGATTAGATGTATATAATTTAGCTTTTGCTGTGAGACATTGTTAATGTTTGAATTTGCTTATCTCTAATTCTTTATGTCAAAGGAAGAGATTCTAGAAAATAGAAAACAGATTTTAAGTCATTAACTTTTTTTAAACAATCAATAAAACTAAGGTTTTAGAAAAAGACTTACTTTTTCTTGAGGATTGCATAGTTCTTGTCAATGAATAACTATGTGTCTTTCTCCCCAGATGATAAAAATTGTTGAAATAGCATCTTATAAATGGAAGTTCAGTTAAAATCTAATTTTTCACTTACTTCTTTTTCTTTGTAATGCACTCAGTGCCAGATGCTTATTAACAAGAGAAATAGAATTGTAAGAATAGACTCTTGAAATGCTGGGTCTTGGTTCTGACCATCTCTCTGTTATTCTCTCAGCTTTCACTGATAACAACAATAGAGGTGATGGGCAACACAGAAAGGAGGAAGAGTAGTCTAGCAATGTCATAAAAATAATCAGTGGTCACACAGAGAGTGACTTGACCTTCAGCTTAATTCCATTTTTAGGCTGATGATCAAAGGATTCAGTGGTATAGTTCTTCATCTCATAGGACTTTGCTCCAGATTAGCTGGATTCTTGGGAATTCCATCTGCCAGTCACTCCTATAATTATTATTTTATGCAAATCTAATTATGTTCAGTCACTTCTGGAGAGGAAAGTTGTAATTCTTTTCTAGATACGGATTGTATATAATGATGAAAGTGATAATAGAGGTCAACCTAAAAGTCAGAAAGAGCATGGAAAAATCCATTTCTGGCACATTTCTGGCTGCGTAAACTTAGAAAGTCATTTAATTTCTCAATGTTACAGATAATTCTCTAAGGTAGCAATTGCAGATTAGGAACTATTCAGTGTTGATAGAGGGATTCTTTATGCCAGTGAAATCAGAAATCATAGGATCATTGAGTTGGAAACTTAAAGATAATCTAGTCCAATACTTCACAATTAATGTAACAATGTGTAACAAATGTAAAGAAATGTAACAAAAAAATGAAGAACAGAAAAGATAAATAATTTGCCCAAAATGACAGAGGGAATAATTGACACACAAGATTTGAACCTAGATGATCTGACTCCAAACCCAACATACTTTCCATTGCTTCACACATTAGTTCTTTTTCCTCCTAGACCCCTTACCAAAAACAGACAAACATGCATGGACACCTGATGGCACATAAAGTCATCATATGTCAAATTTAGCAGGTCCTTTAAAGCTCAGCCACTCCAACTACTTGTTTTCATAAACAAGGGAACTGTTTCTGGGCTGCTGAGGTCATACAACTGAGTAAAGTATGAGTAAAGTACAGGCAGAGATAAGGATAGAATCTGAGGCTCCTAATGGCCAGCAGAGTATTCTTTTCATTTGCTCATAAAGATATCCAAACTGAAGCCTCAAACATGTTTATACCTACTAAAGTTTATTTTCAATGAATCATTTCCAAAAAGAATCAAATCATATTCTTGTTATTAAACCATAGAGAATTCAATTGCTTTGGAAATATTTATGTATAAAAGCACAAAGATTGTTTGTGGAAGATAATTAGCTCTCATTGCATATTGCATAAAGCTCAGACCAGGGTTGGTACTTCTCTATTTGTGCTCAGGCAGCTGGCCAGACCGTCCTGAATTACTAACATGCTATTACTTTTTTATTTTCATTTTAATTTAATTAACTGTTAGGAAAGCAAAAATAACTCTATTTTCTCTCTATTTTCCTTACCATATGCCCCACACACCCCCCCACCATCAGGATAATCTATCTTGCCCAATAAAGGCACCCTACATTAATTATCACTGTATCTCTTTCAGTCTCTATAAGTCAAAATACTGCAGAGATTGCTGGCCGTCTGCCAATGGACACTGTATTTCTTTCTTCACTCATTCCCCTTCATTCTTCTCTCATTAATTGCCTGTGAAATTGTCACATGTATTTTGTAAGCCACTTTTCTTCATGAGATCCCAATTCATTTAAAATTATATCCAGCTTGAAACACTGGAGATCACATGCTCTTTTGTATTTCAAGAAACTTTATTTTTAGTCTGGCTTTTCTTTTCGAGCTTTGTCAGCATGTCCTACTCTGCTCTCTGGGCTTGGAGGACCTGCTTAACAGAAAAATGCAAATGTGAAAAGAGAAAAAGGAAAGAAAAGAATCTGGTTTTTGGCCAGAAAGCCTCCTAACAAGTCACTTATTTATCTTGCCAAATTGCAAGCTATGCAAGCCATTATTCCATTTATGTGTTGTTAATACAGGAAATCACCTTTCAGATCTTCTAATAAAACAATAAAATCAGAAAAGCCCATGTTTTTTTTTTTTCCCTATTTCCCATTCTTTCTTCTTCATACAAAACAGTAGCTGCAAAGTCCAGAACTAAGAATGAAGTGCCAAATACACATGTTGCCGAAGAGTTCTCTAGTCACAAATCATTCCACATTGTCAGAATTTCTTGAGATAGGATATATCATTGACATGAAGAAGGGTCATATCTATCCCTTCTAATAGGAGGTGTGGCATTATTTATGGATTTTTTTAAAAAATGGAATGACAAGGGTAAGAATTGAGGTAGGTCAATGAGAAAGCAACTTGAACCATTTCAGGAAAATGCTCTGACTCTAATATTTCAGGATAAACCCTATGAGGTGATTTCTGGTTACCATAAAATTTTGGTCACTTCTGTAGATTTGTATATTTAGGATTTGATTTTTACTGGAGATTGAATATTTCTCTGGAGTATACGATCATAAAGAAATGTAAATTATAATTTAATTTGTAAATCCAGTGTTAAACTTGTCACAGTGTTAAAGTTAGATTTTTATGGTTACAAAGAAATTTCCATACACATTGGAGCATATATGAATAGGGAACTAGGTTTACACTAGTGTGTTTAACTTGAGAGATGCTAACTTAAAGTTTTAGCTGGAAGTCTTCCACGCCACAATAATCCCAAATTGCTGATTATGTGTTAAGAGACATATTAAGCAGCAATATGAGCTTTGGTAATGTACATTTTTCTAGTGTTTTTACTGTAGTAATAGTGAACTTCCTTGAATTGTCAGATTATTCTTCAGGATTGTTCTCATATAGAATCAGTGAAGAAGAGAGAAGGGATTGCTAACATCTTTATACCCTCTTCTCCTTTGCTGGAAGATCTGCCAATTACCATCTATCAGTCTGATTACTTATGTATCTATCTGTCTGTCTGTCTGTCTGTCTACCTAAGTGCCCAACTATCTACTTATCTTCAAGGAATCAGAGAGAGAAAGAACACAGATTGGTATACATGGTCCTTTAAGGCTTCATGAACAGTTTTGACTGGTAAGCTTTGAATTTATTTGCCTTTTCATTCTTTCCTCCTCATCCATTTCATTTGTTTCTGACTCTTCACAACTTGTGTGTTGTTTTTTTGTTTGTTTGTTTGTTTGTTTGTTTTTGGCAACAATACTAGAAGGATTTGCCATTTCCTTCCTAATGTCCCTAAGAAGTAGTGGAAAATAGCAGCTAGCTCAAAGTCCTTAAAGGTATTGACAGAGGGCATGTCTTTAAGATCTGACAAATATATATATATATATATATATATATATATATATATATATATATATATATATATTATCATTTATCTGCCTCTTGATTCTGTTATTTTATAAGAAAAAAACTAACAAAAATCACACCAAGTACATAGTTGTGGGGACCCAAACATCATAAGGGGTCTGCTAAATTTATTCTGGAATTTAAAGTCTTTTACAACCTAGATAACACCTATCTTACCAATATTCTTTCCAGTCTTATTAATTCCCTTTACATGCTCTTCATGCTCTTTATCTTTAAAGTACTTTAAAATTATTTTCCATATACTTTGCTTTACTTACATATGCATGTTTTATCCCCTCCAGTAGAATGTAAGGTTGATCACTGAGAGAAGAGACTGTTTTGTTTTATATCTTCAGCATCTAGAATAATGCCCTTGCACATAGAAAGGACTTAATAAAGGTTTGTTTCATTGAATTGAACTAGGCAACTATTAAGAGTAAATTGTCTGGAGCCAATAGGTCTTGATCATGTAATTAGAACATCAATTCAGTATCACAAAGCTGTGTGCAATTTATTGCAAACAGTTAAAGTAGTTTGTTGCCAAATAAAACACAGAGAGTGGAACATGAAGCTATATCCTCTTCTTCAATTGAATCTATCAAAATGGTACCAAAATCACACTCCTTATAATATGGTATAAACAGTGTCATAATTTTTCTAATGCCTCAAAAGTCTGTGACTTCATCTGTGCTGATGAATCTTTTCAAGATTTAAAGTGTTCATAAAGAACAATCTTCTGGTGGTAAGCCTTCATGATCTTAGCTAGACCATTCCTTTGACTTAGAGGCAGATAATTCATCACCCAGTCTTTACTGGAAATTGCTCAAGGTTGATGAACTGTGCAGGAATTGATTGTTGGCATAAACTTTAGGAACCTAGTAGTACCTCAGCATTCTCATAAGGTATAAAAGGTGACACTGACTACCCATATGACCTGGGATAAGTTAAATAAGCCTTTCTAGGTATCAGTCTCTTCTTCTGTAAAATAAGATTGTTGAATTAGTGGCCTCCAAAGTCCCTCCCACCCATAAATCTAAAAGATCTTGAGAGAAGGTCTTAATTTCTATGTGAACAGAAAGTAAAACCTCTTAACTTTTACCCCTTGGGATCAATGAATTTCTACTTACTGGTTAAAAAACTCTTAATGTTCCTGTAAACTGAATGATATCTTCTGAGTTTGTTTTGCATAGGTTTAATAATCAAGGGACTATGATCAGTTACTGCCACCATTCAAACCCTGAAGTGAGACGCTTTAAAATGATTGGAAAATTTTATGAAATTATGAATATGGGAAGAAAGGCTTAAGAGAAGAATTATATTATAAACTATATACTATATATTAATAAATCCATAAATTTGTAGATCTTATAATATACATGATTCTTTAAGAAATATTATCTTCAGGTATTTTCCA
Organism: Sminthopsis crassicaudata; assembly: GCF_048593235.1. Lineage (NCBI taxonomy): Eukaryota > Metazoa > Chordata > Mammalia > Dasyuromorphia > Dasyuridae > Sminthopsis > Sminthopsis crassicaudata. The sequence goes on from NC_133619.1 coordinate 451,501,229, forward strand.
ATGTGTGTGCATGTCTGTTTTTCTCTTATGTGGATAATTAATTATTTTGATCGTTGTAACGAGGGAAAGGAAAGGGGGAACCCCATTTCTCGGCACATAGATAATCCCATGAGGCACAGTGTCCCCTGTAAAATGAATTTACAGGCCTGAAAACCTAGATTGATAAATAAAAGGTTTATTGTAGAAATTGGAAGTAAACTTCAGTTAGAAAGATGCCAGGGCCAGAGGTGGCCGCTGGGCGGGCAGGAACCCTTACATGGCTGGAAAGATACCATGTGTTGGCTGAGAGGGCTCCCGAAAAGAGGGCTCCTGCTTGGCTCTTTATATCTAGAAGATGATGGGCGGTACCCCTACGCTCTCGGAGGGCTTTTCAGTTACCTCAGATCAGGTGATGGCTGGGGGAAGCTGAGCTGATAGTGGGGCTGGGCCCAGATATTCAAAGGGTGCTTTTGACCAGGATTTGTGAATCAAGGTCAGCCATGGGTTGGGCAATTAGAAAGGAATCTTAAAGGGACCTCAACCCCCATCACTTGTAGTTCTTTTTTGAGGATAAATTTTAAATATTTTTCATACTTTCATACTGTTAGTGATTTATTTCTCAAGACATATTTCAGTATATATATATATATATATATACACATACATATATATACACACATACATTTATACATACATATATGTGTATATATACATATATATTTATACATACATATATGTATATATATATATATATATACATATATATTTATACATACATATATGTCAGGTGTTTTGTCAACAGTGGATATGATATGCTGGAATTCATGGCTTCCAGACAAGAAATTTTTAAATGTCAAAGAGTAAGAAACAGCTCAATTTCTTCCTTTTTTCACATAACACAAGTGTCTTATCTTGTTAATAAACCATTCTTCTATCCCATTGGGCCTAACAGTAATGATTTAAGATTACATTAATGTTGTAAGGACAGATTTTACCCTACTATCATTTTAAGGCATTACCTTGGCACTACTGCAATTTGCTTGTCACATTTTACATGAACTGATGTTAATCTCTGATGATTGCTCAACATCAGTGTTGTTTCAAGTTAGCCATTTGAATGTAGTTTACATCAGAGGCACTGCAGACAACATAATCAAAATGGCAGGGCAATCAAATACAAATAAAGGGCACTGAAGTCATTTGGCAATGAAAAACATGGTGTGAGACCCAACAAATAAACATCTTATGTATTTAAGGGAGAGAGAGGGTCATGACAATCACACTTTCAGATTGTTTTTCAACAATCATAAATTATATTTTTGCCTCCAGTGAAATTCTAAATACACTTTAGATTATTTTTAAATAAGAGAAAAAAAGTGTTTGTACTATAAAAATATTAATCTGCACATTTAATACTTCCTATGTTGAGTACTTAAAATTTTTATAATATCTCATTAAATATTTAGAACAATGTCCTTTCAAGCTGTATTAAAACATCCCCATGTTCTTCCTCTCCAAAAAAATCCTTCCTTTTGGTTTATCAATGATGAGTGGTTTGGAGGTTGTGACATCACCAACAATTCTGCATCTTATAAGCCTTAATTATTCCTCGACATTTGATCTAAGGTTATATTTCAGGAGGCCAAGACAAACAAAGTACAACATGATAATGTTGTAAATTTTTAGTGGAAGCAAAGTCAAGTGTAGTACTGCCAAAAGGGAATAAACTTTTAGGGAATTTTGCTACAATTCAGGCCCAAGGAGAGCCAGATATTAAACAGTAAACATTCAAGATTCTTTGAATTGGTGTTTCATGTCATGACTGAGAATGCACAATGGATGTGGCATGTGAGGTCAGAACAAATACTCCAGAAATCAGGTCCAGAGTTCTCAGATCACATCACAGGGTTAGGTGAAGAAAAAAGAAACTGGGAATAAGTAAATTCATTTGGCTCCTCTTTTATTTTGTTAAATTTTGCTGAATCACATGTCTGTTCACATTCTTAAAATAAAATACTCTATTCACAGAATTATGGTTTAAAAAAAAAGATTACACAAGGGAACAAACATTATCTAGTACTTGTTTCCTTCTCTCAACACACAGAAAGAAAAAGTGAATTGAGATCCCATGAGTTTTCCATTAACCATATGCCCTGTAAAAGTTAGTTTGTGCTGGGTCGAGTTTTTCCACCCCTGGAGCTGAAAAGAAAACAAATCACCAACCTGGTGACTGTCTGCAGCTGCTATCAACATGGGGATATAATACTGACTATGAAATCTGCAAGGCCTTTTTGGTAGAAAACTATCTGTAACATGAAAGTACTACATGCACATAAACAATCTGGAAGCAATTCCCTTACTGGTGCTGAGGGGAAAACTGAACAATTAAGAAAGAAATCAAAAAGTTTGAATCATAAGTTTCATTCTGCTACATAATTCTTTGAAATCTTCAGGAAGTTTTCCAAAAATAAATAAAAAGAATTGTTTTAGCCTTGCGTATGTCATTAGAGTGAGGATACCAGTGTAAATATGTAACCGAACATCTTTTGGGCCACATTTTCCTAGAACCCAAGTTGTTTTACATTCAACACCTTTGTAAAAGAACATTAACTCTTTCAAGTCAATGAGATGTTAGTAAATGTGATATGTCTTTTATTGTGTATCAGCACCAATATCATCTTGATAGTAACTAGAAAGTTGGGGAATTGCTATAAACAGTTACTATACAATCTTCCTTCTTTCCCTTGCTTCATTTATCATGATTTCTCATTTTTATGTGCATTAATCAACATACATATTTTCAGTGCCTACTATAAGCTAAGAACTGTGCTAAATGTTAGAAATATAAAGTAAATGAAAAAGATCCTATTCAGAAGAAGTCTACATTGGGTAGGAAAACAACTTCTTTCAAGATGTGTTTATATTATTTGTATAGATAATTTATTTAAATACTTAGAATATTAGAACTGGAAGGGTCCTCAGGAAAAAAAACTGATCTAGGCCATTCATTTTATATATGAGAATACTGAGGCATCACAGAATTATAAAGTGACTCTTCTGAGACCCAATAACTGTATGGCAATTCCAAAACTACAATCCTAGATCTCAATGATTTTGTATTCAGAGACTCTGATGTCAAATCTCATCTCTGTCATTCTCTCTATTTTATATATAATCTCCTTAGGCCTTGCATTCTCATCTATAAATTTCAAGGTTTGGACTAATCATAATAGCTAGTATTTATATGGAATTTTAAAGTTTTCAAAGTTCTCTAAAATGTTATTTCATTTTATCCCTACCATAATCCTAAAAGGTAATTATAATTATTAATCCCATTTTGAAAATTAGGAAACTGAGGCAGACCATGATTAAATAACTTATCAAGAATGACATAGCTAAAGAAATAGAACGGTAGATCAGTGGAACAAATTAGATACAAAGGACAAAAAAGGGTACATCTATAGCAATCTAATCTTTGACAAACCCAAAGATACCAACATTAGGGACAAAAATTCATTATTCGGAAAAAAAACTGTTGGGAAAACTGGAAATTAGTATGGCAGAAATTAGATATGGAGCCACACTTAACACCATATACCAAGATAAGATCAAAATGGGTCCATGATTTAGGCATAAAAAATGAGATCATAAATAGATTAGAGGAACAGAGAATAGTCTACCTCTCAGACCTGTGGAGGAGGAAGGAATTTATGACCAGAGGAGAACTAGAGATCATTATTGATCACAAAATAGAAGATTTTGATTACATCAAACTAAAAAGTTTCTGTACAAACAATACTAATGCAAACAAGATTAGAAGGGAAGTAACAAATTGGGAAAATATTTTTAAAAGTAAAGGTTCTGACAAAGGTCTCATTTCCAAAATATATAGAGAACTGACCCTGATTTATAGGAAACCAAACCATTCTCCAATTGATAAATGGTCAAGGGATATGAACAGACAATTCTCTGATGATGAAATTGAAACTATTTCCACTCATATGAAAGAGTGTTCCAAATCACTACTGATCAGAGAAATGCAAATTAAGACAACTCTGAGATACCACTACACACCTGTCAGATTGGCTAAGATGACAGGAACAAATAATGATGAATGTTGGAGGGGATGTGGGAAAACTGGGATACTGATACATTGTTGGTGGAGTTGTGAAAGAATCCAGCCATTCTGGAGAGCAATTTGGAACTATGCCCAAAAAGTTGTCAAACTGTGTATACCATTTGACCCAGCATTGCTGTTATTGGGATTATATCCCAAAGAAATACTAAAGAGTGGAAAGGCACCTGTATGTGCCAAAATGTTTGTGGCAGCTCTTTTTGTTGTAGCTAGAAACTGGAAGTTGAATGGATGTCCATCAATTGGAGAATGGTTGGGTAAATTGTGGTATGTGAAGGTTATGGAATATTATTGCTCTGTAAGAAATGACCAGCAGGAGGAATACAGAGAGGCTTGGAGAGACTTAAATCAACTGTTGCTGAGTGAAATGAATAGATCCAGAAGATCACTATACACTTCAACAACAATACTGTATGAGGATGTATTCTGATGGAAGTGGAAATCTTCAACATAAAGAAGATCCATCTCACTTCCAGTTGATCAATGATGGACAGAAATAACTATACCCAGAGAAGGAACACTGGGAAGCGAATGTAAATTGTTAGCACTACTGTCTATCTACCCAGGTTACTTATACCTTCGGAAGCTAATACTTAATGTGCAACAAGAAAATGGTATTTACACACATATAGTGTATCTAGATTATATTGTAACACATGTAAAATGTATGGGATTACCTGCCATCGGGGGGAGGGAGTGGAGGGAGGGAGGGGATAATTTGGAAAAATGAATAAAAAAAAAAAGAATGACATAGCTAGTATGTCTGAAGCTGGACTTGAACTAAACCCTTTGACTCTTGAATCAATACTCCATTCACTAGGCCACCTGGCTATTCCAAGTCTATGTTTTCATTGGTTTAGATGATATCCTTCCTAGCATGCAAATTTCCTTCACCAGAGAAGACAAGCAATTGCTGTAAAATTTAATTAATGATTTACCTGAAAGTTTTTCTTTTGTTTAAAATCACATATTTAGTATATTTCAAAGGAATGATTGTAAATGTTGTCTTCCTGACTCCAAGGCCAACCCTTACTCCAATGTGTCATATCACCTTTCAGTTTTAAATCTTGCTTATGTTTGTGAGTTATATTTAATAGTATTTATTCAAAATTCAAAATAATTTTTGTCATGCAAGGCTACTTAGTAGGGGAAAATAAAAGTTTAATATACTTTCTTTGGACTGAGTAACAGGTGTTAAAAAGGTAAGAAATGGCACAAAATGAGACTTTTATTTTGTAACCCCATCTACATTTTCATATTTTGAATAATTTCCACAAAGAGTAATTTCAAGCATTCATAACTTTTATCACTCTTGAACATGTATATTTCCTTATATCTGCTCATATATCATTAATTAAAATCATTTATGTGTATTTACCATTCTCAACTATTTTTAGAACCATGGGCAAGAAAATTATCTGTAAACTCAGACAAAAAAAAAGAAAAGAACAGAGAACAACAGCTAAAAAGATCATTATTGGTATGCTAGCCCCATTTATAGTCTCTTCCTGAATCTACTACAGACTTTAAATTTGCCTTCTTCTTTTATTAAAAGTTAGAGTACAGATTTAAGCCATGAATTGATATGACAAATAAATAAGAATAGACTTTTAAATCTTCCTTACTGAATTATTCCAAGATACTTTAAGGGAAATTCTAATTTGAAAAAGATTTTTGACTTCATATTTAAGAGGAAAGAATCACATTGATATAATAGCTTGTCTATCTGATTCTCAAGTACTTTGTAGTTATCCTTCCTTTCCTAGAATAATGTCCTGATATTTCATTTCCAAAAGGGAATAAATTTTTTGCTGTCTTGTGTTTTCAGTTTAAATATCCACAAAACTATTCAAGTTAGCTCTCTTTATAATATTCTGTTTCATCTTCATTAATTAGATTCATGATTTTGTGAAATGGGTTATATAAAATTAAAAACAAATAGCATTCAAATAAATTAATTCTACAAGAACTTACTAAGCTCCTATTATGGGCAAAGCATTGTGCTAGGTGCTTAGGATACAAAGGCAAAAGCAAACTTGTTGATTTCTAAAGGACCTCCTATTTTGGGGGGTAGGAGAAGGAGAAAGCATGGAATTTTGGAGGCAATAGGTTACAACACATATACAAACAAGGAAATAGAAAATAGATCAGCCAGGATCAAAGGATCACAGATCTAGAGATGAAAGAGAACATAACACGGTTAGTCTAGCCCCTTATTTTATAGATATGGAAACTGAGACCCAAGGTCACAAAAAGTAGAAAGGGATTATAGGATATGAACTCAGACTCCAGTGACAGTGCTCAAAAGTAATATGAAATAATCTCAAGGCAGAAAGTGCACTATCAACAAAGCTATTAAACAAAGTCTTTTTTTAAGGATCTTTTGAACCTGAGTTGTACTTAAAAGGAAGCTAAGCATGATAAAGGACTAGCATGAAAAGAGAGGGCATCCAAAGCAGAGAAGATCATCTATGCAAAGAGAAGCAGGCAGGAGGTTAAATGGTGCATCTCTCATGCCTGGAATGCTCTCCTTCCTCATATATCTATGTATTAACTTCCTTGTCTCTCTCTAAGACTCATCTCAAATTCCACCTTGCAGGAACACTTTCTTGACTCCCCCTACCTTGCCAGATTATTTCATTGTATCTTTCTTTTAATACCCATTTACATGTTGTCTCCCTCATTAGAATGTTAGGTCCTTAAAGTTAGAAACTATACTTTTCAAATATTTTCCCATTTCTTGGTATTTCTTGTGTTGTGTATTCTCTATAAAAATAATTGTTTGATGAATGCTTGTTAGCTGACTGATCAACCTACTGAAAGAGGTAGTAAACCAATTTGAGTTGCAAGAGAAAGTACACCAAGAAGAATAAGGTGAAATCTGACTGGAAAGAGAAGTGTGAGCCAAATTATAGGCTGAAGATCTCATATTTTTTGCAGAGGCAATAATTTTTTGCTGTCATATTGATTAATAATGATCAATGTTATTTAAATATTTTAAGCAGTGGTGATAAACTCAATTAGAATTGGGGATCACTAAACTATACAGAAGGATCCTTGCAGGCTGCACATTGACTTAGAAAACCATATTTTTATTCATTTTTTGTGTTTTATTGTATTTTTATTTTGTATGTTAGATATTTCCCAATTTCATTTCAATCTGGTTTGGGCTATACTTGGGAGTACTATGGGTGGCATGCCTTGTGCTTGATACCTCTAGTTTAGAGAATTACTTTTTTGGACTCAAAAGTATTCATTCAACAAGTAATTATTTTGTCAATTGTATGTAAAGCACTCTGCTAAGCATTGTGGAAAATAAAACTAAAACATAAATATTTCCTTCTAAAAGCTTGCATTCTCCTGGGATATACCTTATCCTTATAACTATATAAAAAAAAAAGGTGTTTTATCTATGTTAGGCCAGAGGTCACTCAGTCAATAAACATTTATTATTCAGTGCCTACTGTGTGGCAGGCACTATTTTAAATAGTGTTAATATAAATAGAAAATGGAATCATTACCCTCAAAAAGTTCACAATCAACTGAGAGAGACAATTTGAACAAATATGTACAAACAAGTTATATGCAGGCTAAATAATGGAGGGGTTAAAAGAGTAGAATTAAGAGAATTTGGGAAAGTCTTTGTGTAGAAGATAAGATTTTTGTCGGATTGTAACAAAAACCAGGAGGCAGATTTAAAGATGGAGAGAATCCAAGACCTGAGGGAGAGCCAGGAAAAAAAATGCCTGGAACCAAGAAATGGAATGTCACATTTGTTTAGTATTTACAGTTTAATGGGCACTATGCCAAGTACTTGAGATAGAAAGAATAGTAAAAGCATGGTTTATATTCCCAAAGAACTCAGAGTTTAATGGGAGAAGCAACATGCAAACAACAATGTACATACTAGATAGTACAGATAGATATAGACATAGATATATACAAATACACACATATATACATATACATATATAAAAGCAAACACACACACACACACACACACACACATATATATATATATGTGTGTATATATATATATATATATATATATATATATATATATATATATATATATATATATATATGTATATATACAGACCTATGTGGTGTATATAGATATAGATGAGAGGTAATATCAATGAAACATATTAGCAAACAGGTGAGAGTCAGGGGATCTGGAAAGACTTAAATAATTTCGAAAATTGATGACAAAAGCAGAGTGCTTGAGTACTGTCATTTTTGCAAATCAGACCAAACTTCTACCAAAAATTGAGAGTAAGCAACATTAAGATTCAGGTCAAAATCAGCACAATATTAAGTCCAGCCAGGAGCCAAGAGGTTAATTTAGCTGAAAAAGCTTCTCAGGATAGGAATAGGAAAATTATTTGAGCTCGGAAGTCTTTTCAAGTGAGGAATTAGAAAATTAATAGAGATGACTATGGGATCAAAAAAGTTTTTTGTCTGTTTTCCTATTGTTCTTGTCCTAACCATTCCTAGGAATTCCCATGTGTAAATATTAAAAGTACATGGGGAATATGGCTAGATCTTTTCAGATGAACACATGTGGATAATTACTAAAAAGTTGATGCAGAATTAGTAAAGTGAAAAAAAAAAAGTTAACTAGTGTTGTTAGATCAAGGACAGATATGGCCATAGGGGATTCCATCTGTATTTGTGCCACTTTTAGGGAAAAAGTAAGATTTCCACAGAGTTAAGGTGTTTCAAACTCATTATATCTTTTTCCTTATTCTAAATAGTTCCATGTACAAGGGAGGTACCAAAGAGATTACATGACTTGCCTTATTTCAAACAGCTAGGGACAGAATTAGTACTAAAATTTCTTTGCCAAAGCTTTCTCCATCACACTTATTACTTCTCTTATCTCCATTCTCTGCCTTTCCCCTTCATATTTTGTGGGGGCAAAAGAGAGAGAAAATGAGTATGTTCTAATTTAAAATGGGGAGACATAGTGCCAGAGATGTAGAATGTTGCATGGACTTTGAGACTATGTCATTATACAATTAAATTTATTTAAGTTGTTTTACTTTATTACAAGGGACCTCTCAAAAAGTTAAAGTAAACTATAAATTTTTGTAATATAAAAACAAAATATCAATTTTTTTTAAAAAAGAAAATGAAACAGAAATTTTAAAAATCATAGATGTAGGGTTAGTCAAGATTTTAGAGGTAACTGTGGCTAAGAGAAATTAAGTGCTTTTGTCTAAGATAACATATAGTAAATAACAAAAATGAAATTTGAGTTCAACTCTTAGTACAATGATGACTATGGAGTCATAATACTTGTGTTCAAATCTTACCTCAGATATTTTCTGTCATCTGTATGATCCTAGGGAAGTCACTCAATCTTTTTAACCCTTTGTTTCATCTTCTAAAAAATAAGTGGATGTTTGTGGCAGCCCTTTTTACAGTGGCAAGAAACTAGAAACTGAATGGATGCCCATCAATTGGAGAATGGCTGAATAAATTATGGTATATGAATGTTATAGAATATTATTGTTCTGTAAGAAATGACCAGCAGGATGATTTCAGAGACCCCTGAAGAGACTTACATAAACTGATGCTAAGTGAAATAAACAGAACCAGGAGATCATTATACACAGCAACAAAACTATATGATGATTAATTCTGATGGACGTGGTTCTCTTCAACAATGAGATGATTCAAACCAGTTCTAGCTGTCCAGTGATAAAGAAAACCAGCTACACCCAGAAAAAGAACTATGGGAAATGAGTGGGGACCACAACATAATATTATCACTCTTTTTGTTATTTACTTGCATTTTATTTTGCTTCTCTCTTTTTTCCCACTGGTTTGATTTGATTTATTTTTTGTGCAGCCCAATAATTTTATAAATATGTATGCATATATTGTATTTAACACATTTCTATTATGTTTGACATATATTGGACTGCTTGCCTTCTAAGGGAGAGCATGGGCAAAGGGAAAAAAAATTGGAACACAAGATTTTTCAAGGGCTAATGTTAAAGAATTGTCCATGCATATGTTTTGAAAAATAAAAAGCTTTAATAAAGAAAAAAAGGAAAAAAATAATAAAAAATGAGGGAGTTAGAGGAGATAGAGATGACCTCTGATGTCTCTTCCAGCTCTACACTAATGATCCTATCATTCTCTGACTCTGACCATTCTTTCCACCTTACCATGTTACTTTTCAGTCTGAACTTCTAAAAAAGATATTAACATGATTTCCCTAATGGTGTTATGTTAATGAAATTATGTAATATGTATTTGAATACATTATAATTTGTCATTTTCACTAATGCTGATTATGAATTCATAAATTAGAAAACTTGCCAAACATAAATGCCCCAAAAGACACCTGGTTGTAGGAGTCTATGGGAGGAAGCCTCTGAATTTAGTCATAATCATGGATTATTTTTCTGTCTGTCTATCTGTCTGTCTATATATGCATATGTCTCTGTATATAATGCATGTGTATTTCTAAAGCATTATACATAGGTGTATATATCTATGTACAACGTTAAGTGGATATAAGTATCTACATATCCGTATAATTCTAAAGATCTATTATACTTGTTTATATATTTAAACAAAAATATTACAAATAAATATTATAAATAAATACATATATATATATACAAAATATGTATTATATATATGTTTATATATATATATGTATGCAGATATGTATACATACATTTTCCTGATGACATTTCAGGAAAAAAAATACAATTTTTTTGTATGCATCTGGGAATAGTTCCTCAAGAAGATTCATTGACATATGAACAAAAACTATTGTAGAAAATCGGGATAGGAACTTTGTGAGTTCACTATTCGTCTTTGCTAATGGATCTTTTTTAATGCTATCCCCTCTTGACCTCATAAGAAGCCCCACAATTTCAAGGCTTGCCTCAGGTGATTGACTGGCTAGTGATGTTTATAAGATGAATTTTGAGTCTTGAAATATGTTGCAATCTGTTCTTCCCAAGGTCTTGTGTCACTTCCTGTTAGTAAGCTAGGGACTTGGGGGTTGGGGAGGTTAGTTTAACACTTTCAAGATCACAGGGCTTCTGTGAAGTTCCCTGAAGCAATAAATATATAAAATGATCTCTCTATATGCTAGAAGAGTTCATTTAAATTATTGCCAATAAGTTGGAGATAACAGCAGAGCTTTTATAGTGAAAAGGCAATAAATTAGACTGGTAGACATTGAAGATGTATTCTGTTGAAAAGCTAAATTATATGATTTTTTGTCTTTATTAATCTCAAAGTTTTCAAAATGCATTTTTGAAAGATAACTCAGGCAGAATGATTTAGCTGTCTTTATAATTCCTATACAAAAGAAATTTATTTAATGCAGAAACTATTTTTTAGATTTTTCATGAAATACCTATCACCTAGCACATAAGGAATATTTTAAAAATGTATTGAATCAGGATCCCAGAATGGTACTAGATCTGTTTGATCTTTTACATCTTATTTTTGTATCCTGCAGGAAATTTTTTTTCATTTTGTTTATTGACTTCCTTTTTTTTTTTTTTTTTTTTTTTTGTATTTCTAAAGCATGCAAACACAGTGCCCTTTAGCAATTCTTTTTGTGTTTACATTGAAGGAGAAAGAAGTAATTCTTCAAAAAAGTTTTTTAGATGCTCTTTAAAGCCCACAGGAATTTACTGACCTCTAGTTTGTATTGAAGTCCATTCCTTTCTTCCAGTCTTTCAAAGTTGTTGCAATTCTCTTATTGGATAATAAGAAACAGGTGGGCATGAGTCAAAGCTCATTAAGGTGAATTGCAAAGGCTTATATTTCTTTGTGGAACATTTAACTGGATATATTCATTCAAGGGAGCTATTAATGCTTAATGTGTTGGCAAATTACAGTTAATTATAAATTGATCCTGATAACTTAATGATAATAATCTTAGTGACTTTAAATCTATAAACTGTAGTCTTAATGAATTCAACAGTCATACCAATCATTAAATGCACACAGCACAGCAATCCATCTACCCTACTGCATTTCCAACAAACTGCAAAAGATAACTAGCCCAGATGCTCACAAATCACTTTTAATAGCAATCAGTGAGCAATTTGTCTTGTTTACTACTTTTAATGTGCAATGATTCTGTGCAAAATTTCAATGTTTCATATTCAGATTACCACAAAATATAAAACAAATTGATAATGACTTTAGGTAATGATTTGATTAGGACAATGAGGGACGTAAGTAAACACACCTTGCATGTAAGGATTTTTTGTTTTGGGAGATTTTTGGCAAAAACATTAAAGTGCTACTTTAAATTTGGAGATTTTAAATATTACCTCTGAAAGTAAATAAACAGGTACTCTTGAATCAACCAAACTTTCAACAACATAGTCAGATTGATTTTCTCCAATTAATCTTCTTCTGACTATATTTTAGCCTGATCAAAAATTTTCAGTGTTTCTATATTTCTCATGAGCTAAGAGTCCAAACCACTTAAACCATTTCTACTAATGTATTCTTCCTCTCCAACCTCCATCAAATCATGTAATGCTGTTGCAACAACTAGTTGAAAAATCTTCCATGGTTTATAGAAGACAATTGGGTTTAGAAGTAGAGAAGTGAAGAACCTATGAAAAACAAGAATAACTTGAAATAATAACTAACTGTAGGAAAACCTCCATATTTCATTCTACATACTGTTTAAAATACGATTGGCCACAGATCTGTCAAGGTCTGAAAGCATCTTCCTTTAAAATGAGTTTTTTTTAATTAAATTAAAAAATTAAAAATTTTAAAAATTCTCTCTATTTAGAATGTATTTTCCCATTAAAAATTATAACCAGAGTTTTCCAAACTTGCAAAGAGTTTACTTAGTCCATAACTCTTAGTACATCCTCATATTCCTTGCTCTTTTGTTCTTTTAACTCTCATCACTTGCTAAACTTCAGTCCTGGGTTACTCCCACAATCTTTCCCTTCCTCTCCTATATTCATGTTGATAATGGGCTAGAGAAATTCAGAGTTTTAATGACTGGTAACATCACAAATTCATGTGATCAAACTGCAATCAATATTTCGCCAAAGCAAAATAGTCCTTTTATTCTTTAGTGATTGATTCCCTATCTCGTTTCCTATTAAAAAACTATTGAAAATCTCCTTAAGCTTCCCATAACCCTCCTCCTGTTCTTGTTAGTTGAGGACTTCATCTCTTCCTTTACCAAGAAAGCCAGAGTCATTTAATGTACTCTTCTCTCAATATCTTCATCAAAAAAATTCTTTGACATATTGGTCTCCAAAAATGAAATGGTTCTCTTTAATTCTTTAGAGAACTAATACCCCTTCACATTCTCTTTTTTTTAGGTACCCTTCAGAAACTTTCACCTAGCCAATATGACCTTCCCCTCTTTTTATTCCATACACATGACACTCCATCCCTTGCCTCCCTGATAGTAGGGGCCATTTCATTCCTTGTATTTGTGTCCCCAGAGCCTAGCATATGATTGACAAATGATAGGCACCTAATGAATGCTTTTTGATGACATAACCAGAACTATAAGTAGCAATTGTGTGATCTTGGGCAAATAAAAAATACTGCAATCAGATCAACTTTGTAATTTGCTGCAAAAACAAATGATTAAATCAGTTTAGCAGAGAGTAGACCACAGGACATTGGACATAGTCTTTGCATGGTGGAGAGACCCCAAAACACAGGGAGAAAGAATGGTGAATACTGAGTTTAGAGAGAATGTCTCTAATTATTTAACAAATCCAATTAGTTAATTATTCTTGCTAACTAGGTCTTAAATTCAGATCATTCTACTCTTCTGAAGTATAAGCATTACCAAAATATAAATTTAATTTGTTCATATTCCCACTAAAATTATTTAAAATGTTTTAAATTCTGGAGTCTTAAGACAAAATCTTCCATTACCTTAGTTTGTGTGCGTGTGTGTGTGTGTGTGTATGTATGTGTGTCTGCGCATGAGTGCTTATTACTGAACAACAGTGTACTCAAAAAGATTAGGAAAAAAAAGAAAGAAAAGAAAGACCTGCGAGCCAAGATGGCAGAGTAAGTAATAAATTGTCATAACTCTCCCATAATCTTTTTCAAACAAATGTACAATAAATCCCCCAAACAAATCCTAGAATAGTAAAACCAGCAATAAGATAGGATGAAACAATCTTTCAGCCCAAGAAATCTAGAAGATTGATAGAAAGATATCTCCAGTAAAATGCAAACACAGACCAGGACAGGGAGTATCCCAGCAAGCCTCACCTCAGCAAATTGAGGTGATCCTGAATCCCTAAGCAGGGGAATTAAATACCAACTCCATGTAACTCAGCTTAACCAAGAAATAAGCAAACTCCAACTCTGAGAACTGCCATGTGCTTCAGCATAGCCCCAAGCAAAAAGATAGCCACCAAATCTATGGGTACCTGAGTAAACAGGGCAGCCACCAGCCCTATGGCTGCCTAAACTAACAGGACACTATTAGGCCCTAATATGTGAATTCAGTATAGCCCTGGGCAAATAGCCTCCAGTGAACAGACTAAGATGTGCTTCAATGTAGCCCTGGGGTAATAGAAAAACTTCAAGTATCTCAATACATGTTAGATACAAGTACTAAAATCTTAGATATGCACTAGACCCCCTACCTACTTCCAGCAGCTCCAGTCATTTTCTACCCCATATCTTCAGGGAAGCCTTATACACAAGTCTCAGAATGACATCAATGTAGTCCTAGGTAAACAGCCAGGTTTGCAGCCTCTGGTCCAAGAAGCCTGAGACAGTGCCTCCTATACTCCAGGAACAGAATTCAAATTTAAAAGAAATGAAAAAGGTAAAAATTAATTCAGAAAAAAGGAAACAAAAAACAAAACAAAACAAAAAAAAGAATCTGACCACTAAAAGTTGTGGTGACAGAAAGATCATGACACAAACTCATAAAAGGTCAATAAAAAAACCACCAATGGGCAAAGCCCCTCCCCCAAGATAAATGGGAAGTGTTCTCAAGCTGAGAAAGAACACATGGAAGAGTTCAAAAAGAAGTTTTAAAGTCATGTAAGAAAGATAAAAGAAAAATTGGGGAAAGAAATGAGAATGGTGCAAAAAAAATTATTAAAAAAGTTAGAAAATAACATATTAGAAAAAGAAAACAACTCAGTAAAAATACAATTGGCCAAATGGAAAAGGAAGTACAAAAGCTAATGAGAAAAACAACTCTTTTCAAGTTAAAATTGGACAAATGGAAGCTAATGACATTATGAGACAAGAAAAATAAATCATTTTTTTAAATGAAAAAATAGATGGAAACATAATACTTCATGGGGAAAAAAAGAACAAATGACTAAGGAAAGATAATGTCAGAATTAATGGATTATCTGACAGTCATAATTAAAAGGAGGACCTAGACAGGACTTTTTAAAAATTATCAAGGGAAATTGCCCTGATATCCTAGAGAACAAAATAGGCATTGAAAAAAAATCCACCACCAGGGGTAAAGCCAGGATGGCAGCATAAAAATCAGGAAACTGCTGGAACTCTCCCAGTTTCCTTTGAAAACCATATAAAACTAAGCCTCTGAATAGAGTCTGATGGAATGAAAACTGTTAGGATTACAAGGTGAGAACTCAGGTTGTCTGGACAGTTCTCTGGTTCAGAATTCACTCCTTTGGTTCGGGCCTTTGAAGGGAGTTTACACCTTTGATCTTCTGAGGTAGAGTTTACATGTTTAAAAGAAGTTTGCACCTTTAAGAAGCCTGAGTTAAAGAAGCTTTTAAGCCCCTGAGTTCTCACATTCCCCTTTAAAAGGAGCAAGTTCATTGGTTGAAGTATTTTCTCACAAGCTCTGGTGAGTTGTCACTACAATCTCTTCAAGGATAAAAGAAGACAACATTGGGCCCAGAGAAGGAGTCTACTCTAAGTCAGAGTTGGGATGGCTCTCTACAGGAAGAAGAGTCTGGCTGGTAGATTGAATTGAGACAGCAGATCTCCTCCTAGAGAGCTATCGGCTGTTTCTGGAGACAATCAGAACATTACAGAAAACACTCTTTAACTCAAGATAGACTGAAAAAACTTCAAAAAAGGTCAGTCTCACTGGGGTGAAAAGGGCGTTCAGCCCAGATCAAGCAGACTCTGGAAAAGTCCAGAAGAGGATCTTAATCATACCAAATCAGCAATTAAGACTCTTAGTGCTGGCTCAGTAAAGGAGCAAATCAGTGGGACAGCTTCCAATCCCAGCTCAGAAGGCACATTCTGGGAAATAAGGGTGTTTTTTTTTTAACAGGCAGGCAAAGCTGCCCTCTGCAAACACAAGGGGCCCCTGTGCTCAAAGCCAAGGCTCAGAGCTGCACGGGAAGCTTGGGACAATGCCGCCTTGACTACAGGAGCAGAGGTCCACCTTAAAAGTAAAAAAAAAAGAGGCAATGGGGGGCAGAACCAAGATGGCGGAGAAGATATAAGAGATTTTGTGAGCTCCCTTCTTCCCTCAATACCAATTAGTTAAATCAGCCTCAAAAATAACACTGGACTGATAGAAACTACAAGGATTGGAAGCACGACTTACCAGCTGAAGAGAATCTGGAGTTCCAACAGAAAAGTTTGGTTCCCAGGGGAGGAAGAAAAAAGGCCTGCACAGACAGGGTTAGGTGCTAGCACACTGCTCCAATCAAGCTGGGGGGAACTCTGGGATCAGAGAAGCCACTAAGATAGAAGAATCTGGCACAGGCTGTTACCTCTTCTCTGCTTATAAAACAGCAGTTCAGAAGAGAAATTAAGCCAATTTAAAATATAAAGCCAGACACCAGAATCACCCCAATCCTGAAGTGACCTAACAGATCTCGGCAAGGCTGTACAGCTGACTTCTGCTGTCCAGGGCTTCACCGTGGAGTAGTTAAGAACTTGAAAAGTGGGGACACAGCCCAAGGCAACATCTAACTCACATAGTGCCTGCCTTGGCTGGAGGCTGTGGAACTCAGTGGCGGAAGTCCCAGAGAAGCAGAACCTTTGAAATAGGGACTGTAGTTTCTGGGCAGACACATCCAGTTTGAGCGCAGGGGCTTTTCACATCAGCTGCTGATATCCATGCCCCATGGGACTCATTGGCTGGGCTTTGTGTCGCCTTTAGTGTTCAGTCTTAAACCTCAGGGAAGTCTCTAGGACACACAGCGGGGTCCTTCACTGGGCAACCCTCTCAGCTCAGCTGTACTAATCACCTCTGAGGCACTTCCAGGGAGGGGGAGGGGAACTCTCTCCAAGAGCTCTCTCTTAGCTCAGGCACAGGAGCCACTGCATCCATCCAGTCTGGGAGGAAGCTGATAAAGAAATAAATAAATAAACTTCTTACCACAAGAACAGACCCCAAAAGATTTTTTAAATATGAGTAAAAAGCTAAAGATACCTATTGATTCCTTCTACACAGAGAAAGAGCGGGTATCCAACCCCAA
This sequence comes from Sminthopsis crassicaudata, assembly GCF_048593235.1. Classification (NCBI taxonomy): domain Eukaryota; kingdom Metazoa; phylum Chordata; class Mammalia; order Dasyuromorphia; family Dasyuridae; genus Sminthopsis; species Sminthopsis crassicaudata. The sequence goes on from NC_133619.1 coordinate 451,518,773, forward strand.
GGAAGTTAATAGCAGAGAGTCAATAGATAACAGCCTAAAGGGGAACAATACCTGCCCCCCCATCACATAACTCTCTCCTAGAAGAGACTATTAAAAATTAAAAGAGTTTGAAGAAAAATGGGGAAAGGAAAGAGAAGCTATGATAGAGAATAACAACATTCTGAAATTTGAGTTGGAAAAAATAAAGAATCTACAGGAGATTCAGGGAAACAAAATTTGTGAAATAGAAAAGGTTAAAAAATCACAGGAAAGTAGGATTTCTGAATTGGAAAAAGAAAATAATTCTCTAAAAAAATTTAGGGAAATGGAAGAAAATTCAATAGAGCAAAACAATTCATTTAAAAACTCAATTGGGCATTTACAAAAAGAACTAAAAAATGTGAATGAAGAAAATAACTCATTAAAAATCAGGACTGAACAAATAGAAATGAATGATTCATTGAGAAACCAAGAATCAGTCAAACAAAACAAAAAAAAAAAATGAAAAACTGGAGAATAATGTCAAATACTTATTGGGAAAATCTATAGACCTGGAAAATAGATCTAGGAAAGATAATCTGAGGATCATTGGACTTCCTGAAAACTATGACCAAAAAAGTAGCCTAGATTCTATTTTACAGGAAATCATCAAAGAGAACTGTCCAGAGATGATAGAAACAGAAGGGAAAATAAGTATTGAAAGAATTCATAAAATACCTTCTGAAAAAGACCCTAAAAAAAGAACTACATGGAATATTGTGGCTAAGCTACAGAGCTACCAAACAAAGAAAAAAATATTGCAGGCAGCTAGGAAAAAAAAAACAATTCAAATATCAAGGTGCCACAATAAGGGTCATTCAAAATCTGGCTGCCTCCACATTAAGAGATCGAAGGGCCTGGAACCTGATATTCTGAAAGGCAAAAGATCAAGGATTGTGACCAAGAATAAACTACCCAGCTAAGTTTAGCATTTTCTTCCATGGAAGAAGATGGTCATTTAATGAAACAGAGGAATTCCATTTGTTTTTAAGAAAAAAAAACAAAAAAAAAAAAAAAAACAGACAAACAAAAAATTTGATCTACATCCACAAGACTGAAGAGAAACAGAAAAAGGTAAAAAGAACTCTTGAGAACTGTATCTCTGATGTGGGTTTACAGAAAGTCCTCATGGATAATTTGATTTTACTGATATAAAAAAAAAAGAGTAGGGGGTGTATCAGAAAAAGGGGAAGGAGTGATAAAAAGAGGGAAACTACATCCTAGGAAGAGGCATGGAAAATCTAGCACATCTGAGGGAATTTAGAGAGTGGGAGAAATATTGTGTGAATCTTACTCTCATAAGAGTAGGCTCAAAGAGTAAATAATTGACATATTTGTTTTTCAGAGAATTCTCTCTCACCTCATTAAAAGGGGGATAGGAAAAGGGAAAAGGGAAAGGGGAATAAGGGAAGGGACTTGGAAGGAGGGGGGAGGGATACTAAAAAAGGGAGGGCTGTGCGTCACAAGTGGGGTCTATAAATTAAATATTGGGAAAGGGGTTCAAGGGAGTCAAGGGAAAAAGTATAATCTGGGGGTAATATGATGGCAGAAAATAAAGAATTAGTAATTTTAACTGTAAATATGAATGGGATGAACTCTCCCATCAAATGGAGACGGATAGGAGACTGGATCAAAAGTCAGAACCCTACAATATGGAAAACACACTTAAAGCAGGGAGATACATACAGAGTAAAGGTAAAAGGTTGGAGCAGAATCTATTATGCTTCAGGTAAAGCCAAAAAAGCAGGGGTAGCTTTCCTTATCTCAGATCAAGCAAAAGCAGAAGTTGATTTAATTAAAAGAGATAAGGAAGGAAACTATATCCTGCTAAAAGGTAGCATAAACAATGAAGCCATATCAATACTAAACATATATGCACCAAGTGGTATAGCATAATATTTACTAAAGGAAAAGTTAAGAGCGTTGCAAGAAGAAATAGACAGTAAAACTATAATAGTGGGAGATCTCAACCTTGCACTCTCAGATTTAGACAAATCAAACTACAAAACAAATAAGAAAGAAATTAAAAAAGTAAAGAGATCATTAGAAAAATTAGGTATAATAGACCTTTGGAGAAAACTGAATGGCGATAGAAAAGAATACACTTTCTTCTCAGCAGTTCATGGATCCTATAAAAAGATCGACCATATATTAGGACATAAAGATCTCAAAATTAAATGTAGGAAGGCAGAAATAATAAATGCCTTCTTCTCAAATCACAATGTAATAAAAGCTACATTCAGTAAGAAGTTAGGGGTAAATAGACCAAAAAGTAATTGGAAAATGAATAATCTCACCTTAAAGAATGACTGGGTGAAACAGCAAATTATAGAAACAATTAATAATTTCACCCAAGATAATGACAATGATGAGAAATCATACCAAAATCTGTGGGATGCAGCTAAAGCGGTAATAAGGGGAAATTTTATATCTTTAGAGGCTTATTTAAACAAAATAGAGAAAGAGAAGATTAACGAATTGGGCCTGCAACTTAAAAAGCTAGAAAAAAGACCAAAGTAAAAGCCCCCAACCCAAAATCAAACTTGAAATACAAAAATTAAAAGAAGAACTCAATAATATTGAAAAAAAAAACAACAACTATTGAATTAATAAATAAAACCAAGAGTTGGTTTTATGAAAAAGCCAATAAAATAGATAAACCTTTGGTAAATCGGATCAGAAAAAGGAAAGAGAAAAATCAAATTATTAGAGTTACAAATGAAAAGAGGCATCTTTCCACCAATGAAGAGGAAATTAGAGAAATAATGAGTTACTTTGCCCAACTTTATGCCAATAAATTTCATAACTTAAGTAAAATGGATCACTACCTCCAAAAATATACGCTTCCTACATTAACAGAGGAGGAAGTATATTGCTATTAATCAACTCCCCAGGAAAAAATCCCCAGGACCAGATGGATTTACATGTGAATTCTATCAAACATTTAAAGAACAATTAGCCCCAATGTTATATAAACTATTTGAAAAAATAGGGGATGAGGGAGTCCTACCAAATTCCTTTTTATGACACCTAAACCAGGTAGATCGAAAACTGAGAAAGAAAATTATAGACCAATTTCTTTAATGAATATTGATGCTAAAATCTTACATAAGATATTAGCAAAAAGACTTCAGAAAATCATCCCCAGGATAATACACTATGATCAAGTAGGATTCATACCAGGAATGCAGGGCTGGTTTAATATTAGGAAAGTTATTAGTATAATTGACCATATTAATAATCAAATTAATAAAAACCAGATGACTATCTCAATAGATGCAGAAAAAGCATTTGATAAAATGCAACATCCATTCCTACTAAAAACGCTTGAGAGTATAGGAATAAATGGATTATTCCTTAGAATAATCAGGAGCATATATTTACTACCGTCAGTAAGCATAATATGCAATAGAAATAAACTGGAACCTTTCCCAGTAAGATCAGGAGTGAAACAAGGTTGCCCACTATCACCATTACTATTCAATATAGTACTAGAAACGCTAGCCTCGGAAATAAAAGCCAAGAAAGAGATTCAAGGAATTAGAGTAGGAAATGAGGAAATCAAACTATCACTCTTTGCACATGACATGATGGTATACTTAGAGAACCCCAAAGACTCTGCTAAAAAGCTATTAGAAATAATTCAGAATTTTAGCAAAGTTGCAGGATACAAAATAAATCCACATAAATCCTCAGCATTTTTATATATCACCAACAAAATGCAACATCAAGAGATACAAAGAGAAATCCCATTCCAAACAAATGTTGAGAGTATAAAATATTTGGGAATCCATCTACCAAAGAATAGTCAGGAATGATTTGAGCAAAATTATGAAACACTTGCCACAAAAATAAAGTCAAAATTAAATAATTGGAAAGCCATTCAGTGCTCTTGGATAGGCCGAGCAAATATAATAAAGATGACAATACTCCCCACACTAATCTATTTATTTAGTGCTATACCAATCAGACTCCCAAGAAACTATTTTAATGACCTAGAAAAAATAACAACAAAATTCATATGGAAGAATAAAAGGTCAAAAATTGCAAGGGACCTAATGAAAAAAAATCAGATGAAGGTGGTCTAGGTGTACCTGATCTAAAGCTATATTATATAGCAGCAGTCACCAAAACCATTTGGTATTGGCTAAGAAATAGACCGGTTGATCAGTGGAACAGATTGGATACAAAGGACAAAAAAGGGTACATCTATAGCAATCTAATCTTTGACAAACCCAAAGATACCAACATTAGGGATAAAAATTAATTATTTGGAAAAAAATGTTGGGAAAATTGGAAATTAGTATGGCAGAAATTAGATATGGATCCACACTTAACACCATATACCAAGATAAGATCAAAATGGGTCCATGATTTAGGCATAAAGAATGAGATCATAAATAAATTAGAGGAACAGAGAATAGTCTACCTCTCAGGAAGGAATTTATGACCAGAGGAGAACTAGAGATCATTATTGCTCACAAGATAGAAGATTTTGATTACATCCAACTAAAAAGTTTCTGTACAAACAATACTAATGCAAACAAGATTAGAAGGGATGTAACGAATTGGGAAAATATTTTTAAAGTTAAAGGTTCTGATAAAGGCCTCATTTCCAAAATATATAGAGAATTCGCCCCAATTTATAAGAAATCAAACCATTCTCCAATTGATAAATGGTCAAAGGATATGAACAGACAATTCTCAGGTGATGAAATTGAAATTATATCCACTCATATGAAAGAGAGTTCCAAATCACTACTGATCAGAGAAATGCAAATTAAGACAACTCTGAGATACTACTACACACCTCTCAGATTGGCTGAGATAACAAGAACAAATAATGATGAATGTTGGAGGGGATGTGGGAAAACTGGGACACTGATGCATTGGTGGTGGAGTTGTGAAAGAATCCAACCATTCTGGAGAGAAATTTGGAAGTATGCCCAAAATGTTATCAAACTGTGCATACCCTTTGATCTAGCATTGCTGTTATTGGGCTTATATCCCAAAGAAAAACTGAGGAGGGGAAAGGGACCTGCATGTGCCAAAATGTTTGTGGCAGCTAGAAACTGGAAGATGAATGGAAGTCCATCAATTGTAGAATGGTTGGGTAAATTATGGTATATGAAGGTTATCGAATATTATTGCTCTGCAAGAAATGACCAGCAGGAGGAATACAGAGAGGCTTGGAGAGACTTACATCAACTGATGCTGAGTGAAATGAATAGAACCAGAAGATTGCTGTACACTTCAAAGCTATATGAAGATGTATTCTGATGGAAGTGGATATCTTCAACATAAAGACCATCCAACTCACTTCTAGTTGATCAATGATGGACAGAAACAACTACACCCAGAGAAGGAACACTGGGAAGTGAATGTAAATTGTTAGCATTACTGTCTATCTACCCAGGTTACTTATACCTTCAGAATCTAATACTTAACGTGCAATAAGAAAATTGGAGTTACACACATATATTTTAATCTAGGTTATATTGTAACACATATAAAATGTATGGGATTGCCTGTCATCAAGGGGAGGGAGTAGAGGGAGGGAGGGGATAATTTGGAAAAATGAATACAAGGGATAATGTTATAAAAAATTACTCATGCATATATACTTTCAAAAAATTATAAATAAAATTTTAAAAAAAATTTAAAAAATTAAAAAAAAGAGGCAATACCAAAAGGAAAGAAAATGAGCAAGAAACAGAAAAGACCGTAGAAAACTAAAAAAAAAAAAAAACACAAACTCAGACAAGGACAGAATGTTCAAAGAAGAAATCTCAAAAAGTAAGATAAATTGGCCTCAAGCCCAAAGAAGCTTTTAGGAAATGCTCATAAAAGAATTCAAAAGGCAAATAAGAAGAAAATATGAGAAAAGAAATGATAACTATGCATGAGGGAGTCAACAGTTTGTAAAAGGAAGAGAAAAATTGTAACAACTATTTACACCTAAACAACTATTTAAACAGCAGAATAAATCAAATGGAAAAAGAGACACAAAAGATAACGGAAGCAAACCACATGTTAAAAGCTAGAACAGGTCAAATGCAAGCTAATGACTTTGTGAGACAGCAAGAATCAGTCAAAAAAACTAAAAAGAATGAAAAATGGAAGAAAATAGGAAATATCTCATTGGCAAAAATAGCCAACCTGGAATAGATCCAGAAGAGACAATTTAAAAATTATTGGCCTACCTGAATTACATGATCAAAAAAGTAAAAATTCCCCACATTAACTGAAGAGAAAATAAAATACTCAAATAGTCCCATTTTAGAAAAAGAAATTTAACAAGCCGTTAATAAACTCTCTCAGAAAAAAAAAATTCCAGAACCTGACGGATTCACAAGTGAATTCTACCAAATGTTTAAAGAACAAGAAATTCCAAAAATATATAAACTATTTGGAAAAATAGATAAAGAAGGAGTATTGCCAAATTCTTTCCATGACACAAATTTTGTACTGATACCTAAACCAGGAAGGGCTAAAACAGAGAAAGAAAATTACAGAGCAATCTCCCAAATGAATATTGATGCAAAATTTTTAAATGAAATATTAGCAAAAATTAGCAACTTATCACCAGGATAATACAATATGACCAAGTAGGATTTATACCAGGAATGCAGGATTGGTTTAATATTAAGAAAACTATTACTATAATTAACAATATCAATAGGAAAACAAATAAATCATTTGATAATCTCAATAGATACAGAAAAAAATTCCTATTAAAATACTAGAGAGCCTAGGAATAAAGGGAGCTTTCCTTAGTATCTATCTAAAACCTTCAGCAAGTATTATGTGTAATAGAGAGAAGCTGGATGCATTCCCAATAAGATCAGGGATAAAACAAGTATGCCCATTATTACCACAATTTTTTTTTTAATTTTAATAGTTTTTATTTACCAAATATATGCATGGGTAATTTTACAACATTGACAATTGCCAAACCTTTTGTTCTAGTTTTTCCCCTTCTTCTCCCCCCGCATCAAGATGCCATGTTGACCAATATATGTTAAATATGTTAAAGTATAAATTAAATACAATATGTGTATACATGTCCAAACAGTTGTTTTGCTATACAAAAGGAATCAGACTTTGAAATAGTGTACAATTAGCCTGTGAAGGAAATCCAAAATGCAGACAGACAAAAATAGAGGGATTGGTTCATAGTCATCTCCCAGAGTTCTTTCGCTGGGTATAGCTGGTTCAGTTCATTACTGCTATATTGGAACTGATTTGGTTCATCTCATTGTTGAAAATGGCCACATCCATCAGAATTGATCATCATATAGTATTGTTGAAGTATACAACGTCCCCTCCAACATTGCGCATTATCTTTCCCTGTCATTCTAGTCAATCTGACAGGTATCACCACTATTATTCAACATTGTACTAGTAATGTTGGCTTTAGCAATAAGAAAATAAAAAGAAATTAAAGAATTAATCTCTCTCTTTGCAGGTGATATAATGATATACTTAGAGAATTTTAGAAAATCATTCCAAAACCTACCAGAAACAATTCACAGCTTTAACAAAGTTGCAGATATAACATAAACCCACACAAATCATCATCATTGCTTTAAATTACTGACAAAACACAGCAGGGAGAGATAGAAAGAAAAATTCCATTTAAAATTATTGTAAATAAAATAAAATACTTGGGGATTGATCTTCCAAGACAAACCAAAAAACTATATTACACAATTACAAAATACTTCTCTCACAAATAAAATCAGATCTAAACAACTGGAAAAATATCAGTTGTTCATGGGTAAGCCCAGTTAATATAATAAAAATGACAATTCTGCATAATTTGTTCTACTTGTTCATTGCCATATCAATCAAAATGCCAAAAATTATTTTGTAAAACCAGGGAAAATAATAACAAAATTAATCTGGAAAAACAGAAGGTCAAGAATAACAAGGGGATTTGTGGGAAAAAAAAAAACAAAGGATGGTGGCTTAGCATTACCAAACCCAAACTGTATTATAAAACAGCAGTAATAAAAAATATTTGCTTCTGCTAAGAAATAGAGTGGTGTATCAGTGGAACCTATTAGATATACATGACAAAATAATCAAAACCTATAGTAATCTAGCATTTGATAAACTCCCAAACTTCAGCTTCTGGAGTAAGAATTCACTATTTGACAACAGTTGCTATGAAAATTGGAAAATAATGTCAGACACTTGGCATAGACCTACATCTCACACCCCATACCAAAATAAGGTCAAAATGGTTACATGATTTGGGTATAAAGGATGATACCATGCACAAATTAAAGACATCAAGTGATAATTTATCTATCAGATATTTGGAGAACAGAGGAATTTATGACCAAAGAACACCTAGAGAACATTAGCAAAATGGAAACTTTTATTACACTAAATTAAAAGGTTTTACACAAACAAAGTCAACAGAAACAAGATTAAAAGGGAATTACAAAACTGGGGAAACATCTTTACAGCATGTATTTCTGATAAATGTCTTATTTCTAAATCTATATAAAGAATTATGTCAAATTTATAAGAATACAAGTCATTTCTCAGTTGATAAATGGTCACAGTGTATGAACAGACAATTTTCAATTAAAGAAATTAAGGCTTTTTATAGTCATATGCAAAAATGCTCTAAATCACTATTGATTAAAGAAATGCAAACTAAAATAGCTCTAAAGTACTACTTCACACCTTGTATATTGGCTAAGATGGCAGGAAAAGATAATGATAAATGTTGGAGGGAGTATGGGAAAACTGGGACACTAATGCATTGTAGATGGAGTTGTGAAAGATTCAACTATTCTGGAGAGCAATCTGGAACTATGGTCAAAGAGCTATAAAACTCTGCATATCCTTTGACATAGCAGTGCCATTTCTATGTCTATATCCCACAAAAATCATTATGGAGTGAAAATGATACACATGTGCAAAAATGGTTGTAGTAGTTCTTTTTGTGGTAGCAAAGAATTGGAAAAGGAGTGCATGCCCATCAATTGTGGAATGGCTGAAAAAGCTGCAGTATATGAAGGTAATTGAATATTATTGTTCTACAAAAATGATGAACAAGCTTATTATAGAACAGCCTGGGAAGATCTGCATAAACTGATGCTGAGCGAAACAAACAGAACTGGGAATACATTGTACACAATAACAGCACAAATGTGTGATGTTCAGCTATGAAAGACTTGGTTCTTCTTAGCAGTTCAGTGATCCAAAGTAATCCCAATAGATTTTGGACAGAAAATGCCATCTGCATACAGAAAAAGATCTAAGAAGACAATGTAAATCAATACATGTAATTTTCACATTTTTTTTTATTGCTTCCATTGTTTTTCCCTTTTGCTCAGATTTCTCTTTCTCAACATGATTCATAAAGCAATTTGTATTAAAAATAAATACTTATTACAACTTTAAAAATCCACCAATCACCTAAGGAAAAGTAATCCAAAATAAAAACTCCAAGAAACAGTAAAATTACAGAAATCTGGTCAAGGAAGATACTACAAGTGGCCAGAAAGAAACAATTTAAACATTGGGGAATCATACTCATGATTATACAGTACTTAGCAAATGTGGCACTGAAGGATTAGAGGTCACTAAATATGATGTTCTGGAAAACAAAGGAATTAGGATTACAATCATCAATCATCTACACAAAAAAAAAATAAACATAATAATTAAAAGGAGAAATAGTGATTCAATAAAATAGAAGAATTTCAAATTTTCATAAGGAGAAGACAGAATTGAACACACACACACACACACACAATTAATCTCCAAAATCAAGACCTAAGAGAAGAATACATAGACAAAAAGGGAAAAGAAAGCATAAGATATTTAATAGAGTTGAATTATTCACATTCCTACACAGGAAGATGGTACTTGTAATTCTTAAAAATTATAGCACTAACAATTCAGATAGAAGGAATATACATAGATGGAGGAAACAAATATTGGATGAATTTAAGGAACTGACATAAAACATTATTAAGGGATGAGAAAGAGGAGTACAATGGGTACAGAAGGAAAGGAAAGATAGAATGGGGCTAATAAAAAGGTATGTAAAATCTATTACAATGGAGAGAAAATAGGACAATGGATGTTGGGCATCACTTGAATGTTACTCTCGTTACTATTGCCTCAAAACAAGAATAATATATAAAATATATTGTTTATGAAAATCTTTCTTACCTCATAGGAATGCAACAGAAAAAGAGCTTAAGTATATGGTGGGACCAACAAAAGAGAGAGCAGACTGGGGGATGTAGTAAGCAGAAGCAAAACACTGCTAAGGAGAGAAATAGTAAAAGGAGAGAGAAAACAAACAGAAGGAAAAATTGGATGGAAGGAAATACACAGGTAATAATCCTAATTGTGAATGTGAATGGGATCAACTCTCCCATAAAATGGAAGTGGAGAACAGAGAGGATCAAAACCCCAAATCCTATAGAATATGTTGTTTTTAAGCACAGTGGAAGCAGAAGGATACACACAGAGTATATGTAAAAAGCTGGAGCAGAATATATTATGCTTCAGCTAAGGTAAAAAAAAATAGCAAAGGTAACAATATTGATCTCAGGAAAAGCAAAAAATAAAAACAATTAAAATAGATAAAGAAGGCAACTATATCTTGCTGAAAGGTAATATGGACAATATACGAATATCAATACTAAAAATATATGAACCAAGTGGTATAGCATCCAAACTTTTTATTAAAGCTTTTTTTTTTTTTTTTTTTTTTTTTTTTTCCCAAAACATATGCATGGAAAATTCTTTGACATTAAACTTTACCGGGGCAGCTAGGTGGCGCAGTGGATAGAGCACCAGCCCTGAATTCAGGAGGACCCGAGTTCAAATCTGATCTCAGACACTTAATACTTCCTAGCTGTGTGATCCTGGGCAAGTCAGGGAAAAAAAAAAAAAAAAACAACAACTTTGCAAAACCTTGTATTCCACTGTATCTCCCCTTCCATCACCTCTTCCGCTATATAGCAAGTAGTCCAAGGTAGATTAAACATGGTAGAAATATATATTAATTACATAGATATAGAATTATCTTCCTGCAAAACAAAAATCAGATCAAGAAGAAAAAAATGAGAAAGAAAGAAAATAAAAGGCAAGAAAACAACAACAAAAAGAGAGAGAATGTTATGTTTTGAACCACACTCAGTACCCACAATCCTCTCTCTAGGTTAGATGGTTCTCCTCATCCCAATACCATTGGAACTGGTCTGAATCATCTTATTGTTGAAGAGAACCACATCCATCAGCATTGATTATTGTATAATATTGTTGTTGCTCTATATCATGGGTTCTCAAACTACAGCCTGCGGGCCAGATGTGGCCCATTGAGGACGTTTATGTGGCCCACCGGGTTATGGCAAATGGGCTGAGGGGTGGAGACAGAGTGTGAATTTTTATTTTTACTATAGTCCTGCCCTGGAACAGTCTGAGGGACAGTGAACTGGCCCCCTATTTAAAAAGTTTGAGGATCACTGCTCTATATAATGATGATCTTGGTCTGCTCATTTCACTTACTATCAGTTCATGTAAGTCTCTCCAGGTCTTTTTGAAACCCTGCTGATCATTTCTTACAGAACAATAATATTCCATAACATTCATATACCATAACATATTCAGCCATTTTCCAACTGTTGGGCATCCATTCAGTTTCCAGTTTTTTTGCTGCCACAGAATGTTTTTGCATGTGTGGGTCCCTTCCCCTTCTTCTTTTAAGATTTCTTTTGGATATAAGCCCAGTAGAAACACTGCTGGATCGAAGGATATGCAGTTTGATAACTCTTTGGTCATAGTTCCAAATTGCTCTCCAGAATGTTGGCTCCCTTAATAATTCTTACAACAATATTTTAGTGTCACTGTTTTCCCAAATCCCCTCCAACATTCATCATTATTTTTCCTGTCATCTTAACCAATCTGAGAGGTCTATAGTGGTATCTCAGAATTGTCTTAATTTGCATTTCTCTGATCAATAATGACTTAGAGCACCTTTTCATATGAATAGAAATGGTTTCAATTTCTTAATCTGAAAATTGTCTGTCCAAATCCTTTGATAATTTATCAAGAGGAGAATGGCTTAAATTCTTATAAATTTGAGTCAATTCTCTATATATTTTAGAAATGAGGTCTTTATTAGAACCTTTAATGTAATATGCTTTCCCAGTTTATTGCTTCCTTTCTAATATTGTCTGCATTAGTTTTGTTTGTAATTTTTTATCTTAATATAATCAAAATTATCTATTGTGTGATCAATAATAATCTCCAGTTCTTCTTTGATCACAAATTCCTTTCTTCTCTACAAATCTGAAAGACAAACTCTTCTATACTCTTCTAATTTGTTTATATTATCATTCTTTATATCTAGATCATGAACCCATTTTGTCCTTATATGGTGTTAGATCTGGGTTAATGCCTAATTTCTACCATCCTACTTTCCAAATTTCCCAGAAGTTTGTGTCAAATAGTAAATTCTTGTTCCAAAAATGGGGTCTTTGGGTTTGTTGAATACTAGATTACTAGTTTTTTACTATTTTATCCTGTGAACCTAACCTATCCCACTGATCACCTACTCTATTTCTTAGCCAGTACCCAATAGTTTTAATGACTGCTGCTTTAAATACAGTTTTAGATGTGGTGCAGTTAGTCCACCTTCACTTGCATATTTTTCATTAATTCCCTTGAAAATCTTGACCTTTTGTTCTTCCACATGAACTTTGTTATTATTTTTTCTAGATCTGTAAAATAATTTTTTGGAAGTTTGATTGGTATAGCACTAGATAAAGTAGATCAATTTAGGCAGTCTTGTCATTTTTATTATATTTGCTCGACCTATCCAAGAGCACTTGATATTTTTCCAATTGTTTGGATCTGACTATATTCGTGTAGAAAGTGTTTGGTAATTGTGTTCTTATATTTTTCTGACTTTGCATTGAGAGGTAGTTTCCCAGAGATGTTATATTATCAACAGTTATTTTAAATGGAATTTCACTTTGTATCTCTTACTGCCAGATTTTGTTGGCAATATATAAAAATGTTGATGATGTATGTGGATTTATTTTATATTGTGTAACTTTGATAAACTTGTGGATTGTTTCTAGAAGGTTTTTTAGTTGATTCTCTAGGATTCTCTAAGTATAAAATCATATTATCTGCAAAGAATGACAATTAGATTCCCTAATTACATACCATAATTTCTTTCATTTTAATTTTTTTCTTCTCTTCTTGATAAAGCTAACATTTCTAATACAATATTGAATAATAATGGTGATAATACACAGCCTTATTTCAAGTCTTATCTTATTGCCAATTGTTTTAGTGTGTCCCCATTATATATGATGCTTGCTGGTGGTTGTAAATAGATGCTACTGGTCATTTTAAGGAAAAGTCTATTTATTCCTATACTCTCTCGTGTTTTTAATAGGAATGAGTGTTGGATTTTATCAATTGCTTTTTCTGCATCCATTGAGATAATCATATGTTTTTTGTTATATGTTTTTTTTATTTTTTTATTTTTGTTTTTGCTCATTGATATAGTCAATTATTCTAATAATTTTCTTAATATTGAACCAGCCCTGCATTCTTGGTAGAAATCCTACTTGGTCTTGTGTGGTATTATCCTGGGGATAACTTTCTGTGATCTCTTTGCTTATATATTATTTAAGATTTTGGTGTGAATATTCATTAGGGAAAGTATTCTATCATTTTCTTTGTCTATTTTCATCCTACCTAGTTTAGATATCAGTATCATGTCTGTGTCATAAATAGAATTTGGCAGTAATCCTTCTTTTGCTATTTTTTCAAATGGTTTTTATAGTATTGGAGTTAATCACTCTTCTTTTTTCTTTTTTCTTTTCCTTTTTTATACTTGATATTATAATTATAACTTTTTTTTTGACATAGGCATGAGTAATTTTTTTTTGCAACATTATCCCTTGCACTCATTTCTATTCTGAATTTTCCCTCCTTCCCTCCATCCCCTTCCCTAGATGGCAGGCAGTCCCATACATGTTAAATGTGTTAGAGTATAACCTAGATACAATATATGTGTGCAGAACCGAATTTCTTATTGCACAGGAAGAATTGGATTCAGAAGGTAAAAACAACCTGGGAAGAAAAATAAAAATGCATACAGTTTATACTCATTTCCCAGTGTTCCTTCTCTGGGTGTAGCTGATTCTGTCCATCATTGATCTATTGGAACTGAATTAGATCTTCTCTTTGTCAAAGATATCCACTTCCATCAGAATAATCCTCATACAGTATCGTTGTTGAAGTGTATAATGATCTCCTGGTTCTGCTCATTTCACTCAGCATCAGTTCATGTAAGTTTCTCCAAGCCTCTCTGTATTCATCTTGCTAGTCATTTCTTACAGAAGAATAATATTCCATTTATCAATTGGAGAATGGCTTGATTTCTTATAAATTAAAGTCAATTCTCTGTACATTTTGGAGATGAGGCTTTTATCAGAACCTTTAACTGTAAAAATGTTTTCCCAATTTGTTACTTCCCTTCTAATCTTGTTTGCATTAGTTTTGTTTGTGCAAAAACTTTTTAATTTGATGTAATCAAAATTTTCTATTTTGTGATCAATAATGGGTATAATTCCAGATTGCTCTCCAGAATGGTTGGATTCTTTCACAACTCTACCAACAATGTATCTGTGTCCCGGTTTTCCCATAGCCCCTCCAACATTCATCATTATTTTTTCCTGTCATCTTAGCAAATCTGACAGGTGTGTAGTGGTATCTCAGAGTTGTCTTAATTTGCATTTCTCTGATCAATAGTGATTTTGAACACTCTTTTATATGAGGGGAAATAGTTTCAATTTCATCATCTGAAAATTGTCTCTAGTTCTCCTTTGGTCACAAATTCCTTCCTCCTCTACAAGTCTGAGAGGTAAACTATCCTATGTTTCTCTAATTTATTTATGATCTAGTTCTTTATAAATCATGGACCTATTTTGAACTTATCTTGGTATGTGGTGCTAAATGTGGGTCAATGCCCACTAATTTCTGCCATACTAATTTACAGTTTTCCCAGCAGTTTTTGTCAAATAATGAATTCTTATCCCTAAATTTGGCTTCTTTGAGTTTGTCAAACACTAGATTGCGACAGTTGTTCAGTATTTTTTCCTGTGAACCTAATCTATTCCACTGATCAACTAGTCTATTTCTTAGCTAATATCAAATGGTTTTGATGACTGCTGCTTTATAAAATAGTTTTAGATCAGGTACAGCTAGGCCACCTTCATTTGATTTTTTTTTCATTAGTTCCTTTGAAATTCTCAGCCTTTCATTCTTCCATATGAATTTTGTTGTTACTTTTTTTAGTTTATTAAAATAGTTTCCGGGGAGTCTGATTGTTATAATACTAAATAAATAGATTAGTTTAGGAAGTATTGTCATCTTTATTATAATCGCTCAGCCTATCCAAGAGCACTTAATGTCTTTCCAATTAGATAGATTCCCAAATATGTTATGCTATCGACAGTTATTTTGAATGGGATTTCTCTTTGTATCTCTTGCTGTTGGATTTTGTTGTGGTGTATAAAAATGCTGAGGATTTATGTGGATTTATTTTTTATCCAGCAACTTTGATAAAGTTGTGGATTATTTCTAATAGCTTTTTATAAGGATCTCTGGGGTTCTCTAAGTATACCATTATATCATCTGTAAAGAGTGATAGTTTGATTTCCTAATTACCTACTCTAATTCCATTAATCTCTTTCTCGACTCTTATTGCTGAGGCTAGCATTTCTAATACAATATTGAATAGTAATGGTGATAGTGTGCAACCTTGTTTCATCCCTGATTTTATTGGAAAAGGTTCCAGTTTATCCCCATTACATATGATACTTACTTATAGTTTTAAATCTATACTCCTGACTATTATAAGGAACAGTCCTTTTATTGCTAAACTCTCAAGTGTTTTTTAGTAGGAATAGATGTTGGATTTTATCAAATGCTTTTTCTGCATCTATTGAGATAATCATATGTTTCTTGTTAATTTGATTAGTAATCTGGTCAATTTTACTGATAGTTTTCCTAATATTAAACTACTCCTGCCTTCCTTATATAAATCCTACTTGATCATGGTGTATTATCCTGGGGATGATTTTCTGTAGTCTTTTTGCTAATATCTTATTTAAGATTTTAACATCAATATTCATTAAGGAGATTGGTCTATAGTTTTCTTTCTCAGTTTTCACCCTAACTGGTTTAGGTATCAGTACCATATCTGTGTCATAAAAGGAGTTTGGTCTCCTTCATTCCCTATTTTTTCAACTAGTTTATATAACATTGGGGCTACTTGTTCTTTAAATGTTTGGTAGAATTCACATGTAAATCCATCTGGCCATGGGGATTTTTTCTTAGGGAGTTGATTACTACCTTCTTCTATTTCTTTTTCTGAAATGGGACTATTTCAGCAATTTACTTCCTCCTCTTAATCTGGGAAGCTTATATTTTTGGGGATAGTCATCCATTTCATTTAAGTTATCAAATTTTTTGGCATAAAGTTGGGCAAAGTAACTCATTATTGCTCTAATTTCCTCTTCATTGGTGGAGAGTTCCCACTTTTCATTTTTTTTTTAATTTCTCTCTTTTTTTTTTTAATTTTTATTTTATTTTATAATTATAACATTTTTTGACAGTACATATGCATGGGTAATTTTTTACAACATTATCCCTTGCACTTACTTTTATTCAGATTTTTTCCCTTCCTCCCCCAACCCCTTCCCCCAGATGGCAAGCAGTCTTATATATGTTAAATATATTACAGTATATTCTAGATACAATATATGTGTGTAGAACCGAATTTTTTGTTGCACAGGAAGAATTGGATTCAGAAGGTAAAAATAACAGTTTACAGTCATTTCCCAGTGTTCCTTTTCTGGATGTAGCTGGTTCTGTCCATCATTAATCAATTGGAATTGGATTAGCTCTTCTCTATGTTGAAGAAATCCACTTCCATCAGCATACATCCTCGTACAGTATCATTGTTGAAGTGTATAATGATCTTCTGGTTCTGCTCGTTTCACTCAGCATCAGTTGATGTAAGTCTCTCCAAGCCTCTCTGTATTTCTCCTGTTGGTCATTTCTTATAGAACAATAATATTCCATAACATTCATATACCATAGTTTACCCAACCATTCTCCAATTGATGGACATCCATTCATCTTCCAGCTTCTAGCCACTATGAAAAGGGCTGCCACAAACATTTTGGCACATACAGGGCCCTTTCCCTTCTTTAGTATTTCCTTGGGGTATAAGCCCAGTAGTAGTATGGCTGGGTCAAAGGGTATGCACATTTTGATAACTTTTTGGGCATAATTCCAGATTGCTCTCCAGAATGGTTGGATTCTTTCACAACTCCACCAACAATGCATCAGTGTCCCAGTTTTCCCACACCCCCTCCAACATTCATCGTTATTTATTCCTGTCATCTTAGCCAATCTGACAGGTGTGTAATGATACCTCAGAGTTGTCTTAATTTGCATTTCTCTGATCAATAGTGATTTGGAACACTCTTTCATATGAGTGGAAATAGTTTTAATTTCATCATCTGAAAATTGTCTGTTCATATCCTTTGACCATTTATCAATTGGAGAATGGCTTGATTTCTTATAAATTAAAGTCAATTCTCTGTATATTTTGGAGATGAGGCCTTTATCAGAACCTTTAACTGTAAAAAATTTTTTCCCAATTTGTTACTTCCCTTCTAATCTTGTTTGCATTAGTTTTGTTTGTGCAGAAACTTTTTAATTTGGTGTAATCAAAATGTTCTATTTTGTGATCAATAATGGTCTCTAGTTCTCCCTTGGACACAAACTCCTTCCTCCTCCACAAGTCTGAGAGGTAAACCATCCCATGTTCCTCCAATTTATTTATGATTTCATTCTTTATGCCTAAATCTTGGACCCATTTTGATCGTATCTTAGTATGTGGTGTTAAATGTGGGTCCATGCCTAGTTTCTGCCATACTAATTTCCAGTTTTCCCAGCAGTTTTTGTCAAATAATGAATTCTTATCCCAAAATTTGGGATCTTTGGGTTTGTCAAAGATTAGATTGCTACTTTTGTTCACTATCTTGCCCTGTGCACCTAACCTATGCCACTGATCAACTAGTCTATTTCTTAGCCAGTACCAAATGGTTTTGGTGACTGTTGCTTTATAATATAGCTTTAAATCAGGTACACTTAGACCACCTTCCTCTGACTTTTTTTTCATTAGTTCCCTTGCAATTCTCGACCTTTTATTCTTCCATATGAATTTGTTGTTATTTTTTCTAGGTCATTAAAATAGTTTCTTGGGAGTCTGATTGGTATAGCACTAAATAAATAGATTAGTTTGGGGAGTATTGTCTTTATTATATTCGCTCGGCCTATCCAAGAACACTGAATGTCTTTCCAATTATTTAAATCTGACTTTATTTTTGTGGCAAGTGTTTTGTAATTTTGCTCATATAATTCCTGACTCTCCTTTGGTAGATATATTCCCAAATATTTTATACTATCGACCGTTATTTTGAATGGAATTTCTCTTTGTATCTCTTGCTGTTGGATTGTGTTGGTAATGTATAAAAATCCTGAGGTTTTATGTGGATTTATTTTGTATCCTGCGACTTTGCTAAAATTCTGAATTATTTCTAATAGCTTTTTAGCAGAGTCTTTGGGATTCTCTAAGTATACCATCATGTCATCTGCGAAAACCCACTTTTCATTTTTAAGACTAACAATTTGATTTTCCTCTTTCCTTTTTCTGATCAGATTTACCAAAGGTTTATCTATTTTACTGTTTTTTTCATAGAACCCACTCTTAGTTTTATTTATTAATTCAATAGTTTTTTTGTACTTTCAATATTATTAATTTCTCCTTTTAATTTTAGAATTTCAAATTTAGTATTTGATTGGGGATTTTTCATTTGGTCTTTTTCTAGCTTTTTAAGTTGTAAGCCCAGTTCATTGATCTTCTCTTTTTTTATTTTAATCAAGTAAGTCTTTAAAGATGTAAAATTTCCCCTTATTACCATGTTAGCTGCATCCAACAAATTTTGATTTGATGTGTCATCATTGTCATTATCTTGAGTGGAATTATTGTGTCTATAATTTGCTGTTTCACCCAGTCATTCTTTAAGATGAGATTATTTAGTTTCCAATTCATTTTTGGTCTATTTGCCCCTAACTTTTTGTTGAATGTAGTTTTTTTTGCATTGTAATCTGACAAGAAATCATTTACTATTTCTGCCTTCCTACATTTATTTTTGAGTTCTTCATGTCCTAATATATGGTCAATTTTTGTAAAGGTTCCATGAACTGCTGAGAAGAAAGTATACTCCTTTCTATCACCATTCAGTTTTCTCCAAAGATCTATCATACCTAATTTTTCTAATATTCTATTTACTTCTTTAATTTCTTTCTTATTTGTTTTGTGGTTTGATTTATCTAATTCTGAGAGTGCAAGGTTGAGATCTCCCACTATTATAGTTTCTTGTCTATTTCTTCTTGCAACTCTCTTAACTTCTCCTTTAGGAAGTTAGATGCTATACCAGTTGGTGCAAATATGTTTAGCATTCATACTGCTTCATAGTCTATGCTACCCTTTGATGGAGATTGAGGTCCCTTTAAGATTCCTTTCTAATTGCCCAACTCATGGCTGATCTTGAGTCACAAATCCTGGTCAAAGGCACTCTTTGAATATCCAGGCCCAGCCCCACTATCAGCTCAGCTTCCCCCAGCCCTCATCTGACCTGAGCTAATTGAAAAGCCTGCCGAGAACTTAGGGGTACTGCCCATCATCTTCTAAATATAAAAAGGGCCAAGCTGGAGCCCTCTTTGCAGGACCCCTCCCATCCAACACATGGCATCCTTCTAGCCATGAAAGGGTTGCTGCCCACCCAGAAGTCACCTCTGGCCCTGGCATTTTTCTAACTGAGCTTTACTTCCAAATTTCTACAATAAACCTTTTATTTATCAATCTAGGTTTTCGGGCCTATAAATTCATTTACAGGGGACACTGGGCCTCATGATATCTTTGTACCGAGGAATGGGGTTCCCCCTTTCCTTTCCCTCATTACCTTTAGCAGGATATAGTTTCCTTCCTTATCTCTTTTAATTAGATCAATTTTTGGTTTTGCTTGATTTGAGATAAGGATGGCTACCCCTGATTTTTTTACTTCATTTGAAGCATAATAGATTCTGCTCCAGCCTTTTATCTTTAGTCTATATGTATCTTCCTGCTTTAAATGTGTTTCCTGTAACTAATATATTGTAGGGTTCTGACTTTTGATCCAGTCTGCTATCTGCCTCCACTTAATAAGAAAGTTCGTCCCATTCACATTTACAGTTAAAATTACTAATTCTGTATTTCCTGTCATCATAATATCCCCAGATTATGCTTTTTTTTCCTTGCCCCCCCTGAACCCCTTCCCCAGTTTTAAACTTATGGGCCCTACTTGCGCCACACAGCCCTCCCAGTATCTTTCCCTCCTCCCTTTAAATCCCTTCCCCTTTTTTTGTACCCTTCCCTTATTACTCTTTTCCTTTCCCTTTTTCTCTCCCACTTTTTAATGAGATGAGAGAGAATTCTCTGTAAAATAAATATGTCAATAATTTTCTCTTTGAGCCATCTCTGATCAGAGTAAGATTCACACAATGTTCCTCCTCCTCTCTAATATCATTCAGATATGATAAGTTTTTCTTTGCCTCTTCATAGGATGTAGTTTACCTCTTTTTATCTCCCCTTTTCTGATACTATCCATTTTCCATTTCTATTTCCCTTTTTTATGTTATATCAGTAAAATAAAATTATACATGTGGACTTTATGTATATCCACAACAGAAATACAGTTCTCAAGGGTTCCTTTTACCTTTTTCTGTTTCTCTTGGTTGGAGATCAAACTTTTTGTTTAGATCTGATTTTTTTTCCTTAGAAATAAATGGAATTCATCTGTTTCATTAAATGTCCATCTTCTTCCATGGAAGAAAATGCTCAGCTTAGCTAGGTATTTTATTCTTGTTTGCATTCTAAGTTATTTTGCCTTTCAGAATATCAGATTCCATGCCCTTTGATCCTTTAATGTGGATGCAGCCAGATCTTGAGTGACCCTTATTGTGGCACCTTGGTATTTGAATCGTTTTTCCTGGCTGCTTGTAATATTTTTTCCTTAGTCTGATAGTTCTGAAATTTGGCCACAATATTCTGTGGAGTTTTTTGTTTGTTTTTTTGTTTTGTTTTGTTTTGTTTTTTTAGGGTCTTTTTCAGAAGGTGTTCGATGAATTCTTTCAATGCCTATTTTCCCTTATGGTTCTGTTACCTCTGGGCAGTTCTCTTTGCTGATTTCCTGTAAAATAGTATCTAGGCCCCTTTTTTCATCATAATTTTTTGGAAGTCCAATCCTCAGATTATCACTTCTGGATCTATTTTCCAGGTCTTTTGTTTTTCCAAATAGATATGTAATATTTCTTTCTACTTTTTCAATTTTTTTGGTTTTGCTTGACTGATTCTTGATGTCTCAGGGAATCATTGGTTTCTATTTGTTCAGTTCTGATTTTTTAATGAGTTATTTTCTTCATTAGCTTTTTTTACTTCTTTTTGTGTATGTCCAATTGAGTCTTTAAATGAGTTGTTTTGCTCTATGGAATTTTTTTCCATTTCACTAATTTTTTTTTAGTGAGTTATTTTCTTTTTCTAATTCACAAATCCAACTTTCCTGGGAGTTTTTTACCTTTTCCAATTCACCTTTCAAGAAGTTGTTTACGTTTTCCAGTTCACCTTTCAGGAAATTGTTAATCTCTTGCATAACTTCTCTTTCCTTTCCCCATTTTTATTCTAACTCTTTTTAAAAAAAATTAATAGCCTCTTCTAGCAGAGGCTTTTGTGTTGGGGACCAAGAAGTATCTGGAGACTGTCTGATATTAGTCTCCTTGGGGTTGAAAACCTGCTCTCTTTCTGTATAGAAGCTATCAATTGTCCTTTTAATTTTTTTACTCATTTTTTTTAAAAGCCCATAGGGTTTGCCTTCAGGGCCAGGAAGTTATCAACTTCCTCTGCAGAACAGGGATAAGTATATGGACAGCCTGTCAACTGGCTTGAACGAGTGTCCAGGTACAAGAGTGCCCTGGGAAATAGTTCCCCAATGGAAGTGACTCAGGTCTGCAGGCCTGGCTGCAAGGAATACCCTTCTAAGAACCCCTGCTGTGCAGATTAACGACTGCCCTGAGGCAAGAGTCTGAGCAGTGAAAGTTTCACTACCCCAATCCAAAGCTGGCTGTGAGGCTGTAGGTATTAACAGCTGACCAGCTAAATAGCCCTGCTTGGACTGGAAGTGTCTCTGCCCCAGAAGCACAGTTGCTTTGTAGAAGTTCTGTTGCCCCAGGCTGCACCCCCCCCTGCCATATAGTTTTGCAGCTGCCCTGGCTATGCTTCAGCATGCAGCTGCACAGTTGTGCCATCTATGCTGAGTCACTTCTGGCTTGGGAGGATACAGTTCTGACATTTTTAGAGTACCCTGTACCTCTGGCTCTAATCTCTGTGCTTGTCCCCTGCTTTACAATCAAGCCAAATCAGTCAGCTTATGGCAGGGTCATTTCCACTGCTCTTCTAGCCAGAGAGGCTACTCCAATGCCTGGTCTGCTCAGGACACCAGACTTTCCTCTCTCCCTGCTTGCTGCTGGTCTATTTCCACCCATCAAGGCAAACCTGCTCTGGTGGTCTTCCAGATTATCTTAGGCTGGTAAATTGTTGCACCTTTAATATTCACCAGGCAAGTAACTATTTTTTAAATTAATTTTATAATTATAATTTTTTTGACAGTACATATGCATGAGTAATTATTTTTTTACAACATTATCCCTTGTATTCATTTTTCCAAAATTTCCCCTTCCTCCCTCTACTCCCTCCCCTAGATGACAGGCAATCCCACACATATTAAATGGGTTACAGTATAACCTAGATACAATATATGTGTGTAAAACCAATTTTCTTGTTGCACGGAAAAAAATTGGATTCTGAAGGAATAGGGTAGAAAGACAGTAGGGCAAACAGTTTGCATTCAACTCCCAATGTTCCTTCTCTGGGTGTGGCTGTTTCTGTCCATCATTGATCAACTGGAAGTGAATTAGATCTTCTTTATGTTGAAGATATCCACTTCAATCAGAATATATCTTCATACAGTATTGTTGTTGAAGTGTATAATGATTTCCTGGTTGTGCTCATTTCACTAAGCATCAGTTCCTGTAGGTCTCTCCAAGCCTCTCTGTATTCATCTTTCTAGTAATTTCTTACAGAAGAATAATATTCCATAACATTCATATACCATAATTTACTCAACCATTCTCTAATTGATGGGCATCCATTCATTTTCCAGTTTCTAGCCACTAAAAAAAAAAAGAGCTTCCACAAACATTTTGGCACATACAGGTCCTTTTCCCCTCTTTAGTATTTCATTGGGATATAAGCCCAGTAGTAGCACTGCTGGATCAAAGGGTATGCACAATTTGATAACTTTGGGGGCATAGTTCCAAATTGCTCTCCAGAATGGCTGGATTCTTTCACAGCTCCACCAATAATGTATCAGTGTCCCAGTTTTCCCACATCCCCTCCAACAACTTTTCCTGTCACATTAGCCAATCTGACAGGTGTGTCGTGGTATCTCAGAGTTGTCATAATTTGCATTTCTCTGATCATTAGTGATTTGAAACACTCTTTCATATCAGTGGATATAGTTTCAATTTCATCATCTGAAAATTGTCTGTTCATATCCTTTGACTATCAATTGAAGAATGGTTTGATTTCTTATAAATTAGAGTCAGTTCTCTATATATTTTGGAAATGAGGCTTTTATCAGAACCTTTAACTGTAAAAATATTTCCCCAATTTGTTACTTCCCTTCTAATCTTGTTTGCATTAGTTTTGTTTGTACAAAAGCTTTTTAATTTGATGTAATCAAAATCTTCTATTTTGTGATCAATAGTGATCTCTAGTTCTCCTTTGGTCATAAATTCCTTCCTCCTCCACAGGTCTGAGAAGTAGACTATCCTCTGTTCCTCTAATCTCATTCTTTATGCCTAAATCATGGACCCATTTTGATTTTATCTTGGGATATGGTGTTAAGTGTGGATCCATATCTAATTTCTGCCATACTAATTTCCAGTTTTTCCAAAAGTTTTTTTTTTAAATAATGAATTCTTATCCCAAGAGTTGGTATCTTTGGGTTTCTCAAACACTAGATTGCTACAGTTGTACCCTATTTTGTTCTGTGTACCTAATATGTTCCACTGATCAACTAGTCTATTTCTTAGCCAATACCAAAAGTTTTTGGTAACTGCTGCTTTACAATATAGCTTTAGATAAGGTACAGCTAGACTACCTTCATCTGACTTTTTTTTTTTTTTTTTGATTAATTCCTTTGAAATTCTTGACCTTTTTTCTTCCATGTGAATTTTGTTGTTATTTTTTCTAGGTCATTAAAATATTTCTTGGGAGTCTGATTGGTACAGCATTGAATAAATAGATTAGTTTGAGGAGTTTTGTCATCTTTATTATATTCGCTCGGCCTATCCAAGAGCACTTAATGTCTTTCCAGTTATTTAAATCTGACTTTATTTTTGTGGCAAGTGTTTTGTAATTTTGCTCATATAATTCCTGACTTTTCTTTGGTAGATGGATTCCCAAATATTTTATACTCTCAACAGTTGGTTTGAATGGAATTTCTCTTTGTATCTCTTGTTGCATTTTGTTGGTGATGTATAAAAATGCTGAGGATTTATGTGGATTTATTTTTTATCCAGCAACTTTGCTAAAGTTGTGAATTATTTCTAATAACTTTTTATTAGAATCTTTGGGGTTCTCTAAGTATATCATCATGTCATCTGCAAAGAGTGATTGTTTGATTTCCTCATTTCTTACACTTATTCATTTAATCTCTTTCTCGACACTTATTGCTGAGGCTAGCATTTCTAATATGATATTGAATAATAATGGTGATAGTGGGCAACCTTGCTTCACTCGATCTTACTGGGAAAGGTTCTAGTTTATCTCCATTATATATTATGCTTACTGACGTTCTTAAATATATGCTCCTCATTATTTTAAGGAATAGTCAATTTGTTCCTATACTCTTAAGTGTTTTTAGTAGGAATGGATGTTGGATTTTATCAAATGCTTTTTCTGCATCTATTCAGATGATCATATTTTTTTTATTAATTTGATTATTAATATGGTCAATTATACTAATAGTTTTCCTAATATTAAACCAGCCCTGCATTCCTGGTATAAATCCTACTTGATCATGGTGTATTAACCTGGGGATAATTTTCTGAAGTCTTTTTGCTAATATCTTATTTAAGATTTTAGCATCAATATTCATTAAGGAGATTGGTCTATAATTTTCTTTCTCTGTTTTCAACCTACCTTGTTGAGGTATTGGTACCATGTCTGTGTCATAAAAGGAATTTGGTAGGACTCCGTCATCCCCTATTTTTTCAAATAGTTTATATAACATTGGGGCTAATTGTTCTTTAAATGTTTGGTAGAATTCATATGTAAATCCATCGGTCCTGGGAATTTTTTTCCTGGAGAGTTGATTAATAGCTTATTCTATTTCTTTTTCTGAAATATGACTATTTAAGCAATTTATCTCCTCCTCTGTTAATCTAGGAAGCCTATATTTTTGGAGGTAGTGATCCATTTCACTTAAGTTATCAAATTTATTGGCATAAAGTTGGGCAAAGTAATTCCTTATTATTTCTCTAATTTCCTCTTCATTGGTGGAAAGATCCCCCTTTTCATTTGTAACTCTAATAATTTGATTTTCCTCTTTCTTTTTTCTGATCAGATTTACTAAAGGTTTATCTTTTTTATTGGCTTTTTCATAAAACCAACTCTTAGTTTTATTTATTAATTCAATAGTTATTTTTTTTACTTTCAATATTATTAAATTCTTTTTTTAATTTTAGAATTTCAAGTTTCGTTTTTGGTTAGTGGATTTTAATTTGGTCTTTTTCTAGCTTTTTACTTTGCAGGACCAATTCCTTGATCTTCTCTTTCTCTATTTTATTTAACTAACCCTCTAAATCTATAAAATTTCCCCTTATTACCGCTTTAGCTGCAACTCACAAATTTTGCTATGATGTCTCATCATTGTCATCATCTTGGGGGAAATTATTAATTCTTTCTATAATTTTCTGTTTCACCCAGCCATTCTTTAAGATGAGAATATTTAGTTTCCAATTACTTTTTGGTCTATTTAACCCTAACTTCTTGTTGAATGTAGTTTTTATTGCATTGTTATCTGAGAAGAAAGCATTTACTATTTCTGCCTTCCTGCATTTAATTTTGAGATCTTTATGTCCCAATATATGGTCAATTTTTGTATAGGTTTCATGAACTGCTGAATAGAAAGTATACTCCTTTCTATCACCATTCAGTTTTCTTGAAAGATCTATCATACCTAGTTTTTGTAATGTTCTATTTACCTCTTTAATTTCTTTCTCATTTGTTTTGTGGTTGGATTTATCTAATTCTGAGAGTCCATGGTTGAAATCTCCCACTATTACAGTTTTTCTGTCTCTTTCTTCTTGAAACTCTTTTAACTTCTCCTTTAGGAAGTTATATGCTATACCACTTGGTGTATAGATGTTTAATATTGATATAGCTTCATTGTCAATGCTACCTTTTAGCAAGATATAGTTTCCTTCCTTATCTCTTTTAATTAGATCAATTTCTGCTTTTGCTTGATCTGAGATACGGATGGCTGCTCCTGCTTTTTTGGCTTCACCTGAAGCATAATAGATTCTGCTCCAGCCTTTTACCTTTACTCTGTATGTATCTCCCTGCTTTAAATGTGTTTCCTGTAAACAACATATTGTAGGGTTCTGACTTTTGATCCAGACTGCTATCTGCCTCCGTTTAATGGGAGAGTTCATCCCATTCACATTTACAGTTAAAATTACTAATTCTGTATTTCCTGCCACTATATTATCCCCTGATTATGCTTTTTTCCCCTTTACCCTCCTGAACCCCTTCCCCAGTATTGAATTTTTGGATCCCACTTGTGATGCATAGCCCTCCCTTTTTAGTATCTCTCCCCCCTCCTTTTAAGTCCCTTCCCCTTTTTCGTACCCTCCCCTTATTCCTCTTTTCCTTTTCCCTTTTTCTCTCCCCCGTTATAAGGTGAGAGAGAATTCTCTGAAAAACAAATATGTCAATTATTTATTCTTTGAGTCTACTCTGATGAGTATAAGATTCACACAATGTTTCTCCCCCTCTCTAAATTCCCTCAGATGTGGTAAATTTTCTTTGCCTCTTTATGGGATGTAGTTTCCCTCTTTTGATCCCTCCTTCCCCTTTTTCTGATACTACCCCCTTCCCTTTACTACTCCCCCCCCTTTTTTATAGATCAGTAAAATCAAATTATCCATGTGGACTTTCTGTTTATCCACAACAGAAATACAGTTCTCAAGAGTTCTTTTTATGTTTTTCTACTTCTCTTGAGTCTTGTGGATTTAGATCAAATTTTTTGTTTAAGTCTGTTTTTTTTCTTAGAAACAAATGGAATTCCTCTATTTCCTTAAATGTTCATATTCTGCCATGGAAGAAAATGCTCAACTTAGCTGGGTAGTTTATTCTTGTTTGCATTCCAAGTTATTTTGCCTTTCGGAATATCAGATTCCATGCCCTTTGATCCTTTAATGTGGAGGCAGCAAGATCTTGAGTGACCCTTATTGTGGCACCTTGATATTTTTTCCTCGCTGCTTGCAATATGTTTTCCTTAGTTTGGTAGTCCTGCAGCTTAACCACTATGTTCCGTGGAGTTCTTTTTTTAGGGTCTTTTTCGGAAGGTTTTCGATGAATTCTTTCAATGCCTATTTTCCCTTCTGTTTCTATTATCTCTGCACAGTTCTCTTTGATTATTTCTTGTAAAATAGAATCTATGCTCTTTTTTTCATCATAATTTTCAGGAAGTCCAATGATCCTCAGATTATCTCTCCTAGATCTATTTTCTAAGTCTATTTTCCCAGTAAGTATTTGATGTTATTCTCCAGCTTTCCTTTTTTTTTTTTTTTTTGTTTTGTTTTGTTTTGTTTTGTTTGACTGATTCTTGGTTTCTCAATGAATCATTCATTTCTATTTGTTCAGTCCTGATTTTTAATGAGTTATTTTCTTCATTAACATTTTTTCTTCTTTTTGTATATGTCCAATTGAGTTTTTAAATGAATTGTTTTGCTCTGTTGAATTTCTTTTCCATTTCACTAATTTTTTTTAGTAAGTTATTTTATTTTTCCAAATCACAAATCCTACTTTGTTGACAATTTTTTATCTTTTCCAATTCAGAAATCCTACTTTCCTGTGATTTGTTAACCTTTTCTAATTCACAAATTTTCTTTCCCTGAATCTCCTGTGAATTCTTTATTTTTTCCAACTCAAATTTCAGGACCTTGTTATTCTCTATCATAGCTTCTCTTTCCTTTCCCCATTTTTCTTCAAACTCTCTGAACTTTTTAATAGAAGAGAATTATGTGATGGGGAGCAGCTATCATTCCCCTTTAGGGTGTCATCTGGAGATTGTCTGCTGTTAGTCTCCAAGGGGTTGGATACCCGCTCTTTCTCTGTATAGAAGGTATCAATCATTCTCTTCAGTTTCTTACTCATTTTTAAAACTTTGTGGAGTCAGCCCTTTGTGTAGGAAATTTACCAGCTTCCTCCCAGATAGTCTGGAAAGGAGAAAAAATTGTGACTGGGCTATGAGAGAGTTCTGGGAGAGAGTTCCCCTCTCCCCCCAAAATGACTCAAAGGTGGTTAGCATGCCTGCGTTGCGATGAGTGCCTGAGGATCCCCACATTATGGCCTAGCGACTGCCCTCAGGCCAGAGGCTGAACAATAAAAGCATCACAAACCCCAGTCAAAGCCTCTCATGGGGCCGTGGATATTAGCAGCTGACACGTGAAAAGCCCCTGTGCTCAAACTAGAAGTATCTGCCCGGAAAGCACAGTTACTTTTGCAGGGGTTCTGCTGCTGCTGGAGTTTTGCTACTGGGAGAATTCCACTGCCTCAGGCTGATCCCTGAACTATTTGCATTAGAGGCTGCCCCAGCTGTGTCCCTCAATGTTCAGGTTCTTAACTGCCCCAAGGAAAAGCCCCAGACAGCAGAAGGCAGCTGCACAGCCATGCCAAGATCAGTGTTAGGTCACTTCCGGTTTGGGGTGGTTATATTATTTGTTTTTTTATTTTAAAGTGGCTTTGATTTCTTTTCTGATCTGCTGTTTTATAAGCAGAGTAGAACTATCAGCCTATCTCAGTGGCTTCTCTGATCCCAGAATTCTCCCCAGCCCATTTGGCACAATGTGCTAGCTCCTAGTCCAACCCTATCTGTGCCGGGTTGTTTTTCCTCTCCTTGGAACTGACCTTTTCTGTCGAAATTCCAGATTCTCTTCAACTGTTAAGTTGTGCTTCTAATCCTTGTGGTTTTTATCAGTCCAGCGTTATTTTTGAGGCTGATTTAACTAGTTGGTTGTGAGGGTAGAAAGGAGCTTAGAAATTTGCATGTATCTTCTCCGCCATCTTGGCTCTGCCAGGCAAGCACTATTTTTGAAGCTAAATTCAAAGACTGGTAAAAAGGGCATGAGAGGAGCTTAAAGATTGTGTGCCTTCTCCACCATCTTGGCTCGGTCCCCTCAATATTCAGAGTTAATCATTCTTTACATGTTTCATTGAATTCATATGGAAATCCATCTGTCCCTGGGTATTTTTTCTTAGGGAGTTGATTAATAGATTGTTCTATTTCTTTTTCTAAACTGGGATTATTTAAATAATTTATTTCTTTTCCTATTAATTGGGCAATCTATATTTTTGTAGGTATACCTCCATTTCATTTGGGTTATTAAGTACTTTGACATAAAGTTGGGCAAAATAACTCCTAATTATTGTTCTGGTTTCCTCTTCATTGATGAAAAGTTGTCCCTTTTCATTTTTGAGATAAATTATTTGATTTTCCTCTTTCCTTTTTCTAATCAAATTAAGTAAAGGTTTATTTTGTTGTTGTTGTTTTTTTCATAAAGCCAATTCTTAGTTTTATTTATTTCTATAATATTTTTGGTTTCAATTTTATTATCTCCCCTTTTATTTTTAGAATTCCAAATTTGATATTTAATTAGGGGTTTTAATTTGTTCTTTTTCCAACTTTTTTAGTTGCAAGCTCAATTTATTGGTGTTATCTTTCTCTGATGTATGCAAGTAAGCATCTAGAGATATAAAATTTCCAGCCAAGAAGTAATCTGATGGGAGAAAGGGATTACATAATCAATCAACCTAGAAGCAATCTGATGGGAGAAAGGGATTATGGTTGGGGAGAATAGAGTTGTATGCAGCTGGAGCTATTGAGATGTACCCTGGAGAGGCGAAATCTGTCCCAGTACAGCATATAGATCCTTTGCTTCCACACATAGTAGGCTTGACCATTTCACCTCCTGAGAGTGCTTACAAAACTGTGTCCATCCATCAGTAGATGTGGGAAACTGGGGAATGTGTAGATAATATCTCAGTCACTAATAAGGACTAATAAGATAAACAATGTGTGATTTATCAAACAGGAGAAGAAGTAGTTTCAGGTTTATTGATACAGAATCCTAATAGGCAACCTGGTAATATTTGCCCAGATTTTGACTCCCATCAACAGAATCCAGGAATATTCTGCACTACCGCTGTTACAGCTGACAATATATGCTCACTATTTATGTAAATGGCATACCATTGGAAGGGTTGATAGACACAGGCACAGATCAATACAGTCATTAGAGAAGCCAACTGGTCCAGTCATTGGCCAAAGATTAAGGCAGACTCCTATATATCTGGCTTAGGAGTATCAATAACAGCTGAAGTTAGTACTACTCCTTTGAGATGGACATTTGAAGGTGAAACAGGAGTTTTTATTCCTTTTGTAGTTGAAAAGATCCCCATCAATATGTAGGGAAGAGACATTTTACAACAGTTAGGATTACAAATGAGTACTTCAGCTTTTTAGGCAGGGCTGCTATTGAAGACCTGTCCATACTCTCACCTGTTCCTATTCAATGGAAAACTGATACATCACTACCACTGGGCCCTTAGTTAGTGATAAAATTCAGGCCTTATTAGTTAGGAGCAACTTGACCAAGGACACTTACAACCTTCTCTAAGTCCTTGGAGTTCCCCTGTATTTGTTGTAAAAAAGAAATCTGGAAAATGGAGGATGCTGATTGATTTAAATAAGAGTAAATGAACAGATGGAAACTATGGGAACTCTTCAGCCTGGACTTCCATCTCCTACTCAATAGCCTAGAGAATGGCCTCTTTAGGTTATAGACATTAAAGATTATGTCTATTCTATCCCTTTATAAGGAGGATATGAAGACTTCATTTTTATATGTGTAACTCTAGTACAGTATCTAGAATATTTCTTTTGATTAGACCCATGCTTTCATTTAAATAAAGAATTCATAATGAAGGATCTTCATCTTCCAATAATTATATATATTTTGCATGTGTGTTTGTGTGTGTGTGTGTATGTGTGTGTATTCTTTTAATGTTCTTTTCTAGGTATTTAAGTTTTCTTAAGCCATTTCTATAGCCAAGATAAAATATTTGCCCTCCAGATTAACCCTAGTCAGTTTCACTTTTCTTCTTGGGATCCATAACATGGCAATTGTCAAAACACATGCTGTTGCATGACTATTACAATAATGTTTTTTCCCCTCAGTCAAATACTGTGGGAGAATATATTCATGATGATTTTAGAAGACTCCTATTAAAATATTATTTTTAAAATATATTTAGTCTATCTTGTGGAGTTGTAACATCAAACTCAAAGCTTTTTCAGAATTCCATTTAAAATAAAACTTATGTCATTTTCACAGTTTTTGGGAAAATTGGCATTGTTTTTGCCATCAATAACCTTTTTACGCAGCAGTTTTGGAGTTTGTGTTAATTGTAGATTGTTTCAGTTTTCTCTTCATATTTAATTTTATATTTAAATGAATTCAATTAAAATTTAAAATATATATCAAAATGTTATGGGCCAGAACTCTGAAACAAGGATTCTTACAAGGTGTTAAGTCAGTAGAATCAATAAAGATAATGGTTATCTAATTTAGCCTGGTGCTTAACAGTTCTCTAGTTCAGTACATGTACTTAGAACTTAATATAGTTCAACAAGATTCACCTCTATGTTAATGTAATTATAAGAGAGCAAATCAGAGGAGACAAGCAGACTGGAGGTGGGAGCTCAAGTTTTCAAGGAGAGATAGATGCATTCCCTTGCCCACCTTTGTGGTGGCTGGAGGCCCTTGTACTCAGACCCAGATTCATTCACTCTGGCAGGCCTGGCCTCCTGTACTTCCCTCACTGAGACCAAGAACAGTCTGAAAGGCTCTCCAGAAAGCTGGACTAGGGCCCAGGTGAGGAAACTAGACTGTGAAGGAAAAAAATAAAGATTTTGGACTTTGACACCTGGTTATTTTTATGGTTATTACTCAACTGAAACCAAGGCTGCTCCAAAACCTCCAGAAATCCAACAAGAACTTTACATTTAACTACATAATTTCCAAATATCATCTTATCTGGATTAGTGAATTAAATTATTGTTTTTGATTGCCCTCCATTGATCTGCAATATACTGAAGTATAACTTGGAGTTGAGGCAAAAACGTCATTAGCAAAAAAGTCAGCATGCCTTATTATTATACTGGCACATAATTTCTGATTTGTTCCCCTGTATATTGCTGTCTTGTGATATGAGAAGACAAAAGAATGCTGCTTATTCTACTGTCTTCCATATCAAACTTTAATTATGGCAGTTTCATATAGGACAAAGTTATACATTCATAGGTGTAGTTTCATCATATGGACAGATTGTAATTTTGTCAGTAGTAATACTATAGAACAATTGACTTTTACTTCAAGGATTCTGTTAGTCTTTCATATAATAGGTACATCAGGATATTTTAATACTGCTGGTGTATATATATATGGAAATACATCAACATTCAATTTTCCACCCTTCACCTATTACAAATATGTTACATTGAACTTTTAAAAGTTATTGTTATTAGTTATCATTATTTCCTAATACTCCAATCAAATGTATATATTCATTTCCTGAACATAATATGTGAATTCCCGACTTTATTGCCACCATTCTCTCTACTATAAATTCCCTTTTCTTTTCTCTTGAATTTATCTTTCAAAGTCTAGCTCAAACTTTAATCAATTAGCCAACAAATAATTATTTGTTGAATGCTTTGTACATGCTAAGTACTATTCTAAGTTTTGTAGATATAAGTATTTTATATTTCCATCTCCCTGCTTTCTACTTTAATCAAGCAGTCAATAACATTCAATAAGATCTCTTTCCTTAATAAAAGTAATAGCTTCCAGTTTCAATTTGTTTTACTCCCAAATATTCATCCTATAACTCTAACATATATGCTAGGGTGTGTGTGTGTGTGTGTGTGTGTGTGTGTGTGTGTGTGCAAAAAGAAGGCCTGCAGAGAAGTAGGAATTCCATAGTTATATAGAAGACCATGTCCCTCATCAAGAAGTACTAAAGGGGCCTGTGTAGCTTTTGCACATCTTGCACCCAATTTTTATCTGACCATGATTCAAGGCTTTCAATATACACTACTGGAATATATATTAACTAAGCTCTAGGTTTTGTTTCAAAAATTTTAGATAGTAGTAAAGTTTCCCATGTAGTTATTCTTTCTAGCAGTTTTTGCTGAAAAATATTAGTGAACGGTCAGAAAATTCTATTGACCTTTCCAATTGGATTAGACTCATGAAAATAGAACAGTGTTAGAGGTATGTATGATTTAATCCTAGGTTTTCCTGTATTCAAATCCAGTTTTATTGTCTTATATGACAAATTTATTTTTTGAATGAATTTAATTCAGGTAAATTGTGTGTAGATACATATTATTTCATAAATATAAATCTCTCAAGGTCAGTATTCTGTCTTATACATGCCTTTCATAAAACCAACCTTAAATACAATAGATGCTCAAAAATTAAAATTTTCATAAAATAAGCCTTAAAAGAAATTATATTGAAAGTAACGTGGGTTGTCTTTGAGTTAGATGATACATGAGGATTTTACAGTTACTTAGAATGATACTTACAATTATAAACAGTAAAAACAAAAGCATATTGATTAATTGATTGATTTGTATACATTTATAAATTTACTCTGATTATTTTAAATTCCTCAATGTATTCTGGATTTACAAAGCAAATTTTTCTAATATCATACAAAATAAAATTGACTCTGATTTAAATAAAATACATATACACAGAGGTGTTTTTATATAATAAGTTTGTTTCTACATTTTAACATTATTTGATGTTTAAATAAGCAAAGTCTATGAATTGTAATTTTAAAAAGAAAGCATCTACTGACATTTTTCTCATTCATCTAAAAGTTGGAACATATTAATTTAAACTTCTTTTTAAGAGAATTAACTGAATCTCAGCTAAATATAGAATTTTAGCTCATGGGATTCTACATAGTCTCATCAATCTTTCTGGAATGTATAGCCATTATTCTTCTTGGAAACAAATGGCCATAATATATGTTTCTCAATACATTTAAATTACAATGACAAAATATCTAACATTCAACATTGTTCAACTAATATGGTATGAACCAAACCTGATGTAAATGGAAAGAGCTACAGAGATATAGGGATTACTTGAATTCCCCAAATGCAGATTCTAAAAAGTAATTTGGACTATGAAATGGCACATTTTGCCAGCTTTAGAAAAACATACAAAAAGCTGCTTGATTGCATCTATTTTGGTCTCTAGACTACATTTTTTATTTATATGCCAATGGCACTAAATTTAGTAATTCTTTCTCCTCTGTTACCAGCTGTAAACCAATACTGTTGGGACAGAAAATGAGCTGCTTATTGTAGATTGCTTAAAATGCATTATTAATTTCAGTTCTGTCATGTAGTTTAGATATAAAATGACTTATTTAACCTCTTCACTCCTGAACTGATATATTAAGTGACTGATATATTAAGTCAGCTGAAGACTTGTTCATATTGTTGCTTTACATGTTTTTGTTTTGGTTTATAAAAATCAAACTTGTTCTCAGAGAAGAGATATGAAAAGATCCTTTCTCCTGCTCCTTTGAAGATGTGGCAATCTATGAGCATAAAACATTGTGTATTACCAGACTTTTTCAATGTGTTGATTGGTTTTGCAGAACTGTTTCTTTTTTCTTTCACTTAAAATTGTTTTACGGGATCACTCTATGGTAGGGGAGAAATGATGGACATAGGGAAATGTAGGTGATACAAAAAAAGAAAAAAATCAATAAAATCTATTTTAAAGAATTGAAATGCATAATGAGAAAATCTACTCATGTTTCAATAGATTTGTCTAAATAAACTGTAAGGAAATTTTTTTTAAAAAGAATTAATTGAGAAGAGTTATTTCAGTTGAGAAGGGCTACTTCTTTGGCAAAATGAAAGAAAAGCAATGAGAAATGGGGATAACTGCAGAAAAACTTTTTCAAGGTCACTACACTACTCCCAGGCTCTATACAACCCAGACATCCAGCCTACAAATAATCTGACTTGCTGACCACTTTTGGAAAAGTAGCTAGTCTAGTCTTGACCTAGAAATGACAAAGCAAGGACCCAATCAGGCAATTATACACACATTATATACAAATATAAATAATGAATACATGTCTCTGTGTATTACATACATATATGAGTATATTTTACTTATGTTTTTCTATTTCATATAATGGTTATTAGCTTATATAATAGTTATATGTTTTCCCCTCCATATTATACCTTATCTTCTGCTATTTCCTTTGTATATAACAAGGAGTAATACTTATACAAAAACTAAAGATTAATGAGTGCATGTTTTAGTGTCATTTTGATCTACATCATTATTATTATGTTTATCATTCTCCTGGTCCCACTTATTTCTGCTATGGTTTTTCAGGTCTTCCTATTTGAATTCAAATTTCTTATATTAGTCACTTCTTAAAGCACAAAAGTATGTCATTATATTTATATACAATATTTTTATTCATTCCCCAAATAATGGGAATAGGGATGGGATCTGTGGTTATAGAGCTATGAAGTCTCAGTTAAGGAAATTTTCTCCATCACTATCAGTTGGTACCTAGTTCTGAACCTAGAGCAGATTTTTTTATTGTTTTTATCTTTGCATGGTCCCTTTTGGCAGTCTTGGGAAGCCAGTGAACTCCTTTTCAGAAAATAATTTAAAGAAATATTGTTTCAGTTAGAAGTTAGAGTAAGTAAAGATGAATTTTTTTTCCATCCAAGTTCTTAGATCTCATCAACCTATTCACAAAACCACAGTAGAACCCCAGATTAAGAATCCCTATTCTGGACAGTTGCTTATGATAATAATCCATTAAGTGATTTGCCTAAAGATATATTACAGAGAATCCAGGTCTTTTTGGTTCCCAGGTTCACCTCTCTCTTCATTACACCATGCTACCTTCTTCTACTTTGTATTTTGACTAAAAAAAGAGGATATTAATTAAAGTCTAAATTAGAAGAAATTAATTGGTAAATACTTAATGGACTAATCCTAATCATTACTTTGTAAGATATTTTGGTTTAATT
The DNA here is from genome assembly GCF_048593235.1 of Sminthopsis crassicaudata. NCBI lineage: Eukaryota > Metazoa > Chordata > Mammalia > Dasyuromorphia > Dasyuridae > Sminthopsis > Sminthopsis crassicaudata. Next base: position 451,555,465 of record NC_133619.1, read on the forward strand.
AAGCCTAATTAATTTAGTAGCTCTATGAAAATGGATAGTATTTTGATTTGTTCCCTCCTTTCCAACTCTTCAAGATTCTGTTTGAAATTTTCTTGGCAAAGATACTGGTATGCTTTGTCATTTACTTGTCCACTTCATTTTATAAAATAGGAAAGTGAGGCATTAAATGACTTGCCCAGGGTCATCACAGCTAGTATCTGAAGTCAGACTTGAATTCCCATCTTTCTGACCCTATGCCTGGCACTCAATTCACTGTAACACTTGAATGCACTATTTTATTATTTTGATTTTTTGACTTGTACTAGTATCTTTTCCTTCTGTTTTAAGAGTAGGTTTTCCCTTGAAGGGAAAGTGATGAAGAGAGTTATCTACACCCAGGGAGAGAACAAAGTGTGAAACACAACATAGCATTCTCACTCTGTTGTTATTCGCTTGCATTTTGTTTTCTTTCTCAGTTTTTCTTTTTCTTCCTTCTTGATCTGATTTTTCTTATACAGCAAGATAATTGTATAAATATGTATACACATATTGGATTTAACATGTATTTCAATATATTTAACATGTATTGGACTACTTGCCAGCTAGGGGAGGGGGTGGGAGAGAGGAGGGAAAAATTTGGAGCAAAAGGTTATGCAAGGGTCAATGTTGGAAAAATTATCCATGCATATGCTTTGTAAATAAAAAGCTTTAATAATAAAATGAATAAATTCATTCATTAATTAGTTTTTTAAAAACACTGTTTTATCTCCCTTAGATTGGAAGTTAGTATTTTTTTCTATAAACCACAGGTTTTCAAGCATTAATCCAACCAATAAATGAGGACAATTATTTTGACAAATGTGTGAAGAATTGATCAAAGAAGGAATACTTTAGAGAGGATGTAAGACAATCTAAGAGGCTATATCGATTATATAAGAGAAATGAAGTCCTCACCAGGATGACAATGCTAAGTATTGAAGAAGAATAAATGTTAGATATATTAATGACTGGCTGGAAATAAGGAAAAGAAAAACCTAAGTGGATTCCAAGGTTTTGAACACTAGGAAGTTCAGAGAGAGAGGAAAATAAGCAGATACTTAGAGAAGAAGTTTGAAGTAAAAGTGGGCTGAGTTGTGAAGTTAAATTGTTTAGATTTTGACATGCTGAGTTTGAGGTGATGATTCAACATGCAGGTGAGCATGTCTAGGAAGAATTGGTAAGATAAACATAAGACTATTAAGATATACAGATTTGGAAGTCAACTGTTAAAAGATGATACTAGTACACAGAAGTCCAATTCAAGCCAGCAGTTATTTGTAAAGTGCTTTTCTAGGCAATGCAATGGGACAATTAAAAAAAAAAAACAGTTTTCACCCTCAAGGCATTTTCTTCTTCTACTGGGAGAAATGACAAGAATGATAAAAATGCATAGGATTGCTTGACATTGCCAAGAGAGAATAGAGAAAAGAGGTTAGAGGTTAAGAAATTTATTTAAGACTAAAAAATCTATCATCATAGACAGGAATAGTTCTCTCTTTTTGTTCCTATCATGTGTTGGCCAAATGCCTGTGACAATTTCTCACCATAAGAATAGAAAATTAATCATAAATTCAGTTTGTGGAAGCTTTGAATTTTCGTGTTCCATAAGTAGAATACTATTTTCACAGCATCTGTTCCTTCCCACATCATCTTCTGCTTCTCTCTTCTTAAGCACGAGGAAGCGGGTGACTGGAGACATTCAGCTGTGCTCCTTTAAGCCACCATCCCTCCAGACTTAAAGGTCTTACAGTGAAAATACTATGAAACCTTCATTTTTCCACAAGGATCCAACTATACATAAACTAAGGGAAAACAGTTCAATATAAAATTTTAATATCAAGTTAGTTAACCTTTCTATGTTTTAATAGAAAATTAAATTCAGAAAAAATATCACATGTGCTAACATTATATCAGTGTTAATTGGTGCAGTACATATATTGGTGTATTTGTTTTTTAATTACCAAGTGTTGCTTGTTTGCCAAATATTCAGGCTGCTCATTTCCATGTTTTCCTTTTCACATTTTGCTTATATTTAAATTATGTACACCATATTGTGTAGCCTTCACACATATTTGCCATCCTTCACTTCAAGAAACAATTCTAAAGACCTTGACTCAAAATAATATCTAATTTATATACTACAAGACTTCAAGAATTTATGTTTTCACCAACATTAGTACATCTTTCATTTAAACAAATTGCAGACCTCTGATACCTTAGTGGGTAGTCTTCATGAGTTGTCAATCCCCCTCAAATCATCACTAAATGGCCATCCCTTCTGAAGATGATCCTCTTATCTAGGCTTGTTCCTAGATAATAAAAATAAATCCCATCTTCAGAACTTCTTTTGGAACTTTTAGAACCTGACAGGACCTGCCAGAGATTGTACACAGAGAGCAGGGTTTCAGAGAATAATAAGCTATCATTTATGCAGCACTTTAAAATTTCAAAAGTGTTTGACAAATACAGGATGTCCTAAATATCTTAGTGCACTAAGAGTTCTAGGATATTCTCTCTAATCTCCTTTATTACTCAAAACAACCCTAGACTGAAGATGTTATTATTATTCCCAATTAACTGATATATAAATTAAGGCAGACAATGTTTAATTAACTACCCATAGTCATACAGATAGGAAGAGTCTGAAGCTAGATTTGACTTCAGGCTCGGGATAGAATACCAGCTGGAATCAGAATAATCATCTTCCTGAGTTCAAATACAGTTGAACTAGTCACTTAATTCTGTTTGCCTCCATTTCCTCATCTGTACAATGAGCTTAAGAAAGAATTGGCAGGAGACTTCCGGCTAAAATGGCATAGAGGACACACACATCTATTTAAGCTCCATCTTGCTCTCAGAAAATTTTTCATAAGAAGGCCTCAGAATTAGTGCTTGACTGAAAAAACCCCACAAATAATTACCAACAGAAGATATCCTAGAAATTCACCAGAAAAGGTCTGTTTTTCCATGCGTGCGGGGATAGTTAGATCAGGCATAGACTGAAGGCAGGCAGCTGCAGTACAGCAGACAGTGAGAGTATGGAAGGCAGCTCACATTGAGAAGATCTCAGGGGGTGGGGGGTAATCTCAGAAGTTTCTGCAGGGAGAACTTTACCACAGTGTGGCTACTTTGCCCTGGCAGCAAGCCAGTAGATCAGCAGAGAAGCTATAAACACAGAGGGTAAAGACCATAACCCTGAAAAGTGTCTCTTGGGACCTGGCTATTCACTCAGAGTGTCTCAGTGTGCTCTCAGAGTCTCAGAGCACAAACACAGCACAATCATTGTTATCCTACTAGTGCCTCACTGCTGCCCCCTGCAGTCTATAGAGTAAGCTCGGTAATAACATCCAGCCCCATTCCCCTCCCCAAACAAAAAGACTGCATTTGTTTTTTTTTTTATTATTAGTTTGTTTTCTTAGATTCTGCTCTGACAAAATGAGCAAAAAATTAAAATGGACTCTAACTATTGATAGCTTCTATATGGATAGAGAGCAGACTTTAAACCCCAAGGAGACTAAAAACAGACTGTCTCCAGATGAATACCCAAAGGGAGATATGATCTGGTCATCAATACACAAGACTCTCATAAAAGAAATTAAAAAGGCTCTCACAAGAGAGCTAGAAGAAAAATGGGAACAAGAAAGGGAAGCTTGGCAAGAGGGTCTGGATAAGTCATCCCACTCATTTAAAGATAGAGTGGATAAAGAAATCAAATCCTTGAAAAACAGATTTAGTGAAATAGAAAAGGCAAACAATTTCAGGGAAGACAGAATCAGTGAATTGGAAAAAGAAAATAGCTCTCTAAAAACCAAAATTGGCAAAATGGAAAAAAAAAATCCATAGAACAAAACAACTCACTTAAAAAATCAATTGGACAATTAGAAAAAGATATTAAAATTGAGTGAAGGAAATAATTCATTGAAAATCAGATTTGAACAAATGGAATTGAATGACTTGAGGAGACACTGAGAATCAATCAAGCAAAACCAAAAAAAAAAAAAAAAAAAAAAAAAAAAGAAAGAAAGAAACGATGGAAAAAAATGTCAAACACCTTTTTGGGAAAACAACATACCTGGAAAATAGATCTAGGAGAGATAATCTGAGAATTATTATACTTCCTGAAAAATACGATTAAAAAAAAAAAGCCTGGACAGTATTTTCCAGGAAATTATCAAAGATAACTGCCCAGATTTTAATAGAAACAGAGGGTAAACTAGACATTGAAAAAATTCATTGATCACCTACTGAAAGGGACCATAAAATCAAAACTCCAAGAAATATAGTGGCTAAATTCCAGAACTATCAGACCAAGGAAAAATACTACAAGCTGCTAGAAAAAAAAAATCAATTGAAATATAGAGGAGCCACAATAAGGATTACTCAGGATCTAGCAGTGTCCACATTAAAGGATTGAAGGGCCTGGAATCTGATATTCTGTAAGGCTAAGAAACTTAACATACAGCCAAGAATAACTTACACAACCAAAATGAGAATTTTTTCCAGGGAAGAAGATGGACATTCAATGAAATAGGTGAATTTCATCTATTTCTGATGAAAAAATCAGAATTAAACAAAAAGTTTGATCTCCAAATGTAGGACTCAAGAGAAAAACAAAAAGGTAAAAAGAAATCTTGGGAACTATATTGCTGTTATAAAAATATATAAAGAACACATGTATAATTTGTTGTAGAAACTAGAGGTGGAAAAGAAATTGTACCAGAAAAAGGGTAAAGTGGGAATATCATATCTCATGAAGAGGCAAAGGAAACCTGTTATATCTGAAAGAAAGAAGGGAGGGGGATGAACATAGTGTGTCTCTTAGTCTCATCAAAATTTGTTTAAAGAGAAAAATATTAGACTTATTCTGTTTATGGTGAAACTTCTCCCATCACATTAAAAAGTGGGAGGGAAAAAGTGAAAAGGGAAGGAGTAAGCTAAGTGGAAGGAAATATGGAAATTGTTAGGAAAAGGGATAAGAAAGGGGGAGGAACTCGAAGGTGGCAGGAGGGATACTAAAGAAGGGAAAGGGACCTGTTTGTGCCAAAATGTTTGTGGCAGCCCTTTTTGTGGTGCCTAGAAACTGGAAAATGAATGGATGCCCATCAATTGGAGCATGGTTGAGTAAACTGTGGTATATGAATGTCATGGAATATTATTGTTCTGTAAAAAAAATGACCAGAAGGATGAATACAGAGAGGCTTGGAAAAACTTATATGACCTGATGCTGAGTGAAATGACCCAAACCAGGAGATCATTATACACTTCAATAATAATACTGTTAGAGGATGTATTCTGATGGAAGTGGATATCTTCAATAAAGAGAAGATCTAATTCAGTTCCAATTGATCAATGATGGACAGAATCAGCTACAACCCAGAGAAGGAACACTGGGAAATGAATGTGGACTACTTGCATTTTTATTTTTCTTCCCAGGTTATTTTGACCTTCTGAATTCAACTCCTCTTGTGCAACAAGAGAATTGTATGGTTCTGCACACATATATTGTATCTAGGATATACTATAACATATTTAACATGTATGGGAATGCCTGCCATCTAAGGGAGGGGGTGGAGGGAGAGAAGGGAAAAATCGGAACAGAAGTGAATGCAAGGGATAATGTTGTAAAAAATTACCCATGATATATTCTGTCAATAAAAAATTATACATAAAACATTTTCAAAAAAAAATTGGCAAAACACTGCAGTATCTTTGCTAAGAAAACTTCAAAAGAGGTCATGCAAAGTCAGACTTGACTGAAAAAAAAAACTGACTATCATGACTCCAGCTCAAGCTCTCTGCTGTGCCAACTAATTCCCCAAGAAATTGGGGCCCCATCACATCTCCTATAAATTCACACATCCCATGTACATCGGTTTCTTCATCTGTAATATAAATGAGATTGTTCTGGATGATTCTAAGTTATCTTTCAGCTCTATTATCCCACTCCAACTCTGTAATCCCATGATGCTATGAAAACATGACCTGAGTATTTAAAATTAATGTCATGTTCAATAAAATGTCAATTGGCATTAAAGTCATTCAAATTACAGTGGAAAAAGCCTATGATGGGCATAAGCCAGCAACAGAATATTGTAAATGAGAAATAACATGGGAGAAGAAGTACAAAGAAAGTTAGCTGAATAACTGATAGCCAGGAAACAAAACAAAGCAAAACAAACAAAAACAGTCAAAGAACAATTGATAGACAATCTGTGTCATCCACTGGTATTCACAAAATATCAAGACAATATCAGGATACCCCCCAAAATGTTGGATGAGCCTTTGTCAAGGAAATCCATGCATTTTCTTTTTACAAATTTAAAGGTTTTTTTTTTTTTGTTGTTGTTGTTGTTTTGGTTTGTTTTTGTTTTTGTTTTTTGTTTTGTTTTGTTTTCTCCTGAGATGTGGTCCCTAGTCTTTACTAGACTGCCAAAAAGAGTTCATTATATAAAAATAAGAAAAAAAATAGTTAAGGATCCATGTATCAAAACATGTTCTTACCACGTAATTGAAGATTGAAGTTTCTCTTTGTATCTCTGTCTTTATGTCTCTTTCTTTCTCTATGTGTCTGTCTATGTCTGTGTCTGTCTCCCTGTCTTTGTGTGTGTGTCTCTCACTGTTTGTCTATATCTATCTTTTTCTGTTTGTCTCTTTTTCTCTGTCTTTCTATCTCTGTCTCTCCGTGAACACATACAAATACAGACACACACACATATTCCAATATCAAATTATTATAACACAGTAGATTATGGAATAAATACTTTTGAATTACTTTTTTTTTCTATGCATGAGTTTCAAAGAAACAGGATAAATCCATCAGAAACTTGTTCACAGCACAAGAGACAGATTTGGGGTTTACTTGTAATGTCTCATCCCTACTTGCTGTTCATTATATCTTCCTATGGTAGTAAAAAGATTATGGAGAGTTTGAGAGCTACAGAGAAAGGCAAGGAAATCTAATTAAAATGAAGATAGGTTCTTGAGGGAAGAGGAGATGGAGAATGAAATGAAACTAGGCCAGGACTTAAATACAACCACCTGCCAGTGAATTAAGAATAGGGAGGAGTTTGAGAGGAGTGTTGCATTTTTTTCAAATCAAATATGAAATGAATACATGTTACACTATCCAACAGAGTTAAGTTTCTTACCATGTAACAAAAAGAAAGTTATAAGGATTTTTTTAATGTCAAAGGTAAAAATCTTTGTAATGAAAATAGTTGCTAATATTCGTAGAGTATTTAAAGTTTCCAAAGTACTTTACACATTATCTCATGTTAGGTTCTTACTAAGTGCTAACCTAGTATATGTCAAACATGTTAAAATATATGTTAATTCCAATATGTATAAACATATTTTTTTTTTGAGGATTTATGTGGATTTATTTTGTATCCTGCGACTTTGCTAAAATTCTGAATTATTTCTAATAGCTTTTTAGCAGAGTCTTTGGGGTTCTCTAAGTATACCATCATGTCATCTGCGAAAAGTGACAATTTGATTTCTTCATTTCCTACTCTAATTCCTTGGATCTCTTTCTCGGCTCTTATTGCCAAGGCTAGAGTTTCTAGTACTATATTGAATAGTAATGGTGATAGTGGGCAACCTTGTTTCATTCCTGATCTTACAGGGAAAGGTTCTAGTTTGTATAAACATATTTATACAATTCTCTTACTGCACAAGAAAAATCAGATCAAAAAAAAAAAAGAAAGAAAATAAATGAGTAAGAAAACAAAATGCAAGCAAACAATTACAAAAAGTGAGAATGTTATGTTGTGATCCACATTCAGCTCCTACAGTCCTTTCTCTGGGCATAGATGGCTCTCTTCATCACAAAATCATTGGATCTGGCATCAGTCATTTCATTGTTGGAAAGAGTCAAGTTCATCAGAATTGATCATTGTATAATATTGATGTTGCTGTGTACAATGATCTCTTGGTGCTGCTTATTTCACTTAGTATCAGTATCAGTAGGTCTTAGTATTAGTATCAGTAGATCTTCCAGTCCTCTCTGAAATCATCTTCCTGATCATTTCTTATGGAACAATAATAAATAAATTACCATAAAATACCATTCTCCAGCTGATGGGCATCCACTCAGTTTCCATTTTCTTGCCACTACACAAAGGCCTGCCACAAATATTTTTTGCACATTTAGGTCCTTTTCCTTCCTTTAAGAACACTTTGGGATATAGGCCCAATAGAAACATTGCTGGGTCAAATATGTACAGTTTGATAACTTTTTGAGCATAGTTCCAAAATTGCTCTCCAGAATGGTTGGATTCATTCACAACTCCACCACCAATTTATCAGTTTCCCAGTTTTCCCATATCCCCTCCAACTTTCATCTTTGTCTTTTCTTGTCATCTTAGCCAATCTGAGAGTTGTGTAGTAGTTATCTTAGAGTTGTCTTAATTCCCATTTCACTGATCAATAGTGATTTAGAGTACTTTCTAATTCGAAATAGTTTTAATTTCTTCATCCAAAAATTATCTGTTCATATCTTTTAACCATTTATCAATTGGAGAATGGCTTGAATTAATTATACATTTGAGTTAGCATTCTATATATTTTATTAATGAGGCCTTTATCAGAATCCTTAAATGTAAAAATGATTTCCTAATTTATTGCTTTCCTTCTGATCTTGTCTGCATTAGGTTTGTTTGTACAAAACCTTTTTAATTTAATATAATCAAAATTATCTATCTAGTGTTCAATCATGAGTTTCAGTTCTTCTTTGGACACATTCCTTCATTTTCCACAGATCTGAGAGGTAAACTATCCTATGTTCTTCTAATTTGCTTACAATATCAGTCTTTATGTCTAAATCATGAACCCATTTAGATCTTATCTTGGTGATATTAGGTGTGAGTTGAGCCCTAATTTCTTCCATACTACTTTGTAATTTTCCCAGCAGTTTTTGTCAAATAGAGTTCTTATCCTAAATACTAGGGTCTTTGGGTCAAGCAAACACTAGATTGCTATACTTATTGACTATTTTGTCATGTGATCCTGAAACCTATTCCACTGATCATCTAATCTATTTCTTAGCCAGTATCAAATAGTTTTGATGATCACTACTTTATAATATAGTTTTAGGGCTGGCCACCTTCATCAGCATTTTTTTTCATTAATTCCCTTGAAATTCTTGACCTTTTATTTATCCACATGAACTTGTTAGTATTTTTTCTAGATATGTAAAATAATTTCTTAGGTGTTTGATTTGTATGACACTAAATAAGTAGATTAATTTAGGTAGTATTGTCATTTTTATTATATTTGCTCAACCTACCCATGAGTATTTGATATTTTTTCCAAGTGATAAAATCTGACTTTATTAGTATAGAAAGTGTTTTGTGGTTGTGTTTGTGTAATTCCTGACTTTTCCTGGGTAGACAGATTCTTAAATATTTTATACCATTGACAGTTTTTATATCTCTTGCTGCTGGATTTTGTTGGTGATATATAAAGATGCTGATGATTTATGTGTATTTATTTTGTATACTGCAACTTTGCTAAAGTTGTGAATTGTTTCTAGTAGTTTTGGGTTGGTTCTTTAGGGTTCTCTAAGTATATCATCATATCATCTGCAAAGAGTGATAATTTGGTTTCCTCATTATAATGTTCAGGCTAGCTTTCTGGAGGACCTCTCAATGGGCCTTGGTCTTAGCACCGTAGCCAATAGGAGGATGGACAGGAATAGAGTCTAAAGTCTTTATTATCTCCTTCACAGTCTGTGTCTATCACAGTCTGACCCACTCTTGATCTTAGTGAAGGAGTGCAGGAGGCATGAGAGCCACCAGAAGGATGGTCAAAGATGAAATGTCTCATTTCCAATCCTCTCAGCCCTTAAATACCCTATCACAATTACATCACTTCAGCATACTGAATATGTGTGAACTAGAGAACCATTATATCACCATGCTAAGTACTAAGTATATATATATATATATATATATATATATATATGTATATATACTAAAGAACCATCATCTCATTAGTTCCACTGAGTTAACACCTTATTGTAAGTTTTAACCTTGTTTCAAGTATACTTCAGAGTTCTGGCCCTCTACACCTCATGACCTACTCTAATCCTTTTAATCTCTTTCTCTTCTCTTACTCCAAAAGCTAACATTTCTAATACAATAAATAGTAATAGTGATAGTGGGAAGCCTTGTTTCACTCCTGACCTTATTGAGAATAGTTCATTTGTTCCCATTACATATGATGCTTGCTGATGGTTTTAAATAGATTCTACCCATCATTTTAAGGAAAAATCCATTTATTCTTATAATCTAAGAGATCACTTTCAATTGAGGGGATGAAAGAAAGTTTTAGGAAAGAGTTGGCATCTGAACTGAACTCAAAAAGTAAAAGGATTCCAGGCATAGGGTATGGCCTAAATGCATACATAAAGATGGAAATCACAGGACAAACTGGGAAACCTAAACCTCATTTTGCCAGTCATAGAGTTTGCAGATGAAAATAATTTGAAATAAGGTTGGAGAGGTAGGTTAGAGATAGATTGGGTAGAAGTCTGTAGAGGGCTATAACTCTGAAAAAGTGTACTTGAATCTAAAGACAGCAGAGTGCCTAAGGCTAAGTACCTACTCAATGTGAGATAATGATTCTATAAATATATATTTAGATGATATGGTGATGTGATGACTCTCCTCACCATGCTGAATGTGTTGTGGTAAGGTAATGGTGGGCAAGGATTAGAGGGCTGAGGGAGAGGGTCAGAGCCTCTCTGCCATACCATGCTTAGGAGAAAAGACTTCAGAATCCAGACTCCAGAGTGGCAGCTTGCCTGCCTCCTTCACTTCTCCTCCTAAAGACCAGTGACTTGACTGATCCTGAGGCCCTCCAGAGAGCTATCCCAGACATTATAGAGGTCTTTAAATGCCATGTTCACAAGTTTACTTTTTGCTCTAGAAACAATAGAGAACAACTAAAGATTTTTGATCAGAAGTATAACATGACCAGACTTTTGCATAAAGAAACTCATTTTGCTATTTGTGTGAAGAATTCATTGTATATATAAGACCAAATGGAAGACTTTGCATCCTGGTAATGACAACCTAAACTAGATAGCAGCTATATAAAGAGAAGAAGATGGGTGCTCTAGAGACATGAAAGAAGAATTGACCTAATTTAATGTTAATAATTAGAAAGAAGAAAATCAGAAATGTCTGACGGGTTTCAGGTCTGTGGGGCTGAGAAGTTGAGTGTGTCCTAAAGAGAAAGAAACAAGGTGGGAAATAATGAGTATATATAAGACATATTGTATTTGTGCTACTACTGGAATATTTGGGGAGAGCTTTTCAGGAGAGTTGGTGATATGGGAATGAAATTCAAGAGAAAATAGTTTCTGAAGAAATCTTTGGAGTGCTGGGAGTGAGATACTCATACCTTGGCAATAATGGATACAATTGTGTCTTCAAGGGAGGAAAAGGCGGAGGCAGAGGCAAGGTTTGTAACTCTGGCTCTTCCGCAGCTTCTTCCCCTCTCAAGGATCCTCTAGTCTGGCATTGTGTACTCAGCATGAGGGGACAGTGGGTGGGGCCTTTAAGAGCTGCTCTGACTATCCCAAAGAGCATAAAATCTGTGTCTTCTAAGACACCAGGAGTTGTGTCTTCATAGGAAGTCATTTGGTACTCTGTAGTGTCAATTTTGTCAGGGTCAAGTCTCGTGCATTCTAGACATAGGGATGCTCTCAGAAGGGTTTTTACAAACTTTCTGCATTGTTTAAGATGTACAGTGATGTGTTTCTGTTTAGCCAATTTATATTCCTGTTTACTATACACATCAACAGTCAAGAGTGTCACTAAAGGGATACTGAAATCAGATCCCATCCCGGAAAGGCTTATAGCACTTCCCCTGCCTTAACCTCCCCACATAGCTTAGGCTAAGCAGCTACTCTGTCTCTCAGTGCCCAAAACCTGGATTCCTCTAAATCAAGCCTGTCCTGTTCAGGCTAATGTACCCCAACAACAAGTATGTGTTTAGCTTGTGTATCCAGGAGCCCCACTCCTGAGGCGATAGAAGCAATCTCGATTTGGTGCATGCTTGATGCCTGTCCTGGCATGTCTTCAGGGCATGTACCCTGGACCTTTAGCCACTGAGGCAGAACTCACACCCCAGGCCTCAACATCTATTTCCAAGAGTGAGCTAACTGAGATCCCACCAGCCAAAGACCACAAAGGTGAAGTAACACAAGAATTGTCTTTGCACATACTTGTTACCTATGCAAATAGGGCATTGTGTGCAAGGTACACGATGAAGAGTCTCAAGATTAATGCAGACTCTTGTTAGTCTGTTCTCTAGCATTCTTGTTGCTAGGTTCCCTAGCAAGCTCTAAAATATATAGAGAACAGAATCAAATTTATAAGAATACAAGTCATTCCCCAACTGATATATAGTCAAAAGATAAGAGCAGACATTTTTCAGGTAAAAAAAAAATTAAAACCACTCATAGTCATATAAAAATGGTCTAAATTAGTATTGATTAGAGAAATGTAAATTAAGAAAACTGTTAAGTAACACTACACACCTCTCAAACTGGCTAAGATGACAGGAAAAGAGGGGCAGCTAGGTGGCACAGCTGATAGAGCACCAGCCCTGAATTCAGGAGGACCTGAGTTCAAATCTGGTTTGACACTTAACTAGCACTTCAAATCTGGTTTGACACTTAACACTTCCTAGCTGTGTGACCCTGGGCAAGTCACTTAACCCCAGCCTCAGGGGGGGGGGGGAAAGATGACAGGAAAAGATAATGATAAATGTTGAGAGGATATGGGAAAACTGGGACACTTAAACATTGTTGGGGAGTTGTGAACTTTTCCAACCATTCTGAAGAACAATTTGGGGCTCAAAGGGCTATCAAATTTTGCATACCTTTTGATTTAGCAGCTTCTATACTGGTTCTGTGTCTAAAAGAGATCATAAAATAGAATGTATCAAAATGTTCATAGCAGCCCTTTTTATAGTGGCAAGGAACTGCAAACTGAGTGGATGCCCATCAGTTGGGGATTAGCTGAATAAGTTTTTGGTATATATATATTGATATATTAATGTAATGGAATGTTATTGTTCTATACCAGGGGTCCTCAAACTACGTCCCACGGGCCACCCTGGTTATGGCAAAATCAGACTGGAAGTGACCATCGACCTAAACTCGCATTGGCAACTCACACTTCCTGCACTGGGCTGAGGCAGCAGAGACAGAGTGTGAGGTGAGTTCCCAGGCCGGGGTGTATGGTGTGGGGAAGGGAGAGAGATGCAGAAGATAGAGAACTGAAGGCCCTCGGCCTTGTAAAGTAATGGAAGCCACCACAATAGACAGGTGCAAGGGATGTACAGTGTGTGCTGTGCATGTCAAGGCTGCTGCAGAGGGAATATATGGCCTGTGTGTGGTGCGTGGGAATAGTAACAGTTAGCATTACAAGTCCCAGCTTGACTCTAACATTGTCATTATGCTGTAATAACAATGTAACAGCTTCCTTTCTAGCTCATGTTGTGGTACTGACTGCTTTTGCCACCCAGAGTGAGGCTCCTGGTACCAGGTCTTAACCTTGTATCCATAGTGACCTCATGTCTGGCTGTTGTGGTCATCAGTTTTATCAATGTGTATATGTTCTGTAGTTTCATAAAGAGATGGAATGTTGCTAACATATGTCATCACTTTATAATCACTGGGGATCTGACCTTAGTGCCCCCCACTTATCCTGATTATGAGGGGATACAGAACTGGTGTACTGTTTCATCCCCCTCCAGATTCTCAAGGTCCCCATACACTTGTACAGCTTCAAGTCACATGATGACCTCCCCCAGAAGCCCCAGTGTACGATTTGTCATTGAAGCTCATTCTGCACATACAATATATCGCACAGCTATATATGTGCACAGTCTTGCCTGCGAGTATGACAAATTACAAGTGCAGCACATGTGATCATGCAGTGCTGGACCATGAGAATCGATCCCAGGAATCAGAGGAAGCCAGGGCATTTGGGAGGTCTGCCTGAGTGGTGATTTGTGTGCAATGAAGGTTTGAAACAGGAGAGAGAATGAGGGAAATGGAGGCATCATAGTGCAGAGGTAGCTTAGAGGACGTCGGGCACTGTAGTCTGTATGTCTCTGTGTGGACAAAGTTATTGCTGGTATATTGTTTTTGTAGTGATATATATATATATATATATATATATATATATATATATATATATATATATAGGTATTTTACTAATAGCAATTTGGAATCCCTTAGAAATTATGATGTCAAGAAAAAGAAAAATTGACTTGGTACAAGGAAAGAGCTGTATATCTGATATGCCAGAATACAGTGTCTGTGTTCAAAGAATATAATTTGTGTCAACACTATGAAACTCAACATAAAGATAAATATAATTGTTTGGTTGGAGAAGTGAGAAAAGATAAAATATTAAAACTGAAAAATACATTGACAACTCAGCAAAATATTTTTGTGAAGCAGAAGCAGCTAAATATTTCATCACTTCAGGCAAGTTTTCAAGTTGCCAACCTAATAGCATGCGCTGGCAGACCATTTGTGGAGGAAGAATTTGTTAAAGAATGCCTTCTTTCTGTTGCCAAAGAGATGTGTACAGAGAAGGCTGATTTATTTAGTACCGTGAGTCTTTCAGGATCTACAATTACACAGAGGATTGAAGAAATGGGAGACAATCTGCATCAGCATTTGCAAAACTCCACAAAATTTTTTTTCATATTTTTCCTTGGCACTAAATGAAAGCAAGGATGTTCATGATTCTGCACAACTTCTAATTTTTATTTGTTGGACAAATGATTATTTTGAAGTCATAGTAGAGCTTGCTGCACTGCAAAAGATCAAAAGAACAGCTACAGGAGAGGACATCTATGAAAAGATTTGCCAAACTATGAATGGTTTGGAGCTGGACTGAGCTAAACGAGCCAGCGTGACAGTGATGGTGCCCCTAGCATGGTAGAGTCTCAAAAAGGAGTAATTGCTCGCATTAACCAAGAGATGGACAAACATAACCATTCTCATCCAATAGCCATACACTGCCTCATCCACCAACAAGTGCTATGTAGTAAATCACTGAAGTGGGACTCTGTTATGAAATTTGTGGTATCTTCACTAGAGCTAATGTAATAAATCACAGACAATTTCGGGAATTTCTGAGTTAAATGTTGAGTATGAAGATATTCTATGTCACACAGAAGTCCGTTGGCTGAGTAAAGGGAGAGTTTTGAAATGTTTCTATGACTTACTTCCACAGATTACAACTTTTCTGCTTTCAAAAAACAAAATAGTACAGAGCTCAATGATGCAGAATGGAAATGACACCTTGTCTTTCTGACAGATGTAACAGAGCTACTCAACAATTTCAATACTCAAATTTAAGGAAAGGGAAAGCTCATCTGTGATATGCAATCACATGTCAAAGTATTTGAAGTAAAATTAGGCCTCTTCATCAAACAAATGAAGGAGGAAAACTTCTGCCATCTCCCCACAATTCAAAATCTGTTAGCAGAAAAACTGCTGATTGTATTCCCAGATAAAACATGTGTGGATTCATTGGAAAAAATTGCAAAAGGAGTTTCAATTTAGACTTAAAGAGCTTCATCTCCATGAATAGAATATACAGCTTTTCCATAATCAATTTTCTATTGACATTGAAAATGTGGATACAATTTACCAAATGGAACTGGCTAAACTGCAGAATTGTGACTCTCTGAAAGACCCATTCAAGTCAAGCAGCCTTCATAATTTCTATGCATCTCTCCCCTCTGAGACATATCCTCATCTCAGGAACCATGCACTTAAAATGACAACCAACCATCTTTGGCAGCAATTATGTTTGTGAACAGACTTTTTCTAGAATGAAACATTTGAAATTTCCAATCAGATCAGGACTAATGGATGCACACTTGCATTACTTGTTACGACTAGCAGTGACAAATATGGAAGTAGATATTGACCATCTCATTAGCCAAAATCAGGCCCATAGTTCCCATTGAAATACTGGTAAGTTTGTTGATTTAACTTTACTTCATTTTAAATATTGTATTTGTTCCCATTTTGTTTCTTCACTTCAAAATAAGATATATGCAGAGGGCATAGGAATTTGTTCATAGTTTTTGTTTTTACTATAGTCCAGCCCTCCAACAGTCTCAGGGACAGTGAACTGGGCCCCTATTTAAAAAGTTTGAGAACCACTGAATCTATACAAAATAATAAGCAGGATGATTTCAGAAAAGCCTGGAAAGACTTACATGAACTGATGGTAAATGAAATGAGTAGGACTAAAAAAACCATTGTACACAACAATAAGATTATGTGATGGGGGATGGAGCCAAGATGGTGAAGAAGGCACTACTAATTATTAAATTCAGCCTCAAAAATAGCGCTTGATTGGTAAAATTAATGAAGATTGGAAGTGCAACAACTTAACAGCTCAAGATAATCTGGAAAATCACCAGAAAAGGTTTGACCTGAGGGGCAGGAGCAGACCAGCACAAGCAGGGATAGAACCAGAGGCTAGTGTCTGGAGCAGACCAGGGGCAGGGGTGGCCCCAGAGAGGACTCTACCATAGGATGACTGCTCTGTTTTGGTTGCAAAGCAGTAGACCAGCAGAGAAATTAAAGCCAAAGATAGAGGGTACTACAAAAATAAAGTGATTAAAATGTCTATAGTTTTGATTTAAAGATTCCATTCACAAGTATAGTATTGACAAATAAATAGCCTTCATAGTCATCAAAATATTTATAGAAAAATTTTGTTTTGGTAGCAATGAATTGGAGACCAAGCAACTTTATCAATGTGGAGATATCTAAACAAATTATAGTGTATTAAATATAATGAAAACTACTGTCTCCAAACAATGGCAAACATAATAAACACTGAGAAGGATGAAAAGAATTAACTGAAATGATTCAAAATGAAGTAAACAGAGCAAATGAAATGGAGTACACAGTGCCTACAACAATAAAATGGAAAGAGCAATCATAAAATTAATTTCTAAAAATTACAATTACCAATAATATAATGGATAAAAAGAGAAGATATCCCTATCCATTACTTCTGTGAAATAAATGCATAGATATGATATTTCTTTTCCCATTTTAATGTATTTTTAATTTTGTTAATTATATTCCTTTTTTACAAATGTTATATGAGATGACTTTGTGAGAAAAGAAAAGGGAATAGGATTCATTAGGTGATACAAAAATAAAAAGTTATCAATAAAATCTATTTTTTAAAAATTTATCTTACTAGAATTGATACAATATCCTAGTGTGTCAAGATATTTTTGGATCCTGACTGTCGTGAAATGTAGTAACTAGTACTCCCAAATTTATGTCTTCTGAAAATATTAAAAGTATGTCTTCTATGCCATTATCAAAGTGAGAAAGTATGTTAAAAAGCACAGAACCAATAAAGCAAAGATCTCTGGAAGATTTCATTAAAAGACATTTTTAAAAGTTTGTATCAAGTCATTAACTATTGCTTTAATTCTGACCATTCAACCAAAAACTGAATCTCCTTAAATGTACATATAGTTCTAATATTTTCATCTCTTTACAAAATTGAAATAAGATGTTATTTTAAATGCCAGATACCAATAAACTGTATCTTTAGCATCAACCTCACTTTCCAGTAACTCTGCCAAAAATGAAATCAGATTAGCCTTGTCATGACTATTATTATATAACAGCTTGCTGTTAGCCATTTCTTCATTTTCTAAATGTTCAATAACTATTTTAATAATATATTTTTTACATATTTTAGGAACTGAAGTCATTTGTTGGTCTATAATTTGCAGATCTCATAGTCTTGTTATCTTTTGTTTAAAGACAAAATGCATCTTCTTCAAGTACTGCAATACTTTCCCATTTTAGTGATATTTTAACTGTCACTCATAGTAATTCAGCAATCTTATCTATACATTCATTTAGTAGCCTAAGATACAATTCATCTGGATTTTGTGAATTGAACTCTTGAAGCACAGATAGGCTTTTAGTAGCAAGTCCTAATTAGCCTTTTTAAAAAAAAAATTAGTTCCAAAAGTTATTCTGCCTGACAGAGGAAAGAAAAGAAAGTTTAAATTTCTCTGCATTGTCCCTGTGGCTCATTATCAGGACTCCATCTACCCCCCAAACAATAGTCCTCTCCTTTTTAGATCTTCTCTTTTTAAAAATAAAGTGTTAAAACCCTGTTTTTGACTCTTTGCTTTCTTCCCCAGCCTCAGCTAATTCAGACACTTTGACTTCCTTACACCTTTTTGTTGTTCTTGTTGCTTGTCCTTAGTTGTTTTTTTAAATAACTTTTTATTGAAAATACATATGCATGAGTAAATTTTTACAACATTATCCCTTGCATTCACTTCTGTTCCGACTTTTCCCTTCTCTCCCTCCACCCCCTCTTCTACATGGCAGGCAGTCTTATACATGTTAAATATGTTATAGTATGTCCTAGATACAATATATGTGTGCAGAACCTAACAGTTCTCTTGTTGCACAGGAAGAATTAAAATCAGAAGGTAAAAATAACTTGAGAAGAAAAACAAAAATGCAAACAGTTCACACTCATTTTCCAGTGTTCCTTCTCTGCGTGTAGCTAATTCTAAGCATTATTGATCAATTGAAACTGAATTAGATCCTCTCTTTATTGAAGATATCCACTTCCATCAGAATACATCCTCTAACAGTATTGTTGTCAAAGTGTACAATGATATCCTGGTTTGGGTCATTTTACTCAGCATCAGTTCATGTAAGTATTTCCAAGTCTCTCTGTATTCATCCTGCTGGTTATTTCTTATAGAACAATAATATTCCATAACATTCATATACCACAATTTACTCAACCATGCTCCAGTTGATGGGCATCCATTCATTTCCAGTTTCTAGCCACACAAAAAGGGTTGCCACAAATATTTTGGCACAAACAGGTCCCTT
Organism: Sminthopsis crassicaudata; assembly: GCF_048593235.1. Taxonomy (NCBI): domain Eukaryota; kingdom Metazoa; phylum Chordata; class Mammalia; order Dasyuromorphia; family Dasyuridae; genus Sminthopsis; species Sminthopsis crassicaudata. Next base: position 451,574,429 of record NC_133619.1, read on the forward strand.
TCCCTTCTTTAGTATCTTTTTGGGATATAAGCCCAGTAGTAACACTGCTGGATCAAAGGGTATGCACAGATTGATAACTTTCTGGGCATAACTCCAGATTGCTCTCCAGAACGGTTGGATTCATTCACAATTCCATCAGTGTCCTAATTTTCCCATATCACCTCCAACATTCATCATTATTTTTTTCCTGTCATCTTAACCAATCTAACAGGTGTGTAGTGGTATCACAGAGTTATCTTAATTTGCATTTCACTGATCAATAGTGATTTGGAACACTCTTTCATATGAGTGGAAATAGGTTCAATTTCATCATTTGAAAATTGTCTGTTCATATCCTTTGACCATTTATCAATTGGAGAATGGCTTGATTTCTTATGAATTAGAGTCAATTCTCTATATATTTTGTAAATGAGACCTTTATCAGAACCTTTATCTGTAAAAATGTTTTCCTATTTGTTGCTTTTCTTCTAATATTGTTTCCATTAGTTTTGTTTGTACAAAAGTTTTTTAGTTTGATATAATTAATTTTTTTAATTTTGTGATCAATAATGATCTCTAGTTCTCCTTTGGTCACAAATTCCTTTCTCCTCCACAAGTCTGAGAGGTAAACTATTCTATATTCCTTTAATTTATTTATAATCTCATTCTTTATGCCTAAATCATGGACCCATTGTTATCCTATCTTTGTGTAGTGTTAAGTGTGCATCCCTGCCTAGTTTCTGCCATATTAATTTCCAGTTTTCCCAGTAGTTTTTGTCAAAAAATGAATTCTTATACCAAAAATTGGGATATTTGGCTTTAGCAAACACTAGATTGCTATAGTTATTGACTATTTTGTCTTGTGAACCTATACTATTCTACTGATCAACTAATCTGTTTCTTAGCCAATACCAAATGGTTTTCATCACCACTGCTTTATAATATAGTTTTAGATTAGATACAGCTAGGCCACCTTCATTTGATTTTTTTTTCATTAATTCCCTTGAAATTCTCAACCTTTTGTTCTTCAGTATGAATTTTGTTGTTATTTCGTCTAGGTCATTAAAATAGTTTCTTGGGAGTCTGATTGGTATAGCACGAAATAAATAGATTAGTTTAGCGAGTATTGTCTTTTTTTATATTTGCTTGACCTATCCAAGAGCATTTAATATTTTCCCAATTATTTAAATCTGACTTTATTTGTGTGGAAAGTGTTTTGTTAATTTTGCTCATATAATTCCTGACTTTCATTTAGTAGATAGATTCCCAAATATGTTATGCTATCAACAGTTATTTTGAATGGCATTTCTCTTTGTATCTCTTGCTGTTGGATTTTGTTGGTGATGTATAAAAATGCTGAGGATTTATGTGGATTTATTGTGTATCCTGCAACTTTGTTAAAGTTGTGAATTATTTCTTTTTTTATTAATTTTATACTTATACATTTTTGACAGTATATATGCATGAATAATTTTTTATGACATTATCCCTTGTATTCATTTTTCCAGATTTTTCCCCTCCCTCCCTCTACTCCCTCCCCTAGATGACAGGCAGTCTCATACATTTTACATGTGTTACAGTATAACCTCGATACAATATATGTGTGTAAATCCAATTTTCTTGTTGCACATTAAGAATTGGATTCTGAAAGTATAAATATCCTGGGTAGATAGACAGTAGTGCTAATATTTTACATTCAATTCCCAGTGTTCCTTCTCTGAGTGCAGTTGTTTCTGACCATTATTGATCAGATGGAAGTGAGTTGGATCTTCTTTATGTTGAATATATCCACTTCCATCAGAATGCATCTTCATATAGTATTGTTGTTGAAGTGTATAGTGATCTTCTGGTTCTACTCAGAATTATTTCTAATAGCTTTTTTAGTAGAACCTCTGGAGTTCTCTAAATATACTATCATATCATCTGCAAAGAGTAATAATTTGGTTTCCTTATTACCTACTCTAATTCCTCTAATTCATTTCTCAACTCTTATTGCTGAGGCTTGTGTTTCTAATACAATATTGAATAATAATAGTGATAATGGGCAACCTTGTTTCACTACTTATCTTCCTGGAAATGGTTCCAGTTTATCACCATTATATATGATGCTAATTGATATGATGGTACTGATAAATATATGATCCTTACTGTTTAAAAAAAAAAGGAATAAACAGACTTTATCCCTATACTCTCAAGTGTTTTTATTAGGAATAGATGTTGGATTTTATCAAATGCTTTTTCTGCATCTATTGAGATGATTATATGGTTTTTGCTAATTTGGTTATTGATATAGCCAATTATGCTAATAGTTTTCCTAATGTTGAACTAGCCTTTCATTCCTGGTATAAATCCTACTTGGTCATAGTGTTTTATCCTGGGAATGATTTTCTTTAATCTTTTTGCTAATATTTTATTTAAGATTTTTGCATCGATATTCATTAGAGAGATTGGTCTATAATTTTCTTTCTCTGTTTTCAACCTACCTGGTTTAGCTATCTGTACCATGTCTGTATCCATAAAAGAAATTTTTGTAGGACTCCTTCAATCCCTATTTTTTCAAATAGTTTATATAGCATTGGAGTTAATTGTTCTTTAAATGTTTGGTAGAATTCACATGTAAATCCATCTGGTCCTGGGGATTTTTTCTTAGGGAGTTGATTAATAGCTTGTTCTATTTCTTTTTCTAAGATGGAACTGTTTAACCAATTTACTTCTTCCTCCGTTAATCTGGGCAAGCTATATTTTTGAAGATATTTTTCCATTTCATTTAAGTTATTGAATTTATTGGCATGAAGCTCAGTAACATAATTCCTAATTATTGCTCTGATTTCTTCTTCCCCTTCCACTTTTCAATGATTTACCATAAATCGAATATGTCTAATATTTTTTTCTTTAAGCCAATTCTGATGGCAATAAGATACACACTATGTTCATCCCTTTCCATTCTTTCTCTCAGATATAATAGGTTTCCTTTGCCCCTTCGTGAGATGTAGTAGCCACACTTTACTCTTTTCCAGGTACAATTTGCTTTCCACCTCTAGTTTCTAGAAAAAAGTATACATCTGTTCTTTATATATCTTTATAGTAGAAATATAGTTCCCAATATTTATTTTTACCTTTTTAGGTTTCTCTTGAGTTCTGTATTTGGAGATCAAACTTTTTGTTTAGTTCCAATTTTTCTCTTCATCGAAAATAGATGAAATTCAATTATTTCATTGAGTCCATCTTGGATAGCCCAGAGAGGTAAGGAGTTTGGTAGAGAACACATGGGTCTTCAGACCAGGTATTCAATAGGGAGCCATCAAGTCAGGGCATTATGTGAGTAGGTATAATAAAGGCTTTTACATGTGGCTGCTCTTGAGTGCACTACCGGTTATTAAACTATAGATTCAAGAGATTGTGGCCAGAGACCTTTGAAGGCTGCAGAGGAGGTGAGCCGGGTAGAGTTGACACTGCAAAGGTCAGTGGTCAAAGGTACTCTATTGGGCCTAGGACAGACTAGTAATTGTAAGTGCCACGAAAGCATTTTACAGAAGTCCAATAATTCTCAGACTATCTCTCTTAGATGTATTTTCCAGGTCTGTTATTTTCCCAAGAAGGCATCTGACATTTTTTTCCATTGTTTCATTTTTTGGTTTTGTTTGACTGATTCTTGGTTTTTCCTTGAGTCATTCATTTCCTTGTTCAATTCTGATTTTTAATGAGTTATTTTCTTCACTCACTTTTTTATATCTTTTTCTAATTGTCTGATTGAGTTTTTAAGTGAGTTGTTTTGTTCTATGGAATTTTTTTCATTTCACAAATTTTATTTTTTTAAAGAGCTTTTCCAATTCACTAATTCTGTTTTTCAAGGATTTGATTTCTTTATCCACTCTATCTTTAAATGAGTGAGATGGCTTATCCAGACCCTCTTGCCAAGCTTCCCTTTCCTTTTCCCATTTTTTCTTGTACTTCTTTGTGAGAGCCTTTTTTATTTCTTCTATGACAGTTTTGTGTATTGAGGAGCCAATCATATCCCCATTTGGGGATTCATCTGGAGACAGTCTGTTTTTAATCTTCTCAGGGTTTAAAATCTGCTCTCTATCCATATAGAAGCTATCAATGCTTAGAGTCCATTTTAGCTTTTTGCTCATTTTGTCAGAGAAGAATCAAAGAAAACAAACTAACAAGAAAAACAAATTGTCTGCTTTTTTTGTGGGGGGGGTGGGTGGTATTACTGAGCTTCTTCTACAGACTGCAGGGGCAGCAGTGAGGCACTAGCAGGACAGCAATGGATGTGCTGAATCTGCACTCTGAGACTCTGAGAGTGTGCTGAGACACTCTGGGTGGATGTGGCTAGGTCCCGAGGGACCCTAGCTTTTCGGGGTTATAGTTTTTACCTCCTATGTTTTCATAGCTTCTCTGCTTGTCTACTGGCTTGCTGCCAGGGCAAAGTAGCCAACACTGTAGAAAAGCTCTCTCCACGAAAATGGCTGAGATCCCACCCCATACCACTCCTGTCTGCTTAGCTGTGAGCTGCCTGCCTTACTCTCACTGTCATCTGTGCTGAAATTGGCTGCCTTCAGTTTGTGCCCCATTTAAACATATCCACCCATGAGCAAAAACAGACCTTTTCTGGAGAATTTTGAGGATATCTTCTTTTGGTAATTATTTGTGGGTTTTTTTTTTTTCAGTAAAGCACTAATTCCGAGGCTTGTCGTGAAATAAATTAGTCTGAGAGAAAAGACTGAGCTTAAGTAGATGTGTGTGTCCTCTCTGCTATCTTGGCTGGAAGTCCCCTTCTTGTTCCTTATGCCTTTTTAAAAATGTGTTGTGATTTTGTATATATCTTTCTTTGGCTTCCATTTTCGAAGCATATACAGCTAAAATATTAATTCCCAGTCCTTCTATGTCACTTTCTTTCCAGAACTTTTTTAGAGTACAACTTCCTCTATCTGTCCTTAAAATGTTATTCTTAAGAACTTCCCATCAAATCTAAGCTGATTTCATTTAATTTTATTTAAGTTAATTTTTTTTTCTGGATTCTCTGAAAGTTGCATCACAAAAAATATAGCACTTCACCCTCTTTATCACAAAAATTCCTATAATTTTCATAGTAACAATAAGTTCCTCTTGTGGAAAATTCACTCAAGAAAAACAACTAATGAGTACTTCATTCATTTTAGCAGACACATAGGAGCTGTATGTTCCTAATGCTTCATACATTGCTGGACATGATATTCATGGGAATATACAATACGAAAAAATGCCATAAAATATTAGATTTCAATAAAACATTTTTTAAAAATCAGATTCATAATTGATTCTTTAATTAGTTCCTATGCCAAGATAAATTTATCTTTAAAGAAAACTTATTTTTTGTTCCATTTTCAACCAAAAGAACTCTCTATCTGATACCTAGATAATTGAAACATCCCATCAGTAATATATTGTGTCTTCCTTTTAAAGTTTTGATCTTTCCCCCCAGTCATCCATTTTCTTTTTCCATTTAGGTTCTGTGTACTAAATGCCAATAATGATATCACTTTAAGTTCTGCCTCTCTTGATTACTTTGCAAATATTTTCTACCCCTCTTTCTACTCTGATCACTAGATATAGACATGTATATATTTTCTATGTTAATTCTCTCTCTCTCTATTTATATATATATATATACATATATATATATATATATACACATATATATACATACATACATACATATATATGATCACATGTGTTTGTGTATGTATATATATATGTATGTATATATATACATGAATATATCTTCCTAATATACACTGTGACTTCCTTTTTATCTATCATTTTATTTTTTCATGAATTTTACCTTTCCAGGGCCATATTCTATCCTTGGGCTTCATTTCACAAACCTATGTATTAATTACGTTAATTTTGTTTCTTTGGACAAGAAGCTATAATTTGCCTTATCTAGTATGATTCTGTCAGATAAAAGAAATAAATAAATCAATATCTAGGACTCATTTAGCAATGTTGTTTTTCAGTATACTCCACTTTGAAGCTCACTTTTCTGCCCTTTATAATGAGATAAAACATACTTATTATTTTACATATTTCTCCAAAGATGAGATGGTCTTGAGCATGGCTCTTGAACATATATTTACCATGTTTTTCATGATTTGCAGTTTATTGTTTATTTTGTTAAGTAGAAAATTACATTGTAAGTTTTTTAAATCAAAATTCTCTCTTAATGATTGTCTCTTTTTTTTTTTTTTTTTTTTTTTTAAATTTTTTTTATTATATATATATATATATATTTTATAATATTATCCCTTGTATTCATTTTTCCAAATTACCCCCCCTCCCTTATTCCCTCCCCCCGACGACAGGCAATACCATACATTTTACATGTGTTACAATATAGTCTAAGTACAATACATGTGTGTGAATATCATTTTCTTGTTGCACAATAAACATTAGAATCCGAAGGTATATGCAACCTGGGCAGACAGATATTAGTGCTAACAATTTACATTCCCCTCCCAGTGTTTCTTCTCTGGGTGTATCTACCTCTGTCCATCATTGATCAACTGGAAGTGAGGTGGATCTTCTTTATGTTGAAGATTTCCACTTCCATCAGAATACATCCTCATACAGTATCGTTGTTGAAGTATACAGTGATCTTCTGGTTCTGCTCATTTCACTCAGCATCAGTTGATTTAAGTCTCTCCAACCCTCTCTGTATTCCTCCTGCTGGTCATTTCTTACTGAGCAATAATATTCCATAACTTTCATATACCACAATTTACCCAACCATTCTCCAACTGATGGACATCCATTCATCTTCCAGTTTCTAGCTACAACAAAAAGAGCTGCCACAAACATTTTGGCACATATATGTCTCTTTCCACTCTTTAGTATTTCTTTGGGATATAATCCCAGTAGTAGCGCTGCTGGGTCAAAGGGTATGCACAGTTTGATAACTTTTTGGGCATAATTCCAGATTGCTCTCCAGAATGGCTGGATTCTTTCACAACTCCACCAGCAATGTATTAGTGTCCCAATTTCCCCACATCCCCTCCAACATTTGTCATTATTTGTTCCTGTCATCTTAGCCAATCTGACAGGTGTGTAGTGGTATCTCAGAGTGGTCTTAATTTGCATTTCTCTGATCAGTAGTGATTTGGAACACTCTTTCATGTGAGTGGATATAGTTTCAATTTCTTCCTCTGAGAATTGTCTGTTCATATCCTTTGACCATTTATCAATTGGAGAATGGTTTGGTTTCTTATAAATTATGGTCAGTTCTCTATATATTTTGGAAATGAGACCTTTGTCAGAACCTTTGTTTTTAAAAATATTTTCCCAATTTGTTACTTCCCTTCTAATCTTGTTTGCATTAGTATTATTTGTACAGAAACTTTTTAGTTTGATGTAATCAAAATCTTCTATTTTGTGATCAATAATGATCTCTAGTTCTCCTCTGGTCATAAATTCCTTCCTCCTCCACAAGTCTGAGAGGTAGATTATCCTCTGTTCCTCTAATCTATTTATTATCTCCCTCTTTATGCCTAAATCATGGACCCATTTTGATCTTATCTTGGTATATGGTGTTAAGTGTGGATCCATATCTAATTTCTGCCATACTAATTTCCAGTTTTCCCAACAGTTTTTTCCGAATAATGAATTTTTATCCCTAATGTTGGAATCTTTGGGTTTGTCAAAGATTAGATTGCTATAGATGTACCCTTTTTTGTCCTTTGTATCTAATCTGTTCCACTGATCTACCGGTCTATTTCGTAGCCAATACCAAATGGTTTTGGTGACTGCTGCTATATAATATAGCTTTAAATCAGGTACACTTAGACCACCTTCCTCTGAGTTTTTTTTCATTAGTTCCCTTGCAATTCTTGACCTTTTATTCTTCCATATGAATTTTGTTGTTATTTTTTCTAGGTCATTAAAATAGTTTCTTGGGAGTCTGATTGGTATAGCACTAAATAAATAGATTAGTTTGGGAGTATTGTCATCTTTATTATATTCGCTCGGCCTATCCAAGAGCACTGAATGTCTTTCCAATTATTTAAATCTGATTTTATTTTTGTGGCAAGTGTTTTGTAATTTTTCTCATATAATTCCTGACTTTTCTTTGGTAGATGGATTCCCAAATATTTTATACTATCAACATTTGTTTGGAATGGAATTTCTCTTTGTATCTCTTGCTGTTGCATTTTGTTAGTGATATATAAAAATGCCGAGGATTTATGTGGATTTATTTTGTATCCTGCCACTTTGCTGAAATTTTGAATTATTTCTAGTAGCTTTTTAGCAGAGTCTTTGGGGTTCTCTAAGTATACCATCATGTCATCTGCAAAAAGTGATAGTTTAATTTCCTCATTTCCTACTCTAATTCCTTGAATCTCTTTCTCGGCTCTTATTGCCGAGGCTAGCGTTTCTAGTACTATATTGAATAGTAATGGTGATAGTGGGCAACCTTGTTTCACTCCTGATCTTACTGGGAAAGGTTGCAGTTTATTTCTATTGCATATTATGCTTACTGACGGTCTTAAATATATACTCCTGATTATTCTAAGGAATAATCCGTTTATTCCTATACTCTCAAGAGTTTTTAGTAGGAATGGATGTTGGATTTTGTCAAATGCTTTTTCTGCATCTATTGAGATGATCATATGGTTCTTATTAATTTGATTATTAATATGGTCAATTATATTAATAGTTTTCCTAATATTAAACCAGCCCTGCATTCCTGGAATAAATCCTACTTGATCATAGTGTATTATCTTGGAGATGATTTTCTGAAGTCTTTTTGCTAATATCTTATTTAAGATTTTAGCATCAATATTCATTAAGGAGATTGGTCTATAATTTTCTTTCTCAGTTTTCGATCTACCAGGTTTAGGTATCAGTACCATGTCTATGTCATAAAAGGAATTTGGTAGGACTCCTTCATCCCCTATTTTTTCAAATAATTTATATAACATTGGGGCTAATTGTTCTTTAAATGTTTGGTAGAATTCACATGTGAATCCATCTGGCCCTGGGGATTTTTTCCTGGGGAGTTGATTAATAGCTTGTTCTATTTCTTTTTCTGAAATGGGACTATTTAAGCAATTTATCTCCTCCTCTGTTAATCTAGGGAGCCTATATTTTTGGAGGAAGTCATCCATTTCACTTAAGTTATCAAATTTATTGGCATAAAGTTGGGCAAAGTAACTCCTTATTATTTCTCTAATTTCCTCTTCATTGGTGGAAAGATCCCCCTTTTCATTTGTAAGACTATCAATTTGATTTTCCTCTTTCTTTTTTTTGATCAAATTTACCAAAGGTTTATCTATTTTATTGGCTTTTTCATAAAACCAACTCTTGGTTTTATTTATTAATTCAATAGTTTTTTTACTTTCAATTTTATTGATTTCTCCTTTTAATTTTTGTATTTCGAGTTTAATTTTTGGTTGGGGGTTTATAATTTGGTCTTTTTCTAGCCTTTTAAGTTGTAAGCCCAATTCGTTAATCTTCTCTTTCTCAATTTTCTTCAAATAAGCCTCTAAAGATATAAAATTTCCCCTTATTACCGCTTTAGCTGCATCCCAAAGATTTTGATATGATGTCTCATCATTATCATTATCTTGGGTGAAATTGTTAATTGTTTCTATAATTTGCTCTTTCACCCAGTCATTCTTTAAGATGAGATTATTCAGTTTCCAATTACTTTTTGGTCTATTTACCCCTAACTTTTTACTGAATGTAGCTTTTATTGCATTGTGATCTGAGAAGAAGGCATTTATTATTTCTGCCTTCCTACATTTAATTTTGAGATCTTTATGTCCTAGTATATGGTCAATTTTTGTATAGGATCCATGAACTGCTGAGAAGAAAGTATATTCCTTCCTATTGCCATTCAGTTTTCTCCAAAGGTCTATCATACCTAGTTTTTCTAATGTTCTATTTACTTTTTTAATTTCTTTCTTGTTTGTTTTGTGGTTTGATTTGTCTAAATCTGAGAGTGCAAGGTTGAGATCTCCCACTATTATAGTTTTACTGTCTATTTCTTCTTGCAGTTCTCTTAACTTTTCCTTTAGAAAGTTAGATGCTATACCACTTGGTGCATATATGTTTAGTATTGATATGGCTTCATTATTTATGCTACCTTTCAGCAGGATATAGTTTCCTTCCTTATCTTTTTTAACGAGATCTACTTCTGCTTTTGCTTGATCTGAGATAAGGATAGCTACCCCTGCTTTTTTGGCTTTACCTGAAGCATAATAGGCTCTGTTCCAACCTTTTACCTTTACTCTGTATGTATCTCCCTGCTTTAAGTGTGTTTCCTGTAGGCAACATATTGTAGGGTTCTGCTTTTTGATCCAATCTACTATCCGTCTCCGTTTGATGGGATCGTTCATCCCATTTACATTTACAGTTAAAATTACTAATTCTGTATTTCCTGCCATCGTATTATCCCCAGATTATGCTTTTTTCCCTTGACCCCCCTGATCCCCCTCCCCGATATTTAATTTACAGACCCCCCTTGTGACGCGCAACCCTCCCTCTTTTTTTTTTTTTTTTTTTTTTTTTAAGGATCCCTCCCCCCTCCCTCCAAGTCCCTTCACTTATTCCCCTTTTCCTTTTCCCTTTTCCTCTCCCCCCTTTTAATGAGGTGAGAGAAAATTCTCTGAAAAACAAATATGTTAATTATTTACTCTTTGAGCCTCTTCTGATGAGAGTAAGATTCACACAATGATTCTCCCCCTCACTAAGTTCCCTCAGATATGGTGTATTTTCTATGTCTCTTCCTGGGATGTAGTTTCCCTCTTTTTATCACTCCTTCCCCTTTTTCTGAACCGACCTCCTTCCCTTTACTACACCCCCCTTTTTTTCTTTTATATCAGTAAAATCAAATTATCCTTGAGTATTTTTTATATACCCACAACAGAGTTACAGTTCTCAAGGGTTCTGTGTACCTTTTTCTGTTTCTCTTCAGTCTTGTGGATGTAGATCAAATTTTTTGTTTAAGTCTGGTTTTTTTCTTAGAAACATATAGAATTCCTCTGTTTCATTGAATGACCATCTTCTTCCGTGGAAAAAGATGCTAAACTTAGCTGGGTAGTTCATTCTTGGTTGCAGTCCTTGATCTTTTGCCTTACGGAATATCAGGTTCCAGGCCCTTCTATCTTTTAATGTGGAGGCAGCCAGATCTTGGGTGACCCTTATTGTGGCACCTTGGTATTTAAATTGTTTTTTTCTAGCTGCTTGCAGGATTTTCTCCTTTGTGTGGTAATTCTGCAGCTTAGCCACAATATTCCGTGGTGTTCTTTTTTTAGGGTCTATTTCAGAAGGAGTTCGATGAATTCTTTCCACATCTACTTTCCCTTCTGTTTCTATTATCTCTGGACAGTTCTCTTTGATAATTTCCTGTAAAATAGAATCTAGGCTCTTTTTTTGGTCATAGTTTTCTGGAAGTCCAATAATCCGCAGATTATCTCTCCTAGATCTATTTTCCAGGTCTATAGATTTTCCCAGTAAGTATTTGACGTTGTTCTCCAGCTTCTCATTTTTTTTGTTTTGTTTGACTGATTCTTGGGTTCTCTGTGAATCATTCATTTCTATTTGTTCCATCCTGACTTTTAAGGAGTTATTTTCTTCTTTCACAGTTTTTAGTTCTTTTTGTAAATGCCCAATTTCGTTTTTAAATGAATTATTTTGCTCTATTGAATTTTTTTCCATTTCCCTAATTTTTTTTTTTTGAGAATTATTTTCTTTTTCCAATTCAGAAATTCTATTTTCTTGAGACTTTTTTATCTTTTCCAATTCAGAAATCCTACTTTCCTGTGTTTTTTTAACCTTTTCTAATTCACTAATTTTGTTTCCCTGCATCTCCTGTGAATTCTTTATTTTTTCCAACTCCAATTTCAGGACGTTGTTATTCTCTATCATAACTTCCCTTTCCTTGCCCCATTTTTCTTCAATCTCCCTCAATTTCTTAAGAGCTTCTTCTAGGAGAGAGTTATGTGATGGGGGGCAGGAATCGTTCCCCTTTAGGTTGTTATCTTCTGAATCTTTGCTGTTAACTTCCTCGGGGTTGGATACCCGCTCTTTCTCTGTATAGAAGGAATCTATAGTTTTTCTAGCTTTTTTGCTCATACTTAAAAAATGTTTTGGGGTCTGTCCCTGGGGTAGGAAATTATTTACTTCTTTACCAGCTTCCTCCCAGACCGGATGGATGCAGCGGCCCCTGCGCCCGCGCTAAGAGAGAGCTCTGGGAGAGAGTTCCCCACCCCCTCCCTGGAAGTGCCTCAGAGGTGATTAGCACTGCTGTGCTTCGAGGGCGTAGAATAGTGAAGACAGCAAGAAGCTCAGCCTATGTGTCCGGGTGGGGAGTGGACGTCTGCAGCAGGTGACGTGAGAAGCCCCTGCGCTCAAACTGGAAGTGTCTTCCAGAAACCGCGGTCCCTAGTTCAAAGGTTCCGCTTCTCTGGGACTTCCTGGAGCTGAGTTCCACTCCCTCCAGCTAAGCTAGGCAGTGTGTGTTGCCTTGGGCCGTATCCACCCACTTGTCAGTCTCTTAACTATTCTCAGGAGGTAGCTGAGGCCACACCCCCTGGTGCCGAGTCTGCCCCAGGGTGGGGGGGGGGGGGAATCTAATCTGAGTTTTAAAATATTTTGGCTTTCTCTTCTGAACTGCCAAATAATTAGCAGAGAAGAGCTAACAGCCCGTGCCAGATTCCTTTACCCCAGTGGCTTCTCTGATCCCAGAGCCCCTCCCAGCGCAATGGGCGCAGTGTGCCCCTACCCCACCGTCTGCGCTGGTCTTTCTTATTCCTCCCCCGAGAACTGACCTTTCCTGTTGAAACTCCAGATTCTCTTCAGCTGGTAAGTCGTGCTTCCAGTCCTTGTGGTATCTATCAGTCCTGAGCTAATTTTGAGACTTAATTTATCTAATTGGTTGTGAGGGAGTGAGGACGTTCACTGAGTAGTGTGTTTCTTCTCCGCCATCTTGGCTCCGCCCTCATGATTGTCTCTTAAAAGTAAGCCTGCTGAGTTTATAAAATTGTATCCACTTTATTGCTCAAATGCTCAGTAGAAATAAAGGAAATACATAAATAGAGAAATAATAATTTTCATCTTGCAGAACATAGAAGTCTTATTGATACTAATGTTTCTTTTGATACTACATTGGACTTGTGCCTGCTGAATCCTTCAGACTAAGTTAGTAACTAGATACCATTTAAAATATTGTACGTCCTCTTTGAAAAATATAGAGTTGATTTCAAAGTCCAATTCTTTTTGTACAGCAAAATAACTGTTTGGACATGTATACATATATTGTATTTAATTTATACTTTAACATATTTAACATGTATTGGTCAATCTGACATCTGGGGGAGGGGGTGGGGGGAAGGAGGGGAAAAATTGGAACAAAAAGTTTGGCAATTGTCAATGCTGTAAAATTACCCATGCATATATCTGGTAAATAAAAATATAATTAAAACAAAAAGAAAAATATAGAGTTGTTGTTTCAACTATTATGAAAGGAAGGAAGGAAGGAAGGAAAGAAAGAAACAAGACTTTATTACAGCACTTATGTGTTATGTATTATACTAAGCATGGGCAATAAAAATCCAAGCAATAAAACAATTATGGCTCTCAGAAAGTTTATATTCTAATAGGGAAAGACAACATACAATAGAGATCAAAAAAAGAATGTGGGAGGGAATGAATGCTGAGTATTAAAACATATCTCATTTCTACAATATATATTTAATTTTGTCATGAGCTTATGAGAACTTAGCCTGACTCTGACTGGAATCATGTTAGTTCAGGTTTAATGTTAGAACAAAAGGAGGCCTACTTAGCCATAGCATAGAAAAGTTATTTAACAAAGATACTATAACTGTTAGCTTCATAAACTTCCCCTATCCTACTTCCACCTGGTCTGAATGTGAAAAGAAATCTAGAATCTATTCATCAGTAAAACATGTAGTACTTGATAGGTCTTGTGACATCATTCAATACTTGAAAACCAGGTCAATTTATCTAGAGTCTACCAGAAATGAAGACACAACTTGAGTCTTAATCTCTGGGCCAATCAAGTCCCAGAAAGGGATGTTTTTATTTCCTTTCAGAGAAATATTAGCCTAATTTGCATAGAAAAGGAAAGTTCCAAGAGAGAGAATTTATTATATCTCTGTTACTTAGTGGTGGATTTCCAAGAGTATTTTTATAAAGTATTCCCTTTGCTGTTCCTCCATCCTTTGAGCATCTACTTTTTCATAATTTCACTTCTCAAGGACATATCTCTTCTCCAATTTCAAGAACAGTCAGATAGAACTAAATACCTGATCAATTCTGCCTTTTAGCAGCTTCAATAGAAATCTGTGCTTATAGAAGAAATGAAAACACACTTATATTAAGGGTTTGCTTTTTCTCATACTTTTCCTAGGCTCTACTATGACAGCCCCTACTTTGTATTTTGTCCTATTATAGAACCAGAAACAGACTAGAAGTAGAAGAAAACTTCTACTAAGAAGAAGGAAATTTCATCAGTTCAACTCTATTTTTAATAGATTAGAAAAGTAAGGTTAGCATCATGATATTTTTATTAAATTACCATTCATTTTAATTATCATAATTAAGTGAATGAGTCATCAATACATTATTAAAGAACTACATTTAATATCAATAGTGTATAAATAAGTGGAGTTTCTGGTCATTATGAAATCACTTGTTCTTTGTAGCTATCATTAACCAGACTTTAGCTAGATTGCTTTGTCTAGTTTAAATTTAACCCCATTTTGAAAGAGAAGGAAAATGAATAGGCCAAAAGAAGAACAGTGAACAAAAAGGCTTTAAAGTATTGAAAAGCTGAGTGGAAAGAAATATGAAGGGTAACCTTTATGTGAAAGGATATGCCAGAGAAAGGCCAGAAGCTATTTTATGTTCTCACTGAAAACAGAACAACAACAACAAAAAAAGTGGAGTAAATTGTAGCAAGATGTATTTGGGTATAAAGGACAAAAAGAAAATTTACTGAATGGAAGCGTTGCATATACAGAAATCAGTTATTGAAGGGGATTGCATAATCTCCTTCCCTGGCAAAATCCAAGTATGTAATAGTATAAAATTCATTCATTTATTTAACAAACATATTTTCATCACTTTTTTAGTGTATAGAGCCCCATGATAGACACTGAAGGAAATGCAAAGTTTAAATAAAACAAGGTCCTGGGCTTCATGTGCCTTTCTGATAGTAAGGGAAATAACATACTTTCAGATAATTATAATTCATTAAAAATGGAATATTATGTTAAAAATTGCCAACAATGCTAAATAAGATTTTGGAGTATGGTTGCTACTATCCAGGAAAATCTGGAAAGGTTTCAAGTAGGAGGTGGCATTTAAGGTGTGATAAATACAAATTAAAAAAGAAAATAGTGAGTGGAGGCCATCATAAGTATGAGAAATATAGTGAATAAAAAGTATTGAAGCCAGGGAGTTTGCAGGACATAGTAGTAGAACAGTTTTACTGAAATATATTATGCATAGATGGGGATAACTTAAGATAAACATGTTATCTAACTGTACAAGGTCTTGAATGTCAAACAAAAAGATGATTCAGGAGACAACAGAGATACTGGAATTATTTGCAAAGAGAAGTAGCATAAACAAATATGACTAAAAACTTGTTGACACATAAAAGAAACATGTTGAGGGGAAGTGCAGAAATATAGATATGAGAAGACCCATTAGGAGATTGTTTCAAGAATTAGAACAGAAGGGGGTCCTAACTATGGCTTAGTGATGAAGAGGAGAGCCCAAGTTTAAGCTAAAGGACAGAATTCAAAAAATAATGCAAAGAAGGACAGAAGGTTGAGGAATCATTCTCCATATCTCAGAACTAGAACTTGATTACACTGATAGTTGCTAAAAACAAAATAAACATAAAATAAAAATAGAAATTAGTAAGCAAAGGAGAAATAATCCAATCATAGATAATTATTATGGGTATCTAGGTTCATATTTAGAAGAAGAAAATGTAGCTTAAAAACCACTTTTTTTCTTTTTTTTCTTTTTAGAATGTGGTTTTGAATTTTTTTATTAAAGTTTTTTATTTTCATAACATATACATAACTACTTTTCAACATCTACCCTTGCAAACCTTGTATTCCAAAATTTTTCCCCTCCCTTCCTTCCCCTCACCCCCTTGGGATGGCAAATAATCGAATATATGTTAAATATGTGCAATTCTTCCATATGTATTTCCACAAAGCTGCACAAGAAAAATCAGATCAAAAAGGAAAAAAAATAAGAAAGAAAATAAAATACAAGCAACATCAATAAAAAAGTAAAAAACAAAAACAACAACAAAAAACAAACAAACAAACAAAAAAAACTATATTCTGATTTACACTCAGTCCCCACACTACTCTCTCTGGGTGTAAATGGTTCTCATCACAAAATCATTGAAACTTGTTTAAATAACCTTGCAATTTAAAAAGAGCCATACCCATCAGAATTAATCGTTTTATAATCTTGCTCTTGCTGTGTACAATGTTTTCTTGGTTCTACTCACTTTACTCAGGATTAGTTCATGTAAGTCTCTTCAGGCCTCTCTGAAATCATCCTCCTAATCGTTTCTTATAGAACAATAATATTTCATAGCATTCATATACCATAACTTATTAAGCCATTCTCCAACTGATAGACATCCACTTATTTTCCAGTTTCTTGCCTCTATAAAAAGGGGTGCTACATTTTTGCATATATAGGTCTTCAATTTTTTATGATCTCTTTGGGATACAGACCCAGTAGAGATACTGCTTGTTCAAAGGGTATGCACAATTTGGTAGCCCTTTGGACAGAGATCCAAATTGCTCTCCAGAATGATTTGATTAGTTCACAACTCCACCAAGAATGCATTAATCCCAGCTTTCCCACATCCCCTCCAACATTCATAATTATCTTTTCCTGTCATTTTAGCGAATCTGAGAGATGTGTAGTGGTACCTCAGAGCTGTTTTAATTTAAATTTATTTGATCAATAATGATCTAGAGCATTTTTCCATATGTTTATAAATGGTTTTAATTTTTTTATCTGTAAAATTTTCTGTTTATATCCTTTGACTATCAGTTGGACAATAAGCCACTCTTTTTCAATGAGAAATGTCACATAGTCTCAAGTTCAGCTGTGTATGATGAGGTAATTTAAAATAAATAAATAAATAAATAAATGGAAACTAGGGAGAGATAAAAAGGAGCAATTGCCTTTTTACTTTATTTTTATTTCATTTTTTATGTTTGTCTATTTTTAGTTTTCAGCATTTACTTTTGAAAGATTTTGGTCACCCCAGGAGAAAGAAAGAAAGAGAGAGAGAGAGAGAGAGAGAGAGAGAGAGAGAGAGAGAGAGAGAGAGAGAGAGAGAGAGAAAGAGAGAGAGAAATTCTAACACTAAACAAGGAAGCTCCCTTGTCTACCCAACCCTACCCTGGGCTACCCGCTCTGCATTCAAGGTCTTCTGTTAACTGGCTCCTGAGGGAGGATGGGATGGTATAGGGACAGCTACTTGAAAACATAATTTGTGATGGATCTATGGAATGAAGGAGAGAAGAAATAGACACTTACAAGGTCTTTATTCCTCCCCCCACATATTTTCTGACTTTAGTCTTTTTGGCATCATGGGTATCATGACCAGAAATTAGGAGATTTATTTTGTATTTGTACTCTTAGTAAATTGAAACATTGCAACCTCCCTCCCCCCCAAACATCTATCTATCAAGGACCTTTTTAATCAGTCACCATTCTGTTCAATAAATGTCCCTTTCTCCCCATCCCCAACCCCAACTCCCCAATTTAGTGCCCAGTGAATCTAACTTTGGTTTCTCAAAATCAGAATCCCTTTTGTGAACACATGAAAAAGGAGCAAAGCTCCCCATGTCTTTGACATTCTCCTTCCAAAGAGTCGGATCTTTTCTTCCCATCCCAGATAAGATTTATATTAAGGTCCCATATGTGTAATCAATAACCAAGGTCAGGAAGACATTCAGGTAATGAGGTTCTCAAGATGACAGAATTTATAGGAAGTGCTCCACCTCCAGAAAATATTCTTCCTTATCTCCTACTGTAACACAAGAAGCTCACTGGGTGAATTTGTAAGACCCTTTTTAAGAGTGAAAAGATTTTTCAATTGCATGTGTCTATATCTTTCACCGGATCTCTCCTGACCATTTGTTAACCTTTGAAATGCCAAAGTACTTGACTTTGCATCCAACAATGGGAGAGAGCATTTTGCAGGGTATCCAGAGAGGCTGACAAAGGGGAAAAAAGCAAGACAACTGCATGAGCATACAATTTTGGTATTTTTAACATTTTTAAAGACTCTACAACTGATAAAAATAGTAGAAAAGATCTCCAACAATTTCCTTTCCCACTGTTATGAGCTCCCCCTTCGTCTCTACCATATTCAGCATACTACACAGAATCTCCCTAATACACCTGTGCTCACCTCAACTCAACTGCCTCTAACATCTGAGCGGCAGTTTGACTTTCTATCTGTAGAAAGATGTAAGGGGTTGAAACTCTTGAGTCAATGAACTGACCTGGGACAATCGAGCACTTGAGGCTAATCACTAATTGGACAATACTCTATAAGAATATGCTTGTTCTATATCAATTTTTGAATGATATAGTCCTTTCCACTATCCTGTGCTGGCCCAATCATTTGATGTATACAGAGAATTGTGGGAGGGACTAAGGGGTGCAGGGAGACTAGCCAGGGAGACTTCTGTGAGAGAGAGACAAGGTGGTGAGGTCGCAGAGATCCTATGTGACCACTCTCTTCACTTTTACTGCTAAAAACCTACAATAAAGATTTTTGCTTATCCTGACTCAGGCTGATTCTAAAGTATCCAGGGTGCTAATGTGGTCACCACAGAAAGACATCAGTTCCTTTTTTCCCCTCCCAACATGGGACAACAGCTGTGGCAGAAAAGAAAACCTGAGGACAATTGACAGGTACTACTTGTTATTTCTTATAGCACAATATTATTCCATTATATTCATCTATCACAATTTGTTCAGGCATTTCCCAATTGATGGACATCCCCTCAATTTACAAGTCTTTGCCACCATTAGGATTAATTATTTCATTCAAATGTGCAAGAAAAGGAAAAAATTGATATAGAACAAGTTAGTGGGGGGGGGAAGACTGGAATCTTTCTCTCATCAGGAACAGGTGAAAGAGAAAAATATAAAAAAAGAGGGCAAGGGGAGTAAGTGGCCAAAGAGATATAGGAGGGATTCAAAAGGATTGATAGAATAAGGGAGTAGATGGCAAAGTAAAGGATATAATTAAAGCAGAGGAGTGAAGAGGTATAAGAGTAGGATGAGAGATAAAAATAGGATGGAGGAAATATACAAATAATTGTAGCTTAGAATATGAATGGGATGAATTTACCTATAATATATGGAAACTCATAATATATTAAAAATTTGAATTCAACAAAATTTTGTTTTCAGGAAATGCTGATAAAATAAAATAAAATGAAATGAAAACAAAGATAAAATAATGGTCAGAATAAGAATGCATTATATAAAAAAAAGCAGGGAAAGTAATCATGATCTCAGACAAAATTACAACTAAATTAGAGTTATTTAAAAGAGAAAAATAGGAAAACTACACTATATATCAGCAATATTATTCAGTATTATTTTAGATCACTTAAAATAACTAGACAATATAAAATATCTGATAGTATACCCACCAAGATAGAGACACAAACTATATGACATAACTACTTTTTTTTAACAAATAAAATCAAGTCTAAGTAATTAAAGTAATGTTCCTTACTCATCACTGTATAAATTTAATGTAAAAGAAAAATTACTATTTTACCTAACTAATCTATCTAATGTCCTCCCAATTATATTACTAAATAATTATCTTACAAAGTTAGAAGAAAATAACAACAGTTCTTTTGGAAGAACAAAAGGTCAGGAATTTCAAAGAAGCCCTGGGGGTGGGAGTGGGGAAGATGTAAAAGAAGCAGATTCAGTATTATTAAACAAACTATAAGGTAAGATCATTTTAAAAGTATAAAATGGATAATTTTGAAAATTTTAAATCAAAATTTTGTTATACAAATGAAACTTATTTAAAAAAGAAATGTAGAATATTGAAGAAAAAATATTCATAGACAATCTCTCATGTGATTGGGTTGAAATATTGCTGTAATGTAGGAAATGATGAATTGATTGATTTAGAAAAAGATTAGGAATTATGAAGGAAGATACTATCTACATCCAAAAAAACATAATAAGTATAAATAAACATGATATGGTCTTACATAGATGTATTTGAATATATGTGTGTGTGTGTATATATAGATGAATAGGTATATATCTGTATTTAATTGTAGCATTCTTTAGAATTGTGGCTATAGCAGGGAAGGAGGAGGGATATAAAGTAAAAATTATATAGCAAAGAACAAAAGAAAACCTACTAGGAAGTAAAGAAAAACTGGACAGCTTTGAAAATAAGGTATCATATTTATTTTATAAGCTTTATTGAAATGGAAATTTATTGTTTTATATTGCATACTTTCTTATGGGCAGAGAGGATAAGGAAGAGATTTGAAAAGGTGGGTAGATTGAGGGAAAAGAGAGCAGGGTAGTAGATATAAGTAAAGCATAGTGAAGAGAGATAAGAATAGGATGAGAGAGAAAAAAATAGAGTGGATGAAAATGCACAACTTTGATGTGTACATAGGAATTTTTTTCTTATTTTCCATTTGGGTTTAAATACAAAGGAAATGAAGTGAATACAAGTGAATACAAAGGGAATGACAGCAAGAATGAATAAGAAGGTATATAAAAGAGATATACAGAAGGTGGAAATTATAGGGCTTTTCAACTAATTGAGTATGACAGATTTCAGAGAAATGAAGATAACAAGAATAATATGACTAAAGTACTGAGTAACCATGATGATATTTATACAAATATCAAAGTCATATGGAGAAACATGATTGAGTGAAACATAATACTTACTTTTATAAATGTTTGGTTTAGATTCTTGTGGGATGTCCAGGAGGGGAGGGATGGATATCTTTGGTTCTTGACTATGATTTTTTTTTAATTGAGAAAAGTAACAATCAGTAACCAAGAAGCAAAATATTTTAGATGCCTTATGACATTTTCTCACAATTATAGTCACAAAATAATTATAAATTGAATCAATTGTATGTGTCTTCAATTAATGGATGATACTTTGGAATCCTATTTGTTGCACAGTTCTGTATGACTATAGCCTGAAAATGTAAGCATATTTTCCTTGCGAATAATAAGAAGAAATTGGCACAATGGTATAAGTTAAAATACTACAGCAATCATTTACCAAAGTATAACCAAGTGGTTTGAAACATACATATCTCTTTGTATTGACCTGATAATCAGGGAATAGTTTATTCATCCACAATAGTTCATCCTATTAGAGAGAGGAGGAAGCCCTGTATTTCACTGAATTTAAACACAAAAATTATAGAAGGTTCCATCACAAAAAACAAAATATCACGTACACACATGTATTTTTTATACCTTACCCCTCCAAGGATTGTTTTAGTGTCACAGAATTATATCTTACAGATTTTATATCTAGATGGGATATTGAATGTCATATTCCAGTCCCACATTTATTGATGAAGAAAGTTAGACTAGGAGTCTGAAATAAATTGGCCAAGGAGACTCACAAAATAGGAGTCAAAGTCAAGATTTGAAACTAGGCCTTGTGACTATAGATTCAACAAAGTTTTATTCTGGAAAGAATTTACAGATCATCTACTCCATCCCTTTATTTAATAGGAAAATTGAGGAAATTGAGGCCCAAGAATATGAAATAACTTATTCAGGGTCACAAATGAAAGGAGAGATTGAACACAAATCCTACCCCCAGGTATTCTAGCTGAGAAGTAAACATTTTTAATAATGTAAAGGTCTTTATAGCATGACACATAGCTATATCCAATATACATAAACAAGCACTGGTTTTCATTTTCTATGCTGAGAGTCACTCTTGGAAAAGTGATGGGTGGTTTCAATATCCCTACATTTCCACAAAGCAAGAAGTCAATGGGGAGTCATGAAAAGAAGTCTCAATTACTTACAGCTACACATACAGCTGAATCTGTCACATTAATTCAAATGAGTGGAAATTCTGGAAGTACCTAGCAGAAGCAGCTTGTTCCCACTGTTGTCCAAGGTTTTTTTTCTAAAAAAAGATACTAGGAAGAAAATTATAGCATTAAAAGCTAAAGAGAAGGTGGCTTTATATGACGAGTGCTATAGTGTAAGTAAGGGCACCTGAGGTTTAACCTTAGTTCTAACATTAACTTCCTCTGTGGTTGGGTGAGACCATAAAACAGAACTGATGGCATTCTTCTTTCAGACTTGTGATGGGCGATTAATGGTGGGCCTATAAAATTGCTAAGTACAGCATTTTCATTACACTAACTCCTAACTTGGATTGAGGGAGAAATCATTAGGTTCAAATACCTTCAAGTTGCCCATTTGAGCAGCAAAGCCAGAGGTGCTGCTATTTAGCAATGTAGTTTTGAAATTAATGGTATAACTTTAGGCTAAACATGAAAATGAGTTGCAAAATCTCTTAGTTCCGGTACCACTTATGAGAAATAAAAATTAGTACTTTGAAACTTGCATGAAGGTAATTATGTATGAAAATTCGTAGTTTAACTCTTAATCAGTTCTCTATTCAGGACTAAAACCCAAACTATCTAAATTGATGGTTATCACATTTTATTGGGTTTATTGGTTTATTGGGTCATTTTTTTCCTATGAAGAAAATTACCCAGCAAATAAGTTCTATTTGTTGTTCTATTTGTCTAAAAATGTAATTAAGTGGGGCTGAGTTTAGATAATCTTAAAGCAACCCCAGACTGTTATTTTTATTACAAGTACACAGATAAACACATATCCATGCAAGCACAAACACACACACACACACACACATACACACGTATCTATATTTCAGTCAGTCTGTCTTTGTGTACATATGCATTATCAGAAAATCCAGAAAATTGAGAGAGTATAATAAATAAGCAAAATCTAAAGATTGTTCAAATTATAAGGGATAACATGAAGTGTCAAATTGACAATCTTTTACTTTATTATGTTTGGAAAGTAAAAAGCTCCAATGAGCAAATCCCATTTCTTAATCCATAATTATTGTATATTTTTCTTGAAAACAAGAGGGTTGCACATTCAGTAAGATTAAATTTAACCCTGGACTTTGATTGTATGCTGATACAAATGAGAAGACCTTTGCAAAATGCATAGAAATCTATATTATTTCTGAAGACCACACTGCTGTGGTAGAAGTGGTTTTTATTCTTGGTGGGCATGTAGACTAAAAATGGTGCCATCACCATAAAACCCTCTTTGTCTTATAAAAGAAATCTGCAAAAATGTATATGAATTCAAGTATTTACCAAAGGCATCATGGTAATTTAAAAGAAATTTTTTCACCACATCCCAAAGAACAGATTGAGTTTATTTCAACCTAAATCTGTTGGTTTCTTGTGGCTTTTCTTAACTGGGCAAAACTATGGGTCTGACTCACAAAAAGAGTTGAAATAGCCCTTGAAGTTATGGCTAATGTTAATGCTCCCTTCTATGGAAGAGAAGCTATAATGCAGGTGAAAGCAGCCAGAAAGCAGAGGAATTAGCAGACAATATTCAAAGTTTGAGAAAAGCAGCCTAGAAGACAAGCAAGCAGATATAATACTATTGAGGGCCAGTAGGTGGTAGTACAGCAGAGAAAATAATCCAGTTATGGACATAGGTAGTTTATAGCAGCCTATAGCTTGATGATGTCAATGGCTTTATAGGAATGTAGGATTTAGTGATGTAGATGATGAAGATTCCGGTAATGACAGGAGCCTAGTAGTGTGAGTTTTCTTGGCTATTCAAGTTCCCTATATGTATTTTTTCTCCCACACCTGTTTTCTCCTCATCTATTTGTTCTACACATGTTTCTTCAGTCCACAGCTCCCATAGAATTTCTGGGAAAAATATATTCTAGTACATGAGAGCTGACAGTAAAGAATAACTTTTCTTATATTTTGCCAGGTTGTTTATGAAACATTTTGCTTTGCACTAGTATTTCTGATTGCTTTGGTAAAAGAACATTAATCTATGATTTTGAGTATATAGTGATTGCTACATATCTTTCAGTAAGTCATCAGGCTAAATTGCAGAAGAAAGAACCCTGGTTCTCCAAATATAATCTAAGGAATAATTAAAGTCCCTTATTAGGCTTTAAAATAGTTACTTTCTTTTTTGTCCTTCATTTTCTTTTTTTAAAATTAATTTTATAATTATAACATTTTTTGACAGTACATATGTATGTATAGGTAATTTTTTTACAACATTATCCCTTGTACTCCTTCTGTTCCAAATGTTTCCCCTTCTTCCCTCCACCCCCTCCCCTAGATGGCAAGCATATTAAATATATTATAACATATCCTAGGTACAATATATATGTACAGAATTGAATTTTGTTGTTGTTTTTGTTGCAAAGGAAGAATTAGTTTCGGGAAGGTAAAAATAACCTGGGGAGAAAAACAAAAAAAAATGCTAAGTTTACACTCATTTCCCAGTGTTCCCTTTCTGGGTATAGCTGATTCTGTCCATCATTGATCAATTGGAATTGAATTAGCTCTTCTCTATGTTGAAGATATCCACTTCCATCAGAATATATCCTCATGTAGTATTTTGGTTGATGTGTATAATGATCTCCTAGTTCTGCTCATTTCACTCAGCATCAGTTGATGTAAATCTCTCCAAACCTCTCTATATTCATCCTGCTTGTCATTTCTTACAGAACAATAAAATTCCATAACATTCAAATACTATAATTTACCCAACCATTTTCCAATTGATGAGCATCCATTAATTTTCCAGTTTCTAGCCACTACAAAAAGGGCTGCCATAAATATTTTGGCACATACAGGTCCCTTTCCCTTCTTTAGTATTTCCTTGGGATATAAGCCCAGTAGTAGTACTGCTGGATCAAAGGGTATGCACAGTTTGATAACTTTTTGGGCATAATTCCAGATTGCTCTCCAGAATGGTTAGATTCTTTAACAACTCCACCAACAATGCATCAGTGTCCCAGTTTTCCTACATCCCTCCAACATTCATCATTATTTGTTCCTGTCATCTTAGCCAATCTGACAAGTGTTTAGTGGCATCTCAGAGTTGTCTTAATTTGTATTTCTCTGATCAATGGTGATTTGGGACACTCTTTCATATGAGTGGAAATAGTTTCAATTTCATCATCTGAAAATTTTCTGTTGATATCCTTTGACCATTTATCAATTGAAGAATGGCTTGATTTCTTATAAATTAGAGTCAATTCTCTGTATATTTTGGAGATGAGGTCTTTATCAGAACTTTTAACTATAAAAATGTTTTCCCAATTTTACTTCCCTTCTAATCCTGTTTGCATTAGTTTTGTTTGTACAAAAGCTTCTTAATTTGATGTAATCAAAATTTTCTATTTTGTGATCAATAATGATCTCTAGTTCTCCTTTGGTCACAAATTCCTACCTCCTCCACAAGTCTGAGAGATACACTATCCTATGTTCCTCCAATTTATTTATGATTTCGTTCTTTATGCCTAAATCTTGGACCCATTTTGATCTAATCTTAGTATGTGGTGTTAAATGTGGGTCCATGCCTAGTTTCTGCCTTGCTAATTTCCAGTTTTCCCAGCAGTTTTTGTCAAATCATGAATTCTTATCCCAAAATTGGGATCTTTGGGTTTGTCAGACACTAGATTGTTATTTTTATTCACTATCTTGTCCTGTGAACCTAACCTATTCCACTGATCAACTAGTCTATTTCTTAGCCAATACCAAATGGTTTTGGTGACTGCTGCTTTATAATATAGTTCTAGATCAGGTACAGCTAGGCTACCTTCATTTGATTTTTTTTTTCATTACTTCCCTTGAAATTCTCGACCTTTTGTTCTTCCATATGAATTTTGTTGTTATTTTTTCTAGGTCATTAAAATAGTTTCTTGGGAGTCTTATTGGTATAGCACTAAATAAATAGATTAGTTTAGGGAGTATTGTTATCTTGATTATATTTGCTTGCCCTATCCAGGAGTACTTAATATTTTTTCAATTATTTAAATCTGACTTTATTTTTGTGGCAAGTGTTTTGTAATTTTTCTCATATAATTCCTGACTTTCCTTTGGTAGATATATTCCCAAATATTTTATACTATTGACCGTTATTTTGAATGGAATTTCTCGTTGTATCTCTTGGTGTTGGATTGTGTTGGTAATGTATAAAGATGCTGAGGATTTATGTGGATTTATTTTGTATCCTGCAACTTTGCTAAAAGTCTGAATTATTTCTAAAAGCTTTTTAGCAGAGTCTTTGGGGTTCTCTAAGTATACCATCATGTCATCTGCAAAGAGTGATAGTTTGATTTCCTCATTACCTATTCTAATTCCTTCAATCTCTTTCTCTGCTCTTATTGCCGAGGCTAGCATTTCTAGTACAATATTGAATAGTAATGGTGATAGTGGGTAACCTTGTTTCACTCCTGATCTTACTGGGAAAGGTTCCATAAACTAGTTACTTTCTAAAAACAATTTTGTTTTATTATAAGTTTAAAGACTAAAGCAAGTAAAAGTAACATTTTCAATGACTTTTAATATTCTATGCATTTTGAAATCACATTTTAATTATATGCCATTATCAAAATAACACATTTGCTGATACATTTCTATCACATGTACTGTTTGCCAGTGCTATAGAAGCTGTTTACTACATTGAACTAGAGTTCCTTTGCATGGTGAGATCCTCCAAATTCTTTTGTTTTTAAATTACACTGTGCTGAGTATATTGCTCTCAAACTTTGCAGAGACTCCTAAATGAAATCTATAATCACTAGTGTAAAAACAAAATTCATATAAGGAATACACAGAAAAATGAAGAATGACTGTCATTCAGATATATTTGTATATGCAAACTACAGGGAATATCCAACTATATATATATACATATATATATATCACAAATCTTGCAGATAATAAATAAGTTAAGCCCAAAAATTGAATAAAAGGAGATGAATGGATTGCCTTTAAACAACCAGGAAATTTTTCTGATGAATCTGTTTCTCTTAAAAAAAAAAAAAAAAAAAAAAAAAAAAAAAAAAAAAAAACTAAGGCCCATTCTTTTAATGCTAGTGATCTTTTTGTGAGTTTGCATTTTTATAAGTCATAAATACCCAGTTCTTTGAAGAATGATGATAGTTGCAGGTCACATATGAAATGTACATAGTGGGTATAAATGAACAGCAACATATTGTAAATAAAAATTGCACGGAAATAGTACAAAGGATATAATTAGTAAAATATATGGCTACGAAAGAAGGTGATATAATTATGATGTAAGAACGAGGTATAACAAATTGTTAACTTTTATGATCCCCTGGCATACAAGTCATATAATGTGATCAAGAGAAAACCATACCAATGTGTTAAGTGGACTATCAAGGGGAGATTAATAGGAAGATACAATGACTTGCACAGGATTAGGAAACATGAATGGGTTGCAGTGAGCACTGTTAGAAAGAAATACATCAATGAGTTCACAGGCGTATGAAAAGTTTCAAAAAATTGGAGCAATAAAGCTCATAAATTCCTTAATTGCTTATTCAGCTGAACAAAATACTACTTAAGAAATACCCATGCCTGTTTTCTCTAATGTTAATAAATAAACATAAGGATGAAGTACTTAAAAAAATAAAAGCTGGTGGGTGGACTCTGAGTTGGGGAGAAGCAACAGTGAGCTTTAAAAGAGTTGACATGAGAGAATGGGTTTTCCTAGACTTCACAGGAATAGGGTAGGGTAATATCTATGAATGATTATTGAATGAGCAGAGTTAGCATAATATTGTAAAAGTGTATTTGAAGAATTTCTTTAGATATTAAATAGGCAAAAGTGTTAAACAGGTATGTATAAAAGGCACCTGATGTCCATATGCCAGAAAATTAATTGACTGTTTCAATCCTTTGTAATATTATGTCCAATGTAGCTCCAAAATTTCCAGACTTATTTGACATGACATGCTACCCAAAGGAAGCATAAGTGTCTGTTTTTAAAATGGATTTAGGAAAACATATCCTTGCTTTAAAGTGATGTCTATTTCTGGTCTGACAGCAAGCCACTGAGTATTCAACCAAACATTCCCAATGAATAAATTACCTCCTATGAAGAAAAACTCACATACTGTGAGACAAGATAGATTTGTGAATGTTTCCATGTATTTAATTTTTGTTCCAGTTTCCTCTTCTGAATTAAAAAAAAACTTATTGTTTCTACCAGTGATGTTTAAACATTTTTAATATGCACCCCTATAAATAAATATGTATATATGCACATATATTCATATATTTTCTACTTTTTGTTTACTGGTAATAAGATTAAAGACAAGGAATTTTTCCAGTGGCACAAATAGAATTACTGCTTTGGATGCTTGAGTAAGGATTAAGTAATAACTGTTCTGAGTTCCTGAAGTCTGACTCAGGAAGACTAAGTTTTGTAGATTGTGCAACCATAAGAGGAAGTGGAGTGAGTCTCCCAGGATATTAAGGATATAAGGTAAGTGAAGCTTTACTGTGGACAAGCCCCAAAATTGATTTTCTCAGGAAGGAAGATGTAACCAATTTTCATACCCTTTGACTCCTTATTTGATTTTTTTGGGATCAAACCACAGCTTTTAGTATTATGCCACTTTGAAATATCCTATACCATTAATTTGGTAATTACTTTGTGATAGCTAGAATATCTTTATCTTAAATGGTAATATTTGCATGTGTGTGTCTAACTTCACCAACCAAATTGTAGAAAGCTTGAAATTAGAGGTCACATCTCCAATCACTATTACATAAAGACATCAATGTGTGGAAGGGGAGACAGCCAGATATTGCAGTGGATAGAGGACTGGTCCCAGATTCAGGAGGAACTGAATTCAAATCTTGTCTCAGACATTTAACACTTACTAGCGTGTGACCCTAGCAAAGTCACAAAACCCCAATTGCCTAATGAAGAAAGAAAGGGAAGGAGGGAAGGAGGGAAGGAAAGAAGATATTGATGGCAAAAGCAGAAAGACAGATCAGGTCAGATTTGGAGATTTCAGTAGATGAACAAGAAGAAAATTAAGAAGATACGAACCTAATGTAAGAACCAATACAAATCCAGAGATCAAAGCAGAATCCTAGGAATCTATGGTTTACTATATAAACTATCAGATCAGAATTTGAACTCAGATCATCTGGTTCTGAATTCATAGTTATTTCATAACAAATTGTGCTGTGTAGCTTAATTACGAGGTTTCTAAACTTTCCAACACTCATTTTATAAACACCAAATTTGGAAATCCAAAGGAAATTTGATAGAGAGCAATTTTTTTACACTCATCCTAATAAATCAGCATTTCCTATGTATATTATTAATTTTTTAAAAAATATTTTTTCCAGCAAACTAGAAAAAAATTGAACATTTTAAGCCATATATATATGGGAGAAGAAAGAATAGTGGATAAAGGAGTTCACCTGGAGCCAAGAAGTTCTAGTTTTAAATTCTACTTTTGGCATTTAATAGCTGACTCAGGAAGCTCTCTAATAAATTATAATTAATAAAAGAAACAACTAATCAATTATATATAAATTGAAATATTTTCTCTACCAATGAAATTACATATACTGACTATTTTTACAAATTCATGTTTGGATGTATATTTTTTTCTCAATTACATGTAAACAAATATGTTTACATACATTTTTCAAAAATTTGAGTTCCAAACTCTCTCCCTTCTTTCCTTCGTACCTGCTTCTTGAGAAGTCATTTTGACATAGATTATACATGTGTACCCATGCAAAACATTTCCATATTAGCCATATTTCAAAAGAAATTACAAATGGGGTGGCTAAATGGAACAGTAAATAGAGTGTCGATCCTGAAGTCAATCAGAAGGAAGGACCTGAGTTCTAATGTGACCTCAGACACTTAATACTTACTTGCTATGTAGCCCTAGCATATAACAACCCCAATAGCTTCACCAAAAAAAAAAGAGAAGAATCAAAAGAAAATGCAGATAAAAAAATCCCAAGAAATAATAAAGAAAAAAATTTTTAAAGTATGCCTAAATCTCGGCATTCAGAATCTATCAGTTCTTTTTCTGAAGATAGAGAATTTTTTTTTATAATTCCTTCAGAATTGTCATAAATCATTTAATGGCTGAGAATAATTAAATCATTAACAGTTGCATAATTATTGTACAATATTGCTGTTAGTGTATACAATGCTCTCCTGCTTCTTCTCACTTTATTTTGTATCAGTGCATTTAAGCCCTACCTGCCATATTTTTCTGAAATCATCCCACTTTTCATATTTTATAGTTCAATCAGACTCTACCACAATCACATACCACAACTTGCTTCAGTCATTCCCCAATTGATTTTCATTCCATTCAATTTCCAATTCTTTGTCATCACAAAATGTCCCTTTACTTCTCTTTGATATATAGACCCAGGAGTGGAATTTCTGGGTCAAAAGAGATACATAATTTTATAGCCCTTTGGGGCATAGCTCCTAATCACTCTCCAGAATGGATGGATCACTTTAAAACTATACTAATAGTGAATCAACATTCCTCTTTTCCCACATTCTCTCCACATTTGTCTTTTTTTTTTTTTTGTCATACTAGCCAATATGATAGATATGAGATGGTACATCAGAGTTGTTTTAATTTGCATTTCACTAATCAGTACTAATTAAGAGCATTTTACATGACTATAGATAATTTTGATTTATTCTTCCAAATATTATCTGTTTATAATCTTTGACTACTTATCAATTGAAGAACAACTTGTGTAGAGGGCCACAGATAGTGGGGGAACTCTGTGTGAGGCATAAGATTCTTCAGCCTAGCCAGGGAACCTGCTGACATGTCTAGTTTGACTTTTCATCCCCCTTGGGGGTTTCTTGGCCTTCCTGAAAAGTCAGGAGGCATGATAACCTGTGTTATAATTAAAGCAGAGGTACACTAAGTGGCAAAGAGTCATCCACACACAATAGTAAGTTGTTTATGTGGTCCCGCACAATATATACTTATCACATACATAGTGTTGCTATAGTTATATAAAAGTATTAGGGTATATAAAGCTGAGGGAATTTGTAATAAACAAACTGCATGTTTGACCATCCACATGAGTTCCACCTCTTCACTCCTCTCCTAAGATCAAAGGCTCAGGCTGTCACCAAGATACTATAGTGAATTAGTTTAGACATTACAAATTTGTATTCTGATAAATTTGACTTGGTTCTCTATGTATTTGAGAAATTGGCCCTATATCAGAGAAACTTTATAAAAAAAAATTTCCTGCTCCCCTTCTAAACATGGCTTCATTGGTTTTGTTTGTGCAAAATCATTTAACTTGTTGTAATCACAATTATCTACTTTAAATCCCATAATGTTCTCTATCTCTTGTTTGGTCACAAATGTTTTCATTATTCATAAATATTACAGGTAAAATATTCCATACTCCCCTAATTTGATTATGATATCACTCTTTATGTCTAAATTGTGTACCCATTTTGACATATATCTCAGTATATCATACAAGATGTTGTTCCATACCTAATTTCTGTCAAACTGCTTTCCATTTTTCCCAGAAATTTTTATCAAATAGTGATTTTTCATCCCCAAATCTTGGTTTTGTGTGTGAGAAACACAAGATAATTATGGTTACTTACTTTTGTGTATACTATGTACATATATGGGTGTATCTAGAACTATAGTTTATTGACATAGGGAGTTCTCTAATGAGAAAACTCCCTCTACTAATGACTACTGGTATCTGATATGCAATTTATAGTTTTAGAGAGTTGCAAAGGGCCACTGTGGGGTTAAAAGACTTGCTAAGAATCATATAAGAGCCTACTAAAATTTTAGCTCAAAACTTGAACCCAGGTCATCATGATTTTGAAAACAACTCTCTAATAGTTATTAGGCTAGTTTCAAATTTGAATATGCTAGGTATGCATGTATGTATGTATTTCATTATATTTGCTACTATCTACATTCCTCCAATGACCAGCTCATAACAGGATACATTGTGTAAGTGAGTAAGTTTTAGAACAAGAATACTGGGTATTTTGCCTTTGACAGTTGCAAATACTCTGAAGTGTTTTACCTAAACTTTCAAGATGTCTCAACAGATCCTCAGTCTGAGAAAATTATGCCAAAATAACCTAGTACTATGTATATAAATTTCTCATTGAGTTTTGTGAGTAACCTAGTGAAGTGGCAGGATATACTTTCTTAAATGTATAAGTTATGTGATAACTTAGTTTAATATTTTCCTATAGCAAAAATAAATTATGACTAATTGTAGATGATTGTTAAATTTTCCCTATGTATAAGAAAAGATTTCCTAGAGGGGAAAAAAGTAGCTGGTGGCTGATTGCTTCTAACTCAGGGCACATATTAATACTAATTTCTTCATATTTCCTAAAGCACAGATCATCTTTCCTTTGGGTCAACCATTAGCAGGGATTGTCCTAAGATAATAGACTATGACTGGCAAGAACCTAAAAGATAGTCAACAACTATAGTGAATCAGATGTTAAGATCAAGAAATCACTGTGAAGGCAATGGAATTCAAGCCACAGGAGAAGTAACACAAGCCATAAGGTCTGATTCCAAGTTAAGGGCTGACAGAACTACATTACCACAATTTTCTTTTTATTGCTATTCAAATAAGGAAATGAAAGGAGTTGATAAATAGATTAAAAGAAGTCAGTAAGCATTAATAAAGAGCAGCAGACAAGAAGAAGGGCTTTTTCTCCTATCTTTTTTTGGTCATGCTAAAAGGTTAACATTAATGATAAGGTAAATAGAAAAATTAGGCAGTTGTTTAGAAAATTGAAGCAAAATGGTTCAATTTTATGAATAATTGATAAAAGAAAGTAGATAATTTGAATTATCCATATTTTTATATAATTACCTATTTAATATTGTTAATAGAGGCATAACACAAATATGTCCTGATTATATGGAAAATGAAAGAAGACAAAGTATGCATCATTGTGCTGATGAAAATAATGGAATAAAATTATTTTAATTCATCACTGATTTAATTAACACAATGTACTGGAAATGTGACTACATATGCATTCTAACTAGGGTTCCAATGTCAGCTTTACTACTTACTGGTTGTATGATTCTAGATGAGTCACTTTTTTCTGAACTTCTGTGTCTTAATTTCTTCATCTGCACAATAAAGATAGTAATATTTATACTATTCTGTAGTATTTTTGTGAGGAAAGCATCTTTTGAACTTTAAAAATTCTCTATGAATTTATTTCTAGAATTTCTGTTTTTCATTGTTCTTTTATTTACAAGTGTAATCTAATCAATTTAGGAAATTCTGGGTATGAAAATTCTCTTCACCAAGAGAGATTAACCACATATTTCCAACATGCCTGTAAGTTAGTTACCTGGAGAACCACCAACTATTTTCGCAGAGTCATGTTGATTATTGTCTTTTGTGTGTGAAGAAGACCAAAATTACATCACAATATTGAGATAAGGAGACAGGACAGCATCTTTAATGGCAGTTGATTAGA
Source organism: Sminthopsis crassicaudata (assembly GCF_048593235.1). Classification (NCBI taxonomy): domain Eukaryota; kingdom Metazoa; phylum Chordata; class Mammalia; order Dasyuromorphia; family Dasyuridae; genus Sminthopsis; species Sminthopsis crassicaudata. The sequence continues at coordinate 451,608,101 of NC_133619.1, forward strand.
TCACTGCAAGCTCAGAAGATTCTACCACAGGCTGCTCACAAACAGTTCATAAGAACATTTGAAGTGGACATGTCTCTAAATTTGTGTTTTTAGTATTTCTTTTGAGCTACTCCAATTCTGCTTTGCTCATAGAGCACAATGCTTTTTTTTTTTTTTAACATGAGCATGCCATGCTAGATACTGTGCCAGTATCTTTCATGTCTGTCTCATAACTTATTACAAAATTTTTCAGAGAGACTTGATAATATTATGGTTTTGTTTCTTTTGGCCTGTGTGAGCACTTGCCTTGTGAGAGTTTCCTATGAAATAGTCTTGTAGGCAAATGTACATTTGGTATTTGAACAGTGTGACTAACCCATCAGAGTTGTGCACACAATAGTAAAGTATGATTGCTTGACAGTTTATCTTGAAAAAGGACTTTAGTGCCCAGTACCTTATCTTCCTAGATGAGCCTTAGAACAATTCAAATGGAAGAGATTCAGTTTCCTGTCATAGTGTTTCACAGGCAATTAACAATGAGGTCAGCATATTGATTCTTCAGCTTGGTGAGCAGCCTAATAAATCTTCTACCCAATATTTTTCTTCAGATCCTCCCAAACACTCAATTCTGGAAACCTCATAGTAAACTGAGAATGGCATTCATGATTTCTCCATTTATTATAACTGATGGCTCCATATATGGATGACCATGTATGGTGGTGGCTGGAGGAGAACATGTTTTCTTGGCTTTAATTTTCAAGTCAAATTTAGCAAAGGAAACAAAGTTGATCAATCACCTTCAAAGGCTGTATTGAGTACACAATCCACTGCAAACAAAAATTACACACAATTTTTCCTAACCTTTTTTCTTGGCTTATAACCTTTTTAAATTAATAATTTGCCATCAGTACAGTAGCTGACTTTGAGGTCATTTTTATTCTTGTAGAAAGCTTCTTATTAGATCTCTAAAAACATCATGCTAAAAAGAAAAAGAGCAAGGACACAGGTATGATTTACTCCATTTGTGACTGGAAAAACATGAGAGCATCATCCATCATCCAGAATCCATGAAAATATGCCATCATGGAACTAGCATACAATACTATGAACTTCCCTGGGCAGCCAAATTTTGTCATTATCTTCCGCAAGCTCTCAAGACTGACAGTATAAAAGATCTTGGTCTATGTATGCATGCATATTGTATACACACTTCTATTCTGCTTTAGCATTTGTCCTAGAATTGCTGAACAACAAATATCCTTGTAGTCCTCAGCCCTTTATGAAGCCACACTGGCTGCTAGGTAGGTAACCATTTAGGACTCTGGTAATAATTTGTCAGCATTGACTAAGAGAGACAATTCCTTGTGATAGTCACAGGACAATATATTTCCTTTTCTTTTCTAGAGATGGACAATGGAAATATCCTTGAACTCCTGGAATAACTTCCTTTTACCATATAATCCAGAAGATTTCTGCCAGCTTTTATTTGAGCAGTGGACTCCTTCCTAAAAATTATCAAATGGAATAAAATCAGCATAGAATCAGCACCAAGCACTTTCCAACTCAGGGAAAACCTAATACCATTAAAAATATTTTCTTCGGTTATTTTCTTGAAGCTGAAGTATATGGCCAAGGATCTCTACATTGCTTGCTGATAGTCTGTCAAGAACTTTATGGAAGAATTCAGCTTATCTATCCTGGATCATGTTTTTATCATTAATCATCTTGGTTCCATCAGCACTGAGTAGTTGAGATGCACCATAAGTCTTTGACCCATAAACAGCCTTTTAGGTAGCATAAAACCTCTTTCGATCATTACTGTCAGCATCCAATTGGATTTCATCTGCCTTCTTTTTTTTATTTTAAAATAAGAAATCTGAAGTTTAATTTTTACAAAAATCGATACCATTAAGATCATACTTATTTCCCATTTGCTCATTCAACAACTGACAAAATATTATAAAAATATAGAGAAAATAGATCTACATTTAAGATGACTAGGTATGCTACCAGCCATGTAGCTTTTAAAAACTTGATTTGAATCACTAAAAAAATAAGTTTTGTTTCCTTAAAAACACTTCATTGGTTTGCTATTTAACATAATATGGGTATTCAGGATTCTGCAATACTAAAAATACAGCAACGACATGACCTAGACTCTTGGTTTCTTGTTTGGCGGGTCCTGGAGACTGAACTTTGGAATTTCACATGAAGGTGCGTATGGAATTCTCTTTGAAGATACCTTCTTGCCAATTGTTTCAATCTGGAAGCCAATGGTTTGTAACTCGTTGTGAAGGTCATCGAGGACTTGTCGACCATCAAAGATAAAGGCTGGCTTCAGCATTTTTTTTTTTTTTTGTGAATACGTTCATAATCCAATTCCTTGAACAAATCCCATTCAGTACAAATGACAACAGCGTGGGCTCCATCACATGCTTCGTATGGATCCTTTGTAATGGTCACCAGTCGGGACACTTGGTCATCCTCTGAAACACCAGGATGGGAGAGATCTACAACTATTTGTTCCCTTGGTACTTTAGGATCATAAATATGGAGATGTGCACCTTCATCCATCAAATATTTGCTTATGTAGATACTAGAGGATTCTCTTGTGTCTCCAGTGTCCTTTTTGAATGCAAACCCAAAATAGCTATCTTCTTGTCAGTGACTGTATTAAACAGACTGTCTATAATCCGGGAAGCAAATCTTCTTCTCTGGTAGTCATTCATATCTATTACCTGTTGCCAATAACGAGCTACTTCAGGCAAATTCAGAGCTTCACAAAGATAAACCAAATTTAAAACATCTTTCTGGAAACAGCTCCCACCAAAGCCAATGCTGGCTTTCAGAAACTTATTTCCAATTCTCTGGTCCATCCCAATGGCTGTTGCCACCTCTTCTACATCAGCTCCCATTGCTTCACATAGGGCACTGATAGAGTTAATGCTGCTAATTCTCTGGGCAAGAAAAGCATTAGCTGCCAACTTAGAAAGCTCTGAAGACCAGGTGTTGGTTGTGAGGATCTTTTCTTTGGGAACCCAGTGTTAGTAGACAGCAGAAAGGGCACGCAAGGCCTTCTGCCCCTCGGGGGTTTCATCGCCACCAATCAGTACCCAATCAGGGTTCCTTAGGTCCTTGATTGCTGTATCCTCTGCCAAGAATTCGGGATTGGAGAGCACCTGTAAATTCAAGTTAGGTTTTGTGTTTGCATCAAATGTTCTCTGTATACTTTCTGCTGCCCTGACTGGAACAGTGCTTTTCTCAGTCACAATTTTGTACCCATTGGAGTTCTGTACAATCCGTCTGGCACAAGCTTCGCTATACTTCAGATCGGCGGCCCGACCTTTTCCCATTCCATAAGTCTTTGTTGGTGTGTTAACAGAAAAAAACACAAGATCAGCATCTCTGATTGCAGCATCAATGTCAGTAGAAAAAAAGAGATTCTTCCCCCGACAGGATTCAACTACTTCTTTAAGTCCTGGCTCATAAATTGGGAGTGTGGTTGAAATCCAAGCATTGATTCTAGATTCATTAACATCAACAACTGTGACCCTAATTTCAGGGCACATATGTGCAATGACACTACACGTAGGTCCTCCAACATAGCCTGCTCCAATGCAACAGATCTTCTTGATTTCAAACATGATTATACCAGAGGCGGCGTTCCGGACGTTTCTGGGGGTGGTGGTGCAGCGGCGGCGTCCTCGGCATGGACACACCGGGGCGGCGGTTGCTCGGTTCCCTCAGCCTCCCACAGCTGCAGACTCCTGAGCTGGCGCACCGGCCCGGCCCGGGAATTTAAAGGCTCGTGCCCGGAGCCGGGGGCCGCCTCCCAGCCCCGCCGCCCGCCCCTCCTTGGCCCTCCCCCGCGGCCGCTGCAGCCATTACCCGCGGCCGCTGCAGCCATTACCTCATCTGCCTTCTTATTAAATTCAAGAACACTATGTCTCTCTAAGCTTTGCTTGTACTTTATTTTGATGGAGTTTAAACTCTGTCTTTTTAGAGATAAACTATCCTACTGGAAAATCCTTTATTTTTTTCTTAGTAGCTTCTGAATTTTCTAATCATTTCTGTCAAACCAATTTATGTTTGAGAATATTATATGCTAGGTGAATAAATACCGTACTATAGATTAAATTTCTAAAAGCTGCCCAATGTTTTTTCAGATCCACTATTGCTAACCATGTGTTCATTCAATTACAAGATAACAACTAACTCTTCACCCATGAAGAAGTGCTCTAATCTGTTTAAATTGAGCCTTCTGGTAGTCATCTTGGCTTGGGGACAGCACTTTTGCTTAATATGAATTTTCAGCTTTTGGACAGGATAAGTCTATGATTGGTCCAGCACTCTACACTACATATCACATTAGTCACTCATATCCTGTCTCTTTTACTTATAATGAATGACATAGTTTGTTAAAAACCAATATTTGTTTCAAGGGAACACATGTAGTTTTATTGCATTTAGGTAAACAGAAAACAGTGTTAGTAATGAATGGCATGAGATGTACAACCTTTGCTGTTCCTGCTTTAGATTTCATTCATCCCAATAACTCCCTGCCATGTCTGATACTCTGTGTCTACTCTGCACTTAATGTCATCCAGAACTAAAAATTTGTCCTATTTTTTCACATTGATCTTCAGGTCTTCATATTTTTTCTTTGATCTCATTATGATTTTTCATGATGGGAGCATACACATTGATGATGGTTGCACATGGCACTTTTCTGAAAGTGAAAATTGTATTGCCATAAGCCTGTCACTCAATACTACTGCAAGTAACACAGACTTGTTGATTATATACTTTTGATTGCAAAATATACTAGCTTCACAGTGCTCTTGTCACTGTGATCACTATAGAAATAATGTATAAGCAGCCCCGACTTCTGTAAGCTGTTCTTTGTTTGGAAGCCTTGTTTCACTCATAGTTGTTATTTGGATGTGTTATCTCCTCAGTTCTTGTGCAACAAGCATTGTTCATCTTTCAATTTCATGTTATCTATAAGCAGGTACACATTCCTTGTACCAGTGGTGAATGGAATAATCTTTGCCAAGGCTTTTGCACTTTTTTATTTATCAACCACATAGTAAAACCTCTGCTTGCATGGTAGGCAAGTCTCAGAGGGATAATACTAGCAGTTCCAGGGATCAAGGAATGGCAAGATCAGGAAAAGTCTCTTGCAGAAAATGACCTTTAATTAAAACATTTCCAATTTGGTAGAATCTGATAGCATTTTAGCTTCACTTATTTAGTTTTAGAAATTTTAGAATCAATTGTACAATGAAGCAATAGAATAATGTTTTAATGGAATAACTTTTTTTTTTAATTGTTGTATTTGATCTTTGCTAGTTTAAGGTCTCCCAACCCCATTCTTATCTTATTTTACTACCTGAAAGGAGAATATGAATTTCTTAGGCTTCAGTACTAAACTAGTTAGGAATCGTAGCAGGAATTACCAGTTATCAATGCAATGAAAGAATGATTTTGTTTTTTGATTTTTGACTGGATTTTAATTTATACCTTGAGTAGGATTGGGGAACAACTTAAAACTCAACTTTCCCCTGAGCTTCCATATGCCATATGTATCAGAAACTTCAAGAGATTTGTTTATTTTCATGGGTAAGGGGAAAGGCCTACAAAAGATTGTATGACGGGTGTTAAAATCTTTGGCCTTATCAGTAGTAGAGAATAGTGTTGTTGAGGGAGCTTCAGTTCATTGGACTGATGCAGTTTAGGGGAAACAACACCCAAACTTAAGGGCAGAGTTTAAATCCCACCTGATACTCTCTAACCATGTAACTCCAGGTGAATCATATAACCTCTGTAAGCCTTGATTTTTTTTTCATCTGTAAAGCCTTATTTTAATAGTTCTAATTTTTAATTAACCTAGAGAAAAAAGTTGAAACAGACCAATAAAAAATCAAAGTTCTGCTAGTATCAAGATATGAAGAGCAATAAATTCATAAGAAGTAAACCTATTGAATTAAATAAAATATTTCTATTTAACTTACTAATATTCAAATTATATTTGTAACTGAGTGATCTTTTCAAAGTGTTGGATATTATGCAACTGATTCCACCATCCTTCCTTTTTTGAATAATTGTTATACTACTTTGTAAAATTGTGTTTTTGACATCATGAGTTTAAGATGTCTATAAGATGTCCAGTAAGAAATATAAACAGTCCATTAAAGATGTGAGAGTACTAGGGACTAAACAAATAGATCTTAAATACAGCTTCATGGAGATGATAACTAAATTCTCCAGAGTTGATGAGATTATTAAGAGAGAGTATATAAGGAGAAGGAAAAAGAACCTAAAATAGAACAATTAAAGACACTCATAGTTGACAGATATAACTCGGATGAAGATCCAGCAAAAGAGAATGAGGACAAATCTGACAGAGGGAGTAGTGCTATGAATAAAAAAGTGTACAAAAATATCAAAGAGGGGGCAGGTTAGAAGTGGTTAGAGCACCAGCCATGAAGTCAGGAGGACCTGAGTTCAAAATCTGGTCTCAGACATTTAACACATCCTAGTTGTATGACCTTGGGCAAGTCACTTAACCCAAATTGCCTCAGGGGGAAATATATATTGGTGCCTCTGTGTGTGTGTGTCTATATATATATCAAAGAGAAGAGACTAATCAATAATGTCTAAAGCTGGAAAGAAGTTAAGAATAATGAAGACTGAGAAAAGGTCATTGCATTTGTCAATTAAGAGAGTAGTTTAAGTTGGATTATGAAATCAAAAAGCAGGCTGCTGCTGTAAGAAGAAAGGAAGTGTTAGCATTTATTCCTTCTCAAGGAGTTTAGCCAGGAAGGGAAGAAAGTTATACGATGTATATCTAACAAGAGTAGGTGGATCCAAGTGAGGGCTTTTTAGGGCTAGGGGAAACACAAACATATTTTCAGAAAGTAGGAAAGCAGCCAAATGACAGGAAGAGATTTTTAAGATTACTGAGAGCAAAGACCACAAAGAGCCATTCTGCTAAAAAAGAAAGGATGGAATGGGATCACTTGGACAAATAAAGGATTTTGTTTTGTCAAGAAGGATCAGTTCTTTATGTGATATGGGATGAAGGAATAGAAGGCATTTGAATTGGAAAAAATAGACTTCACTTCAGATTCACTGACATCATAATCCTTGCTATATCACCCTACCATACTACCTCCACTGTTGGCTTTCAACATAGAGAATTTTCATACTGTAAATTGCAAAACTATTAAACATTGTGATAACTCCTAGAATAAATATAAAGGTAAGGAGCCAACTGCAAACTGTTGAAAGTGTCAAACTGTTCACTTCCAGAGTCTCTTCAAGGCAGGGAGAATCATTATAGCTGGTGACGTTTCTGACAATGTCACAGGTACAATTGAACATAATATAACACTTACAAAGAAAATATCACAGAACTATGAAACTGTAAAGAACAATGCATTAGCTTATTTTTGTAAGTGAGGCAAAAGTTACTAGTGAAGCCCAGAAAAGATGAAAAAGAAAAGCAAAGGGATATTATCAACAAGTCTATATTGAAGAGGGCAGTAGCCCCTTTGAGATTGATTTCCAACTTCCTTTGGAACTGACCTTTGATTTATAAGATCTGGTCAAAACCCCAAGGGGAGAGATCAGTATCTGAACCAGTTTGAGCTTGTACCCAGCCCCTCACCAGATCTGAGCTGGCCCCCATTCTAATGATCTGAAATTCCTTTCTGGGGAAGAGATAACAACAGAGAATTCCTGTCTTATTTACAAATACCTCCAGAACCTCTTGGATAACATCTCTGTGCAAACATTGTTTTGATGACTCTAATTATGTATATAAGGAAGGTTGAAAAATGGAATCTTTGGGGGGCGGAGCCAAGATGGCGGAGAAGAAACACACGACTCAGTGAACGTCCTCACTCCCTCACAACCAATTAGATAAATTAAGTCTCAAAATTAGCTCAGGACTGATAGATACCACAAGGACTGGAAGCACGACTTACCAGCTGAAGAGAATCTGGAGTTTCAACAGGAAAGGTCAGTTCTCAGGGGAGGAATAAGAGACCAGCACAGACGGTGGGGTAGGGGCACACTGCGCCCATTGCGCTGGGAGGGGCTCTGGGATCAGAGAAGCCACTGAGGTAAAGGAATCTGGCACAGGCTGTTAGCTCTTCTCTGCTAATTATTTAGCAGTTCAGAAGAGAAAGCCAAAATATTTTAAAACTCAAATTAGATTTTCCCCCCGGACCCTGGGGGTGACTCAGCAGAACTCTTGGCACCAGGGGGTGTGGCCTCAGCTACCACCTGAGAATAGTTAAGAGATTGACAAGTGGGTGGATACGGCCCAAGGCAACACACACTGCCTAGCTTAGCTGGAGGGAGTGGAACTCAGCTCCAGGAAGTCCCAGAGAAGCGGAACCTTTGAACTAGGGACCGCGGTTTCTGGCAGACACTTCCGTTTTGAGCGCAGGGGCTTCTCACGTCACCTGCTGCAGACATCCACTCCCCACCCGGACACATAGACTGGGCTTCCTGCTGTCTTCACTATTCTACGCCCTAGAAGCACAGCAGTGCTAATCACCTCTGGGGCACTTCCAGGGAGAGGGTGGGGAACTCTCTCCCAGAGCTCTATCTTAGCTCCGGCGCAGGGGCCACTGCATCCATCCCGTCTGGGAGGAAGCTGGTAAAGAAGTAAATAATTTCCTACCCCAGGGACAGACCCCAAAAGATTTTTTTAAGTATGAGCAAAAAAGCTAGAAAAACTATAGATTCCTTCTATACAGAGAAAGAGCGGGTATCCAACCCCGAGGAAGTTAACAGCAAAGATTCAGAAGATAACAACCTAAAGGGGAACGATTCCTGCCCCCCATCACATAACTCTCTCCTAGAAGAAGCTCTTAAAAAATTGAGGGAGATCGAAGAAAAATGGGGAAAGGAAAGAGAAGTTATGATAGAGAATAACAATGTCCTGAAATTGGAGTTGGAAAAAATAAAGAATTCACAGGAGATGCAGGGAAACAAAATTAGTGAATTAGAAAAGGTTAAAAAAACACAGGAAAGTACGATTTCTGAATTGGAAAAGATAAAAAAGTATCAAGAAAATAGAATTTCTGAATTGGAAAAAGAAAATAATTCTCAAAAAAAAAAATTAGGGAAATGGAAAAAAATTCAATAGAGCAAAATAACTCATTTAAAAACGAAATTGGGCATTTACAAAAAGAACTAAAAACTGTGAAAGAAGAAAATAACTCTTTAAAAGTCAGGATGGAACAAATAGAAATGAATGATTCACAGAGAACCCAAGAATCAGTCAAACAAAACAAAAAAAATGAGAAGCTGGAGAACAACGTCAAATACTTACTGGGAAAATCTATAGACCTGGAAAATAGATCTAGGAGAGATAATCTGCGGATTATTGGACTTCCCGAAAACTATGACCAAAAAAAGAGCCTAGATTCTATTTTACAGGAAATTATCAAAGAGAACTGTCCAGAGATAATAGAAACAGAAGGGAAAGTAGATGTGGAAAGAATTCATCGAACTCCTTCTGAAATAGACCCTAAAAAAAGAACACCACGGAATATTGTGGCTAAGCTGCAGAATTACCACACAAAGGAGAAAATCCTGCAAGCAGCTAGAAAAAAACAATTTAAATACCAAGGTGCCACAATAAGGGTCACCCAAGATCTGGCTGCCTCCACATTAAAAGATAGAAGGGCCTGGAACCTGATATTCCGAAAGGCAACAGATCAAGGACTGCAACCAAGAATGAACTACCCAGCTAAGTTTAGCATCTTTTTCCATGGAAGAAGATGGTCATTCAATGAAACAGAGGAATTCTATATGTTTCTAAGAAAAAAACCAGACTTAAACAAAAAATTTGATGTACATCCACAAGACTGAAGAGAAACAGAAAAAGGTACACAGAACCCTTGAGAACTGTAACTCTGTTGTGGGTATATAAAAAATACTCAAGGATAATTTGATTTTACTGATATAAAAGAAAAAAAGGGGGGTGTAGTAAAGGGAAGGAGGTCGGTTCAGAAAAAGGGGAAGGAGTGATAAAAAGAGGGAAACTACATCCCAGGAAGAGACATAGAAAATACACCATATCTGAGGGAACTTAGTGAGGGGGAGAATCATTGTGTGAATCTTACTCTCATCAGAAGAGGCTCAAAGAGTAAATAATTAACATATTTGTTTTTCAGAGAATTTTCTCTCACCTCATTAAAAGGGGGGAGAGGAAAAGGGAAAAGGAAAAGGAGAATAAGTGAAGGGACTTGGAGGGAGGGGGGAGGGATCCAAAAAAAAAAGAGGGAGGGTTGTGCGGCACAAGGGGGGTCTGTAAATTAAATATCGGGGAGGGGGATCAGGGGGGTCAAGGGAAAAAAGCATAAGCTGGGGATAATACGATGGCAGGAAATACAGAATTAGTAATTTTAACTGTAAATGTAAATGGGATGAACGATCCCATCAAACAGAGACGGATAGTAGATTGGATCAAAAAGCAGAACCCTACAATATGTTGCCTACAGGAAACACACTTAAAGCAGGGAGATACATACAGAGTAAAGGTAAAAGGTTGGAACAGAGCCTATTATGCTTCAGGTAAAGCCAAAAAAGCAGGGGTAGCTATCCTTATCTCAGATCAAGCAAAAGCAGAAGTAGATCTTGTTAAAAAAGATAAGGAAGGAAACTATATCCTGCTGAAAGGTAGCATAAATAATGAAGCCATATCAATACTAAACATATATGCACCAAGTGGTATAGCATCTAACTTTCTAAAGGAAAAGTTAGGAGAACTGCAAGAAAAAATAGACAGTAAAACTATAATAGTGGGAGATCTCAACCTTGCACTCTCAGATTTAGACAAATCAAACCACAAAACAAACAAGAAAGAAATTAAAAAAGTAAATAGAACATTAGAAAAACTAGGTATGATAGACCTTTGGAGAAAACTGAATGGCAATAGGAAGGAATATACTTTCTTCTCAGCAGTTCATGGATCCTATACAAAAATTGACCATATACTAGGACATAAAGATCTCAAAATTAAATGTAGGAAGGCAGAAATAATAAATGCCTTCTTCTCAGATCACAATGCAATAAAAGCTACATTCAGTAAAAAGTTAGGGGTAAATAGACCAAAAAGTAATTGGAAACTGAATAATCTCATCTTAAAGAATGACTGGGTGAAAGAGCAAATTATAGAAACAATTAATAATTTCACCCAAGATAATGATAATGATGAGACATCATATCAAAATCTTTGGGATGCAGCTAAAGCAGTAATAAGGGGAAATTTTATATCTTTAGAGGCTTATTTGAAGAAAATTGAGAAAGAGAAGATTAACGAATTGGGCTTACAACTTAAAAGGCTAGAAAAAGACCAAATTGTAAACCCCCAACCAAAAATTAAACTCGAAATACAAAAATTAAAAGGAGAAATCAATAAAATTGAAAGTAAAAAAACTATTGAATTAATAAATAAAACCAAGAGTTGGTTTTATGAAAAAGCCAATAAAATAGATAAACCTTTGGTAAATTTGATCAAAAAAAAGAAAGAGGAAAATCAAATTGATAGTCTTACAAATGAAAAGGGGGATCTTTCAACCAATGAAGAGGAAATTAGAGAAATAATAAGGAGTTACTTTGCCCAACTTTATGCCAATAAATTTGATAACTTAAGTGAAATGGATGACTTCCTCCAAAAATATAGGCTCCCTAGATTAACAGAGGAGGAGATAAATTGCTTAAATAGTCCCATTTCAGAAAAAGAAATAGAACAATCTATTAATCAACTCCCCAGGAAAAAATCCCCAGGGCCAGATGGATTCACATGTGAATTCTACCAAACATTTAAAGAACAAGTAGCCCCAATGTTACATAAATTAGTTGAAAAAATAGGGGATGAAGGAGTCCTACCAAATTCCTTTTATGACACAGACATGGTACTGATACCTAAACCTGGTAGATCGAAAACTGAGAAAGAAAATTATAGACCAATCTCCTTAATGAATATTGATGCTAAAATCTTAAATAAGATATTAGCAAAAAGACTTCAGAAAATCATCTCCAAGATAATACACTATGATCAAGTAGGATTTATTCCAGGAATGCAGGGCTGGTTTAATATTAGGAAAACTATTAATATAATTGACCATATTAATAATCAAATTAATAAGAACCATATGATCATCTCAATAGATGCAGAAAAAGCATTTGACAAAATCCAACATCCATTCCTACTAAAAACTCTTGAGAGTAGAGGAATAAATGGATTATTCCTTAGAATAATCAGGAGTATATATTTAAGACCGTCAGTAAGCATAATATGCAATAGAAATAAACTGCAACCTTTCCCAGTAAGATCAGGAGTGAAACAAGGTTGCCCACTATCACCATTACTATTCAATATAGTACTAGAAACGCTAGCCTCGGCAATAAGAGCCGAGAAAGAGATTCAAGGAATTAGAGTAGGAAATGAGGAAATCAAACTATCACTTTTTGCAGATGACATGATGGTATACTTAGAGAACCCCAAAGACTCTGCTAAAAAGCTACTAGAAATAATTCAAAATTTCAGCAAAGTGGCAGGATACAAAATAAATCCACATAAATCCTCGGCATTTTTATATATCACTAACAAAATGCAACAGCAAGAGATACAAAGAGAAATTCCATTCCAAATAAATGTTGAGAGTATAAAATATTTGGGAATCCATCTACCAAAGAAAAGTCAGGAATTATATGAGAAAAATTACAAAACACTTGCCACAAAAATAAAATCAGATTTAAATAATTGGAAAGACATTCAGTGCTCTTGGATAGGCCGAGCGAATATAATAAAGATGACAATACTCCCCAAACTAATCTATTTATTTAGTGCTATACCAATCAGACTCCCAAGAAACTATTTTAATGACCTAGAAAAAATAACAACAAAATTCATATGGAAGAATAAAAGGTCAAGAATTGCAAGGGAACTAATGAAAAAAAACTCAGAGGAAGGTGGTCTAAGTGTACCTGATCTAAAGCTATATTATATAGCAGCAGTCACCAAAACCATTTGGTATTGGCTAAGAAATAGACCGGTAGATCAGTGGAACAGATTAGATACAAAGGACAAAAAAGGGTACATCTATAGCAATCTAATCTTTGACAAACCCAAAGATACCAACATTAGGGATAAAAATTCATTATTCGGAAAAAACTGTTGGGAAAACTGGAAATTAGTATGGCAGAAATTAGATATGGATCCACACTTAACACCATATACCAAGATAAGATCAAAATGGGTCCATGATTTAGGCATAAAGAGGGAGATAATAAATAGATTAGAGGAACAGAGGATAATCTACCTCTCAGACTTGTGGAGGAGGAAGGAATTTATGACCAGAGGAGAACTAGAGATCATTATTGATCACAAAATAGAAGATTTTGATTACATCAAACTAAAAAGTTTCTGTACAAATAATACTAATGCAAACAAGATTAGAAGGGAAGTAACAAATTGGGAAAATATTTTTAAAAACAAAGGTTCTGACAAAGGTCTCATTTCCAAAATATATAGAGAACTGACCATAATTTATAAGAAACCGAACCATTCTCCAATTGATAAATGGTCAAAGGATATGAACAGACAATTCTCAGAGGAAGAAATTGAAACTATATCCACTCACATGAAAGAGTGTTCCAAATCACTACTGATCAGAGAAATGCAAATTAAGACCACTCTGAGATACCACTACACACCTGTCAGATTGGCTAAGATGACAGGAACAAATAATGACAAATGTTGGAGGGGATGTGGGGAAATTGGGACACTGATACATTGCTGGTGGAGTTGTGAAAGAATCCAGCCATTCTGGAGAGCAATCTGGAATTATGCCCAAAAAGTTATCAAACTGTGCATACCCTTTGACCCAGCAGCGCTACTACTGGGATTATATCCCAAAGAAATACTAAAGAGCGGAAAGAGACATATATTTGCCAAAATGTTTGTGGCAGCTCTTTTTGTTGTAGCTAGAAACTGGAAGATGAATGGATGTCCATCAGTTGGAGAATGGTTGGGTAAATTGTGGTATATGAAGGTTATGGAATATTATTGCTCTGTAAGAAATGACCAGCAGGAGGAATACAGAGAGGCCTGGAGAGACTTAAATCAACTGATGCTGAGTGAAATGAGCAGAACCAGAAGATCGCTGTACACTTCAACAACAATACTGTATGAGGATGTATTCTGATGGAAGTGGAAATCTTCAACATAAAGAAGATCCAACTCACTTCCAGTTGATCAATGATGGACAGAAATAACTATACCCAGAGAAGGAACACTGGGAAGCGAATGTAAATTGTTAGCACTAATATCTGTCTGCCCAGGTTGCATGTACCTTCGGATTCTAATGTTTATTGTGCAACAAGAAAATGATATTCACACACATGTATTGAACTTAGACTATATTGTAACACATGTAAAATGTATGGTATTGCCTGTCGTCGGGGGGAGGGAATAGAGGGAGGGGGGGCAATTTGGAAAAATGAATACAAGGGATAATATTATAAAATATATATATAATAATAAAAAAAAATAGTCTGTATAAAGTTAAAAAAAAAAAAAAAAGAATTAAACTTCTTCAAAATAAAAAAAAAAAAAAAAAAAAAAAAAGAAAAATGGAATCTTTGAACTAGGTTCATACCAGCCTAGTGCCCACCAAGTGGTGTCCCCCTTAACCTTGCTTCCAAACCTTGCAATAAACCTTGTTTTTACCCATCTAGGTTTTCGGGCCTGTAAATTCATTTACAGGGGACTCTCACCGCCACTAGACTTGATTTAACTTGTATCCTTGTGCGAATCCAAAGGGGGTTGCAGGGGAGCTCCATATGACTCCCTGTACCCCAATCCTTCCACTAGACCTTAATTAATCCTATGAGGTATTTACCTCAATTACTAGGTTCCCTGTTACCTCATCACATATTTTAATAATATCAGAACTGGACACTAAATGTGGTATCCTGTGGGCTTCTTGATTTTTTTTTTTTTTTGAACAAAATAATTTCATTTTTATTTTTGAAAATATCAAGCAGTACAGGACAAAAATCAAAATGCAACTAGTCCCCCCAAACTCAGAGGTGTATATGTGTGTGTGTGTGTGTGTGTGTGTGTGTGTGTATTTCCATTCTATATTGAAATCTAAATTTTACCTTACTGTGAAAAAAGTTTCCATTGGCATGCAAATAACCTCAAAGGTTGTTTGAATAATGCACCACTTTAATTTCATGGTAACAATGTTCTTTTTCTTGAAACTAGTAGGAAAATAATTTTATCAACAAGCAAATGCTTGGCAGTAGTCCATATATGCAAATTCATGGGCAAAGTACTTACCAAACCAGAAAATATTGAGGCAATATTACTTATTGATTCTTATGAGATTAAATCACTCCATTATCCTACTTCCTTGTTATGCTTTATCCCATCCTTAAGTAGTGCAAATGTTGGTAGTATTATGCCTTTACAAAGTATATTTATTAACAATGATACTATGAAATGGCTAATGCAAATATTATTATTTCCATTTTGTAGATAAGAGTACTGAGACTCAGTGACTTGCCTAAGGTCACACAGTAAATGGAAGAACAATGCATTGAATACAAGTTTCAAGACTTCAAGATCAGCCTACTTGGCACTATAATATAATTCCTTTGATATTAGCTGACATTTTGCCTCTCAGATCTGTGGGAAAGGAAGGAATCTATGACCAAAGAAGAATTAAAGAACATTATGAAATGTAAAATGGATAATTTTGATTATATTAAAATAATTTAATAAATGTGATTATATTAAAATAACAAAACCAATGCAGTCAAGACTAAAAGGGGAAAAATTTACAATCAGTATTTCTGATAAAGGCCTCATCTCTAAAATATATAGAGAATTGACTCCAGTTTCTAAGAACACAAGCCATTCCTCATTTTGTAAATGGTCAAATGATACTAACAAGACAATTTGCAGACAAAAAATTTGGAAGTCATTTTTATTCATATGTAAAAAAGTTCTAAATCACTATTGATTAAAGATATTTAAATTAAGACAACTCTGATGTACTACTTCACACCTCTCAGATTGGCTAAGATAACAGGAATCTAACGATGAATATTGTAGGGAATGTGGGAAACTTAGGGTGCTAAGGCATTGTTGATGAAGTTGTAAAATGTTCCAACCATTCTCAAGAGCAGTTTGGAAGTATGCCCAAAAGACTGTAAAATTGTGTCTGCTCTGATCTAACAGTGTCTCTACTTGATCTATATCCCAAACAATCACGAAAAAGGAAAAAGGACCCATATATGCAAAAAAAAAAATGTCTGTAGCAGTGCTTTTTGTAATAGCAAATAAATGGAAATTGAGTGGATGTCCATCGAATGTGAAATATCTAAATAATTTATAGTACATGAAAGTAATAGAATATTATTGTTCTATAACAAATGATGAGCAGGCTGATTTCAGAAAAGTCTTGAAAGACTTACATGAACTGATGCTAAATGAAGTGAATGGAACCAAGAGCATATTGTACACAGCAACAACAAAATTGTGTGATGAGCAATTGTGATGGACTTGGCTGTGTTCAACAATGCTGTAATTCAAGGCAATTCCAAGAGATTTATGATGGAAAATGCTATCCACATGTGGAGAATGAATGTGAAATTTGGAAAAATAAAATATTAAATTTTTTTAATTAAAAAAATTATCTAACAGGATCCTTTGGGCTTTCCAAAGTTCTTTGTACCTAAAGATTAACCAAGGAAGCAGGAAATATTCAGTTATCTATTGTGGCCCAAGTACCATGTTAGGCACTGGAGATACAGAAACATAAAAGAACTCCCCTAAAAATTAGGTAGATAGTGATAAATAAATATATAGATACAAATACACACATATATGTGCATATATATGTGTTACATATACATATATATCTATGTGTCTCTGTATGTTTGTATATATCTATATACATGTAAACAATACATATGCATATGTATACACACATATATTAACAATAAATATAAGATAAATTGGAGAAGATACCTATAGCTAGTGTTCCAGAATGACAATGTAGGAGGTGGCTCTTGACTTAAGTTTGAAGCAAAAATAGGGCTTCTAAATGGTAGAGGAGAAGGGAAAGTAAGTGCCCTTTACATCTTCTTAGTAGTGAGGTGATCAGTGGAATCATCCAAATGCTATATCTTTGTCAGACTTTGGACTACATCTCCTTTGGGCTCCCCCTAAGATTGATGGACTGGAATGAAATCAGGAACAGATGCTTTAATCAGAGGAGTCTCCCTTATGTACTTTCCTATATGTAATCTTTATTTAAGAATGGTGCTTTGTTACCTTTTCTAATTTCTACCTTTCTTTTAAGGTGATCCTTAGCATATAGGAGGTAATGAAAAAAACCCAGAATATTGCAAGTAAATAAAAAACAAAATATTGCAAGTTGTCCTGTATACATACCCACAATTATCAGAATTATTTAGCAAACTACCTATGCTTGCCCACATGGCCTGAGAAAAGAGTTCCAGAGTAGAAAATAAGATCTTGGAATCTCATCTGTCAGACAAAGAAAGGGCATTTCTTTGGCTACAGTACTCTCAAAGGCAGTTTTTATATGTAACTCCAAGTTCAACAGCTCTGGGATGTAGCTAAAGAAGGGCAAATTTCCTATGGAGAAGGTCATTGAAATAGTCCTAAATAGTTGAAGAAATAAGGAGAAGAGAATACAAGAAAGGAATAAGAATATATATAAAACTTACTATCTGCCCATCACATGCACACTTTTTTTCAAATATTATTTCAGGGGACTATTGCAACAATATGGTAAAAAATCAAAAGACCTCTAGACATCTTTTCTTACTATTACATTGAATTATTTGAATGGTACTTAGAACTGATAAGAAAAAGTTTCCCTTTCCAAGAAATCTCAAGAGTGTATCTTTTTCTGGGTAAATCTAAGCCTACAGAGGGATTGTTCAGGATAAAATACTCATAGGAAAACCAAATTTTTGCATAACTTTTTTAGTCTCTATGGGAAAAAGTAATTTTACTGGAATGTTGATTATCACAATCCAAATTCAGTTCATTGTAAATATAATTTCAACTGTGGGGTCTTTAAGTCTGGAGTATCTTGGTATTTTGGGGGAAACTGAGGCTGTAAATAAAATTGTATTGATTTACTATGATTCCTGTGTGTGTTTTTTTGCATTTTGTGGTAACCTCTACATTTTCAATGAAATCAAATTAAGGCTGTCCTGTATCAGAAAATGCATTTATCTTTAGTGTTTATACAATGTTTGGGGACCTTATTATCCATAATAAGATAGGAGGAATATTTAGAAACATTCCCAAGTAAACTGCGGTAAGTACTCAACAGGTTATTCTTGCAATTAAATTTTGCCTAAGAAGTCTTTTAATAATCCTTTTGACCCCACATGGATTTTCAGCAAGAAAAACAACAAGAAAAATTATGTTAAAAATGAAAAAAAAACAAAAAACAAAAAAACATGTCAGCCAAAACACTGAATTTTTCCTACTTTATCTCACTTTGTTCCATGAATTTTATGTTATATAAGTATGGTCCCTTTCTAGTTAATCCCTCCCTTTCTTATTGTGTTGGAAAGTAAATGAAAAGGCTGCCTCTGGGAGGATTATAAAATGATTGTTTGGGAAAATACTTATCCATAATTAAGTGTTTCCTTTAAAGATAAACACCATGTATTATGTACACAATTATTCTCCCTTAAGCTCCTGCACCCCATTGGGTAAATCTGTATCCATACATACCATTATTTGCTACACCATTATTTGCTATACCACACCATTATTTGCTAAATAAAAGAGAAATATTATCCAATTCAATATATATCAGGAAAATGTGTATTTAAATGCCCAAAAGCTGCATGAGAAAGAAGTTGACTAGCTATCATCTGTGTTTTATACACTATACCATTTGCAAATAGTATTTTTAAATAGTTAGAGATTAATTAAAACAATCCATTTTGAGACATTATATATTAAACATTGCCTTAGTCCATATGTGTATTTTATTCATGTTTTGGCAATGCATAAATGCTAGCCAGAAATAAAATGGCTAGGAATTTTCAGCAGTAGCCAAAGTGATCTCTAGCCTGAATGGTGTACAAACACATGTATAAATACATAATGATAATTAGCAAAGTAATTCAATGGAGAAATATAGGTAAAAGCAGAAATAGTCATGGATGAGTAACTCAGACCTCTCCTCTCCATAACAGAGGGATGACAATTACTCCATTAACCCCTGTCTTCACTATCAGTAAAGATTAAAGCCTAGATATCAGCTCTATTACCCCTTTTATTTCATGTAGTACATCAGGCTTTGAATAAAAAGTCTCCTCAGGTCTTCCAATCCAGAAGAGATAATCCATTGAATAATGGAGTCCTGAATATAGCGAATCCAGATAAAGATGAACACCATAAATGTGGCTTCAATCTCTATAAGCAGATTGTCCACTAGACTCCAGAGACCTCTCATTTTACCACCAAGATGAAAATGTAATCATCTTCTGTGTCTAACTTTAAGCAATTATATGCTGTAATAAATTTGAAATTGAAGAATTAATTTAAATTCTAAATTTTTGTGTAACTTTTGGTAAGTTTCTTAAACTTTCTGAGCCTCATTTTCATCATTTATAAAGTGAGAAAGTTAAACCAAATTCATTCTAAGATTCTTATACAATTGTAAATTAGTTGTTCTAGATTTAATATCATGCAGGGAAAAAAGTCTCCTCCCCTTCTCAACAAGTTTTTAAGCTGTGTGTATATATGATAATGAATGATGAACTGAAGTAAACTAAATTTGTTTCTACTGCCTCCTTGTAAGCAGTAGAAAGGGTAGATTGTCCATTAGAAAAGCTTAAGGATTTTTAAAGTTTTTTTTTTCTTTTGGGGAAGATGAAAACCTTAACATTGGCATTTAAAACAATGTAAAAATAAAGAAAGAAATGAGCTGAACCAAAAAAATACAATAGAAATTGGCATTGAAGACACATTAAAATAACTTTCTTTGTACTGGCTCTCTGAGATTTCATTCAAATATACTATCAAGATGTGTTGTCTTTTCAACTAACTCCAATGCTATATAAATTATTTGAAAAAATAGGGATTGAAGGAGTCCTACCAAATTCCTTTTGTGACACAGACATGGTACTGATACCTAACCCAGGTAGGCTGAAAACAGAGAAAGAAAATTATAGACCAATCTCCCTAATGAATAGTGATGCTAAAATCTTAAATAAAATATTAGCAAAAAGAGTACAGAAAATTATCCCCAAGATAATAAACTATGACCAAGTGGGATTTATACCAGGAATGCAGGGCTGGTTCAATAGGAGGAAAACTATTAGCATAATCGACTATATCAATAACCAAATTAACAAAAACCATATGATCATCTCAATAGATACAGAAAAAACATTTGATAAAATCCAACATCCATTACTACTAAAAACACTCGAGAGTATAGGAATAAATGGACCATTCCTTAAAAACCAACTTTTGGGATAAGAATTCATTATTTGAAAAAAACTTTTGGGAAAACTGGAAATTAGTATGGCAGAAACTAGGCATGGACCCACACTTAACACCACATACTAAGATAAGGTCAAAATGGGTCCATGATTTAGGCATAAAGAATGAGATCATAAATAAATTAGAGGAACATAGGATAGTGTACCTCTCAGACTTGTGGAGGAGGTAGGAATTTGTGACCAAAGGAGAACTAGATATCATTATTGATCACAAAATAGAAAATTCTGATTACATCAAATTAAAAAGCTATTGTACAAACAAAACTAATGCAAACAAGATTAGAAGGGAAGTAACAAATTGGGAAGACATTTTTATAGTTAAAGGTTCTGATAAAGGCCTCATCTCCAAAATATACAGAGAATTGACTCTAATTTATAAGAAATCAAGCCATTCCCCAACACAGATCTAGAAACTTAAGGGAAATAACAAGTTTGATAGAAGCAAAAATAACAAGCCATAACATCACCAGATTTCAAGCTCTTTTATAAAGTACTAACCTAAAACATTTTGGTATTGTTGCAAGATGGAAAAAAAAAAACATAAGTAACAGGATAAAAAGCAAGATTTAGAAAGCAATTGAATATAGAAGTTCAGCCCAGCACTCAATAAGTCCAAGAATATAAACTCTCAAGGAAAGGACTCAGTGTTTGGTTGAGACCTGCTAGGAATGTTGGAAGGCAGTTTGGAAGAAATTAACATTAGACCAAAATGTTGAAGTATGATTTTGTAGAAAGAGTATTGAATCTTAAGTTTAGAGAATCTGGTTTCAAATCTTATCCTTGATGCTTAAATTCAACCTTGAATGAGCCTTTTGGCCTCATTTTCCTTATCTATAAAAACAATAAGTTGGTCTTAGCATGGTGAGGGATCTCTTCCCACTGGGTACAGAAATATAATTGTGTGACTCCAAGGGAGACAGAACAGCCATCTAAAGCCTCTTTTTCCCCCTCTTTTCCAAGACTGTAGTCCTTGCTATTAAGGGAGGCAGAAAGTTGACAATAACGTTACTTTGCTCTCTTCAGAAGAAGACCTTGCTAGAATTATATCTTATCTTCTCCCCCTTAAATATTAT
This sequence comes from Sminthopsis crassicaudata, assembly GCF_048593235.1. NCBI lineage: Eukaryota > Metazoa > Chordata > Mammalia > Dasyuromorphia > Dasyuridae > Sminthopsis > Sminthopsis crassicaudata. The sequence goes on from NC_133619.1 coordinate 451,629,757, forward strand.
TTGTCTAGAAGATATGCTTTCAAGCAAAATTCTGATTACTGTTTCCTTTTGGGAAGAGGGAAGTAGACCACAAACTTTATTCCAAAGCTTTATGCCCTTCTTGTCAACAGCACTAGCCAAGAAAACTCATTTATCTGTACTAATAGGGGAAAAAACAGAAATCAGAGAAAGTATACATTGGGGAATACATACCAGACAATACGGAATGAAGGCACTCTCCCATTGGGTAAAAGCTCATGGCAAGAACCATCACAAAATATTCAAAAAAAAAAGAATGTCACAAAACTTCAAAGTACAGTCTTGCCCCCCTTTATTCCTTTGCAGAAGTAAAAGATTGACTAATGTGGAATATATTAGTTTTTAGTTTTTTCTCAGGGAGAAGTTTCCTAAAGTCTCTAGAGTAGCAAGCTAGGGATAAGAATATGATGGAAACTGTGAGTCCCCCTGAGGTTTTTATAGACTCTTTTCCTTTAGCAACTGAAGTGGGGATGGTGTCACAAATCTTTCCTCTCAAAGATAAAAACCAAGTTTCTAAGGGACTTGAAACTTGAAAAGTCCCAAGAAAACTGAAGAATGTAGATTTCTCACTCTGGACAACTGCCCTGCCCCTCATAAAAGGCAGAACACTTATCTCCACAAGTAAGGAGAGAGACTCATACCTATGGGCCTTGAAACAATAATTAGATTAGAAAGCCTATAAGACTCTTTTCAGTTCAATATCTATGATTCTATGATCCTAAATCCAAGAATTACCATAAATTCCCAATGTAAAATGGAGTATGTAAAAAATAAGAGGAAAATATATTATATATATATATATATGTATATACATATGTATATATAGTAATAATAGCAAATCTTAAAGCATTGTAAAAAGACTAGTCATTTTCAATGATAAAAATATTATATCTTCTACATTTCTTAGTGTATCCTTCATCTTCCCCTCATATACAGCTATATCTTTCACAAAGAATAATTTTGAAAAGAAAAGAAACAGAGGAGAAAAAACTTGAAAAAGCAACTCATACATTTAAAAAATGACATTATATTATACTCTACATCTGTCAATCCCTTACCTCTGCAAATAAATAAAGAGAGGTGTCTTTTGATTTTTTTGTGGGGAGGGGTCAAGTTGAGTTTTGTAATTTCACAACATTGTTTTTTTTAATATTTTGTGATGGTTCTTTCCATTTGCAATACTTTAGTCACAATTTGTGTACACAGTTTTCTTGGCTCTGCAAGGAAACAAAAATTTAAAAATATATATTATTTATGAAACAAGGAATAGAGGAGATAATTCACCTGAATTCAACAAGCATTAAGTGTGTACTCTATATAGGGGTTTCTTACATGGAGGTGGATGAAGTCATGAATTCCTGCTGACTTAGTCTATACCAAATTGATGTTATTCTAATCTTAATTAGGATCTCTTGAAACAAGGCAATTTTTTTACTCCTCCCTAATTGTTTCTCTATCCCACTCCTCACAGCATGTTACATTTTTTTTCTTCTCTCCTTTGAGAATCCCACAGCACCCCATTACTTTATCCACTCAGCTAAGGAATTTGACTCATAATTTACAAACAAAATTGAAGGCATTTCTCCTGAACTCTCACTTTCCCTTTTCTTCTTATCTAACAGCAACTTGACATTACCCCCTACTAGCTTCTTCTTCCAAATTCTAATGAAAAAGTGATGTTATTTTTTCTATCTCATCTTCTATCTTCTTGAATCCATTGATGCCACTATGATTTCTCAATTTCTATTTTAATTTTATATCTAATAACTTTTTTCCAGTGCTTATGAGCATACAATGATTCCTTTTGCTTGAAAATAAGAACCTCATAAGTTATTTCATCCCATCCAGCTATGGTATTATATTTCTTTTCCTCTTTCTTAACCATACTATTTTTTTTTTTTTGGCTGAGGCAATTGGAATTCAATGACTTGCCCAGAGTCACACAGCTAGGAAGTGTTAAGTGTCTGAGACCAGATTTGAGCTCGGTTCTCCTGACTTCAAGGTTGGTGCTCTCAACCAGGCTTTTTGAGAAAAAAACAAAAACAAAAACAAAACAAACAAACAAAACAAAACAAAAAAATAAACAAACAAACAAAAAAAAACCACTGTACTTATTGTCTATACTTTCTCTGATCAAACTTCTAAACTCTTTCAATTTGTCTTTTGATCTCATGAGTTAACTGAAGTTATTGGTAATGTTCTCTTCTCTAAATTGTAATCTTTCTCTGTGAGCAGACCTCTTTGCAAGCTTCTGGAGGCAGCCTTAGTTTCAGTTCAGTTCAATAATCCCAAAATGTAGCCAAGAATTAAAGTCCAGATCCTTTATTGTGTCTTTCAAAGTCCTGAATCTTTTCCTGGGCCTGGTTAGCTTTCTTAGAGGCCTATCTCTCTCTCCTTGGTTCTCTTAGAGCTCTTTCCGAATCTCTCCAGCCAGATTCAGTCTCTAGTCCTCCCGATGTCTTCAGCCAGAACAAAAGTGGAAATTAGAATGAATCTTGACTCCGAATCTCCTGGAGCTTCCAGTGGACTTCCTTTTATATGCTCTTTTAAAGGTGTGAAAGGTGTGAACTCTGAACTAGGTAACATGCTAAATTAGACAACCAACTTAGCACCTTGGAAGAATCCTAACAGTTATTCTCTCCAATGTTCCCATTGATCTCTTAACTACAAAATATTATGGTTTTACCTCTGATTTCTGTGTTTTTGTGTTTAATCTTCTATTTTTCTAGACAATTATTTTAGTCTCCTTTGATCTCACAAGTTCCTGATGATTTAATTATTATTTCTATGCACAACATAATGTGTGTGTGTGTATATATATATATATATATATATATATATATATATATATGTAAATATATCATCAAGGATATCACCATCCTTGCAGACATCCATATTCCACATGTCCAGGTTCATAATCTGACTCACCTTCATTATTTTTATATCCAAATAATTGACAAATTTGGGTTCTTACTTCAATTATTAAACATAAAATACTATTTTTGCCATTTAAAGCTTGTTACAATTTGGCCTTAAACTACTTTTTTAGTCTTATTAACAGTTACTATTCTCCACACTCTATGATGTAGCCATATTATCCTTTTTGGTCATTTTTCATATATATTATTCTATCTCATGTGTATTTCTTTACATTTGTAACCATACCTATACCTATAATATCCTCTCTATTCACTCCTGTAGATCCATTTTCCAAGTTAGCTATATTTCTGATGAAGTAGTTCACATTTTCTTCTATTTTTTCTATTTTTTTTGGTTTTATTTGAATGATTCTTGAAGTCTTTATCGAGTCTTTTACTTACATTTGTTCAGTTCTAATTTTTAGTGTATTATTTTCCTCAGTTAATTTTTTAAAGCTCCTTTTGTATTTTCCCAATTAAATTTTTAAATGAGTTGTTTTGTTCCATGGATTTTTTTTTCCATTTCACAAATTCAATTTTTCAATGAAATAGTATCTTTTTCATATCTATTTTGTAAGGAGTTATATGCTTTTTCATTTCATCAAATCTATTTTGTAGGGAATCATATACTTTTCCAATTTCATAATATCTAATTTTTAAAGAGTTTTCTTCAGATAATTTCTGTTTTTTCCTTTTCCATACACTCTTGCAAAGATCTCATTTTCTTTCCTCATTTTTCTTCTACCTTTCTTTCTTTTTTTGAAATCTTCCATGAAAGGCTTATGAATTGATGACAAGCTCATATTATCCTTTGGGGCTTCATCTGGATCAGATTTGCCTTTAGGTTTGTTCTCTCTCTTCATAAAAGCTCTGTTCAGAATTCTTTTTTTGTTTTTTTGCTCTTTTTTAAGGGTTTAGGTTTGCTTTTAAAGCAAAGTGATGACAGCCACTTCAATTTGCCTTGGGGCAGTTCTGCTGACTGACTTCCAGTCCTGGTTAATCATAATCAGGTCTTAAATTCTTCTGGGGTTCAATGGTTTACATTACCTTTTGTATTTGTTTTTTGGTGTTTTACAGAAAACCTGCTAAACCACCTGCTTGCAACCAGGACAAAGTAGCCTAAAAACCTCAAAATAAATTCCCACATGGGCCAATGCTCTGTCTCCCTACCCTAACTCCTTGCCCTGGCCTCCCTACACTACAGTCTAGGTTTGGCAGACTGTCCTCCTGCCCAATTAATAGATTTGTTCTAAAGTTCAGCCAAAGTATCTTCTGAAAAATGTGTTGTGCTCTTTCACTCCAAAACCAGTTTAGAGAAATAATCTGCTATTGGTTTGAGAGAAGGTCAGAAAAAGAAATGTCTACTCTCTGCCATCTTCTCTCCATCCCTCCAGTTAATTCTACTTTTGAAAATTTCATTTTCTAAAGTGGATTTGCTTTTTGCATTTGGACAAATGCATATAGCTTTTTATTGACAGAACATATACATGAGTACTTTTTCAACATTGTCCCTTGCAATCACTTCTGTTACAACTTTTCCCTTCCTTCCCTACACCCCCTCCCCTAGATGGCAAACATATTAAACATGTTAAAGTATATCTTAAACAAAATATATGTGTATATATTTATGCAGTTCTCTTGTTGCACAAGAAAAATTGAATTTAGAAAGATAAAAATAACTTGGGAAGAAAAAAAATGCAAGCAATCCACATTCATTGCCCAAGATTCTTTCTCTGGGTGTAGCTGGTTCTGTTCATCACTGATCAATTGGAATTCAATTGGATCTTTTCATTGACAAAGATATTGACTTCCATCAAAATTGGTCCTCATATAGTATTATAGTTGAAGAGTATAATGATCTCCAGGTTCTTCTCATTTCATTTAGCATTAGTTCATGTAAGTCTCTCCATGGCTCTCTATATTCATCCTGCTTGTCATTTCTTATAGAACAATAATATTCCATAATATTCATATACTATAATTTGAACAACCATTCTCTAATGGATGGGCATCCACTCAATTTCCAGTTTCTAGCCACTACAAAAAGGGCTGCCATAAATATTTTGGTACATATATGTCCCTTTTCCTTCTTTAATATCTCTTTGGGATATAAGCCAAGTAGTAACACTGCTGGATCAAAGGGTTTGCACAGTTTGATAACTTTTTGGGCATAATTCCAGATTGCTCTCCAGAATGGTTGGATTCTTTCACAACTCCACCAACAATGCATCAGTGTCCCAGTTTTCCCACATCCCCTCCAACATTCATCATTATTTGTTTCTGTCATCTTAGCCAATCTGACAGGTGTGTAGTGGTATCTCAGAGTTGTCTTAATTTGCATTTCTCTGATCAATAGTGATTTGGGACATTCTTTCATATGAGTGGAAATAGTTTCAATTTCATCATCTGAAAATTGTTCATATCCTTTGACCATTTATCAATTGAAGAATGTCTTTTTTTCTTATAAATTAGAGTCAATTCTTTATATATTTTGGAAATGAAACCTTTATCAGAATCTTTAACTGTAAAAATGTTTTCCCAATTTATTGCTTCAATTCTAATCTTGTCTGCATTAGTTTTGCTTGTATAAAAGCTTTTTAATTTGATATAATCAAAATTTTCTATTTTGTGATCAATAATGATCTTTAGTTCTTTGGTCACAAATTCCTTCCTCCAACACAAGTCTGAGAGGTAAACTATCCTATGTTCCTCTAATTTATTTATGATCTCATTCTTTATGCCTAAATCATGGACCCATTTTGATCTTATCTTGGTGTATAGTGTGAAGTATGGGTGCATGCCTAATTTCTGCCATACTAATTTCCAGTTTTACCAGCAGTTTTTGTCAAATAGTGAATTATTATTCCAAAAGTTGGAGTCTTTTGGGTTTGTCAAACATTAGATTGCTATAGTTATTGACTATTTTGTCCCATGAACATTACCTATTCCACTGATCAACTAGTCTATTTCTTAGCCAATACCAAATGGTTTTGGTGACTGCTGCTTTATAATATAGTTTCAGATCAGGTACAAGTAGGTCAGCTTCATTTGATTTTTATTTTCATTAGTTCCCTTGAAATTCTTGACTTTTTGTTCTTTCATATGAATTTTGTTGTTATTTTTTTCTTCTAAGTCATAATAGTGAAAATAAAAGTCAAAATAGTTTCTTGGGAATCTGATTGTTGTAGCACTAAATAAATAAATTAGTTTAGGGATTATTTTCATCTTTACTATATTCACTCAGCCTATCCAGGAGTACTTAATATTTTTCCAATTATTTTGATCTTTTTTATTCATGTGGAAAGTGTTTTGTAGTTTTGCTCATATAGTCCCTGATTTTCCTTTGGAAGATAGATTCCCAAATATTTTATACTATCAACAGTTATTTCATTAAATGAAATTTCTCTTTGTATCTTTTGCTGTTTGATTTTGTTAGTGATGTATAAAAATGCTGAGGATTTATGTGTATTTATTTTGTATCCTGCAACTTCGCTAAAGTTGTGAATTATTTCTCATAGCTTTTTAGTAGAATCTCTGGTGTTCTTTAAGTATACCATCATATCATATGCAAAGAGAGTGATAATTTGGTTTCCTCATTACCTACTCTAGTTCCTTTAATCACTTTCTCAACTCTTATTACTGAAGCTAGCATTTCTAATACAACATTGAAAGTAATGGTGATAGTGGACAACCTTGTTTCACTCCTGATTTTATTGGGAATGGTTCCAGTTTGTCCCAATTACATATGGTGCTTATTGATGGTTTTAAATAGATATTCCTGACTATTTTACGGAAAAGTCTATTTATTCCTATACTCTCAAATATTTTTAATAGGAATGGATATTTGATTTTATCAAATGTTTTTTCTGTATCTTTTAAGATGATCATATGGCTTTTGTTAATTTGGTTATTGATATAGTCAATTATGCTAATAGTTTTCCTAATGTTGAAGCAGCCCTGCATTCCTTGTATAAATCCTACTTGGTCATGGTGAATTATCCTGGGAAAGATTTTCTGAAATCTTTTTGCCAATATTTTATTTACGATTTTTGCATCAACATTCATTAGAGAGAGTGGTCTATCATTGTCTTTCTGTTTTCAACCTAACTGGTTTAGCTATCAGTATCATTTCTTTGTCATAAAAGGAATTTTGTAGGAGTCCTCCATTCCCTATTTTTTCAAATATTTTATTTAGCATTGGAATTAATTGTTCTTTAAATGTTTGGTAGAATTCATATGTAAATCCATCTGGTCCTGGGCATTTTTTCTTAGGGAGTTTATTAATAGCTTGTTCTATTTCTTTCTTTGTTTTTTTTTTTTTTTTTTTTTTTTTTTTTTTTTTTTTTTTTTTTTTTTTTAATGGGGCAGTTTAACCAATTTACTTCTTCCTCTCTCTATCTGGGCAAGCAAGATTTTCACTTAGATTGTCAAATAATTTATTGGCATAAAGTTGGGCAAAGTAACTCCTGATAATTGCTTTAACTTTTTCATTGGTGGATAGTTCTCACTTTTTATTTTTGAGACTAAAAACCTGAGTTTCCTCTTTACTTTTTTATATTCAAATTGACTAAAGGTTTATCTATTTTGTTGGGTTTTATGTAAAACTAACTTTTAGTTTTATTTATTAATTCAATAATTTTTTTTAGTTTTGCTTTTATTGATCTCTTCTTTTATTTTTAGAAGTTCAAGTCTGGTATTTGATTGGGATGTTTTAATTTCTTCCTCTTATAGCTTTTTTAGTTGCAAGCCCAATTCATTGATCTTCTCTTTCTCTATTTTATGCAAGCAAGCATCTAGAGATAGAAAGTTTCCCCTTACTACTTCTTTGGCTGCATCCCAGACATTTTGGTATGTTGTCTCATTATTGTCATTTTCTTTGGTGAAATTGTTAATTGTGTCTATGATTTGCTGTTTCACTCATTCATTCTTTTTAAGATGAGATAATTTAGTTTCCCATTTCTTTTTGGTCTATATTCCCCTGGCTTTTTATTGAATGTAATTTTCATTGCATTGTGATCTGAAAAGGATGAATTTACTATTTCTGCCTTTCTGCACTTGAATTTCAGGTCTTTGTATCCTAATATATGGTCATTTTTGTATAGCTTCCATGAACTTCCAAGAAGAAAGTGTACTCTTTTCTGTCTCCACTTAGTTTTTTCCAAAGATCTATCATTCCTAACTTTTCTAGTATTCTATTTTTAAGTTCTTTCATATTTATTTTGTGGTTTATCTAGTTCTGAGAGTACAAGGTTGATATATCCTACTTCTGGAACTCTGTCTTCCCAGAAATCAGCCAGAATCAGGCTAATCAAAAGTCTTTATTCTTGTTCTCTTGAGCTCACCATCAGGGGATTAGATCTAGTAATCTCCACACCACCTTCCTCTCTCAACCACCATGAGAGAATGCCTCAATTTCCTCCTCCTACTCCACTCACATCTGTCATTTCCCCCTTTTTGTCCCACCAATCAAGTCAGCACAGAACAGCTGGGGAGGGTCAACCTTCAATCATGTTAATAGAGAACTGTCCAATTGGCAATTAGTCTCACGTGCATTTGCTCAGTTCTAGCCCTTTACATCTCCAGCTTTCTTTTGTTTTAGAAGACAGGTGGTCACGCCATCCCTGACTTTTCAGGGAGGTGAGAACCCCAAAAAGGAGGTGATCACGCCTCCCCTGACTTGTCAGGAGGGGAGATGAAAGCACTAAAAAGGAGATAATCACACCCTCTCTCACATCTCAGGAAGGGAGATGAAAAGCACCAAAGGGAAGTGGGGATTGCTAGCGGGTTTCTGGGTTGAAGGATCTTATTAGAGACAAGTATGCACAAACCCATCAGCATGGGAGTTATTACACAAGCACATAGCAATAATGCAGAGGCTATTAGTGATGACTCTCCCCACAGTCAGTGCAGGCTCGATGTGGTGTAACAAACATGAATTGTACATGCAAGTAGTGATATAACAAACAATATAAATCAACACAGTTTTGTAAAAGATTTCCAGAAGACCTAGAAGGAGGGTATGTAAACATCAGTCACATACACCTTCTTTAGCAACCAAGAGATAGTCCAAAACCAATCTATTATCCATTGCTTCACATGTTAGGGAATCCAATGATATGCACAAGTTTCTGAAGTCCTGCATCAGTCTTTTTGTATGTTAGGGAATCCAATGATCCTTACAGGTTTTGAAGTCCTGCAACTGTCTTATGATGCCTCAGAGAATCCAATGATTCCTGAGGACTTTCAAGTCCTACAATAGTCTTATGATGTCTCAGAAAATCCAATGATTCCTGAGAGTTTTCAAGTCCTACAATAATCTTATCATGTCTCAGAGAATCCAATAATTCCTGAGGGTTTTCAAGTCCTATAACAGTCTTAACACATCTCAGAGAATCCAGTGATTCCTGAGGATTTTCAAGTCCAACAATTTTTGATCTCCATGAGTCAAACACCATAATTGCCAGGTTCTTTCAGTGGTGGGCACAGTCAGCAACAGAACCATCTAATGTTTCTTAGGTCTTCTCCTTCGTTTCAAGGGTCTACTCCATCTCTCTCTGATGGACAAGGCAAATACGGCTTGTTGGCACCCACCTGATTCCTTCTCCTTCTGAAGAAATACTAGCAAATCCTCTCCCCCAAGCAGTTAACCTATCTGGTCCCTTCCATTTACCACTTTCTGGGTCTCTCCACATAACCTGGCGATTATCTAAAGACAGTGGAGCTGTTTGCACTGGACACTGTCCTTCTGATAGGTTATAAAACCTATCTGCTGGAGCCAGTTCATCTTTGTCAAAAATTTAAAAAATTAAACTAAATTTAGGTTCTCTAGGGTTACCCGTGGCTCCCCCTTTCTTTTGTTTTTGGAGGAGTGTCTTAATATCTGTTTTTCTTCTCTCTACTATTGCCTGCCCTTGAGGATTAAATTGTATGCCAGTGGTATGTAAAATCTTATATTTGTACAAAAGTGTGCAAAATGTTTAGAAGTATATGTAGGTCCATTGTCTGTTTTTATTGCTTGTGGCACACCCATAACTGCAAATGCTTGTATAAGGAATTCAGTGACCACTTGGGTTTTCTCTTTTGCTGCTGGCATTGCAAAAGTGAATCCTGAAAATGCGTCTACCATTATGTGGATAAAATAGATGACCAAAAGATTTATAATGGGTCACATCCCTTTGCCAAATTTCATTAGGTCTCAAACCACGAGAGTTCTTCCCTGGAGGGAGTGTAGGAGCGTGGAAAGGAAGGCAATCTGTACAGGCCTTTACTATGCTCCTAGCTTCTTCTCTTGTTATTCCAAATTGTAAATGTAAAGCTCAGGCAGCCTGATATTTAGAATGAGATTCTTGTGCTTTTTGAAATAAAGAAGTATTGGCCAACATGGTTAGAAGGCTATCTGCCTTTGAATTACCATCAAATATAGGACCTGGAAGTCCACTATGGGACTGGACATGCAAAATATAAATCTTACCTGGATGCTTTCTTACTCGCTCTTGAAGTTCCTTAAAGAGCTGATATATATATATATATATATATATATATATATATATATATATATATATATATTGGAAGCTAAAAATTTTATTTGGGCTGTGGCAATTCTTTGTAACACACCTACTAAATAGGCCCAATCAGATATTATATTTATGTCTCCTGGATAATAAGCAAGAGCTAGAATGATTGCATACAATTCATTCTGTTGAGTGGACTGAAAAGGAGTTCTGATTACTCTTTTTATAGTTAAGTCACAAGAGTATATAGCACAAATATTATGTTTGTATACATCTGTAAAGATAGTTGGTCCTTTAAGAGGAACTTTAGAAACTTTTTCTTCAAGAATCCATTGCCAATTATGTAACAGTCTGGTTATCTTTAATGGAGACCCATGTGTATAATTCAGAGCCATGGCTAATAAAATTTGCCACTCTGGGATGGTTTCACAGCACACATTAACTTGTGCATTTGTATAAAAGGTATATATCTTGTCAGGTCTTATCCCAGATAATTGTACTGCATGCTTAGTGGCCTTTAATAAAATTCTAGCCACAAGCACTGGGTAAGGAATAAGGCTTTGTTCTGGTTGTGCTGGGAGGTTCACCCACTCTATCACACTTTCTCCTTGATGAAGGACTGCTGTGGGTGCCTCTTGTGTAGCAAAAACTGAAATTTCCAAGGGTTTTTGAGTGACTCTTTCAATCACATTGGATAAAGCCAGTTCAACTTGTATCAAAGCCTCTTGAGCTTTTTTTTTTTTATAAGCTAGCGTGGTGAATTTTAAGCACTGTCTCCCCTTAAAATGTCATATAATGGTTGCAATTGACAGGTAGTCAAGCCTAGCATGGGAGACATCCATTTGATATCTCCTATCAATTTCTGGAAGTCATTTAAGATGTTTAGCTTCTCTGTTCTTAAGGAGAGTTTTTGTACGGTAAGCACCTTAGGATATACTTTATATCCTAAATATTGAAAAGGAGCATGTCTTTGAATCTTTTCTGAAGCTATGTGCAATTTATAATTCCTTAGTGTTTCTATGGTTTTTTTTCACACATGCTTCTAACATTTGTTCCTCAGGTGCACATCCCAATATATCATCCATGTAATGTAATAACATTACTTTTGGAAATGCTTTTCTAACTGGAATAAGTGCAGCAGCAACATACATTTGACACCTAGTAGTGCTGTTTTTCATTCCCTGTGGCAAAACTGTCCATATCTTTTATAAGGCTCATCTAAGTTAATGCTGGGCCCTGAAAGGCAAATGTTTTCATATCCTCCTTATCTAGAGGGATAGTATAGAAACAATCCTTAATGTCTATAACCCACAGAGGCCATTCTCTAGGCAACTGAGTAGAAGATGGAAGTCCAGGCTGAAGAGTTCCCATAATTTTCATCTGTTCATTTACCTTTCTTAAATCAGGCAACATCCTCCATTTTCCAAATTTCTTTTTTACAACAAGTATTGGGGAGTTCCAAGGAGTTAGAGAAGGTTGTAAGTGTCCTTGGTCAAGTTATTCCTGTACTATGTCTAATAAGGCCTGAATTTTATCACTACCTAAGGGCCACTGTTCTATCCACACTGGTGTATCAGTTTTCCATTGGATAGGAACAGGTGAAAGTGGTGGCAGGACTTCAACAGCAGCCCTGCCTAAAAAACCGAAGTACTTATTTTTAACCCTAATTGTTGTAAAATGTGTCTTCCCCATAGATTGACAAGGATTTTTTCAACTATAAAAGGAGTAAAAATTCCTGTTTAATGTTCAAATATCCATCTTAAAGGGGTAGCACTAATTTCAGCTGCTATTGATCCTCCTACCCCAGACATGTAGGTGTCTGCCTTATTCTTTGGCCAGTGACTGGGCCAGTTGGCACCTCTAATGACTGTGCGATCTGCACCTGTGTCCACCAGTCCTTCTAATGGTATGCCATTTATATAGATGGTGAGCATAGGTTGGTCAGCTATCACAGCTGCTGTCCTGGGTTTTGCTGCTTGGAGTCAGAATGTGGTTGACTGTCACCAGATTGCTTATTAGGGGTCTGTATCAATAAACCCAATGCTACTACTTCCCCTGGTTGATAAGTCACACATTGTCTACTTATGTTAGTGACTGAAATGTTATCTACACATTCCCCAGTTTCCACATCAGTGTATGAATGAACAATGCTTTGTAAGTACTCTCAGAAGGTGAAATGGTCAAGCCTACTCTGCCTGGAGGCAAGGGATCCATAGGCTGGAGAGGAACAGATTTCACCTCTCCAGGGGGTATCTCAATTGTCCCAGCTACATACAACTCTATCCTCCCTAATTGTAGTCTCTTTCTTCTATCATGTTGCTTCCTGGCTGATTGATTGTGTAATCTCTTTCTCCCATCAGATGGCTTCCTGGCTGATTGGTCAAGTCTGGGTATTGGACTTGTAGGCACTCTCTGGGTGTGGCATCGGCTGCCAGCATACCCCAAGTTTTTTTTTTTTTGCCTGGGACTGGAACTGGGCCCTTCATCCCATTTCCCTGAATCAGTCTACACTCTGATGCCCAATGGAGTCCTCTGTTGCATTTTGGACATGGGGTATTGAGTCTAGTTCTCCCACTCTGTTTTCTCACTCTGTCTCTATGCCAATATTGAGCTTTCAGATGGCCTACTTTACCACATTGAAAGCATTGATGAGTCTCTCTGGAAGTCCCTTGCCAAAAGGGATCCTATCTTCCTTCCCATGTTGGGATATTGGGAAGTCTGCACCATAGCTGTAAAGTTCTTGAATTGTGAGGGTCCGGTCATCTGCTCAATTGTAATCCTTCTCTGGGAGGATTTCTTTAAAATCTTTTTCTCTGTGCGGAGGTTTCTTGGGAGCTCTGAATCTCCTCCAGCTCTTGTCCTTTTAGCCCAGAGTCAATTCTCTCACACCCAAAGATGCCCTTCTTTTATCCTCCCAGAGAATAGGCATGTGAGAACTCAACGGGGTGTGGGGAAATACTTCCAGCAATGAACTTGCTCCTCTTAGAATTCCTAAGGTGTAAACTTCATTTAAAGGCCCAAACCAAAGGTCTGCACCAGAGAACTGTCAAGTCAACCTGAGTTCTCACCTTGTAATTGTCCAGACAACCTGAGTTCTCATCTTGTCACTGTCCAGACAACCTGAGTTCTCACCTTGTAATCCTAACATCTCCCCTTTTCTTTTGATTTAGAACATAGGGTGTTTATGACCTTGAAACATAAATCCATCAATATGGGAGGCATTACACATAATTATGTAGATTACAAAAGCACATAGTAACATAGTAACATAATACATACTAGAAGTATGTAACAAATAACATGATCAAATAATAATAAATTGAAAATTTATAGATGTCCATAAGTCCATTGTCCATTAGTCTCATCTTTTGTTAGGAAATCCAATGATTCCTGCTGGTTTTAAAGTTTTTTTTAAACACTCTTCTTATTAGCCATGCTCTTTCAGTGTCAGATGTTTCTTAGATTTTCTTCTTTGTCTTGAGGTCTTTCTCTTTTTCTGTCTCTCTCCTATGGACAAGGTGAATATGACTCATTGGCACCCATCTGATTCCTTCTCCTTCTGAAGAAATACTAGCAAACCCTCTCCCCCAAGCAGTTAACCTATCTGGTCTCTTCCATTCACCACTTTTTGGGTCTCTCCACATCACCTGGTAATTATCTAAGGACAGTGGAGCTGCTCGCACTAGACACTGCCCTTCTGGTGGGTTATAAAACCTGTCTGCCGGAGCCAGTGCATCTTTGTCAAAAATTAGAAAATTAATGGTATAGAGAACTAAATTAGAAGTTCCCTGGGGCTACCTGTGGCTCCCCCTTTCTTTTGTTTTTGGAGGAGTGTCTTAATGTCTCTGTTTCTTCTCACTACTATTGCCTGACCTTGTGGATTAAAAGGTATTACAGTAGTGTGTAAAATCTTGTACTGCACACAGAAGTGCACAAAATGCTTAGAACTATATGCAAGTCCATTATCTGTTTTTATTTCTTGTAGCACACCCATAATTGCAAATGCTTGTATAAGGAATTCAGTGACCACTTGGGCTGTCTCTTTTGCTGTTGGCACTGCAAAAGTGAATCCTGAAAAGGTATCTACTACCACATGGATGAAAGACAGATGGCCAAAAGATTTATAATGGGTCACATTCATTTGCCAGATTTCATTGGGTCTCAAATCACGAGGTTTTTCCCTGGAGGGAGTGTAGGAGCGTGGAAAAGAAGACAAGATGTACAGCTTTTTACTATGCTTCTAGCTTCCTCTCTTGTGATTCCAAATTGTAAAGCTTGAGCAGCCTGATGATATTTAGAATGAGATTCTTGTGCTTCCTGAAATAAAGGAGTACTAACATGGTTAGAAGGCTATCTGTCTTTGAATTACCATCAAAAATAGGACCTGGAAGTCCACATAGTGGACGTGCAAGATATAAATCTTGCCTGGATGCTTTCTCACTCACTCTTGAAGTTCCTTAAAGAGCTGATAAATATTAGAGGCTGCAAATTTTATTTGGGCTGTGGCAATTCTATGTACTATACCTACTGAATAGGCTGAATCAGTAATTATAGTTACGTCTCCTGGGTAATAAGTAAGAGCTAGCATGATAGTAAATAATTCATTCTGTTGAGTGGATTGAAAAGGAGTCCTGACTACTCTCTTTATAGTTAAATCATGAGAGTATACAGCACAAATATTTTCTTTGGAGGCATCTGTAAAGATTGTTGGTCCTTTAAGAGAAACCTTAGAAACCTTTTCTTCAAAAACCCATTGCCAATTATGTAGTAGCCGGGTTATCTTTAATGGAAACCCATGTACAAAATTTGGAGCTGTGGCCAATAAAATTTGCCATTCTGGGATGGTCTCACAGCATACATTAATTTGTGCATTAGTCTAGAATGTGTATATTTTTTCAGGACTTATTCCAGATAATTGTATTACTCTCTTAGTAGCATTTAATAAAATTCTAGCCATAAGCACTGGGTAAGGAGTAAGGCTTTGTTCTGGTTGTGCTGGGAGGTTCACCCATTCTATCACACTGTCTCCTTGATGAAGGACTGCTGTGGGTGCCTCTTTTGTAGCAAAAACTGGTATTTCCGAGGGTGACTCTTTCAACCACATTGGATAAAGCCAGTTCAACTTCTCTCAAAGCCTCTTGTGCTTCTTTTGTAAGCTAGCATGGTAAATTTTAAGCACTGTCTCCCCTTAAAATGTCATATAGAGGTTGCAGTTGATTGGTAGTTAGGTCTAACGCTGGACGCATCCATTGGATATCTCCTATTAATTTTTGGAAATCATTTAAGGTGTCCAACTTCTCTGTTCTTAAAGAAAGCTTTTGTACTGTGAGTGTCTTAGGATATACTTCATATACTAAATATTGAAAAGGAGCATGTCTTTGAATTTTTTTCTGTAGCTATATGCAGTTTGTAGTACTTTAGTGTTTCCATGGTCTTTTGTAGACATGCTTCTAACATTTATTCCTCAGGTGCACATCCCAAAATATCAACCATATAATGTAACAATATTACTTTTGAAAAGGCTTTTCTTACTGGAGCAAGAGCAGCAGCAACATATATTTGGCACATAGTAGGGCTGTTTTTCAATCCCTGTGGCAAAACTGTCCATTCATATCTTTTATAAGGCTCAGCCAAATTAACACTAGGCACTGACAAAGCAAATCTTTTCATATCCTCCTTATCTAGAGGGGTAGAATAGAAACAATCCTTAATGTCCATAACCCATAGAGGCCATTCTCTTGGCAACTGAGTAGGAGATGGAAGTCCAGGCTGAAGAGTTCCCATAGTTTCCATCTGTTCATTTACTCTTCTTAGATCAGTTAACATCCTCCATTTTCAAGATTTCTTTTTCACCACAAATACGGGGGAATTCCAAGGACCTGGTCAAGTTGTCCTTGGTCAAGTTGTTCTTGCACTATGTCTAATAAGGCCTGAATTGTATCACTTGTTAAGGGCCACTGTTCTACCCACACTGGTGAATTAGTCTTCTACTGAATAAGAACCACTGAAAGTGCAGGTAGGCCTTCAACAGCCCTGCCTAAAAAGCCAAAGTGCTTATTTGTAATCCTATCCGCTGTAAAATGTCTCTTCCCCACAGATTGATGGGGATTTTTTCAGCCTCAAAAGGAGTAAAAACTCCTCTTTCTCCTTCAAATATCTATCTCAAAGGCCTAGCACTAACTTCTGCTGTTATTGATCCTCCTACCCCAGACATTTAGGTGTCTGCCTTAATCTTTGGCCAGTGACTGGGCCAATTGGCACCTTTAATAACTGTATGATCTGCACCCATGTCTACCAATCCTTCAAATGGTATTCCATTTATATAAATAGTAAGCATAGGTCAGACAGTTGTCACAGCTACTGTCCAATATATTCCTGGCTATAAAAGGCATTTGTGCCCACTGTGGCACAGTATCTTATGATCTCCTCTAAGGGAGCATCCTTGTGTAGTCTTAGTATATATATATAGTAACAGACACTTTGGTAAGGCAACTTGCTAAAGAAAATGCTAATGAGGTTTGTAAAAAATTATACTAAGACTACACAAGGATGCTACAAAATCAGCAAAGGGTTCATTTGGTCCTTGTACAATTTTTGTGAAGGTCTCACCCTTGTCATTTTTACTGGGGAGAGGAGCCCCATGCATTGATAGCAGCAGCAGCAAATGCTGTTATGAAGTAATTAATCTGTACTAAAGCTTCTGCATAAGAACCTACACCTGTTAGTAGGTCACAGATGATTGAAGTATTAACTCCACTTTGACTATTTTGTTGGACTTGAATCCTACAGAGCTCACTATATTCAGAAAGCCACAACAAGTTCTGTCCAGGTTCTAAGCACACCCTTGCAATGGCTTTCTAGTCACTAGGAGTCAAGACTTCATAAGCCAAATTCTGTAGTAACATCTTAACATAAGCTGATGTAGCCCCATAGAGAGTGCAAGCTTTTTTCAGGTCTTTAAGAATGTCCATATCAAAAGGAATGTATCTCCTACTTTCTTGGCCTGCAGAATTATACTGTTGAATCACGGGAAAAATTTGAAGTTTGAAATCATTATCTATTTCTTTTCCATTTTGAGCCTCTTGAAAAATCCTTTTTTTGTCATCTAGTTATAGGAGTTGATGATTGCTGGAGGGGAGGTGCTGAGGATATCACTGTCCCTCCCACTACTCCTCCTCCCTCTGTCCCTGAAGGTGAAGTTGATGTGGGCCTGTCAATAATCTGCTCTCTAGGTGGGGTTGTAGCTTCTTCAAGAGAATCAGAGTCATCACACCCTAATTCTTCAATTAAATCCCCTTGCTCTTGGGCAAGATCGTGATCTTTCTTTTTTTCCTCACACTTCCTCTTCTGTTAATTTTTAAAACTGTTCCTTCTCCTACAAGTTGCTCAATAGTTTAAGGCTAATTGAACTACATTGTATATATAAAATACCTCTGGGGAAATTGAACAAGGCCCATTTTTTGTGTAAAATTCTTTCAGTTGAAGTCCCACTAGCTTCCAGTTATCTATATTTAGTTTTTCTTCCTCTAAGAACCAAGGGGATATGTGTTTTAAGGTGCCCAAGAGTATATCAATCTGTACCCAGGTTACAAGTAAACTCTTCTCCTCAATTATTTTAATTATACTCTCTATAGCACCACTCCTGGGTGAGGCCGGAGCGTGGGTTGCAACAGGGTTGGCTGAGGTCAAGGGAATGTCTATAGCTAACATTTGCCCCATTTCAGCTATAAGAAGTTGTTGGTTTAGCCCTTAACAAGGTGCGTTCCTTATTTGTCTATTAGAATACTCATCTAATCTCCTGGTCACTGGAGGACTTCCATGGTAGTAGGGTGCCTGGTGCACGTTGGATGCCAAATGCTGGAACTCCGTCTTCCCAGAAATTAAATTAGATCTAGTAATCTCCACACCACCTTCCTCTCTCAACCACCATGAGAGAATGCCTCAATTTTCTCCTCCTACTCCACTCACACATGTCACTTCCCCCTCTTTGTCCTACCAATCAAGTCAGCACAGAACATCTGGGGAGGGTCAATCTTCAATCATGTTAATAGAGAACTGTCCAATTGGCAATTAGTCTCACGTGCTCCATTATCCAAGTGCATTTGCTCAGTTCTAGCCCTTTACATTCTACTATTATAGTTTTGCTGTCTATTTCTTCTTGCAGCTCTCTTAACTTCTCCTTTAAGAATTTAGATTTTGCATCACTTGGTATATATATGTTTAATATTGATATTGCTTCATTATCTATGTTACCCTTTGTAATGTTCTGATCTCCTCTAAGTTGTAAAGTTCTGATTGTCTCTCAGTTGTAATCCTTCTCTGGGAGGAGGTTTCTTTTCTGTATAATATTTTCCTCTATGAGCAGGTTTCTTGGGAGGCTTCTGGGGCCTCCAGCCAGCCTCTTCTTCTTCCTGAATCCTGGCTCTGAATCTCCTCTAGCTCTTGTCCTTCCCCAGTCCAGACTGCTCTCCAGGCTCAATGTTGCCTCTTTTTATCCTCCCAGAGATGGGCGTGGGATAATTCAAGGGCTTCTGGGAAGAGCCACTTTAACCAATGAGCTTGCTCCTCTTAGAATTCCTAAGGTATAAACTCCCTTTAAAGGCCCAAACCAAAGGTCTGAGCCAGAGAACTGTCAAGTCAACCTGAGTTCTCACCTTGTCATTGTCCAGACAACCTGAGTTTTCACCTAGTAATCCTAACATCTCCCCCTTTCTTTTGATTTAGAACATAGGATAGTCATGAACTTGAAACATAAATCCATCAATATGGAAGGTATTACACATAATTACATAAATTACATAAGCACATAGTAACATAGTAACATAATACATAATAAGTATATAACAAATTCTATGATCAAATAATCATAAATTGAAAATTTATAAATGTCCATAAGTCCATTGTCCATTAGTCTCATCTTGTGTTAGGAAGTCCAATGATTCCTGCTGATTTTAAAGTTCTTTAACAGTCTTTTTATTAGCCATGCTCTTTCAGTGTGAGATGTTTCTTAGATCTTCTCCTTTGTTTTGAGGTCTTTCTCTTTTTCTGTCTCTCTCTGATGGACAAGGCGAATACGACTCCTTGGCATCCATCTGATTCCTTCTCCATCTGAAGAAATACAAGCAAACCCTCTCCCCCAGGCAGTTAACCTATCTAATTTCCTTCTATTTACCATTTTCTAAATCTCTTCTCACCATCTGGCAATTACATTGGAGTTGTTTGCACTGGACACAGTCCTGTTGGTTTAAAAAGCCTATATTCTCCCCAAGTGTAATCCATTTTTGCAATCTGATTGCCTTTCAGCTGACTTATCAGGTAATCCCTTTCTGCCATGTGACTGCTTTTCTGCTGGTTGATCAAATCAGAATCCTGACCTTCTAAAGGCTCTTTGGGTGTAACATCAGCTGCCCATCATGCTCCAAGTCTTTTTTTGTCTGGGGCCCTGGACCTGGGCCCCTCATCTCGTTTCCCTGAATTATTCTACACTCTGATGCCCAATGGAGTCCTCTGTTGCATTTTGGACATGGGGTTTTAGGTTTTCTCTCACCCTATCTTCTCACTGTATCTTCATACCTACATTGAGCTCTTAGATGCCCAATTTTTCCACATTGAAAACATCACCGAGTTTCTCTAGAAGTCCCTTGCCAGGAGGAACCCTGTCTTTCCACGTTCATCATACTCTGGGTGTAAAAAGCATTTATTCCCACTGTGGAACATTGTCTTATGATCTCCTCTAAAGGAGCATCTTTGTCTAATCCCCATATAATTTTTTTGCAAATCTCATTGGCATTTTCCTTAGCCAAATGTCTGGTCATTATTTCTGTAGCTGCATTTTCTCCAATAGTTCTTTTGACAGCAGTTTGCAAACGTCCCACAAAATCCGCAAAAGGTTCATTGGGACCTTGCTCTATTTTAGTGAAAGCCTCTCCCCAATGTTTCTGTCCAGGGAGGACACCCCAAGCTTTTACTGCAGCCTTAGCAATTTGCTTATATATTGTCATGGTATAATTAATCTGTTCTGAATTCTCTCCATACCAACCTAAACCAGCCAAGTGCTCAAAAGTGAATTGTGTTAACTCCTATTTCCAAATTGCATCTGACTTGAATTTTACATAATTCATGAAATTCCACAAGCCATAATAAATTTTCTCCAGGTTCCAGGCATGTCCTTGCTATGGATTTCCAATCATTTGGGGTTAGGACTTCTTAAGACAAACCATCTAG
Organism: Sminthopsis crassicaudata; assembly: GCF_048593235.1. Lineage (NCBI taxonomy): Eukaryota > Metazoa > Chordata > Mammalia > Dasyuromorphia > Dasyuridae > Sminthopsis > Sminthopsis crassicaudata. Next base: position 451,650,428 of record NC_133619.1, read on the forward strand.
TAACATTTTGACATAAGCTGATGTAGCCCCATAAAGGGTACAACCTTTTTTCAAATCTTTAATTTTATTCAAACCTAAAGGTGCATATTTTCTCCTTTTATGGCCTACAGAATCAATCTCTTCAATCACAGGATATGCATGTATAAAATCACTTATATCCTGTCCTTCTCTCTTAGCTTTAACCAATGCTTTTTCTAATCTTGTCATAGGCTTAGGCTGCTTCACAAACAATTCTGTTTGTGTTTCTGCCTCTTCCCCTCCTCCTTCTTGCTCCACCCCTGAAGGGTTAATTGAGGGAGGAGATGGGAAGTGCTCCTGTTGCTCAGAATTGTACTTAACTTCATTGTTATCTGATTCATCCTTTTCACCTAGTTTAGTTGACACTTCCCCATTTTGCTCCTTCATCTCTTCCTTTAGAATAACATTGTTTAAAGCCATTTGGATTAAATTGTATATATGAATTGTATCTTTGGAAATTGAGTTTGGCCTGGAATTGTAGTGTTCACCTAATTGCTTTCCTACTAATTCCCATTCATCTGGATCCAATTCTTCTTCCAGAGAAAAACAAGGACATATGACCTTCACAGTTTTTAAAAGTTCAGTAATCTCCTCCAAAATTATAATCAATCCTTGGCTTTTCATAACCTTGATGATGCTCTCTAAACATTTTCCTTGAACAGAAGGTGTTTGCCCCATTTCACTATAAGAAATTGCTGGTTTAGCCCTTAACAAGTTAAGTACCTTATTTATCTATTAGCAGGCACACTTAATCTTTAACAAAGTTTCCTTGTTACTCACGGTTCTGGGTCAAAAAGACTGAGATCTGGATGGGAGGCTTTTCCACTGGAATCAGGACTGTGTCTGTTCCTATTCAGGAGCCAAATTGCGAAGGTCTGGTCTAGCTCCTCTTGTCAGGATAAGGAAAAGTCTTTGCCCCACGTGTGGACGCCAATTGTAATGTTCTGATCTCCTCTAAGTTGTAAAGTTCTGATCGTCTCTCAGTTGTAATCCTTCTCTGGGAGGAGGTTTCTTTTCTGTATAATATTTTCCTCTATGAGCAGGTTTCTTGGGAGGCTTCTGGGGCCTCCAGCCAGCCTCTTCTTCTTCCTGAATGCTGGCTCTGAATCTCCTCTAGCTCTTGTCCTTCCCCAGTCCAGACTGCTCTCCAGGCTCAATGTTGCCTCTTTTTATCCTCCAAGAGAATGGGCGTGGGATAATGCAAGGGCTTCTGGGAAGAACCACTTTAACCAATGAGCTTGCTCCTCTTAGAATTCCTAAGGTATAAACTCCCTTTAAAGGCCCAAACCAAAGGTCTGAGCCAGAGAACTGTCAAGTCAACCTTAGTTTTCACCTTGTCATTGTCCAGACAACCTGAATTCTCACCTAGTAATCCTAACAACCCTTTAGCAAGATATAGTGCCCTTCCTTATCTCTTTTAATTAGATCAGTTTTTGCTTTTGATTGATCCAAGATCAGGATAGCTACCCCTGCTTTTTTGACTTCACCTGAAGCATAATAGATTCTGCTCTAGCCTTTTACCTTTACTCTGTATGTATCACCCTTTTTTAAGTGTGTTTCCTGTAAACCACACATTGTGGGATTCTTGCTTTTAATCCAGCCTGCTATCTGCTTCCTTTTTATGGAGGAGTTTACCCCATTCACATTTATGGTTAAATTTTCTAATTCTGTATTTCCTGACATATTCTTAACCCCAGATTATTCTTTTCTCTTTTCTTTCCCCCTTATCTCCCTCCCCAGTATTAAACTTGTGAGCAACACTTGCCTCACATAGCCCTCCCTCTTTAATATCCCTCCTCCCACCTTAGAGTCCCACTCCTTTTCTTAAATCTTTTCCTTACAATTTCTGTATTCCCTTCTATTCAGCTTACTTCTTCCCTTTTCACTTTACCCTCCCACTTTTCAATAAGGTGGGAGAAGTTTCTGTATAAATCAAATATGTCTTATATTTTTCTCTTTGAGCCAATTCTAATGACAGTAAGATAAGCACTATGTTCATCCCCCTCCCTTCTTTCCCTCAGATATAATAGCTTTTCTTTGCCTCTTCATGAGATATAATACCTCTACTTTTCTAGTATAATTTCCTTTCCACCTCTAGCTTCTTTTTTATGTTATAAGAATAAAACCAAATTATACATGTATTCTTTATGTATACTCACAATAGAAATATAGTTCCCAAGATGTCTTTTTATCTTTTTATGTTTTTTCTTAAATCCTATATTTGGAGATCAAACTTTTTGCTTAGTTCAAGTTTTTTCCATCATAAATAGATAGAATTCACCTATTTCATTGAATGTCCATCTTCTTCCCTGGTAAAAATTTCTCATTTTGGGTGGGTAAGTTATTCTTGGCTGCACACTAAGTTCCTTAGTCTTTCAGAATATCAAATTCCAGGCCCTTCAGTCCTTTAAAGGGGGTGCTGGTAAATCCTGAGTAATCCTTATTGTGGCTCCTCTGCATTTGAATTGTTTTTTTTCTAGCAGCTTGAAGTATTTTTTTCCTTAGTCTCCTAGTTCTGGAATTTAGCCACAATGTTTCTTGGAGTTTTGATTTAAGGCTCTCTTTTAGTAGGCAATTGATTAATTTTTTCAATGTCTCTTTTACCCTCTGTTTCTATAACATCTGGGCACTTCTTTTTGATGATTTCCTGGAAATAGTGTCTAGACTCTTTTTTTCATCAGAATTTTCTGGAAGTCCAATAATCCTCAGATGATCTCTCCTAGATCTATTTTCCAGGTCTGTTGTTTTCCCAAGTAGGTATTTGTAAAGTTCTTGAATTGTGAGGGTCTGGTCGTCTGCTCAATTATAATCCTTCTCTGGGAGGAGATCTGTACAATCTTTTCCTCTGTGTGCAGGTTTCTTGGGAGCTCTGAATCTCCTACAACTCTTGTCCTTTCTCAAATCAGACTGGTCTCCTTTCAGCCTGCCTGGCGTCAAGACTATATCCCAGAGTCGATTCTCCCAGACCCAATGCTGCCCTTCTTTTATCCTCCCAGAAAATGGGCATGGGATAATGCAAGGGCTTCTGGGAAACATTACTTCAACCAATGAGCTTGCACCTCCTAGAATTCCTAAGGTGTAAACTCCCTTTAAAGGCCCGATCCAAAGGTCTGAGCTACAGAATTGTCAAGTCAACCTGAATTCTCACCTTGTCACTGTCCAGACAACCTGAGTTCTCACCTGGTAATCCTAACAGGTATTTAGCATGTTTTCTATTTTTTTTTTTCATTTTTTGGTTTTGCTTGACAGATTTTTGTTGTTTCCTCAAATCATTCATTTCCATTTGTTCAATTCGGATTTTTAATGAATTATTTTCTTCATTTACTTTTTAAATTTCTTCTTGTAATTGTCCATTTGAGTTTTCAGATGAGTTGTTTTGTTCTATGGAATTTTTTTTTCCATTTTGCCAATTTTATTTTTTTAGATTGCTATTTTCTTTTTCCAATTCACTAATTCTGTTTTTTCAGCAAGTTGATTTTTTTATCCACTCTATCTTTCAATGAGTAGGATGACTTATCTAGACCCTCTTGCAAAGCTTCCCTTTACTTTCCCCATTTTTCTTCTAGTTCTCTTGTAAGAGCCTTTTTAATTTCTTCCATGAGACCCCTGGGTGGTGGGGACCAGATTATATCCCCCTTGGGTATTTAATCTAGAGACAATCTGGTTTTAGTCTCCTCAGGATTTCAAGTCTGCTCACTATCAGTATAGAAGCTATCTATAGTTAGAGCTTGCTTTAACTTTTTACTCATTTTAACAAAAAAGATGAAAGAGAACAAGGAAAAAAAAAAAAAAACTATGGTATTACCAAGCTTCCTCTACAGACAACAAAAAGTAGCAGTGAAGTAGCATAGGGACAGCAATGGATGCACTGGGAGCAGCAGTTTCACTCTGAGATCATGCTGAGTCACTATGGGTGTTGGGTGGATGTGTCCAGGTCCTGAGAGACTAGCATATTGGGGTTATAGTTTTTACCCTCTGTGTTTATAGCTTCTTTGCTGATCTATTGGCTTGCTGCCAGAGCAAAATAGCTCACACTGTGGTAAAGTTCTCCCCCCAAATTTTCCGCTGGCTGAGACCACCAGTCTGCTCAGCATGAATTGCTTTCTGTGCTCTCATTATCTAATTGCCTGAATTCTGCACCTACCCTAACCATCCCTGCCCCCGAGCAAAAACAGACCCTTTCTGGTGAATTTGGAGGACATCTTCTGTTGATAATGTGTTTTATTCCTAATAGTCCTGGGTTTTGACAATCAAGCATTAATTCAGAGTCCAATGCATTTTTTAAGGAATTGCATTCCTTGTCCAAGCTGCTGTCTCCTCATATTCCATTTGTTTTCTTATTTTTTCTCTACAACTATTTACCTTTTGAAATCTTTTACAAGCACTTCCAAGAAGCCTCTTTGGTTTGATACCAACTCATAATAAATCTTTGAGATTTCTCTATGGGCATTTTTTCTTCAATTGAGTTGGTATTTTAATCTTCCCTGTCACCATGGTGACTCTCTATGGTCAAGGTTGCTTTCTTGCTTGTTCATTTTATTTCCATTTCTTTTTGTATTTCCTCTTGTTTTAGTTTTATAGTCAATATCTGCTCCTGGGATAAGGGTGTCACTTTCCCAAGCTTCCTAAGCAGCTCTGAGCCTTCAATTTAAGTGTAAGGGACCCTTGTGTTTACAAGAGGTGGCTTTACTTGCTCTTTTTAGGAAACAGCCTGGTTTCCCAGAGTTTGCTTTTTGAACTGGGACTGGAGGCTGCCCCACTGATCTGAGCCAGGATTTAGGGATTTCAGTTGTTATTATTGTGATTAAGACCATTTCGCCAGATTTTTCAGACTCTGAGCTGTGATAAAGACCCTTTTCAGCATATTGAGACTGATCTTTTTGAAGTTTTTTCCTGATTTCTCTGTGCCATCTTGGGTCCACCCTTGGAACTCTTCAATTTTATTTTGTCTAAATAACTATTGATAGAGAAATGCATCTAAATACAACTCTGAGGTATTACTTCATACCTCTGAGATTGGTTAAGATGGCAGAAACAGAAAATTATTAATGTTGAAGGGCTTGGGACATTAATACATTGTTGGTGGAGTTGTGAATTTATCCAGCCATTATAGCGAATTTATAACTATGCCCAAAGGGATACAAAACTGTTCCTACTTTTCAATTCAGTAGCATTATTCTTAAGTCTTTATCCAGAGATCATAGAAAAAGAGAATAGGACCCATGTGGGCAACAAATGTTTATAATAACTCTTTGTGGTGATAAGGAATTAGAAATTGAATGGATGCCCATCAATTAGGAAATGACTGAATAAGTTGTGGCATATGCATATAATGGAAAATTATTTTTATAAGAAATAATGAGCATGTAGATTTCAGAAAATCCTAGAAATAAGTACATGAACTAATGATGAGTGAAATGAGAACCAGGAGTATAGTAAGTGAAATCTTGTGAGATGAACTTTGATAGATTTTGCTTTTCAGCAATACCATGATACAGGACAATGTACATGGAAAATGCTAAATACTACATGCAGATCAAAGCATATTTTTTTCACTTTTTTAATTTTCTTTTTCTATGATGTGGTTTTTCCCCTTTGTTCTGATTTTTTTTTCACAAGATGATTAATATGCAAATATGTTTAAAATGATTGTATTTATGTAACCTTATCATATTGCTTACTGTCTGGGGGAGGGGGAGGGAAGGAAAGGAGAAAAATTTGGACCTCACAATCTTACTAAATTGAATGTTGAAAACCATCTTTACATATAATTGGAAAGTTTTTTAAATACTATTAAATAGAAGAGATAATTTTTAAAAAGTAAAGAAGAAATAGATTACAAAATCAATGCCAGTTGTAGTATTGACTATCTAGTACTATTAGATTCTTTGTGCTATTGTCACTTTCCTGGTAGGGGTGTACTGTACACTTTCTAGGTTTTTTCTATCTTCTTTTGTCGTTGGGAAAAGGGAAGATTTTTTTAGGGTATTTTGTTAGGTCAAATTCCTACATTTATTCATTTTTAAACCAATGAGTGGGTATGGCTTTATGAAACCTGTTAAAGATCTTTGCTTGAAAAGGCCAAAGTCATTCAATGCATCCAGGGCCATCTTCAGTTATCCTATCTATATATAGCCATAGGACCAAGAATGAGAAAGTGAGGCAGGTGATGTGTCACAGTCCTCCCTTATTTAAATTAAATTCCCTTGAATGTCAAGGCATCACCTCCCTGATGTGGTCATCTTCAAAGAGGAAGGACAAATAATAACAACTGTCATCTCTACCCTCTTTATTTCTAGAGATTTAATAAGCTTCAGCTTCTTAAAACAATTAGCTTTTTTGTGTGTGTGGGTATGTAATATAATTGCCTTCAGATTCCTTTCTCCATTTTATTAGAGAAAAATTTTTATTTAGAATATTTTTTCCCACAGTATATATGCATGACTAATTTTTAAAATACTATTATCCCTTGTATTCATTTTGCCAAATTATCCCCCCCTCCCTCCACTCCCTTCCCCCGATGACAGGCAATCCCATACATTTTACATATGTTACAAATATAACCCAGATACAATATATGTGTGTAAATACCATTTTCTTGTTGCACATTAAGTATTAGCTTCCGAAGGTATAAGTAACCTGGGTAGATAGACAGTAGTGCTAACAATTTAAATTCACTTCCCAGTGTTCCTTCTCTGGGTATAGTTATTTCTGTCCATCATTGATCAACTGGAAGTGAGTTGGATCTTCTTTATGTTGAAGATTTCCACTTCCATCAGAATACATCTTCATACAGTATTGTTGTTGAAGTGTATAGTGATCTTCTGGTTCTGCTCATTTCACTCAGCATCAGTTGATGTAAGTCTCTCCAAGCCTCTCTGCATTCCTCCTGCTGGTCATTTCTTACAGAGCAATAATATTCCATAACCTTCATATACCATAATTTACCCAACCATTCTCCAACTGATGGACATCCATTCATCTTCTAGTTTCTAGCTACTACAAAAAGAGCTGCCACAAACATTTTGGCACATACAGGTCCCTTTCCGCTCTTTAGTATTTCTTTGGGATATAAGCCCAGTAGTAGCACTGCTGGATCGAAGGGTATGCACAGTTTGATAACTTTTTGGGCATAGTTCCAAATTGCTCTCCAGAATGGCTGGATTCTTTCACAACTCCACCAACAATGTATCAGTGTCCCAGTTTTCCCACATCCCCTCCAACATTCATCATTATTTGTTCCTGTCATTTAGCCAATCTGACAGGTGTGTAGTGGTATCTTAGAGTTGTCTTAATTTGCATTTCTCTGATCAGTAGTGATTTGGAACACTCTTTCATATGAGTGGAAATAGTTTCAATTTCATCATATGAGATTTGTCTGTTCATATCCTTTGACCATTTATCAATTGGAGAATGGTTTGGTTTCCTATAAATCAGGGTCAGTTCTCTATATATTTTGGAAATGAGACCTTTGTCAGAACCTTTCCTTTTAAAAATATTTTCCCAATTTGTTACTTCCCTTCTAATCTTGTTTGGATTAGTATTATTTGTACAGAAACTTTTTAGTTTGATGTAATCAAAATCTTCTATTTTGTGATCAATAATGATCTCTAATTCTCCTCTGGTCATAAATTCCTTCCTCCTCCACAAGTCTGCGAGGTAGACTATTCTCTGTTCCTCTAATCTATTTATGATCTCATTCTTTATGCCTAAATCATGGACCCATTTTGATCTTATCTTGGTATATGATGTTAAGTGTGGGTCCATATCTAATTTCTGCCATATTAATTTCCAGTTTTCCCAACAGTTTCTTCCGAATAATGAATTTTTGTCCCTAATGTTGGTATCTTTGGGTTTGTCAAAGATTAGATTGCTATAGATGTACCCTTTTTTGTCCTTTGTATCTAATCTGTTCCACTGATCGACTGGTCTATTTCTTAGCCAGTACCAAATGGTTTTGGTGACTGCTGCTATATAATATAGCTTTAGATCAGGTACACTTAGACCACCTTCCTCTGACTTTTTTTTCATTAGTTCCCTTGCAATTCTCAACCTTTTATTCTTCCATATGAATTTTGTTGTTATTTTTTCTAGGTCATTAAAATAGTTTCTTGGGAGTCTGATTGGTATAGCACTAAATAAATAGATTAGTTTGGGGAGTATTGTCATCTTTATTTTATTCGCTCGGCCTATCCAAGAGCACTGAATGTCTTTCCAATTATTTAAATCTGACTTTATTTTTGTGGCAAGTGTTTTGTAATTTTTCTCATATAATTCCTGACTATTCTTTGGTAGATGGATTCCCAGATACTTTATACTCTCAACATTTGTTTGGAATGGAATTTCTCTTTGTATTTCTTGCTGTTGCATTTTGTTGGTGATATATAAAAATGCTGAGGATTTATGTGGATTTATTTTGTATCCTGCCACTTTGCTAAAATTCTGAATTATTTCTAATAGCTTTTTAGCAGAGTCTTTGGGGTTCTCTAAGTATACCATCATGTCATCTGCGAAGAGTGATAGTTTGATTTCCTCATTTCCTACTCTAATTCCTTGAATCTCTTTCTCGGCTCTTATTGCCGAGGCTAGCGTTTCTAGTACTATATTGAATAGTAATGGTGATAGTGGGCAACCTTGTTTCACTCCTGATCTTACTGGGAAAGGTTGCAGTTTATTTCTATTGCATATTATGCTTACTGACGGTCTTAAATATATGCTCCTGATTATTCTAAGGAATAATCCATTTATTCCTATACTCTCAAGAGTTTTTAGTAGGAATGGATGTTGGATTTTGTCAAATGCTTTTTCTGCATCTATTGAAATGATCATTTGGTTTTTATTAATTTGATTATTAATATGGTCAATTATACTAATAGTTTTCCTAATATTAAACCAGCCCTGCATTCCTGGTATAAATCCTACTTGATCATAGTGTATTATCCTGGGGATGATTTTGTGAAGTCTTTTTGCTAATATCTTATTTAAGATTTTAGCATCAATATTCATTAAGGAAATTGGTCTATAATTTTCTTTCTCAGTTTTCGATTGACCTGGTTTAGGTATCAGTACCATGTCTGTGTCATAAAAGGAGTTTGGTAGGACTCCTTCATCCCCTATTTTTTCCAATAGTTTATATAGCATTGGGGCTAATTGTTCTTTAAATGTTTGGTAGAATTCACATGTAAATCCATCTGGTCCTGGGGATTTTTTCCTGGGGAATTGATTAATAGCTTGTTCTATTTCTTTTTCTGAAATGGGACTATTTAAGCAATTTATCTCCTCCTCTGTTAATCTAGGAAGCCTATATTTTTGGAGGAAGTCATCCATTTCACTTAAGTTATCAAATTTATTGGCATAAAGTTGGGCAAAGAAACTCATTATTTCTCTAATTTCCTCTTCATTGGTGGAAAGATCTCCCTTTTGATTTGTAAGACTAACAATTTGATTTTCCTCTTTCTTTTTTCTGATCAGATTTACCAAAGGTTTATCTATTTTATTGGCTTTTTCATAAAACCAACTCTTGGTTTTATTTATTAATTCAATAGTTTTTTTACTTTCAATATTATTGATTTCTCCTTTTAACTTTTGTATTTCAAGTTTAATTTTTGGTTGGAGGTTTTTAATTTGGTCTTTTTCTAGCTTTTTAAGTTGCAGGCCCAATTCGTTAATCTTCTCTTTCTCTATTTTGTTCAAATAAGCCTCTAAAGATATAAAATTTCCCCTTATTACCACTTTAGCTGCATTCCAGAGATTTTGGTATGATGTCTCATCATTGTCATTATCTTGGGTGAAATTATTAATTGTTTCTATAATTTGCTGCTTCACCCAGTCATTCTTTAAGATGAGATTATTCAGTTTCCAATTACTTCTTGGTCTATTTACCCCTAACTTTTTACTGAATGTAGCTTTTATTGCATTGTGATCTGAGAAGAAGACATTTATTATTTCTGCCTTCCTACATTTAATTTTGAGATCTTTATGTCCTAATATATGGTCAATTTTTGTATAGGATCCATGAACTGCTGAGAAGAAAGTATATTCCTTTCTATTGCCATTCAGTTTTCTCCAAAGGTCTATCATACCTAGTTTTTCTAATGTTCTATTTACTTTTTTAATTTCTTTCTTATTTGTTTTGTGGTTTGATTTGTCTAAATCTGAGAGTGCAAGGTTGAGATCTCCCACTATTATAGTTTTACTGTCTATTTCTTCTTGCAATTCTCTTAACTTTTCCTTTAGAAAGTTAGATGCTATATCACTTGGTGTATATAAGTTTAGTATTGATATGGCTTCATTATTTATGCTACCTTTCAGCAGGATATAGTTTTCTTCCTTATCTCTTTTAATTAGATCAACTTCTGCTTTGGCTTGATCTGACATAAGGATAGCTACCCCTGTTTTTTTGGCTTTACCTGAAGCATAATAGATTCTGCTCCAACCTTTTACCTTTAGTCTGTATGTATCTCCCTGCTTTAAGTGTGTTTCCTGTAAACAACATATTGTAGGGTTCTGATTTTTGATCCAGTCTGCTATCCGTCTCCGTTTGATGGGAGCGTTCATCCCATTCACATTTACAGTTAAAATTACTAATTCTGTATTTCGTGCCATCATATTATCCCCCGATTATGCTTTTTCCCTTGACCCCCTGAACCCCTTCCCCGATATTTAATTTATAGACCCCACTTGTGATGCGCAGCCCTCCCTTTTTTTAGTATCCCTCCCACCTCCCTCCAAGTCTCTTCCCTTATTCTCCTTTTCCTTTTCCCTTTTCCTCTCCCCCCTTTTAATGAGGTGAGAGAAAATTCTCTGAAAAACAAAAATGTCAATTATTTACTCTTTGAGCCTCTTCTGATGAGAGTAAGATTCACACAATGTTTCTCCCCCTCTTAGAGAAAAATTTAATAATATACTTCTAAGAAGTCATATCTCCCATTTGGGAAAGACAGTGGGTTTTGGCTCTAATTTTTGTAAAGTTTTATTTACTTCCAGTTACTCCTATTTTCATTTGAGGAAAAGTTTAGGACATGGGAACTTTTGTGCAAAAGAAGCAAGTTGTGCATATTGCAGTATCTGTTAATAGGCAGACATAAGGAAGCAACAGATTGGGGGGGGGTGACCTTTTTTGGAACTTTACTAAATTCTGGAGGAGGTGGACACAACTACTATCTTCAGCCTGAGTCATATGTTCTAAGATGAATTTAGGTTTCCAATGGCCCTCCTCAATATCTCCCATCCCTGTTGTAACCCATTTCTCTTTTTACTTCCCTTTTCAGTTTTTCCTTTCATGTGTCATGTCTGAGTTTCTAATTCTTTCCAACTTAGTTTACTAAATTCTGGATAGGGCTAGATAAACTTTCACTTGTGCTACTGTCGTGGCTCCACTTCTATTTCTCACAAATATGCATTTGATTTTAAGATATCCCAGGTGCAATTCAGGTCTACCTACTAGCTAAAAAAATCATCATGATTAACCATTGTTTGCTTGTTTTTCTTTAGCTGAAAACTAATAAATTTTATTTCATTTTTTAATTTTAACTCCATGTGAATTTTTATGTTTCAAATGTATTTCTTGCAACAACATAATGTTGGAATCTACTTTCTAGCACATCTCTGTGATCATTTTCCATTTTATGTAGAAAGTTATCCTATTCACATTTTTAAAAATCTTTAATACTATATTTCTATGTGATTCTCTAAATCTTTTCCTTCTCTTTGCTTTCCCACATGTTCCTTACAAAAAAAAGAGTGGTGAATCAGGAGTATATTCTGTAATAATGTTCTATACTTAATCCAAACTGTTTGTAATCTTCTGTGCCCCCTCTCAACCTCCCTCAAACATTTCTTCCTGCCTCCCTGCTTCCCTCCCTTCTTCCTTCCTTTTTTACTTCCTCCCTCCCTCCCTCCCTTCCTTCTTCCTTCCTTTCTTCCTCCCTCCCTCTCTTTTTCCCTCTTTTCCTTCCTTTCTTCCTTCTTTCCTTCCTTTGTTCAAAATTCACTTCATTATTCACATACCATAATTAAAGTTTGAACAGAAAGATTCAAATAGAGTTAAAATAGGGGGCTGAAACAGAATCTCTTATGTTTCACTCAATATAAAAAAGAAATTATCAAAGGTAGAACTTTGATCTCATGAAAAGTAAAATCAAAAATAGACATAATAAAAAGAGATAAACCAAGAAGTTACATACTTTACTTAAAAAAGCTATAAGTAAATTAATATTAATTCTGAAACCAAATTACATAGCATCTAAATTTTGGGGAATAAAAGTTAAATAAATTATAGGAAGAAATAGTAAAACTATAATAGTTGTGGACTTCAATTCACCCCTCTCAGTCCTAGATAAATCTAAATATCAAATAAACAAGGAAGAAGTTTAGAAGATGAAAAGAATTTTCAAACAGAGATGTTTTCTTAGATATGCATAGCACCTTCATATGCATGTGCATGTGCATGTATGCACACATGCATGCACACACACACACAAAACCAATGTTTATGTATTAGGGCATAAAAGCTCACAAATAAATACAAAAATATTAAATAAATCTTTTTTTTTTCTGACCATAATGCAATAAAATTACATTCAATAAAGGTACTTTGAAGCATAGATTTAAAAATAATTAGAATTCAAATAGTTCAAGAATGTGTGTTATACTCCATGATTAGAATTTGTTTTGTTTATGACTAATCCTCCCCACCAGTGAGTCTCTTTTTTACTACTCTTATCTCTCATCCAATTTTCTTTTTTCCATTTGCCTGTTAAAAAATAATGCATTTCAAATCAAGATCACTGCAATTTTTCATGATTGAATCCCAACATTTGGTGCCTTCATCAATCCAACATTTGGTGCTAAACCCCAAACATATCATTCATAACTAGAAATTGCTACCCTAAAACATTATATTCATTAGAATTCAAATAATTGAAAATGGGTGAGTTATATGCCATAATTAGAGTTTGTTTTGTTTATGACTAATCCTCCTAGTTTTTTTTTCAAAGGTTCTACTCTATTATTTTCTTCATGAATGCTTTGAAATCCTTTATTTCATTAAGATTTCATTTTTACCAAGTAGGATTTTATTTAGTTTTTCTGAGTAATTTATTTTCTTGCAAACCTATGTTTTGTGTTTTGGAAAAATTCCCTCCATGTTCTCCACTTCTTAAAAGTATTGCCTGCTAAATTTTGTCTTTTCTGTGAGTCCTCAGTACTTCTCATCTTAGTCAGCTTTCTCTTCAACTAGAATTTATACTGGATTACCTTAAAATACAGTTAAAATGCCTTGAGTAAACATAGTACTCTCCATTTTATGATTCACCTAATAGTAAGGATTAAAGGGTCATTGAAAAGGTTATCTCTGATTAAATCCTCCAAGGAATCTTAATACATTTTTTATCATATCCAATTTGTTTTGTCATTTACTCAACAAGAATTTATTAAATGACTTCTATGTTACAGATAATACATTAAGGGGATACCAAAGAAAAGAAAGAAAGGGAAAAAAACTGTCCCTTTTCTGAAGGAGCACAGTCTAAATGAGGGCAAAAACAGGTGAACAACTGTATGAAAATACACATATATTGTATTTTTTTGCCAAGAGAATATTTTTTATTAATTTTTATAATTATAACTTTTTTTTTGACAGTACATATGCATAGGTCATTTTTTTTTTTACAACATTATCCCTTGTACTCCCTTCTGTTCCAAATTTTTCCCCTCCTTCCCTCCACCCCTTCCCCTAGATGGCAGGAATTCCCATACATATTAAATATGTTATAGTATATCCTAGGTACAATATATATGTGCAGAACCGGATTTTGTTGTTGTTGTTGCAAAGGAAGGATTATATTCGGAAGGTAAAAATAATCTGGGAAGAGAAACAAACAAAAAAAAAAAAACAATGCTCACAGTTTACTCATTTCCCAGTGTTCCTTTTCTGGATGTAGCTGATACTGTCCATCATTGATCAATTGGAATTGTATTAGCTCTTCTCTATGTTGAAGATATCCACTTTCATCAGAATACATCCTCATACAGTATCATTGTTGAAAAGATACACATATATTGGATAAATTGGAGAGAATCAACAGCAGAAAAGTTCTAGCACTAAGATAATTTGGAAAGACTGCTTGGAGAATGTTGGATTTTAGATGAGATGGAAAGTCAGGGAATCCAGAAAATATATATTAGGAGGAAGAACATTCCAGGTATGAAAAAACAAAACAAAACAAAACAAAACTAGTAGAAAAGCCTAGATAAAGGAAATGGAGTGTCTTAGGTGAAGAATAGCAAGAAGCATAGTGACATTACATGTTGGTATACATTGGCATGCTGTATTATTTGATAAAATACTTTTTAAATATTCAAGCAGCACAGTGGTAACATTTTTCTACAAATTTAACTAAATTCTTTGATGGTGAATATGTGGTCATGACCACATGATCTTAGAGGTCAGGTAGTCTAACTCCCTTATTTTACAGATGTCACAACTGACACCCAGAGAAGCTAAGTTACTTGTCCAAGATCACACAGATAGGAAATACTGAAATTTGAAATTGGATTCTCTGAAGCCAAATCCAGAACTCTTTCTATTTTGCCAAATTGCCTCTTACACCATATCTGGATATGGATTCTTATTTATAATAATCTCTATTGCATCTAAACCATATCTTTTAGGATAACATGGGCTGAATTTTCCATGGATAATTAAACATTTGGGCTGGTTTTGAATGCAGTAAATGCAGTAAAGAAGGCAGAATAATTTAATTGTTTATCCAATCACCAAATAGCCTTCATATAATGGCAGGTATTTTGAAAACCTAGGAAGTGGGCCAGAATATAATTTTCCCCAAAAAATAAGTAGGAATGGAAGAAAAAATACAAATAGCTAAGGGTTTATTTTATCTAAATATTGTTAAAAGGGAAATTTACCTTTTTTTAAAAAATCTGTTTTCTAATTGAAATTGGGATTCAATGATACTTTAGTTGATGCACATATATTCTTCAAGATAATGTATTTCTTCTGCTACATATTTAGCAGTGAGCTTGGGATAGGGATGAAATCATCTTTATGTAGTTCATTATATGTTGTAAATTATCTTTCACCCACAGACTGGAATTCATACCTGACCCTGGCATTTAAAATGGGTTCCCTTGCTAGGTGGCATAATGGATAAAACAATGGACCTTGGAGTAAGAAAATTCTCATAAAAATCCTTTTATGACCACTAGTTGTTTGGCCCAGAATAAAATATTCAATATTCCTTAATTTGTTTTTTTTTTTAATCTGTAAAATGAGAATAATAATAGAATTTATATCACGGGGACATAATGATTAAAAGAAACATATGTAAATTACTGTGTATTCCTTAAAATCCATATAATGCTATTAATTATTCTTACATGAAGAAACTTTTAGTGACAAAAAAAGAATTTTCTCTACTCATTAGTGGTCATGGCACCTGAAATTCTACCATTATTATATTCATTCCACTAGGTCTTAAGGCTTTTAATGTTTCAGGGTTTCCTTCTGAATCATTCAATCAATCAACAAGCATTTGTCAAACATCTATGGAACTAGTAAGACAGTATTTCTCTGACCTCAAGAAACCTGCTTTCTCCTGAGACAACTTGAACACAAGCAAATATCCATCAATATTGTATAAAATAAAAACAACTAAGTTGGGAAAGGAGGCATTTTTGAAATTCTTATATCCTTTATGGGGGAGCAGTAAAATCTGTTAGTGCATATTAGGTGCAAGTAGGGTACTATGTAAGGTACTATGTAGTAGGTACTATGAAAGAGAATAAAGGAAAAGTCAAAAGTATCTGAGAAGAGGCAAAAAACAAAATTTAGCCTACTTTATATTTTTGCCAGTGAGCAACCATAACACAATTACTCAGTTTTATAACTAAAAACCACACAATTTCTACTTGTCCTAATAACTAGACAAACAAAGCATAACAAGCAGAGAACAGAACAAGAAATTAAAGTCACAAGAAGAGAAAGAAAGAAATTATTGAAGGCAGAGCAGGAGAAGGAAAGACAATATAATCAAGGTAAATGTGTGATAGAAAATGAACAAAGGATAACATGATTATAAAACATTATGAAGCTTCTTTTGAATATTCGTTCAAGCTGGTAGGGCATAGACATATAGATGAGTTAGAAACTGAAGAAGAAATAGTATTGTTCTTTTACCCATTGCCAATTTGGAGTACAGTACAATTCTACTTAAGATTCACAAGGAGTAATAGTTTGAATTTGAAAATCAATTATTTTCATTTAAAATAGATTTCTATCCCCAAATGTGTAATTGAAGAGCTTTAAACGTGGCTTCTTTTGAGTAGGCCAAAGTTATTCTCTATTCCTTTAGAAGAAAAACTAATTTTCACAATTTATAGTTCAGTTGTTTTCAACACTTTCATGTCCTTTCAAAACAAAGGAAAAAGTCAGATATCCTGAAGCAGAAAGCATATAACATTTAGTATGTGCTGTAATTCTTACCAAAAAAAAAAAAAAAACTCTGCTGTGGTTTTTAAAAATCTGGGTAGTTCAAAGAAAATACATCATCTATCCCACTCATTAAAGCTTAATGCAGTAAAAAAAAATCTCTAAATCAATAAGCATTTTCAGAAAAAAGTTCAGTATCGCCTGCACTATGAAGAAAAAATGTCTTAATGTTCAAAATACTTATTAAAAATCCATCTATGATTTGTGGGAGGGACATCTGATAATCAGCAATAATTGGGTTTGTGTCTTAGCACTGTGGTATAATATAACTTTCTGAACTATTTCATAAGCATTTGCTTTTACATATCTTATTCTTGATGATTAGGGCTCTTTTTTCTATGAAAGGAATGTATATTTGGGATTCCAGTCCTACTCATAGCAAAGTAAAACAGTCTATTTTTATTAAGTAGTCATCCAAAAAACATGGAATACAATTTCAAACCAAAGGTCAAACCTGGTTTTAAATCCTTCCTACATGAGGAAACTAGGGGAAAAAAGTTAAAATTGGTGCATTGATTTTGTTTGGAAGCTCATAACATTTGCCATAGGTTCTCAAAATGAATAACACATCTTACTAGCAATTATTGATGTTGAAGAATATTTTTTTCTATTTGTATATCATTCTTAATTACATGTATCATGAAAATGAAGGAGGATTTTACTCAATTATATTGCTCATAAAATACCACTAATCTTTGATAAAGACCTCTGCTACT
The DNA here is from genome assembly GCF_048593235.1 of Sminthopsis crassicaudata. Lineage (NCBI taxonomy): Eukaryota > Metazoa > Chordata > Mammalia > Dasyuromorphia > Dasyuridae > Sminthopsis > Sminthopsis crassicaudata. The sequence continues at coordinate 451,667,672 of NC_133619.1, forward strand.
ATCCATCAACTTAAAGGGGCTAAAAAAAGAAAGAATGAGGGGGAAAAGGAAAAACATAAAGAGAGAGAAGGGAGAGGGGGGGTGGAAGGAGGGAGGAGAGATACAAAGAGGAACTATTTAAAGTAGCATTTTGGTGGAAACAAAAATTGTAAACAATGTAGACCACCAACTAGGGATAAATGTCATCCATGAATCTCATAGAAAATCATTGAACCAGAAAAAAAATGACAAATATGTTGTAATAGGACTTTATTTATTCATTCTCACTTCTCTGAAGATGGAGGCTCCTTGCTTCTAGGAGGAGATTTCCTGTTATCCTATATTTTGATACCTCATAGGTGAAAATAGCTTCCTTTGGTTGCAATAGGATATATCTTTAACATTGATACTCTTGAACAGTCTCCCTCTTTCTAAATCAATTTTCTGGATGATTCTATGTAGTTCATCTACAGCTCCAAATTAGAATAAGTTCACATAAGATTTTTGAGGCTTTGCTGAAATGAGCCTTATCATCATTTCTTTTTTTTAATTATTATTATAGCAGTGTTGTGTTAAACTCAGGCAGTTTAACATGTTAAACATGTTAAAGTATATCTTAAATCCATACATTTCTCTTGTTTCACAAGAAAAATAGGATTCAGAATGTAAAAATTACCTGGGAAGAAAAACAAAAATGCAAGTATTCCACATTCATTTCCCAGTGTTCTTTCCGGGAAATTACTGACTCTGTCCATCACTGATCAATTGGAACTGAATTAGATCTTCTCATTGTCAAAGATATCCAATTCCATCAGAATATATCCTCATATAGTACTATTGTTAAAATGTATAATGATCTCCTGGTTCTGCTCATTTCACATAACATCAGTTCATGTAAGTCTCTTCAATCTTCTCTGTATTGATCCTGCTGATCATTTCTTACAGAACAATAATATTCATTCATACACCACAATTTACCCAATCATTTCCCAATGGATGGACATCCATTCAATTTCCAGTTTCTAGTTGCCACAAAATGCCTGCCACAAACATTTTGGCACACACAGGTCCCTTTCCCTTCTTTAATATCTCTTTGGAATATAAGCTCAGTAGTAACACTGCTGGATCAAAGAGTATGCACAGTTTGATTACTCTTTGAGTATAGTTCCAAATTGCTCTCCAGAATGATTGGATCTGTTCACAACTCAGTGTCCCAGTTTTACTGCATCCCCTCCAGCATTCATCATTATCTTTTCCTCTCATCATAGCCAATCTGACAGGTGTGTAGTGCTATCTCAGAGTTGCATTAATTTGCATTTCTCTGATCAATAGTGATTTGGAACATCCTTTCATATGAGTAGAAATAGTTTAAATTTCACCATCTGAAAATTGTCTGTTCATATCCTTTGACCATTTATCAATTGGAGAATTGCTTGATTTCTTAAAAATTATAGTCAATTCTCTATATATTTTGGAAATGAGAAGCTTTAATTGTAAAAATGTTTTTCCAGTTTATTGCTTCCCTTCGAATCGTGTTTGCATTAGTTTTGTTTAAACAAAAGCTTTTTAACTTGATATAATCAAAATTTTCTATTTTATGATCTCTAGTTATTCCTTGGTCACAAATTCCTTCCTCCTCCACAAGTCTGAGAGGTAAACTATCCTATGTTCCTCTGATTTAATTATAATCTCATTCTTTATGCCTAAATCATGAACATAGTTTGATCTTATCTTGGTGTATGGTGTTAAGTGTGGGTCAATGTCTAGTTTCTGCTATACTAATTTCCGGTTTTCCCAGAAATTTTTGTCAAATAGTGAATTCTTATCCCCAAAGTTGGGATCTTTGGATTTGTCAAACACTAGATTGCTATGGTTATTGACTGTTTTGTCCTGTGAACCGAACCTATTCCGCTGATCAACTAGTCTATTTCTTAGCCAATACCAAATAATTTTGGTGACTGCTGCTTTATAATATAGTTTTAGATCAGGTATAGCTAAGCCACCTTCATTTGATTTTTTTTTCATTAGTTCCCTTGAAATTCTTGACTTTTTGTTCTTCCCTATGAATTTTGTTGCTATTTTTTGTAGGTCATTAAAATAGTTTCTTGGAAGTCTGATTGGTATAGCACTATTAATTTAGGGAGTATTGTCATCTTTATTTTATTCAATTGGTCTAGACAAGAGCACTTGATATTTTTCCAGTTGTTTAAATCTGACTTTATTTGTGTGGAAAGTGTTTTACAGTTTTGGTCATAGTGCCTGACTTTCCTTTGGCAGATAGATACCCAAATATTTTATGCTACTGACAATTATTCTAAATGGAACTTATTCTAAATGGAACTTCTCTTTGTACCTCTTGCTGTTGGATTTTGTGGTGATGTATAAACATGCTGAGGATTTATGTGAATTTATTTTGTATCCTGCAACTCTGTGTGTGTGTGTGTGTGTGTCTCTCTCTTCAAACCTACACACCAGACACACACACACACACACACACACACACACACACACACACACACACACACACACACACATCTTTTAGGTAGTCCAGTAATTTTAAGCTGTTTTTCAAGTTAATTAATTTTCTAATGAGATATTTCACATTGTTTTCTATTTTTTCATTCGTTTGATTTTTTTATCATTCCTTGATTTTTCATAAAGTCATTTGTTTCCATTTGTTCAATTAAAGAATTATTTATTTCAGTGGCCTTTTGTACTTCTTTTCCATTTGGCCAATAATATTTCTTATGGATTTTTTTTCTCTCCAATGAATTTCTGTACCTCTCTATTTGTTTGGCCAATTCTTCATTTTAAAGCATTCTTCTCATTGACTCTATTGTTGTTTTGTTTTACTATTTGACCTAGTCTGTTTCTCAAAAGTGTTATTTTCTGCAGTAGTTTTTGTGTCTCTTTTGCCAAGCTGTTGACTTGGCTTACAGGATTTTCTTGTATCACTCTCATTTCTCTTCCTAATTTTTCCTCTATCTCCTTTACTTGATTTTCAATATATTTTCAAGCTTCTCTATAGTGTGAAACCAATTTACATTTTTTTCTTGGATGTTTTGGAAGTATGGGCTTTGAGTCTATCTTCTTCTGAGTCTATGTTTTGGTCTTCCTTGCCACCATAGTAACTTTCTGTGATCAGATTTTTTTTCTATTGTTTATTCATTTCCCAAATATATTACATGGCTTTTAATTCTGTTAAAGGAGGGCTATGTTTCCAAGGGAGAGTGAACTGTTTTAAGCTTTAGTGATTTTGTTCAGCTGTTTTCATAGATATTTCTAGAAACCTTTAATTTTTAATTCTTTGGAGGTGGCATCTAAGGAGAGATCCTTAGATCTCTGATTTTTGCCTTTGTCTGTGAGTGATCACAAGCACTATTTTCTGCCCTGGAACTGTGAGGATGGTCCTGCTCAGAACACAAGCTCTGGTGTATTACTGCTCCTCTTCACCATGGGACTGTGATCTAGAACTGTGATCATGATCCAAATATAGGCAAAGCAACAGAGTCCCAACTCATTTCTAGCAAAAAGACCCCTGTAATCTTTTGACCAATTTTTTTGCCCTCCCTTACCATATCTGGGCTAATAGTTCCAGAAGCAGCCACTGCTGCTACTGATTCAATGGCTCTCAAGGGCTATTTCTGCACTGCCTGCAAAGTCTGCACTCTCATCTTAATGAAACAGACTTTTCCTGACAATCTTCTAATTTGTCTTGGGCTGAAAAAATTGTTTCATCTATCTTTTTCTGAGTTTTGCCACTCCCAAATTAGTTGAGAGTCATTATTTCAAAGTACTCAGAGAGGTTTGAGGGAAAGCTTAGTAAAGTCCCTACCTTTATTCTGCAATCTTAGCTCTGCATCTCAGATATATTTATATATTCACTTTGTGGAACTGAATTTCTCCTTCTGTTCATGGTTGTAGAACCTGACTCTTTGAGACAGTAAAGGCATAAGATAAAATGAGAAATATGGTTTATATAGAAGTGAAATATATCAATATAATTTATTTTTACTCAGAAATGAATAAATATTAGATTTTTAATCCCTTCTCTCAATTTATCTTTTTACCTTTTTTCTAAAAAGTAACTCTTAAATTTTTATTTTAACACTAAAGTAAAGTGATGATCATCAATTAAGGGATGACTAAAATATAGTGGCATATAATTATAGTGAAAAATTGATTTGCTATAAGACATTCTTTCATTCTTTTTTCATTTTTTTAAAATAAGGGGTGATTCCATGTTCTAAAAGAATTTTATAGAAATAAGAGTACTAAAAAACAAAAAACATTAATTAATAAATGAAAAATAGAAAAATAAACATTTTAAATCATGTATGTCTATATGTACACACACACACACACACATATATATATATATATATATATATATATGTATATATCCATACATTTGTGTATATATAAATTACCCAACCCACTATAATTAGGAATACCAAGATTCATATCCCAGCTCTTTCACAAGTCAAGTCATTTCCCTTGCCCCCATCTGAGTCTCCTCATTAGTAATATGAGGTGAACTTAGAAATGAACTTGATATCCTTTAAGGTCTAAAATTTTAAAGCCAAGATTCTAGGAAAATTCAGACTAGAATAAAAGAGCAAAGCCATAGAGAGGTAGAAAAGTGAGGTCCCATTTTATTTTCTTTTTACCAAGAAGTTCATAATGTATTCTATATTGAAAGATTTTCCATCCCTAACAATAAGAATCATCAGGGAATAGCCCTTAGATGTCCCTTATGCTCTAGGCTTATGACAATGAAAGCATCCAAAATCCTGGGTTTTTTGTGCAATTCTCCTCTCACTCTTTCCCTAGCCTACCTTCAACCTCATATATCCTGAATTTTATACAGTTGTTTAAATATGTTGGTTTTTCTCACTGAATATAATATTGTTCATGAATATAATATTCTGCCTATTCACTTCCTTCTTTCTTGACCTTTCCATGGTCACAAAGCTTGTATGTGTCAGAGGCAAGATATGAATCAATCTGTTCCTGCTTTTTTTTTAGCTCCTAATTATTGCTTTAATTTCTTTTTCCTTTATTTTTTTTACAAATAATTTATGCATAGGTAATTTTTCAGCATTGACAATTGCAATTTTTTGTTCCAACTTTTTCCCTCCTCTCCACCCCTTCTCCCAGATGGCAAGTTGACCAATACATGTTAAATATGTTAAAGTATAAGTTAAATGCAATATATGTATACATGTCCAAACAGTTATTTTGCTGTACAAAAAGAATCGGACTTTGAAACAGTGTACAATTAGCCTGTGAAGGAAATCAAACATGTAGGTGGACAAAAGTAGAGAGATTGGGAATTCTATGTAGTGATTCATAGTCAACTCCCAGAGTTCTTTGGGTGTAGCTGGTTCAGTTCATTACTGCTCTATTGGAACTGATTTGGTTCATCTCATTGTTGAAGAGGGCCTCGTCCATCAGAATTGATCATCATATAGTATTGTTGTTGAAGTATATAACGCTCTCCTGGTCCTACTCATTTCACTCAGCATCAGTTCATGTAAGTCTCTCCAAGCCTTTCTGAACTCATCCTTTTGGTCATTACTTACAGAACAATAATATATCCATAATAATAATATATCTATAAAATAATATCCATAAATAATAATATATCCATAATATTCATATACTACAATTTATTCAGCCATTTTCCAATTGATGAGCATCCATTCAGTTTCCAGTTTCTGGCCATTACAAAGAAGGCTGGTAAGGCTAAATTCTAACTATTACACCATCCAGCTCCTCATCTGCCATCTCTAGTACAGTACATTTCTATATATATATATATACATATGTGTGTGTGTGTATATTCTCCATATGTACATCTATCTATCTATCTATCTATATCTATATCTATATCTATATCTATTTAAAATATATATATATGTGGATTCAGAAAACATACCAAAACTAACACAGATTCACTGAGTTAACTGAAATGTTAGAGCTAAGTTCCTTCTTTACCTGGATATCCTTTAATACCTTATTTTTCTGTTTCCTCATATGAAAAATAAGATAAAAATAATCGTACCTACCTTTTATAGTTTGAATAAGACATGTCTAATAAAAACTGTCAAGTATTCACCATTTATAATACTCCTAATGATAATAATATCCTATACTAATAACCTCTCCCCCCTAAATCACTTTTTGCTCACCTTAAAGAAACACTACTGAGCAGTCTTGTCACTCTATATTTGTAATCATTAAATTACCTCTCACATTGATTGGCTTTTTACAAATCTAAGTATCTATCTGCAGCATTCCTTATTTGCTATTCCCCCCAAATATAGTGTCACCTATCTGCAATATTCTCTGTTTTAAATTTCTGCTGTTTTCATGCTTCTAAGCCAATTTTTTTTATGAAGTTGTAAAGTTTCTATTAAAAATTATTTCCAGAAGCAAACTTTGGATCATACTTTCAACCCCATGAGATCATTGTTTGTGATGATGGTCTCATGATCTCTCATTTATGGCTTCCTTGCCTTCTTAGGTAAATAATTTAAATAACCAATATATAGTTTGTAATGAAATATGATAAATTTCTTTTAAAAATTAATAAATTTTCTGTTTAAATTTAGTCAAAATGATTTTTACAAGAAAAGACATATAAGCACTTTCAGGGATGTTTTATAAGTTGCAAGCAAACTTGAATCACTCAAAGTTCTAAAATTCAAGTAATACCCAGAAAACAGACAACTACTGAAAATAGCTGTTGAAAGGAAAGATTGTTTTCCTCCTCAAAAGTAAAAGAATTTTATGTTTGGAAACTCTATTGTTGATAAACAAGCATCTGTCAATTCTTCTATTGCCATTTGACCATAGTTTTCCCTTATTAAAGATCAGATAGCTAACGAGAAAAAAAGATTCATTCACCAAAATATTAAACTTTGGATGTGTTTAATATCCAATGCAAGGCATTGTAAAAAGTATTCATATAAATAACATTTTTCCCTGCCTCAAAGATGATTTTTTGAAATGCTAAACTTTTATAGTTAGCACATATGGCAATGTCAATAACATTACAGTTGTTATGAGCTGACATGAACTGATTCTATAAAATTTTGTTGAATGCTCACAGTTTTTATGCTTTGAGGTATACAAAGGTATACAAAGATATACAATAGTATTTGTCTTCAAGAATATTATTATGATATTGAGGATACAAAACATATACATGAAAAATTACATGTGTTTCTTAATTAAGATAATATAAAAACTGGCTTTAGATTTATAAAAAAAAAAAAGATTTTGACACTTGGTCGTATCACTTCATGGCAAATAAAGGAAGAAGAAATGGAAGCAGCATCAGGTTCTACGTTCTTGGGCTCAAACATCACTGCAGACAGTGACTAGCCATGAAATTAAAAGATGCTTGCTTCTTAGAAGGAAAACTATGGTAAATCTAGACATATGCTACAAAGGAGAGACATCATCTTATTGACAAAGGTCTTTATATTCAAAGCTATGGTTTTTCCAGTAGCAATGTATGATTGTGAGATTTTGATCATAAGGAAAGCTGAGCATTGCAGTATCAATGTTATCAAATTGTGGTTCTGGAGAAAACTTCTAAGAATCCCTTGGACAGCAAAGAGATCAAATAAGCCAATACTTTAAAAATTAATTCAGACTATTCACAGGAAGGTCAAATAGTGAAACTGAAGCTTTAATACTTTGGTCACATAATGAGAAGCCCCTGATGTCGAGAAGGCAAAAGAAAAAGAAAATGACAGAGCATGAAATGGATATATAGTATCATGGAAATGGTAAAAATGAACCTGGACAGACTTCAAAAAATAATAGAGGATAAAAGGACTTAGTTCTTGACCTACACATGATCACAAAACTTGTATGTGTTGGAAACAGGATTTGAATCAAGCTGTTTCTGCCTATAAGGCTAACTTTTTTAGCCATTACACCATCCAGCTCCTCATCTGCCTTCTCTTGCACAGTTTCTTTGGGGGTTAGGACTTTACCAATGTTATACCTTGTCTTAATCAATATCTTAATCAGAGGGATTTCCAATAGTTAAGATCATCTGCAGAATTTTGTATTCAATGAACTCTAAATAAGAAAAGGGCATTCTAGGTGAACACCCAGATGAATCATTTAGGGGGAAAGGACAGATGTGCAAATTTTCAGCAGTTAAGTTTAGAAAAGCATAAACATTTGGATAGAGATAGATTCTAGATATTTCTCAGGTAACCATTCTAATTGGTTTCATAATTTAAAATAACATTTAATCTGAGAATTAATTTAATACCCATAAGAATGGCACAATTGCCAAAACAGGAAAAATGATGAAAACTAGAAAAGCTGTGGGGAAAGAAGAATATTAACATTCCATTAGTAGCATTATAAAATGTTCCAGTCATTTTGGAAGGAATTTGGAATTATGAAACTTCTTCAAAAAGCACACATTGTTTCTTCAGGCTGACTAGCCAATTTAGGGTTAATGGAACAAGATATTACACTGTCAAGCCCTCCATGATCCTTTATATACTTCAATAAATACTTCTAACCTTTCTATGATATGCCTTTCTTACATAGTCATTCCTTACACTATATAATTGTAATGTAATCACTGATTTATGATTATTATATTAGTCAAAAGCAGAACTCATATCATCTATGTTTTTTAACTTATTTCCTTTCTTACGTTCTTGTTATAGAGCAGGAATGTACTATATAATATGTCTCATAAGACTGCTTAAGCATTTTCAGGGTTACAAGAATTCATTGCCTCCTAAAGCACCCTCTTTGAAAAGTGCACTCAACTGAAGAAAAACAGCCATTCATGTTATTAATTATGTGTTTTGGTTCGTCAGGATTTTGAGGGATGGGGTGTTGTTTTTTGTTTTGTTTTGTTTTGTTTTGCTTGCTTTTTCTTGTGTTTAGCAATGTATTTAGTAAGAACATACTGAGGAGACGTGTTTCTATGCATTTTAAATCCAAATAATAGTGAATAGACAATTACTATTCATTTTGGAATAATTCAATTAAAATCATTGTATATAAGTTCAGAGCATAACTATGCCATTTCCCTCTCTTTTCAAATGGATTTTTTCAAAAGTTTTCAAATGGACTTATTCTTCATTTGCATATAATTTCACTAAACTCTTTCATGCTTATACATCTTTTGTCTGGAGATAAGGGCTCTAGAAATAACTGATTTTTTTCTAGTCTATGTGTTTTTATTGAATACATTTTCATTTTTTCTACTTTCTTCTCTTCTTTAATCTTTTTAGCCATATTACTATATTTCTTGACATATCTATTTCTTTGTGTATATAAACTTATATGCATACACACATTTACTAGGGTTTCCTGGGTCTTCTAAACTATCTCTTCTCTTTTTTTAATATCCACTTCTCACAATCTATCTCATTTATCAATTCTGGTCAAAAAATTTCTCCTCATCTAAAATTCTTCCCTTAAAGACTTTGCTCATATATTCTCAAATCTACTTTGTATTTCTGCCCTGACATCTTACCCTTCATGCTCTTTTATCTCCTCTTATCAGCAAGATATTTTCATTTCAACATGATGCCAAAATCCAAACTAAATATGTCAAGAACTTAATTAATTTCTCCCCTACCTGACCAAAACTCTATTTTATTGCAACTTCACCATTGTCCTCAAGAGTACCAAAGTCATTCTGATTTCCCAGCATTATACCTTTGGAATATTATCAACCACTACATATAGCCAATCACCAACTTTTAAAATCAATGTTACCTCCTTTTCGAAACTTTCTTTCAGAAATATCTTTGGTAATGGTGAAAGTTGATTAAGTAAATCAATCAAGTAACTTCATTCTGCACTTAATTTGAGATTAGATGTCCAATAAAACAAAGGAATTAAATTGAGTAGGAAATGTCCTTGAATGAATTAGAATGACTGTTAAAAGGAAGAGGTCTCAGAATTCTTGAGGAAATAGTCACATCTTGTAAGTCATCTATAATGTGGGAGAGGAGCTCTGAACCCAATTTATTTGACAGAACTTTGTATTTCAACTAACCATAAATGAGTAAAGAATATACCAGGTGAACACCCAGATAAATCACTTAGGGGAAGAAAAGAAGTAAGCACTTAAATTTCAGCTTTGGTCTCCTTTTCTGCCCTTCTAACACTTATATTTTCTTATTGTATCCTATCTTCAACATATTTTGCCTTTAAGGATGCATTTTTCCTTCTAATGATAGTTATTTTATTCTCAGAAGAGAGGAGAAAGAAAGAAAGAGAGAGAGAGAGAGAGAGAGAGAGAGAGAGAGAGAGAGATATTCTTTATGTGTTGTTTCTACCTGTAACACTAGATATACTTACATTTATTTCACAACTACAATACATAATAAATTGCCAATGTTCTCCATTTTTCTGTAAATGGAAAAGCCTTCTCTCTTTGGTCCCAAATCTCTCTTGTCTCACACAACATTAAAGAATAAAAAAGATTTGTCAGAGCATTGTCATTGAATATGATGCCATCAGCCATCAAGAACTATTGTCAACAACTTTTTTCCTGTTTTCTCTAGAACAAAGCCTCACAGTTGGTGGATAAGACAGGAGATAAGCTAATGATTAAGATTAGATCTTGTGAAGCAATGTACTGTTATTTTTCAATAAACAAAGCTATTTCCCTTAAAGTGAGGGAGCATCAGGTGAGAGGGAAATTTCCTCTCTGAAATCACAGCTGAGACTCCTCATCTGCTGTTTATTTATTTGAAATATTCCCTCTAGATCTTTTGTCAAACACCTTTGCTAGTTATACTTCCATGGAGGGTATGGTTTTATCTATTTTCCTTTTTTTTTTTTTATTCATTTTTCCAAATTATCCCCTCCCTCCCTCCACTCCCTCCCCCCCCCCCCATGGCAGGTAATCCCATACATTTTACATGTGTTACAATATAACCTAGATACAATATATGTGTGTAAATACCATTTTCTTGTTGCACATTAATTATTAGCTTCCAAAGGTATAAGTAACCTGGGTAGATACACAGTAGTGCTAACAATTTACATTCGCTTCCCAGTGTTCCTTCTCTGGGTATAGTTATTTCTGTCAATCATTGATCAACTGGAAGTGAGTTGGATCTTCTTTATGTTGAAGATTTCCACTTCCATCAGAATACATCTTCATACAGTATTGTTGTTGAAGTGTATAGTGATCTTTTGGTTCTGATCATTTCACTCAGCAACAGTTGATTTAAGTCTCTCCAGGCCTCTCTGCATTCCTCCTGCTGGTCATTTCTTACAGAGCAATAATATTCCATAACCTTCATATACCACAATTTACCCAACCATTCTCCAATTGATGGACATCCATTCAACTTCCAGTTTCTAGCCACAACAAAAAGAGCTGCCACAAACATTTTGGCACATACAGGTCCCTTTCTACTCTTTAGTATTTCTTTGGGATATAAGCCCAATAACAGCAATGCTGGGTCAAAGGGTATGCACAGTTTGACAACTTTTTGGGCATAGTTCCAAATTGCTCTCCAGAATGGCTGGATTCTTTCACAACTCCACCAACAATGTATCAATGTCCTAGTTTTCCCACATCCCCTCCAACATTCATCATTATTTGTTCCTGTCATTTAGCCAATCTGACAGGTGTATAGTGGTATCTCAGAGTTGTCTTAATTTGGTATAGCACTAAATAAATAGATTAGTTTGGGGAGTATTGTCATCTTTATTATATTCGCTCGGCCTATCCAAGAGCACTGAATGTCTTTCCAATTATTTAAATCTGATTTTATTTTTGTGGCAAGTGTTTTGTAATTTTTCTCATATAATTCCTGACTATTCTTTGGTAGATGAATTCCCAAATACTTTATACTCTCAACATTTGTTTGGAATGGAATTTCTCTTTGTATCTCTTGCTGTTGCATTTTGTTGGTGATATATAAAAATGCTGAGGATTTATGTGGATTTATTTTGTATCCTGCCACTTTGCTAAAATTCTGAATTATTTCTAATAGCTTTTTAGCAGAGTCTTTGGGGTTCTCTAAGTATACCATCATGTCATCTGCAAAGAGTGATAGTTTGATTTCCTCATTTCCTACTCTAATTCCTTGAATCTCTTTCTCGGCTCTCATTGCCGAGGCTAGCGTTTCTAGTACTATATTGAATAGTAATGGTGATAGTGGGCAACCTTGTTTCACTCCTGATCTTACTGGGAAAGGTTGCAGTTTATTTCTATTGCATATTATGCTTACTGAAGGTCTTAAATATATGCTCCTGATTATTCTAAGGAATAATCCATTTATTCCTATACTCTCAAGAGTTTTTAGTAGGAATGGATGTTGGATTTTATCAAATGCTTTTTCTGCATCTATTGAGATGATCATATGGTTTTTATTAACTTGATTATTAATATGGTCAATTATCCTAATAGTTTTCCTAATATTAAACCAGCCCTGCATTCCTGGTATGAATCCTACTTGATCATAGTGTATTATCCTGGGTGAACACAGATCAGTGAAAAAGAAATAAAACCTAGGAAAAACAGGAGTGCTCTTGGGAAAACATCACACTGATGAAAGAGAGTAAGGAATAACTTTAAAAAATAAGAATCATTCAAGAAAAACAAAAAGACTATTGGGAAAAAAGTTAATTAGAAAAGGAGACCTGGAGTCTTAAAGAAGAAAATAATTCTTTGAAAATTTGAATTGATTTGGTAGTGGCAAGAAAATGGAAACTGAGTAGATACCCATTAGTTGGAAAATGGCTGAATAAGTTATGTTATATGAATGTTATGGAATATTACTGTTCTATAAGAGACGATCAGGATGATTTTAGAGAAGCCTGAGGAGACTTACATGAACTGATGGAAAATGAAATGGCAGAACCAGGAGATAATTTTAAACAGCAACATTAATATTATACAACAATCAATTCTGATGAATGTGACTCTTTCCAACAATGAGATGACTGATGACAGTTCCAATGATCTTGTGATGAAGAGAGTCATCTACATCCAAGGAGGGGACTATCAGAAGTGAATGTAGATCACAACATAACATTCCTCTTCCTTTTGATGTTGTTCACTTGCATTTTATTTTCTTACTCATTTACTTTCTTTTTTGATCTTATTTTTCTTGTGCAACAAGAGAATTATATAAATATGTTTACACATATTGGATTTAATATATATTTTAACTTGTATAATATATATTGGATTGTTTGCTATCTGAGCGTGGGGGTCAGGGGCAGGAGGGGAAAATCTGAAACACAAGGCTATGTAAGGGTCAATGTTAAAACGTCATCTGTGTTTTGAAAATAAAAAGAAAAAAAGAAAAGAAAAATTAGAATTGAGCAAAGGGAAGCCAGGGAAGCTATAACAGACCAAGAAAAAAATAAAACAAAATATGAAGAATGAAAAAATAGAAGAAAGTGTGAAACATCTTATAAGCAAAACAGATCTGGGGAAAAGATCAAGAAGACAAAATATAAGAACATTTGGACTACCTGAAAGCTGTGACCAAAAATAAATTTAAAAAAGATCATTGACTCAATAATACAGAAATAATCAAAGAAAATTTTCCTGAAGTAACAGAACCTGAGGTAAAAGGAGAAATAAAAAAATAAAAACACTGATCACCATCTCTAAGGGATCCTACCAAAAAAAAAAAAACACTTAGAAATATTATGGCTAAGTTTTAAAGGCCTCAAATCAGAGATAATTCTATAAGAAACAAACAAATAAATAAGTAAAAAGTAATCAAATATTCCAGAAACAATTAGAAATATATGGCATTTATCAGCAGCTACAATGAAAGACCACAGATCCTTGAATAATATATATTGACAATCTAAAGAAGTTGATCTGCAGCCAAAAATATTATATCCAGCAAATTAACCATAATATTGAACTAAAAAAATGAACATCCAATAAACTTGCATATTTTTAGAACTTTGTCTCAAACAAACCTGGACTCAATAGAAAATTTAAAATATTAGAGCCAATGTCAAAGATTAATTTCAAAGGACTCAACAAGGACAAATTGTCCATGTATTTTATATTGTAATGTAAATCATTGGTTTAAAAGTGACATCAGTAATTTGGTAGTCCAAAAGAAATCCTGAGCAGACAGAATTGAGTATAAACTGAAAAGATAAAAAAAATAATACTTATGCTAGATGAATGCAGTGCAGAAGAAGAACCAATACAGGGGCATTAGAGGAATGAGAATTACTGGTAGTTTTGAAAGCCTTTTTCACACCAGGAATGGGTTGAATAAGGAGCAATACATAACTATATCATGAAAAGTATAGCTCCCTCCAAAAACTATAAAGAAACAAGGGGCGAGGGAAAGGGGTGTTAGATCAATGAGAGTGGAATAAAGTAGGTAGATTAATGGGAATGCAGAAAGAGGGAGGGAAAGAGTTGGGAGGAAAATATAAGGGAGGGATCCATGGGTGGTAGGTTAAGACAAGGTAAGGAGTACAAGTAAAGCAGACGAGTTAGCAGGGATAGGATATGAGAGATATTCACAAATACTTTAACAAGGATTAAGAATAGAATTTATTAGGGAAAATAGGATTAGTAACCACTGATCTCAGAAAAGTCAAACTTAAAGGTTCTATCAATTAAAAGATAGAAATCTATATTATATGTCAGCCATGATAATGTTGTTTCAAATGCATGTCTACCTATGTGTAAAGGCATATGTATATTGTGATTGCATGCAAGGAGTTATATGTATATGTGCATATAGATATGTGTATGGATGTATGAAAATGTGTGTGTATATATTTTATGTGTGTATATATGTGTATAAAATATAAATATACTTGTGCTTAACTATTGCCTGCTTGATGGATTTGGGGGAGGAATAAAAGGGGAAAAAAAGAATAAATTTAAAAGTACACAGCAGAAAACAAAAGAATAATCTATAAGGAAGAAAAGATGGACATTCATGAATATAATCTCTATTATTACATATGATTTCTTGAAATGGAAATTTATTTTTACACATTTTAAATCTTTCTTGATCTTCTGCTAGTCACATGACAATGTTTTATTTTCTTTTCTATCTTTATTTTTCTGTTTTTTTCATATTTTACATTTAATTTTAAATAGATAAATAAATATTTTAAAAACCACAACAGGCAAGACCAATTTTTTTATCCTGAGGCTGGGGTTAAGTGACTTGCCCAGGGTCACACAGCTAGGCAGTGTTAAGTGTCTGAGATCAGATTTGAACTCTGGTCCTCCTGAATTCAAGGCTGGTGCTCTATCTACTGTGCCACCTAGCTGCCCCAGGCAAGACCATTTTTCAAGCAAAAAAGTCCACAATCTAGATTTTTTTTCTCTATTTCAATATTGCTACATAACGGTATATTATAGACTAAGCTACTTAGGATTCTTAGCTTGAGATGCTTCATATTGGCAAAACTCACAAGTTTCATAGAATTATTTGACTTCTTAGAATATACTTCTTAGTCTTCTCTTTTGATGAGCATTTTACAATTTTTTTTCTTTTTAACAGGGAATGACCCACTCCATTTCTGCTTTACATAATTATTCTGTACTCTTCGTGCCTTATAATTATTTTTCTATGACAATGACTATAAAGTTTGGGCTACTTTTCTGGAGGTCCTCTTGACAGGCCTTGGTCTCAGCAGGATAGTCATCAGGAGGATGGTCAGGAATAGAATCTAAAGTTTTTATTATCTCCTTCACAGTCTGTCTCCTTTATAGTCTGTTCACTTTGACTGACTGACTCCCCAATTCTCTCAAACTTTAAATACCCTATTACAATTACTTCATTACAGCATATTGAGTATATGCCAACTAGAATGATTATATCATTATATCATACCAGATATATGTGAACTAGAAAACCATTATCTCATCAGTTCCACTGAGTTAACACCTTGTTGTAAATATCCTTGTTTCAATATACTTTTCCAGAGTCCTGGCCCTCTACAAATGACTCTGCTTTGGGTTTAAATCACTCTGTACATGGTTGTTAAATAATTATTCTCTGAACATTTTTCAGTTTTGTCTGATGGATATTCATTGGCTAGTTAGTAAAGGTTACTTTGCAGCATCATCAGAGTTCTTAGCCCAACAAATTCATAAGAAATTTCAGAAGTGAGCTAGTTCAACTCCCTCATTTTAGAGGAAAATGAGGCCCAGAAAGTTGAAGCAATTTACCAAAAGATTTTGCATTTATAATGTGGGAAGATAAGAACTTTATTTTCTTTCTTTTTTTTAAGCTTTTACAGTGTTTTTTTTTTTTAATTTTAACTTTATTTTAAAATTACAACTTTTTTTTTGACAGTACATATGCATGGGTAATTTTTTATAACATTATCCCTTCCACTTACTTCTGTTCAGATTTTTTCCCTTCCTCCCCCAACCCCCTCCTCCAGATGGCAGGCAGTCTTATACATGTTAAATATATTACAATATATTCTAGATACAATATATGTATGTAGAACCGAATTTCTTGTTGCACAGGAAGAATTGGATTCAGAAGGTAAAAATAACAGTTTACACTCATTTCCCAGTGTTTCTTTTCTGGGTGTAGCTGATTCTGTCCATCATTAATCAATTGGAATTGGAGCTCTTCTCTATGTTGAAGATATCCACTTCCATCAGCATACATCCTCGTACAGTATCATTGTTGAAGTGTATAACGATCTTCTGGTTCTGCTCGTTTCACTCAGCATCAGTTGATGTAAGTCTCTCCAAGCCTCTCTGTATTTCTCCTGTTGGTCATTTCTTACAGAACAATAATATTCCATAACATTCATATACCATAATTTACCCAACCATTCTCCAATTGATGGATATCCATTCATCTTCCAACTTCTAGCCACTATGAAAAGGGCTGCCACAAACATTTTGACACATACAGGTCCCTTGCCCTTCTTTAGTATTTCCTTGGGATATAAGCCAAGTAGTAGTATGGCTGGGTCAAAGGTATGAACATTTTGATAACTTTTTGGGCATAATTCCAGATTACTCTCTAGAATGGTTGGATTCTTTCACAACTCCACCAACAATGCATCAGTGTCCCAGTTTTCCCATAGCCCCTCCAACATTCATCGTTATTTGTTCCTGTCATCTTAGCCAATCTGACAGGTGTGTAATGATATCTCAGAGTTGTCTTAATTTGCATTTCTCTGATCAATAGTGATTTGGAACACTCTTTCATATGAGCGGAAATAGTTTTAATTTCATCATCTGAAAATTGTCTGTTCATATTCTTTGACAATTTATCAATTGGAGAATGGCTTGATTTCTTATAAATTAAAGTCAATTCTCTGTATATTTTGGAGATGAGGCCTTTATCAGAACCTTTAACTGTAAAAATGTTTTCCCAATTTGTTACTTCCCTTCTTATCTTGTTTGCATTAGTTTTGTTTGTGCAGAAACTTTTTAATTTGGTGTAATCAAAATTTTCTATTTTGTGATCAATAATGGTCTCTAGTTCTCCCTTGGACACAAACTCCTTCCTCCTCCACAAGTCTGAGAGGTAAACCATCCCATGTTCGTCCAATTTATTTATGATTTCGTTCTTTATGCCTAAATCTTGGACCCATTTTGATCTAATCTTAGTATATGGTGTTAAATGTGGGTCCATGTCTAGTTTCTGCCATACTAATTTCCAGTTTTCCCAGCAGTTTTTGTCAAATAATGAATTCTTATCCCAAAATTTGGGATCTTTGGGTTTGTCAAACTCTAGATTGCTATTTTTATTCACTACCTTGCCCTATGAACCTAACCTATGCCACTAATCAACTAGTCTATTTCTTAGCCAATACCAAATGGTTTTGGTGACTGTTGCTTTATAATACAGTTCTAGATCAGGTACAGGTAGACCACCTTCACTTAATTTTTTTTCATTACTTCCCTTGAAATTCTCGACCTTTTGTTGTTCCATATGAATTCTGTTGTTATTTTTTCTAGGTTATTAAAATAGTTTCTTGGAAGTCTGATTGGTATAGCACTAAATAAATAGATTAGTTTAGGAAGTATTGTCATCTTAATTATATTCGCTCAGCCTATCCAAGAGCACTGAATGTCTTTCCAATTATTTAAATCTGACTTTATTTTTGTGGCAAGTGTTTTGTAATTTTGCTCATATAATTCCTGACTCTCCTTTGGTAGATATATTCCCAAATATTTTATACTATCGACCGTTATTTTGAATGGAATTTCTCTTTGTATCTCTGGCTGTTGGATTGTGTTGGTAATGTATAAAAATGCTGAGGATTTATGTGGATTTATTTTGTATCCTGCTACTTTGCTAAAATTCTGAATTATTTCTAACAGCTTTTTAGCAGAGTCTTTGGGGTTCTCTAAGTATACCATCATGTCATCTGCAAAAAGTGATAATTTGATTTCCTCGTTTCCTACTCTAATTCCTTGAATCTCTTTTTCAGCTCTTATTGCCGAGGCTAGAGTTTCTAGTACTATATTGAAAAGTAATGGTGATATTGGGCAACCTTGTTTCACTCCTGATCTTATAGGGAAAGGTTCTAGTTTATCGCCATTTCATATGATGTTTACTGAAGGTTTTAAATATATGCTCCTTATTATTTTAAGGAATAGTCCATTTATTCCTATACTCTCAAGCGTTTTTAGTAGGAATGGATGTTGGATTTTATCAAATGCTTTTTCTGCATCTATTGAGATGATCATATGGTTTTTATTAACTTGATTATTAATATGGTCAATTATACTAATAGTTTTCCTAATATTAAGCCAGCCCTGCATTCCTGGTTTAAATCCCACTTGGGCATAATGTATTATCCTGGGGATGATTTTCTGAAGTCAATTTGCTAATATTTTATTTAAGATTTTAGCATCAATATTCATTAAGGAAATTGGTCTATAGTTTTCTTTCTCAGTTTTCAATCTACCTGGTATAGGTATCAGCACCATGTCTGTGTCATAGAAGGAATTATGTAGGACTCCTTCAATCCCTATTTTTTCAAATAGTTTACATAGCATTGGAGTTAGTTGTTCTTTAAATGTTTGGTAGAATTCACATGTAAATCCATCTGGTCCTGGGGACTTTTTCCTAGGTAGTTGGTTAATAGCTTGGTCTATTTCTTTTTCTGAGATGGGACTATTTAGACTACTTACTTCTTCCTCTGTTAATCTGGGCAAGCTATATTTTTGAAGGTATTCTTCCATTTCATTTAAGTTATCGAATTTATTGGCATAAAGTTGAGCAAAGTAGCTCCTAACTATTGTTCTAATTTCCTCTTCATTAGAGGTGAGTTCACCCTTTTCATTTTCAAGACTAACAATGTGCTGTTTTTCTTTCCTTTTTTTAATCAGGTTTACTAAGGGTTTGTCTATTTTGTTGTTTTTTTCATAGAACCAACTCTTAGTTTTATTAATTAATTCAATAGTTTTTTACTTTCAATTTTATTAATCTCACCTTTTATTTTTTGAATTTCAAGTTTTGTGTTTGTCTGGGGGTTTTTAATTTGTTCCTTTTCTAGCAATTTTAGTTGTAAGCCCAATTCGTTGGCCCTCTCTTTCTCTATTTTATGCAAGTAGGCCTGTAGAGATATAAAACTTCCCCTTATTACTGCTTTGGCTGTATCCCACACATTTTGGTATGATGTCTCATTATTGTCATTTTCTTGGGTGAAGTTATTAATTATGTCTATGATTTGCTGTTTTACCCAATCATTCTTTAGTATAAGATTATTTAGTTTCCAATAATTTTTTGGTCTATTTTCCCCTGGCTTTTTATTAAATGTAATTTTAATTGCATTATGGTCTAAAAAGGATGCATTTACTATTTCTGCCTTACTGCATTTGATTTTGAGGTTTTTATGCCCTAGTATATGATCAGTTTTTGTATAGATTCCATGAACTGCTGAGAAGAAAGTATACTCCTTTCTGTCTCCATTTAGCTTTCGCCAAAGATCTATCATATCAAACTTTTCTAGTATTCTATTTACCTCTTTGACTTCTTTCTTATTTATTTTGTGGTTTGATTTATCTAATTCTGAAAGTGCAAGGTTGAGATCTCCCACTATTATAGTTTTGCTATCTATTTCCTCTTGCAGCTCTCTTAATTTCTCTTTTAAGAATTTAGATGCTGCACCACTTGGTGCATATATGTTTAATATTGATACTGCTTCATTATTGATGCTGCCCTTTAGCAGGATATAATGCCCTTCCTTATCTCTTTTAATTAGATCAATTTTTGTTTTTGCTTGATCTGAGATGAGGATGGCTACACCTGCTTTTTTGGTTTTGCCTGAAGCGTAATAGATTCTACTCCACCCTTTTACTTTTAGTTTGAATGTATCACCCTGTTTCAGGTGTGTTTCCTGTAAACAACATATAGTAGGATTCTCACTTTTAATCCAGTCTGCTAACTGCTTCCTCTTTATGAGGCAGTTTGCCCCATTCACATTTAGGGTTAGAAAGACTAATTCTATATTGCTTGCCATCCTATTAACCCCTGCTTATGCTTTTCCCCTTTCCTTCCCTCTTACCCCCCTACCCAGTATTAAACTTGTGAACACCACATACTTTTCACAGCCCTCCCTTTTTAGGATCCCTCCCCCACCTTAAAGTTCCTCCCCTTATTTTACCCCTTTTCCTCAAAATTTCTGTATTCCCTTCCCCTTAGCTTACTCCTTCCCTTTCACTTTTCAATGAAGTGGAAGAAGTTTCACCATAAATTGAATATGTCTATTGATACACACTATGTTCATCTCCCTCCTTTCTTTCTCTCAGATATAATAGGTTACCTTTGCCTCTTCATGAGATGTAGTACCACCACTTTACACTTTACACTTTTTTATTACGCTTTACACTTTTTTATGATATAATTATGATATAATTTATGATATAATTATGATATAATTTCCTTTCCACCTCTAGTTTCTAAGACAAATTGTACATATGTTCTTTACATATTTTTTGGCAGAAGTATAGTTCTCAAGATTTCTTTTTACCTTTTTAGAAATCTCTTGAGTTCTGTATTTGAAGATCAAACCTTTTATGTAGGTCTGGTTTTTCATCAAAAATAGATGGAATTAATTTATTTCGTTTAATGTCCATCTTCTTCCCTGGAAAACGATGCTCATTCTTGCTGGGTAAGTTATTATTGGCTGCATACCAAGTTCCTTAGCCTTTCGGAATATTATGTTCCAGGCCCTTCATTCTTTTAATGTGGACGCTGCTAGATCCTGGGTTATCCTTAATGTGGATCCTCCATATCTGAATTGCTTTCTTCTAGCAGTTTCCAATATCTTTTCCTTTGTCTGATGGTTCTTGAACTTGGCCACTATATTTCTTGGCGTTTTGATTTTAGGGTCCCTTTCAGTAGGTGATTGATGAATTTTTTCAATGCCTATTTTACCCTCTGTTTCCAGAATGTCTGGGCAGTTCTCTTTGATAATTTCCTCGAAAATGGTGTCCAAGCTCTTTTTTTCCTCACATTTGTCAGGGAGTCCGATTATTCTCAAATTGTCTCTCCTGGATCTGTTTTCCAGGTCTGTTGTCTTTCTGGTAAGGTGCTTAACATTCTTTTCAATTGTTTCATTTCTCTGGTTTTGCTTGACTACCTCTTGGTTTCTCCTTGAGTCATTCATTTCTACTTGTTCCAGTCTAATTTTCAATGATGTATTTTCTTCACTCACTTTTTTTATATCTCTTTGTAATTGTCCAATTGAGTTTTTATCTTCTATGGATTTTTTTTCCATTTTATCCATTTTATTTTTTAGAGAGCTGTTTTCTTTTTCCAGCTCATTAATCCTGTTTTCCTTGGAGTGGTTTACCTTTTCCAGCTCACTAATCTTGTTTCTCAATGATTTGATTTCTTTATCCACTCTGTCTTTGAATGCATGGGATGACTTCTCCAGGTTCTCTTGCCAAGCTTCCCTTTCCTTTTCCCATTTCTCTTCCAGCTCTCTTGTGAGAGCCTTTTTGATTTCCTCTATGAAATTCTTTTGTGTTGAGGAGCAGCTCATATCCCTCTTAGGGGATTCCTCTGGGGACAGTCTGTTTTTAGTCTACTCAGTGTTTGAAGTCTGCTCTCTCTCCATACAGAAGCTGTCAATGGTTAGAACCCTTTTGAATTTTTTGTATATTTTGTCAGAGTAGGAATCGAAGAAAACAAATTGACGAGAGAAACAATTGGTCTGTTTCGTGGGGGATGGGGCTGGATGGTATTAATGGGCTTCCTCTACAGACTGGGGGTAGGGCAGCAGAGAGCCACTAACAGAACAGCAATGACTGTACTGAGTCTGTGCTCTGAGGCTCTGAGAATGTGCTGAGTCAGTCCAGGTGGGGGTTGAGGGTGGCCAGGTTCTGAGAGACACTGGCTTTCCGGGGGTTTTAATCTTCACCTCCGGTGTTTTCACCCTCTCTGCTGCTCCTGGGTTGCTGCCAAATGGAGTATCCACACTGGGGAAAAAGCCTTTTTGCAGAAACGGCAGAGATTGTACCCCTCCCCCTCCGGTCTCAGCTGTGTGAGCTGCCTGTCTCGCTCTGGCTTGCCTGCCCTCAGTCTATGCCCAGTCTGATTGACCCTCCCCCAAGCAAACACAGACCTTTTCTGGTGACTTTCAAGGATGTCTTCTCTTGGTGATTATTTGTGGATTTCTTTCTGGGTCAAGCATTAAGTCTGAGGCTTGTCATGAAGTAAGTTCTGAGAGAAAACGAGGAGCTCAAGCAGCTGTCTGCCTCCACGACGGCCATCTTGGCCGGAAGTCTATTTTCTCCTCTATTGTGTTAGTATAGGGATATGATGCAGTAATATGCCAAAGTGCTTTGGAACTATAGAGCACCAAGACAATCAACAAGCACTCATTAAAAATCATTATGCTAGATGCTGGTGATATAAAAACAAAAAGAAAATAGTTTCTGCCCTCAAAGAGAATACCAGGAAAGCAACATAATTATATAATTATGTATATATGTAAAGGACTAGAAATGAGCAGATTCACTTAACCAAGATAACCTAGCACTTAAGCCTAATCACCAATTGGACAATTCTTTATTAATATGCTTGGAGGATGACCCTACTCAACTCTGTGCTGGCTCGATCTGTGGGTGTGGACAAAGACAGGGAAGAGAGAGATCTGAGGGTGGAGTAGAACAGGCAGGATCATTCATCATAGTGACTGAACAGCACATTCAAAGGTTGGATATTGCCACAAATATTTCTTTTTCTTTTATCTGCCCTCACTTCCATCAGATTCTACCCAATGTGGCTCATGTTTGCTACTCAGTTAAGATTATCACTAATTTAAGCAACTTGCATGGACAATCTACATTTTCTAGAAAGCCAATGGAGACAAAAATATAGTCATAATTAGATGGGGTAAGCTGAGGACAGGATGAGAAATTAATTATAAGAATTAATACTGGGGGATCAGGACCAAGATGGTGGAGAAGACACATGTGACCTTCTAAGCTCCTCTCATACCGACATGACCAATCTTTTAATTCAGCCACAACAATAGTGCTTGATTGGTGAAATTCATGAAGATTAAAGGTACAACAACTTACCAGCAAAAGATAATCTGGAGGCCTGCTAGAGCAGGTTTGTCCTAGGGGGCAGGAATAGACCACCTCAGGGAGGGAAATAGAAAAGGCTGTTGTCCTGAGCAGACCAGGGACAGGGGTAGCCTCGGTGGCTAGAAAAATAGTGGAAACAACTCTGTCATAGGCTGACAGCTTTGCCTTGATTTTAAAGCAGTGGACCAGCAGAGATTAGAGCCAGAGGTACAGAGTACTCTAAAAATGCCAGAACATAAAAGCGTAGACATAGCATAGCACAACTGTGCAGCTGCATTCTGCAGCACAGCCAGGGCAGTTGAAAACCTATATGGCAGGGGAGGGGGGTGCAGCCTGGGGCAGCCTGCACAGTGCGGAGCTAGGCCTAAAGCAATAGAACTTCCCTAGCACAACAGTGCTTCCCTGAGCAGGGCCACTTCTGGTGCCTTGGGGGACTATTCCATGGACAATTGCTAATACCCACAGCCTCACAGTGGGCTTAGCTTTGGATAGTAACACTTTCACTACTCAGCCTCTTGCCTTGGGTCATACATTAATCCACACAGTGGGGTTTTTTGCAGGGCATGTCCACAGCTTGACCCATGGAGGCCTGAGTCACTTCCATTGGGGAACTATTTCCCAGAGCACTCACGTACCTGGTCACTCTTTGTAGCTGGTTGGCAGATAGATAGCTTCTATACAGAAAGAGAGCAGGTTTTCAACACCAAGGAGACTAATAGCAGACAGTCTCCAGACAACTGTTGGTCCCCAACAGAAAAGATTCTCCTAAAAGAGACTATTAAAAACCTTTAAAAAAGAGCTAGAAGAAAAATGAGGAAAGGAAAGAGAAGCTATGCAAGAGAGTAAAAACTTCCTGAATTAGAAAAGGTAAAAACCTCCCAGGAAGTGCAGGGAAACAGAATTTGTGAACTGGAAAACGTAAAGAACTCCCAGGAAAGTAGTATTTGTGAACTGAAAAAAAAAATAACTTAGTTAAAAAAAAATTAGTGTAATGGAAAAAAAAATCTATAGAGCAACAAAACTTTAAAAACTCAATTGGACATATACCAAAAGAAGTTTTAAAAAAGCTAATGAAGTAAATAACTCATTAAAAATCAGAATTGAACAAATAGAAACAAATGATTCATTGAGACACCAAGAATCAGTCAAGCAAAACCAAAAAAAAAAAAAAAAAACATTAAATATCTACTTGGAAAAACAACAAACCTGGAAAATAGATCTAGGAGAGATAATCTGAGGATTATTTGACTTCCCAAAAATTATGATGAAAAAAAAAGAGCCTAGATACTATTTTACAGGAAATCATCAAAGAGAACTGTCCAGACATAGTAGAACCAGATGATAAAATAGGCATTGAAAGAATTCATCGAACACTTTCTGAAAAAGACCCAAAACAAAACAAAACAAACAACAACAACAAAAAAAACTCCACGGAATATTGTGGCCAGATTTCAGAATTATTAGACTAAAGAAAAGATATTACAAGCAACCAGGAAAAAAACAATTCAAATACCAAGGTGCCACAATAAGGGTCACTTAAGATCTGGCTGCATCCACATTAAAGGATTGAAGGGGCTGGAATTTGATATTTCGAAAGGCAAAAGAACTTGGAATGCAGCCAAGAATAAACTACCCAGCTAAGCTGATCATTTTCTTCCACGGAAGAAGATGGAGATTTAATGAAACAGATGAATTCCATTTGTTTCTAAGGAAAAAACCAAATCTAAACAAAAAATTTGATCTCCAATCATAGGTCTCAAGAGAAGAAGAAAAAGGTAAAAGGAACTCTTGAGAACTGTATTTCTGCTGTGGATCTACATAAAGACCACATGTATAATTTGATTTTACTGATATAACATAAAAAAGGGAAATAGAAATGGAAAGTGTATAGTGTCAGAAAAAGGAAAAGAGGGAGATTAAAACAAATAAACTACATCCCATAAAGAGGCAAAGAAAACCTATCACTTCTGAGGGAATTTAGAGAGGAGGAGGAACATTGTTTGAATCTTACACTTATCAGAGTTGGCTCAAAAAGAAAATGATTGACATATTTGTTTTACAGAGAATTCTCTCACCTCATTAAAAAGTGGGAGAGGAAAAGGGCAAAGGAAAAGAGTAATAAGGGAAGAGTACAAGAAAGGGAAAGGGATTTATAGGGAGGAGGGAGGGATACTAAAGAGGGAGGGCTAGTGACACAAGTGGGGCCCATAAGTTTAATACTGGGGAAGGGGTTCAGAGGGGGTAAAGGAAAAAAAGGATGATCTGGGGATAAAATGATGGCAGGAAATACAGAATTAGTAATTTTAACTGTAAATGTGAATGGGATGAACTCTCCCATTAAGTGGAGGCAGATAGCAGACTGGATGAAAAGTCAGAGCCCTACAATGTGGTGTTTACAGGAAACACATTTAAAGCAGGGAGATACATATGGAGTAAAGGTCAAAAGGCTGGAGCAGAATCTACTATGCTTCAGGTGAAATAAAAAAGCAGGGGTAGCCAGCCTTATCTCAGATCAAGCAAAAGAAACAATTGATCTAATTAAAAAAGTTAAGGAAGGAAACTATATCTTGCTAAAGGGTAACATAGACAATGAGGCAATATCAATACTAAACATATATGCACCAAGTGGTATAGCATCTAACTTTCTAAAGGAAAAGTTAAGAGAGTTGCAAGAAAAAATAGACAGCAAAACTATAATAGTGGGAAATCTCAATCTTGCACTCTCAGAATTAGATAAATCAAACCACAAAACAATAAGAAGGAAATTAAAGAGCTAAATAAAATATTAGAAAAAATTTGTTATGATAGATCTTTGGAGAAAACTGAATGGTGATAGAAAAGAAGATGCTTTCTTCTCAATAGTCCATGGAACCTATACAAAAATTCACCATAATATTAGGACATAAAGACCTCAAAATTAAATGCAGGAAGGCTGAAATAGTAAAGGCTTTCTTTTCAGATCACAATGCAATAAAAATTACATTTAACTAAAAGTTAGGGGTAAATAGACCAACAAGTAATTGGAAACTAAATAATGTCATCTTAAAGAATGATTGGGTGAAACAGCAAATTATAGAAACAATTAATAAATTCACCCAAGATAATGACAACGATGAGACATCATACCAAACTCTGTTGGATGCAGCCAAAGCAGTGATAAGGGGAAATTTTATAGCTTTAGAGGCATACTTGCATAAAATAGAGAAAGAGAAGATCAATGAATTGGGCTTGCAACTTACAAATCTAGAAAAAGACCAAATTTAACCCCCCCAATCAAATTCTAAACTTGAAATTCTAAAATTAAAAGGAGAAATTAATAATATTAAAAGTAAAAAAAAACTATTGAATTAATAAAACTAAGACTTGGTTTTATGAAAAAAACAATAATATAAACCTTTGGTAAATCTGATCAGAAAAAGGAGAGGAAAATCAAATTGTTAGTCTTAAAAATGAAAATGAAAATGAAATGAAGAGGAGAATAGAGCAATAATAAGGAGTTACTTTGCCCAACTTTATGCCAATAAATTTGAAAACCCAAGTGAAACGGATAACTACCTCCAAAAATATACGCTTCCCAGATTAACACAGGAGGAAGTCAATTGCTTAAATAGTCATATTTCAGAAAAAGAAATAGAACAAGCTATTAATCAAGTCCCTAAGGAAAAATCCCCAGGTCCAGGTGGATTTACATGTGAATTCTACCAAACATTTAAAGAATAATTAGCCCCAATATTATATAAACTATTTGAAAAAATAGGGAATGAAGGAGTCCTACCAAATTCCATTTATGACACAGACATGGTACTGATATCTAAAACAGGTAGTTTGAAAACTGAGAAAGAAAACTATAGATCAATCTCCTTATTGAATATTGATACTAAAATCTTAAATAAGATATTAGTAAAAAGACTACAGAAAATCATTCCCAGGATAATACACCATGATCAAGTAGGATTTATACCAGGAATTCAGGGCTGGTTCAATATTAGGAAAACTATTAGTATAATTGACTATATAAATAACCAAATTAATAAAAAAAATGATCATCTAAATAGATGCAGAAAAGTTTTTGATAAAATCTAACATCCATTCCTATTTAAAAAAAAAACAATTGAGAATATAGGAATAAATGGACTTTTCCTTAAAATAATCAGTAACATCTATTTAAAACCATAAGTAAACATCATATGTAATGGGGATAAACTGCAACCATTTCCAATAAGATCAGGAGTGAAACAAGGTTGCCCACTATCACCATTACTATTTAATATTGTATTAGAAATGCTAGCCTCAGCAATAAGAGTCGAGAAAGAGATTAAAGGAATTTGAATAGGTAATGAGGAAACCAAACTATGACTCTTTGCAGATGATATGATGGTATACTTGGAGAACCCCAGAGATTCTACTAAAAAAGCTATTAGAAATAATCCACACCTTTAGCAAAGTTGCAGGACATAAAATAAACCCACATAAATCATCAGCATTCTTATATTTTACTAACAAAATCCAACAGTTACAGCTACAAAGAGAAACTCCATTTAAAGTAACTGCTGATAGTATGAAATATTTAGGAATTTACCTCCCAAGGGAAAATCAGAAACTAAATGAGCAAAACTACAAAACACTTTTCACACAAAAAAGTCAGATCTCACCAATTGGAAAAATATTGAATGCTCTTGGATTGGGTGAGCAAATATAATAAAGATGACACTACCTAAACTAATCCATTTATTTAGTGCTATACCAATCAGAGACTCCCAAAAATATTTTAATGACTTAGAAAAAATAACAAGGAAGTTCATATGGAAAAACAAAAGATCAAGAATTTCAAGGGAATTAATAAAAAAAAATCAAATGAAGGTGGCCTACCTATACCAGATCTAAAATCACATTATAAAGCAGCGGGTACCAAAATCATTTGGTATTGGCTAAGACGTAGACTAGTTGATCACTGGAATAGGTTAGGTTCAAAGGAAAAAAAACAGCCAATAATTTCAATAATCTAGTGTTTGATAAACTCAAAGACCCCAGCTTTTGGGATAAGAACTCAATGTTTGCTGGGAAAATTGGAAATTAGTATGGCAGAAACTAGGCATTGACCCACACTTAATACCATACACCAAGATCAGGTGAAATTGGTTTCATGACCTAGGCATAAAGAATGAGATTATAAATAAATTAGAAGAGCATAGGATAATTTATCTCTCAGACCTTGTGGAAAACGAAGGAATTTATGACCAAAGAAGAACTATAGGTCATTATTGATCACAAGATAGAAAAATTTGATTATATCAAATACAAATAAAACTAATGCAGACAATATTAGAAGGGAAGTAATATACTGGGAAAACATTTTTACAGTCAAAGGTTCCGATAAAGGCCTCATTTCCAAAATATATAGAGAATTGACTCTAATGTGTAAAAAATCAAGCCATTCTCCAATTGATAAATGGTCAAAGGATATGAATAGACAATTTTCAGACAAATAAATTGAAACTATTTCTAGCCATATGAAAAGATGCTCCAAATCATTATTAATTAGACAAATGCAAATTAAGACAACTCTGAGATACCACTACACACCTGTCAGATTGTCTAGAATGACAGGGAAAGATAATGCACAATGTTGGAGGGGATGTGGGAAAACAGGGACACTGATACATTGCTGGTGGAGTTGTGAATACATACAGCCATTCTGGAGAGCAATTTGGAACTCTGCTCAAAGAGTTATCAAATTGTGTATACCCTTTGATCCAGCAGCATTATTACTGGGCTTATATCCCAAAGAGATTTTAAAGAAGGGAAAGGGACCTGTGTGTGCAAGAATGTTTGTGGCAGCCTTCTTTTTAGTGGCTAGAAACTGGAAACTGAGTGGATACCCATCAATTGGAGAATGGATGATCAAATTGTGGTATATGAATATTATGGAATATTATTGTTCTATAAGAAATGACCAAAAGAATGAGTTCAGAAAGGCCTGGAGAGACTTATATGAACTGATGCTGAGTGACATGAACAAGACCAGGAGATCATTATATACTTCAACAACAATACTATATGATGATCAATTCTGATGGATGAGGCCCTCTCTAACAATGTGCTGAACCAAATCAGTTCCAATAGAGAAGTAATGAACTGAACCAGCTACACCCAGCAAAAGAATCCTGGGACTTGACTATGAACCACTACATAGAATTCCCAATCCCTATATTTTTGTCTGCCTACATTTTTCATTTCCTTCACAGGCTAATTGCACACTGTTTCAAAATCTGATTCTTTTTGTACAGCTAAATAACTGTTTGGACATGTATACATATATTGTATTTAACTTATACTTTAACATATTTAACATATATTTGTCAACCTGCCATCTAAGAGAAGAGGTGGAGGGAAGGAGGGGAAAAGTTGAAACAAAAGGTTTTGCAATTGTCAATGCTGGAAATTTACCTATACATAAAATTTTTGTAAAAATTAATTAATTTAATTAATTATTTTTTTAAAAGAATGAATACTGGACTGATCTAGAAGGAGACTAGTCTGGCAAAGAAAAGAGTAAACTCCCATTATGATTTAACACAAAATCCTTTGGAATAACTTAAGGGGCATTATTCTTGATATATGAAAAATAATATTATTTGGTTGAGTATATTCATCACGATTCCACAAAATAGAGAACCATTTAATTTTTCAATTAAATCACTAGATTAATGGCAACTACAAGCCACATATACCAACATCATTCTTGAGAAATTGCTTAATTCAGCACACTAATTCCATCTTCTTATGGTATTGAAACCATAAATAAAACTTTGCAATTACTGAAATAACATCTATATCCAAATGTTTTGTGCTTGAAAACTGATGCAGAACAAATCAAAGAACAAGTCAGTGAATAAGAAATGCTCAAGTCCAGTAAAATCTTGATTAATTGACAAGGAAAAGAAATTTATTGTTCTGGTTGATTACACAATTTTTAAAAAACTTTACCTATAATAATGTGGTTTATGTCATATACACACTGAAAAAAAATCTAAAACACTATTTTTCAAAATATGTTGATAATTTTTATTAATATATTGGCAAATTGTTAATATCTTTATAAATAGAACATCATTCATTTTAGTCTTGATTTGTCATAGAATTTTAAAAATGTAGATGAGATGATTACCACATTTTCAAGTAAGATAAAGTAGGATGAACATCATTCCATATTTTTATCCTCAGAGTCTAAAATGATGACTTATACATTGTAGAATGTAGTTATTGAATTGTGTTGAAGATAATGTGATTGTTAATAGGGATAAATTTAAAGATCTGAATTAAGGCTCACAAAATAACACAAAAATACAGGATGGAAAAGAAAATTAGAAAGACTAATTCATTTCTATCCATTCATGTCACTTGTCAAGGGATAAGAGATTGCTAAATGGAAGATACACTGCCACCTTAAAACTTTTATTTTCATAATGTTGAAAATTTAAAAAAAAGAATTGTGTAAAGGAATATAATTATATCAATGTTAAATAAAATAAGATATCCCTCCTGTTATTTGTGAATACTTTGATACTTAATGAGTGGAGATTCATTGTTTGTACTGCTTTTATATATATGTGTGTGTGTGTGTGTGTGTGTGTGTGTGTGTGTAATTAAATACAACTTTAAGAAGGAAATGTGGACAATTTGAAATAGAGAGGATAGTCTGTGATGTAGATTTGAGGAATCAGACCTCTATCAACTATGTGGAATAGTACCTCATTTGTAAGGGAAGAGTTTGACCTTATGAAAGAGGAGAGAAAGTTATTTTATTTATTTAAAAAATAAAGGAGGAATGTGAATGTGAAGAAGCACCATTTCAAGGACATCAATGAGAAACCAGGTTAGTGAGAGTTGTGAGTATGATGATGTCAGTTAATTTACACATACAATATAATATTTAATTTACATATACAATATAATATTTAATTATTAAAGAGAAGACTAAAAAAAATTGCAATGACTCAAAAACGGAACAGTAATTGAAATAAAAAATACTGATATGGTGGAGAGAAGTTGGGGAATTGTTTAAAGTAAAAGCTAAGCTGCTGAAAATCAGGATGCTCAAGCCATTGAACAGAAGAAATACATCACAGCCAAAGCAGCAGAGGAAGAGTAATATGAGAAGCAGGAAAAGAGGAGCAGGGAATGCTGAAAACATGCTTGTTGTAGCTTTGATAGTTAGAAGCAGTTAGCTTAAGGAAGGCTTTAGGGAGTGATTCCTAATGTTTAAGGAAGAATTGAGGTCATTGACCTTCAATTCCAAGGATAGAAATTGCTCCTCTCTACCAACCATATTCTCTACCAATTTGTTATTTCTTTTCACAAGGATTTCCTCTCTATACCCACCAGACTTCCTGTCTGAGAGCTATCTTTAAATATTAATATAGATAGATTGATAGATGATAGGTATATAGGGATATATAGCTATAGATATTATCTTTCAATTGCATGTAAAATTAACATTTGTTGTTGTTGCTATTTTTAAATTTTGAATTGAAAATTATCTTTTACTGTGAGCTTCATTTTTATTGGATCTGAATACTGAATAATTTTGTAGCAAGCTCTGGATAGACAAGAGATACTTTGATGACCTTGACAGAAATGATATTCATATTAAGAGCTAATAATTCCTAAATTTAAGGGTATTGGCTAATTGAATGACCTCATAGAGGCTATCTTTGATTAGTCAAGAAAAGATGATTTTCCTAAGGGTCAACAATCAAACAATTTATTGTGGCACAGATTTTTTTAATAGACCAACAAATTTTAAGCCAATAGTCTAGAGGAGAGTTTCTCAAACTTTTTTCATATACAAATACTTTTAAGTAGAGAAATTTTTTATACAACCCTGGATATATAGGTACATAAATTAGGTATACAAATCAAACACCTACTGATATTAAATCATAAAGAAACTCTTTTGTCTTTTTATTTTTAAGTGAGCATTTATGTTTTAATAAACATTGCTTTATGAATTATGTTGCAAGAGAAAAATGAGAGTAAAAGGGAAAAAAACCATGGGAGAAATTTACAAAAAGAAAAAAGAAATGAACACAGCATATGTTGATTTACATTCAGTTTCCTCCGTTCTTTTTCTGAATGCAGATGGCATTTTATATCTAAAGCCTCTTAAGATTTCTTTGGATCACTGAATTACTGAGAAGAAACAAGTCTTTCATTTTTGATCATCACACATTCTTGCTGTTATTGTATACAATGTATTATTGGTTCTTACTGTTTCACCTTAGCATCAGCTCATGTAAATCTTTCCAAGCCTTTCAAAAATCAGCTTTTTCATCATTTTTTATGGAACAATAATTCCATTACTTTCATATACTACAACTTGCTCAGCCATTCCTCAATTGATGGGCATATACTAGTTTTCCAATTGCTGCCACCACAAAAAGAGCTGCTACAAACATTTTTGTACATGTGAGCATTTTCCCTCCTCTATGATTTCCTTGAGATACATTCACAGGAATAGCACTGCTGGATCAAAGGGTATGGACTGTTTTATAGCACTTGGGGCATATTTCCAAATTGCTCTCCAGAGTGGTTAGATGATTTTGCAACTACAATAATGCATTAGGTTTGATACTGCTAAGCCATTATTCTTTGTATTTTTTATTAATTCCTTTGATAATCTTGACTTTTTGTTTTTCCAGATGAATTTTATTATTTTTCTGGTTCTATGAAAGTAATTTTGGTAGTGTGATGGGTATGGCACTGAACAAGTAAACCAAATTAGACAGAATTGTCATTTTATTATATTAGCTCAGTCTACTTATGAGCAATTGCTATTTTTCTAATTGTTTAGATCTGATTTTATTTACGTGAGAAGTGTTTTGTAATTATGTTCATGTAGTTCTTGTGTTTGTCTTGGCTGGTAGACCACCAAGTATTTTATTTTGTCTACAGCAATTTTAAATTGAATTTCTCTTTCTATCTCTTGCTTATGGGCTTTGTCAATAATAAAAATGCTGATGATTTGTGTGGGCTAATTTTATATCCTGTAACTTTGCCTTGTGAAGAATAACAAAGTCATTTATAGCTGGTCATACCAGAACATTGCTACTACTTGTATACAGTACATTTTACATTGCTTGGGTTTATTGAGCACTTTCTGGATTTTTTTTTTCTGAGAGCATTCTGTTCACTATTTCCCATAGAAAAATAATAATACATGACAATCACAAACAACTGTTTATTCAGCCATTCCCCAATTGATGGGCATCCCATCAATTTTATTTTTTCCCCTAAAAAGAGAGATGATGCAAATATTTTTGTACATATAGTTTTGCTTTAAAAAAAAAAAAAAAAGCCTTTCAGTATTCATGCCTAGAAGTGGTATTGTTAGGTCAAAGAATATGAATGAATTTATAAGCCCTTTGGACAAAATTCATATCTTTTTTTTTGCCCTGAGGGAATTGGGGTTAAGTGACTTGCCTAAGGCCACACAACCAAGAAGTATAAAGTTTCTGAGGCCAGATTTGAATTCAAGTCCTCCTGATTTCAGGCCTGATACTCTATCCACAGTACTATCTAGCTGCCCCCAAATTCATGTCTTTTGATCATGTATCGATTATCACTCTTATTTTTTATAAATATGACTCTATTCTCTTTATGTTTGAGAAATAAGGCCTTATCAGAGAAATTTGCTTCAAAATTATTTTTTACAATTACTATTGCTGTTTCCCCATTTATTCTATTCTATCTCTCCTTTCACACTGTCCATCCTCAAAAGTGTTTACTACTGACCACTTCTAATATATCAGGACACTTTTCCTTTATAATTTCTTGAAAGATGAGGACCAGGTTCTTTTTATGATCATGACTTTCAGGTAGGTAAAAAATTTTTAAATTCTCTCTCCTGCTTCTATTTTCCAGGTCCGTTGTTTTTCCAATGTGATAATTCACATTTTTATATTTTTTTGTTTTGTTTTATGTATCTTGATTTCTCATAAAATCAACAGGTTATATTTCCTCAATTCTAATTTTTAACCAGTGATTTTTCTCAGTGAGCTTTTTTTTGTTTGTTTTTTTTTTTTTTTTTACTTTCTTTCCCAAATGGCCTCCTCATTAGCTTTTTATATTTTCTTTTGCACAACTCTGAATTCTTGTCCTAATTTTTCCTCTATCTCTCTTATTTTATTTTCAAAATCTCTTTTCAGCTTTTTGATGGTCTGAGCCTTATTCTCATTTTTCTTGGGGGCTATAGTTGTAGGAGTTTTGACTTTGTTTTCTTCCTCTAAGTATATGTTTTGATATTCTTTGTCACCAAAGTAACTTTCTTTGGTCAGAAACTATTTTGTGCTCTGCTCATTTTCCTACCTATTGTTCAGTTTTTACCTCTTTATTTTTTCCTTTTTTTATTAAAGCTTTTTATTTACAAAGCATATGCATGAGTAATTTTTTCCAACATTGAACCTTGCGTAACCTTCTGTTCCAGATCTTCCCTTCCTTATCCCCACCTCTTCCCCTAGCTGGCAGGTAGTCCAATACATGTTAAATGTGTTGAAATGCATGTTAGATCCAATATATATGTAGATATTTATACAGTTATCTTGTTGCAAAAGAAAAAACAAATCAAGAAGGAAGGAAAAGAAAAACTGAGAAAGAAAACAAAATGCAAGCAAATAATAACAAAGAGAGTGAGCTATGTTGTGTTCTGTACTCTTTTCCCATAGTTCTCTCTCTGGGCTCTCTTCATCACTGAACAAATGGAACTGGTTTAAATCATCTTAATGTTGAAGAGAACCATGTCCATCAGGATTGATCATCGTATAGTCTTGTTGTTGTATCTCCTGATTTTGCTCATTTCATTTAGCAACAGTTTATGTAGGTCTCTCCAAGCCTCTCTGAAAGCATCCTGCTGGTTCTTTTTTTTATAGAACAATAGTATTCCATACTATTCATATACCATAATTTATTCATTTATTTATTTTATTATTATTTATTTATTGATGGGCATATAGCTGTTTGTGGCAGCTTTTAAAACTTTAGTAATATAGGAATCTGTTTCCAAGGTAGAGGGTGCACTTTCCCAAGCTTCAGGGATTTTGTGCAGCTGTTTTCAGATATCCTTATAGATACCTGACCACAAGTTCTCTTTTCTGCCCTAAAATATATAAGTGTCACTGCCCTGCTGTGACTGTTAGATCCAATATGCTAAAAAACAACAGAGTCTTGCTTTTCTTGACATTGGAGCTAGTACTGGATTGTTAGATTTGCAAGCTGGACTCTCACCCTGTTGTCACAGACCTTTTCTGCTGACCCTCCAAGTCCTCTTTGCTGTTTCTGAGCTGAGAGGTCTGGAAGCCACCATACTACTGCTTATTCAGAGGTCCTGTTTTGCTATGCTGTGGTTTAGTCTATACCTATGGGACCTGTGTGGGGATTTCATGATGTGCTCATAGATTAAAAGCTACTGGAGGTTACAATGCATATATATCAAAACAGAGTAAGGAAAGAAAGCAGAAGTATTTTTTGCCTTGTACTTTAAGGGTTATATCCTCAAAGTACAAACTTTCCCCTCTAGATCTTCCAGCTAGGATTGGAAATTTTTGTCCCATCCCGTCATTCACAAGGCAACTACAAGGTGCAGCAGGTAGAATGCTGGATGTAGAGTCAGGGAGAAATGGATGAAAATTCTACCTCATATACATACTAGCTGTGTCAACCTAGACAAGTCATTTAACCTATTTTTGCCTCTATTTCCTCATTTACAAAATGGAAATAATAATAATAATGGCAAATTGCAGGTGATATTTTTTAGGAATAGAGGAATAATATTGCAGTATTGTTGTTGCTATCAATTGCAGTAATAGTAGCACCAGTTGCATGGCAGCAGCACAGTGAGCTTGCTTTTTTGAGTTTGAATGACTAATCCTTTCCTTCTGCTTTCTTCACCAAGTAGAGAATAGTGGCTAATGTATATTCTTGAGTTTTAAATCTAGATATCAGCTAACCAGAGGGAAGAAAGTTTACTAAAGAAGAGAACATGGACACAACATGTTAGAGTTGATCTAATAGTGATGGTAAAAGGCTTTTCATTCAAGCTCACCATAAAGCAAGTTCATAGTCCTATTGCAATATTGTAAAGGGCTGAAACTCTTAAAAGGAGTGCTTGAACTTGACAACCAAACACTTAAGGATAATTACCTATTGGACAATAATTCTATTAGTATATGTTTGGAAAAATGGCCCTTTCCACTATTCAGTGCTGGCTAGATCTTTTGGTGTATACAGAGGGATTAGAGGGTGGAGTGAGACAAGCTAGACTCACTTTGCAGGAGAATGAAGTGGAGGTTGGTGGAGAGCTTGTGGCTGTTTTGTCCATCCCCCTAAAGACCAAGGACTTTTGCTTATCCTGATTCCGGTTGATTCTGAGGCCTTCAGGGAGCTAGCCCATAACTTACATCATATTATCCTCTTTTTCTAAAAATATCCCCTTGAGGTAGCCATTATTATTTCCCTTTTATATGTATGCATTTTGCCCACCAATATATGATAATCCATTTGAGAGCAAGGATTGTTTCATTTTTGCCTTTTGTATACATCTCACACTGTATTCCGAAATAAGATCAAAATGACTTCACGATTCAAACATAAAAAGTCATATCATAAGCAAACTAAAAAATCATGGAAAAATTTACCTGCCAGATCTATGGATGAAGGAACAATTTGTGAACAAAAAAGAAATAAATATCACTATGGCATATGAAATAGATAATTTTGAATACATCAACAAGAAAATTGGAAAATACTGCAACAAGTTCCTCAGATAAAGGCCTAATTTCTCAAATATGTAGACAAATTAGTCAACTTTATACAAATAAAGTCACTCCCTGATTGATAAATAGAAAAAAGAATATGAAAGGCAGTTTTCAGAAGAAGAAATCAAAGCTATCTATTGTCATATGAAAAAAATGCTCTAAATTAGTACTGATTAGAGAATTAAAACAATTTTGAAGTACCACCTCAGATCTATCAGATTGGCCAATATGAAACAAATTTAAAAATTATAGATATTTGAGGGAATGTGGAAAAATTAGGATGCTAATGCACTATTGTTGAAGTTGTGAATAGATCCATTCTTTCTGGCAAGTAATTTGGAAATATACTTAAAGGGCTATAAAACTGCACATATCTTTTGATCAGGTCTGTAACCTAAAGACACCAAAGGAAAAACAATGGATCTATATGCACAAGAATATTTATATCATTTCTTTTTGTGGTGGCAAAGAATTGGAAACTGAGAAAATGCCCATAAATTGATATATGGCCTGACAAATAATGGTATAAGATTGAGATGGAATACTATTGTTCTATAAGAAATGACAAGTAACATTAGAAATGCTGGTGATTTGTATGAGTTTATTTTATGTCCTGCAAATTTGCTAAAGCTGTTTTAAATAGATTTTTGAAAGATTCTTTAGAATTCTCTAAAAATGTTATCATATCAGCTGCAAAGAGTAATAGTTTTATCTCTTCATTACCTACCTTAATCCCTTTGTTTTATTTTTCTGTTCTTATTGCTAAAGCCAACACTTCTAGTACAATATTGAAAAAAGGTTGTAATAATGCACAACCTTGTTTCACCCCTGATCTTATTGGGGATCTAGTTTATCCTCATTACAAATAATCCTTGTAGATGATTTTAGTTTAGATGCTGCTTATCAGTATAAGGAAAATGTCATTTATTCCTATGCTATCTAGTGTTTTAATAAAAATGGGTGCTGTATCTCTTCAAAAAGCTTTTTCTGCATCTATTGACAATATGAGATGATTTCTGTTAGTTTTGGTATTAATATGGTTGGTTATTGTTAGGATTCTTACAAGCTGCTAAGTCTCTGGAATTGATAGAAACAATAATTATCTAATTTAGCATGGTACTTAACAGTTCTCTAGTTCACTAATGTACTTAGTACTTATTAGAGTTCCACAAGATTCACACCTTTAAGAGAGTATATATAAGGAAGAGCCCACTAAAGGAAAAGCCCACTCTTGGATTTTGGGAGATTCACAAGCCCACAGAAACCTACAAACCCACTCTCTGGTACGAGGAGTCAAGATTCATTCTAACTTTCACCTTTGTGCTGCCTGGAGACTTTGGGAGGACAAGAGGCTGAAGCTGGCTAGAGGGTGAAGGACAAACCTTTGGTTTCGGAGACATTCGGAGGGAGCTTTTGGAATTAAGGAGAGAGAGAGGCCTCTAAGAAAGCTAACTGGGCCCCAGGAAAAGATTCAAGACTTTGAAGGAGAAAATAAAGGATCTGGACTTTAACTCCTGGATGCATTTGGGATTACTGAAACTGAACTGAAACTAAGGCTGCCTCTAGAAGCTCCCCAAGAAACCTGCTCCCAGAGAATGATTTCATTTTAGAGAAGAGAACATTACAGGTTATGGCAACAGCTTTTTGGATATTGAACCATGCCTACACTCTTCATATAAATCCCTCTTGGTCATAGTGTATTATGTTGCTAATAAATTGTTGTAATCTCTTTGCTAATATTTTATTTAAAATTTTGCATCCATATTCATTATGGATATTAGTTTGTAATTTTCTTTCTCTGTTTTGGTTTTTCCTGGTTGAGGTATCAGCACCATATTTTTATCATAGAAGGAATATGGCCAGATTCCTTGTTTGCCTATTTTTCTAAATAGTTTACATAGTACTGGAATTAAGTGTTTGTTTGTTTGTTTGTTTTTATGTATGATAGAATTCACTTGTAAATCCATCTGGCCCTGGAGATTTTTTCTTAGGTAATCCACTGATGGCTTGCTCAATTTCTTTTTTCTAAAATAGAGTTATTTAAGTAATTTGTTTCCTCTTCTTTTAATCTGGTAAGTTAATATTTTTTGTAATTACTCATCCATTTCAATTAGATTGTCAGATTTGTTGGCAATTGGGAAAATTAGCTCATTTTTGATGCTAGTAATTTGTTTTATTCCTTAGCTTTTTCTAATTAAATTAACCAATGGTTTATCTATTTTATTTTATTGTTTCATTTAACATAAAACTTTTAGTTTTATTTATTAATTAATAATATTATTTTCAATTTTATTAATCTCTGCTTTGATATCAGAATTTCTAACTTGGTATTTAATTGGGGGTATGACTTTCTTTTCTTTTTCTAGCTTTTTTATTTGCATGCTCAATTCATTGATCTATTTCTTTTATTCATGTAAGCATTCAGAGATATAAAATTTCCCCTAAGAACTACAAGCCATGAATTTTTGTATGTTGTCTCATTGTTATTCTCTTAAATGAAATTAATTGTCTCTATGATTTGTTGTTTGACCCATTCATTCTTTAAGATTAGGTAGTTTAATTTTCCAATTAGGTTTTAGTTTTTTCTTTCCATGTCCCTTTATTGAATGTAATTTTTAACACATCACATTCTGAAAAGGATGAATTAAATTTTTCTATCTTTCTGCATTTGATCGTGAAGTTTTTATACTTTAATACATGGTCAGTTTTTGTATACATGTCATGTACTGCTGAGGAAAAATGGTATATTCCTTTCTACTCCCATTCAGTTTTCTACAGAGGTCTACCATATCTAATTTTTCTAAAATACTATTTATCTCTTTAACTTCTTTCTTATTTAATTTTGGCTAATTTACCTAATTCTGACAGGGGAAAATTGAAATCCCCCTACTAGTATTTTTTTTTTTTTGCTGTTTATTTCTTCCTGTAACTGAATAATTTCTGTAAGGATTTGAATATTATATAACTTGGCACATATGGTTTATGCTCCTATTTCTTCATTGTTTATGGTGACTTTTAGTAAGTTTTAGTTTCCTTCTTTATCTCTTTTAATTAGATATATTTTTACTTTTGCTTTGTCTGAGATCAAGATTGCTACCCCTGTTTTTTTTTTTTTTAATAATTTTAACTAAAGCATAGACATTCTGCTCCAAATGTTAATTCTTGTTCTGTATATATCTCTGTTTCAAATGGGTTTCTTGTAAACAAAATGTCCCATTTCCCTGCAAAACCTTTTCTGTTATAGATACTCAAATGGCTTTCTAGGTACTTGTCTCAATTTGTGTTTGTATATGTGTGTGTTTTTGTGTGTGAGAGAGTGTATGCTCACATCTGTCTCTATTTCTTTGTTTATGATTAGGTACAACATCTTAGTGCCTGTATTTTTTAATCTTATTAATGTTCTCAGTGAAGCTATTTGCAACTGGAACCTAGCTTTTTATGATGATTCTACTAGAAAATAGGTAGAAGAAAAGTGTTTAATTATTCAGCTTTGTATTTCCAGCATTCTTCAGCAAATGATGTGTGAGTTTACATACTGGATACAAGGTGAATACAGAGTACCCATTCTTCTGAGACAGTTGTTAGGGAATCAGTTCAACTTGAAATAATTATAAAATATTCAAAGAGATATTGTCCTTCTGGAGAAGGAATAATGAGCAAATGAATAACAATTATTTATAAGATTCCTCAAGCACAATATTAGCTGTCTTTCCTCCATCCAAGATTCTGACATGAACTATCCAGGGAACCACTAGAGGCTCCCATTAAGGAGGTAGCAGAGGGGGCTCAAACATTAAAATTGAATGTAATTATTTTTCTTGTGATTTTTGAAACAAAATTTAAGTTTCTATAATTTATCAGACATGATCAAAACAGGACAAAAATAAATTAGAACTTTTCTCAAGAGTTATGCAAATTCTATATACAAATACATATTGTCTATATGTGTAGCTAGTCTTGACTGACTTTGACTATCAAGTAGGAATATTAAAGATTAGTATAGCTTGGTTTATATTCATATTTGATTCTGACATGTTATTTATAAACAATGAGTATGAATTTTGAGGTAAATGAGTTAGAGACAACTGATGCACAAGCCAGGAGAGTAATAAGCATATCTCTCTTTGAATCATTCTACTTTGGAAAATGAAAACTTATAGGTTCCTAGAAAGATCTCTGAAAATAGCTGCATAAAAGCATGAATCTTGGCACAGTTCACTCTTCAACCAGGAAACAGATCCCTAAGTAATGGGCTTGGAAAGTGAGCAAACAACAGAAAAAAATTCTGACCATAGAAAGTAGTTATGGTGACAAGGAAGATCAAAACACACACTCAAAAGAAAACAACAAAGTCAAAACTTGTACATCCAAAGCCTTCAAGAAAAATAAGAATTGGTTTCAGGCCATGGAAAAGTTTTAAAAGGATTTTGAATTTGAAGTAAGAGAGGTA
The DNA here is from genome assembly GCF_048593235.1 of Sminthopsis crassicaudata. Lineage (NCBI taxonomy): Eukaryota > Metazoa > Chordata > Mammalia > Dasyuromorphia > Dasyuridae > Sminthopsis > Sminthopsis crassicaudata. The sequence goes on from NC_133619.1 coordinate 451,709,463, forward strand.
GAGGGGTAAATGGGAAGAGAAATAAGAGTAATGCAAAAGGAAGTACAAAAAATTTTTAAAAAGGAGAAGAATGCCTTAAAAAGCAAGTTTGGGTAAATGGGAAAGAAAGTACAAAAGCTCATAAAGGAAAATAATGTTTTAAAAATTAGAATTGAACAAAAGAAAACTAATGACATTGTGAGAAATCTAGAAACAGTAAAACAAAACAAAATGAATAAAAATAGAAAAAATGTGAAATATTTCATTGGAAAAACAACTAACCTAAAAAAATAGTTCTAGAGAAATAATTTTAAAATATTAGAATACCTGAGAGTCAAAATAAAAAAAAAATTAAGAAATAATGAAAACTGTCCCAATTTTCTAGAACCAGAGGGAAAAATAGAAATTGAAAGAATCTACTACTCACTTTTTGAAAGAGATTCCAAGATGAAAACTGTCAAGAATATTATAGCCAAATTCTGAAACTCCCAGGTCCAAAGGAAAATATTGCAACCATCCAGAAAGAAAGAAAGTATAAATGGAGCCACAGTCAGCATAATACAAGATTTAGCAACTTGTACATTAAAGAACTGGAGGACCTGGAATCTGACATTCTGAAGGAATGGAAGGTTACAAACAAGAATCACAACCACAGCAAAACTATAATCTGTCTGGAGAAAAGTTTGGATATTCAATGAAATAGAAGAATTTCAAGCATCCTTGATGAAAAATACAGAACTGAATAGAAAATTTGACTTTAAGGTTTTTATAATATTTATTTAAAAACAGAATAAGAAAAAAAGAAAAATAGAAAAAGAAGAAAAAAAAAAACCAGAAGAAAACAAAAGAGAACATTGTGCTCAGCAGAAAATCAGGAAGAATTCAAAATATATTACAATGAATTACCAGTTCAAGAAAGTATATGTGAGTTTGTATATGTGTGTGTGTGTGTATGTGTACATGTGTACGTGTTGAAAAAAATTATACTCATGATTTCCGGCCAACATGGTAGAGAGGATACATGCCTCAATCTAAGCTCTTTCTTGCCCCCAGAATACCTTTTTTCATGATATGTCCTCGGAATTAGTGCCCAACCGAAAAATACCCATGAATACAATACCAACAGAAGATATCCTCAAAATCCAGAAAAGATCTGTTTTTGCTCACAGGCTGGGGTGGTTAGACCAGACGCAGACTGCAGGCAAGCAGCGAGAGCACAGAAGGCAGCTCACACAGTGCAGACTAGAGTGGGGCAGGGTGTAGTCGCAGCTGTCAGCAAATTTGCGGGGACAACTTTAACCAGTGTGGTCTTCTTTGCTCTGGCAGCAAGCCAGTAGATCAGCAAAGAAGCTATAAATACAGGCAGTAAAGACTTCAACCACTAAACACTGGGGTCTCTCAGGACCTGATCACACCCAACCAACACCCAGAGTGACTCAGCACGCTCTCAGAGTCTTAGAGAGTGGATGCTGTACAGCAGCACAGCCACTGCTGTTCCATTGTTGCTTCAATGCTATCTCTTGTAGTCTGTAGAGGAAGGATGGTAATACCATATTATCTGCCCAAAAAGTAGACCACATTTGCTTTTTTATTTGTTTGTTTGTTTTCTTTGATTCTTTTTTGTCAAAATGAGCAAAAAATTAAAGCATGTTCTAACTATTGAAAGCTTCTACATGGATAGAGAGCAGACTTCAAACCTTAGAGACTAAAAAGAGATTGTCTTCAGATGAATCCTTAAAGGGGGATATGACCTGATCCCAACCACACAAGACTCTCATATAAGAAATTTAAAAGGTTTTTAAAAGAGAGCTAGAAGAAAAATTGGGAAAAGGAAGCTTGACACGAGGGTCTAGATAAGTCATCCCACTCATTAAAAGACAGAGTGGATAAAGAAATCAACTACTTGAAAAATAGAATTACTGAATCAGAAAAGGTAAAAAATAAATAAATAAAAAACAAATAAACAAACAAACAAAAAACAAGAAAAACAGAATTAGTGAATTGGAAAAAGAAAATAGCTCTCTAAAAAAAATTGGAAAAATGGAAAAAAATTTCTGTAGAACACAACAACTCATTTAAAAACTCAATTGAAAGATTACAAAAAGAATTTTTTAAAAAGTAAATTAAGAAAATAATTCATTAAAAATCAGAACTGAACAAATGGAAATGAATGACTCGAGTAGACACCAAGAATCAGTCAAACAAAACCAAAAAAATGAAATAATGGAAAAAATGTTAAATATGTATTTGGTAAAACAACAGACCTGGAAAATAGATCTAGAGAGATAATGTGAGAATTATTGTACTTCCTGAAAATTATGATAAAAAATAGCCTAAACACTATTTTTCAGGAAATGATCAAAAAGAATTGCCCAGATGTTATAGAAACAAAGGGTAAAATAGACATTGGAACAATCCAACAATCACCTACTGAAAAACATCCCAGAATCAAAACAACAAGAAATATTGTGACTAAATTCCACAACTATCAGACCAAAGAAAAAATACTTACAAGCAATTAGAAAAAAACAAAAACAAAAAACAATTTAAATATAGAGAAGCCAATCAGGATTACTCAGAATTTAGCAGCATCCACATTAAAGGATCAAAAGGCCTGGAGTCTGATGTTACAAAAGGCTAAGGAATTTGGTGTGCAGCCAAGAATAACTTCCCCAGCCAAAATGAGCATTTTTTTTCCAGAGAAGAAGAAGATGGACATTCAATGAAATAAGTGAATTTCATCTATTTCTGATGAAAAAAAAAACCAAAACAGAAATAAACACGAAGTTTGATCTCTAAATACAGGACACAAGAGAAACATTAAAAGGTAAAAAGAAATCTTGGGAACTATATTTCTGTTATAAAGATATATAAAGTACACATGCATGATTTGGTTTTACAATTATAATATAAAAAGGAAACTAGAGGTGGAAAGGAAATTGTACCAGAAAAAGTGTAAAGTGGGGGTACTACATCTCATGAAAAGACAAAGGAAAACTATTATATCTGAGGGAAAGAAAGGAGGGGGGGTGAACATAGTATGTATCATAGTCTCATCAGAATTGGCTTAAAGAGAAAAATATTAGACATATTTGATTTAGAGAGAAACTTCTCCCACCTCACTGAAAAATGGGAGGGGAAAATTGAAAAGGGAAGGTATAAGCTAAGCAGAAGGGAATACAGAAAATGTAAGGAAAAAGTTTAAGAAAAGGGGAGGAACTCTAAGATGGGGGGAGGCTTCCTAAAAAGAGAGGGCTGTGAGAGGCGAGTGGTGCTCACAAGTTTAATACTGGGGAGGGGAGTAAGGAGAAGGAAAAGAGAAAAGCATAAGCAGGGGTTAACAAGATGGCAAGAAATATAATTGTTTAAACAATCCCATTTTAGAAAAAGAAATAGAACAAGCTATTAATCAATTCCCTAAAAAAAAAATAAAATTCCCAAGATCAGATGGATTTACATGTGTATTCGACCAAACATTTAAAGAACAATTAACTCCAATGCTATATAACCTTTTTGAAAAAATTGGGGTTGAAGGAATCCCACCAAATTCCTTTTATGACACAGACATGGTACTGGTACCTAAACCACAAAGGTTGAAAACAGAGAAAGAAATTATAGACCAATCTCTCTGATGAATATAAAATCTTAGAAAAGAAATACAAAAAATCATTTCCATGATAGTACACCATGACCAAGTAGGATTTATATCAGTAATGCAGGGCTGGTTCAATATTAGCAAAACTATCGGCATAATTAAATATAACAATAACCAAATTAACAAAACCATATGATCATCTCAATAGATGCAAAAAAAGCATTCCTAATAAAAACACTTGAGAATATAGGAATAATTGGACTTTTCCTTAAATCTATTTCAAACTGTCTGTAACCATCATATGTAATGAGAATAAACTGGAATAATTCCCAGTAAGATCAGGAGTGAAACAAGGTTGCCCACTATTACCATTACTATTCAATATTGTATTAGAAATTCTATCTTTGGCAATAAGAGTTGAGAAAGAGATTAAAGGAATTAGAGTAGCTAATGAGAAAACCAAATTATAACTCTTTGTGGATGATATGCTGGTATACTTAGAGAACCCCAGATATTCTACAGAAAAGCTATTAGAAATAATCCACAACTTTAGCAAAGTTGCAGACTATAAAATAAATCCACATAAATCCTCAGCATTTTTATACATTACCAACACAATCCAACAGCCAGAGATACAAAGAGAAATTCCATTCAAAATAACGGTCGATAGTATAAAATATTTGGGAATATATCTACCAAAGGAGAGTCAGGAATTATATGAGCAAAATTACAAAACACTTGCCACAAAAATAAAGTCAGATTTAAATAATTGGAAAGACATTCAGTGCTCTTGGATAGGCTGAGCAAATATTATAAAGATGACAATACTACCTAGACTACTCTATTTATTTAGTGCTATACCAATCAGACTCCAAGAACCTATTTTAATGGCCTAGAAAAACTAACAACAAAATTCATATGGGAGAACAAAAGGTCAAAAATTTCAAGGGAACTAATGAAAAAAACAAAACAAAACAAAACAAAACAAACAAACAAACAAACAAACAAACAAAAACAAATGGACTTCCAGCCAAGATGGCAGAGAGGAGGCACACAGCTGTTGGGAGCTCCATGTTTTCTCTCAGAATCTACTTCATGACAAGGCTCGGAATTAATGCTTGACTGGAAAAGAAACCCACAAATAATCACCAACAGAACACATCCTTGAAATTGGCCAGAAAAGATCTGTGTTTGTTCAGGGAAGGGGAGGAACAGACCAGGTGCAGGCTGAGGACAGGAGAGAAAGCAAGGCAGGCAGCTTACACTGCTCAGACCAAAGGGGGGAGGGGTGCAATCTCTTCCATTTCTGCAAAAAAACTTTTACCCAAGTGTGGATGTTCCATCTTGACAGAAAGCCAGTAGCAGCGGAGAGGTTGTAAACACCAGAGGTGAAGAATACAACCCCGGAAAGTTAGTGTCTCTTAGTGACTTAGGGTGTTCTTAGATCCTCAGAGAACAGACAAAGGCAGCCATCTCTATCCTGATAGTGCCTTGCTGCTGGCTCCCACAGTCTGTAGAGGAAGCTTGGTAACACCACTCAGCCCCATCCCCCCAGACACAGACCAATTGTTTCTCTTGTCAATTTGTTTTCTTCAATTCCCACTCTGATAAAATAAACAAAAAATTTAAAAGGACTCTAACCATTGACAGCTTCTGTATGGAGGGAGAGCAGACTTCAAACCCTGAGGAGACTAAAAGCAGATTGTCTCCAGAGGAATCCCCTTAGGGGGATGTGATCTGCTCCTCAATATATAAGATTCTCATGGAGGAAATCAAAAAGGCTCTCACAAGAGAGCTAGAAGAGAAGTGGGAAAAGGAAAAGGAAGCTTGGTAAGAGCCAACTGGAACCTTTCTCAGTAAGATCAAGAGTGAAACAAGGTTGCCCACTATCACCATTACTATTCAACATTGTACTAGAAAAGCTAGCTTCAGCAATAAGAGCCGAGAAAGAGATTCAAAGAATTAGAGTAGGTAATGAGGAAATCAAACTATCACTCTTTGCAGATGACATGATAGTATATTTAGAAAACCTCAAAGACGCTGCTAAAAAGCTAGTAGAAATAATTCAGAACTTTAGCAAAGTTGCAGGATACAAAATAAATCCACATAAATCCCCAGCATTTTTATACATTATCAACAGAATCCACTAGCAAGAGATACAAAGGGAAATTCCATTCAAAATAATAGTTGATAGTATAAAATATTTGGGAATATATCTACCAAAGGAAAGTCAGGAATTATATGAGCAAAATTACAAAACACTTGCCACAAAAATAAAGTCAGATTTAAATAATTGGAAAAATAATGAGTGCTCTTGGATAGGCCGAGTGAATATAATTAAGATGACAACACTCCCTACACTAATCTCTTTATTTAGTGCTATACCAATCAGACTCCCAAGAAAATATTTTAATGACCTAGAAAAAATAACAACAGAATTCATATGGAACAACAAAAGGTCGAGAATTTCAAGGGAAGTAATGAAAAAAAAAAATCAAATGAAGGTGGTCTAGCTGTACCTGATCTAGAACTATAATATAAAGCAGCAGTCACCAAAGCCATGTGGTATTGGCTAAGAAATAGACTTGATCAGTGTAATAGGTTAGGTTCACAGGACAAGATAGTGAATACAAATAAAAAAAAAAAAAAAAAAAAAAAAGCAATCTAGTGTTTGACAAAACCAAAGATCCCAACTTCTGGTATAAGAATTCATTATTTGACAAAAACTGCTGGGAAAATTGGAAATTAGTATGGCAAAAACTAGGCAATGACCCACACTTAACACCATACACCAAGATTAATGGGTTCATAATTTAGGCATAAAGAATGAGATTATAAATAAATAGAGGAACATAGGATAGTTTATTTCTCTGTCTTGTGGAGGAGTAAGGAATTTGTGACCAAAGAACTAGAGACCATTATTGATCATAAAATAGAAATTTTTAATTATATCCAATTAAAAAGCTTTTGTACAAACAAAACTAATGCAAACAAGATTAGAAGGGAACCAATAAACTGGAAAAACATTTTTACAGTTAAAGATTCTGATAATGGCCTCATTTCCAAAATATGTAGAAATCACTTTAATTTATAAGAAATCAAGCCATTCTCCAATTGATAAATGCTCAAAAGATATGAACAATTTTCAGATCATGAAATTTATACTATTTCTACTCATATAAAAAGGTGTTCCAAATCACTATTAATCAAAGAAAAAATTAAATTAAGACAATTCTGTGGTACCACTACACACCTGTCATATTGGCTATGATGACAGGAAAAGATAATTATGAATGCGGAAAAACTGGGACACTGATGCATTGTTGGTGGAGTTGTGAATGAGTCCAGCCATTCTGGAGAGCAATTTGGAATGATCAAAAAGTTATCAAACTGTGCATACCCTTTGTTCCAGCAGTGTTACTACTGAGCTTATATCCCAAAGAGATATTAAAGAAGACAAAAAGACCTGTTTGTGCAAAAAATGTTTGTGGCAGCTCTCTTTTTAGTGGCTGGAAACTGGAAATTTAATACATGCCTATTAATTGGAGAGTGGTTAAATACATTGTGGTATATGAATGTTATGGAATATTATTGTTCTCAATGATGGACAGAATCAGCTATACCCAGAGAAGGCACACTGGGAAATGAGTTTAAACTGTTAGCATTTTTTTTTGTTTTTCTCCCCAGGTTATTTTTACCTTCTGAATCCCATTCTTCCTTTGCAACAACAACAACAACAACAAAATTCGGTTCTGCACATATATATTGTACCTAGGATATACTATAACATATTTAATATTTTTGGGAATGCCTGCCATCTAGGGGAGGGGGTGGAGGGAAGAAGGGGAAAAGTTCGGAACAGAAGGGAGTACAAGGGATAATGTTCTAAGAAATGACCAGTATGATGAATACAGAGAGGCATGGAGAGACTTACATGAACTGCTGCTAAGTGAAATGAGCAGAACCAGGATATCATTCTACATTTCAACAACAATAATGTATGAAGATGTATTCCGATAGAAGTGGATATCTTCAACAAAGAGAAGATCCAATTCAGTTCCTGTAATGTTCTTCTCTAAAATGTAATGTTCCCTCGGAGCAGGTTTCTTGGGGGCTTCTGGGAGCAGCCTTCTTTTTAATTCAGAGTAATAATCACCCTGAATGCAGCCAGCTGTTAATGTTCAAATCCTTTATTGTCTTCTTCAAAATCTTATCTACTTCACTTAGTGCTTGGCTACTTTTCTGGAGGCCTTCTGAATCTTGCCACTAGTCCTTTTCCTCTGCCAGCTTCTGTCTCTAGCTCCCTCCAGATGTCTCCAAATCCAAAGGTTTGTACTTCAGCCTTCAGCCAGCATGAGGGTGGAAAATGGAATGAATCTGTCTCCTCTTCTGAGAGCTTCTAATGGACTTCTTCCTGGTCCTGAGACTTCCTCCTTATATACCCCACACACCAATCATTATATCACTAGAAAACCAGTATTTGTTGTAGGATTAAATTACTGTCTCCTCAATTCCACTTAGTACGTTGTTTCAAGTTCTGGCCCATAACATCTCCTTGTAGGATCAGATTAAGCATACTGAACCATGCTAAATTAGAAATTATTGTCTCTATCAATTCCACTGTCTTGTAAGAATCCTAATAAGTTCCAATTGATCAATGATGTAGAGAATCAGCTACACCCAAGAAGGAACACTGGGAAATGAATTTGTACTACATGCATTTTTGGTTTTCTTCCCAGGTTATTTTTACTTTCTGAATCCATTTTTTCTTGTGCAGCAAGAGACCTGTATGGATCTGCCCACATACATTGTATCTAAGATATACTTTAACATATTTAACATGTATGAGACTGCATGCTATCTAGGCAAAGGGGTGGAGGGAGGGAAGGGAAATGTTGAAACAAAAGTGAATGCAAGAGACAATGTTGTAATAATTGCTGATACATATGTTCTAGCAATAACAAGCTATAATTTAAAAAAAGAAAAAATTATACTAATAAGTTCCCATCTTTACAACAAAAAATCCATCTATGGATCCCTCTTTTTTCTTCTTTCCCCATCCTTTACTTCCCCTTCTGCCCATCCTTCCCCCCTCATTTCTTCACAAATTTTTGAGGGTGCTATATCCTTCATGTTACATATGTGCTGTTGCCAATTTAACCCATTCCCAATGTAATTTGTTTTCAGAACTACAAGCCCTCCTTTCCCCTATAATACCTCTGTATCTATTTTTCCTCTGTTCCTCATTAGTATAATTACTACTTTTACTTTAACTCTGCCCCAATCATTGTTTGATTTCTCTGATTTCCTGATTTCTCTCAGAATAACAATAAACCAAGCTTCTTAATGGATTTTGGAGTGACAGAACCCACAAATCTTTTGAGTGTAACAAATTTCCTGCAGAAGATATTTTGAAAGGTCTGTCTAAATCAGGCTGGAGAGGAAGCTGCTCAGCACAGGCACAGCACAGAAATCCAAGATGGAGAGGCCTCAGCATTTTGGGGGAATCTACTGGGAGGCTGTTAGCCAAAATATAACAATGTTGACCATCCTGTCTTGGTTCAGAAGCCAGTGGATCAGCACACTAGCTGTGAGACTTCCAAAGCAAGTACAGAAGGCAAATGGTAAGTGTCTGAACACCAGAATAATAAAGAACTTGACCACACTCACCTGGCACAGGATGGAATTCTGCAGCACCAGAGCCAGGGCAGCATAAAACTGCTGTTGCCAGTAGAGAAAGCCTTTGCCCTAACAGCAGACGTCAATCTTTAAAAATCAGCAAAAAGAAAAAAAGAGCTCTGACAATAGCTATTATGAAGACAGGGAAGAATAGATCTCAAACCCTGAGAACACTAAAAGAAAGACATCTCCTAATGAAGCCTCAAAGGGTGATATGAGTTGGTGTCCAACTCAAAAGGCTCTCTAGAAAGAATTCAAAAAGGGAAATGGGGAAAGAAAATGTGAGCTTTGCAAGAGAATTTGGAAAAGGAAACAAATTATCTGAAGAAAACTCCTTTAAAATAAATTTCATTAAATGGGAAAATAATAAAAAGCCTTAAAAACAGATTTGGTGAAGCTGATTAACAAAACAACTCCTTGGAAAACAGAATTGGTGAAATGGAAAAAAAGAACAACTTCCTAAAAAATGGAATAGGTGAAATGGGGGGGGGGGGAATCCATTGAACACACCAACTCATTTAAAAGGTCAGTTGGCCAAATGTAAAGAGAGGTTTTAAAAAAAAGGTAACTGAAGAAAATAATTCACTAAAACTTTGAATTGAACAAATGTGGTAAATTACATCACATGAAGAAGCAAAAAAGGCCTCTTATAATAGAGGGAAAGAAGGAAGAGAGGTGAGCATTGTGTGAACAAAATCTCATCAAAGTTGGCTCAAAGAGAGAATATCAGACAAATTTATTTTGGATGAGAAACTTGTGTCATCCTGTAGAGAAGTAGTATGAGACAAGTTTCTCTATCAAAATAATTTTTTTTTTCCTGTAGAGAAGTAGGAGGGGAAAGGGGAAAGGAAGGTAAGAGGCTAATAGAAAAGAGAACAGAAGTAGAAGTGGAAAGAAATAAAAAATGGGGACTATAAAAGGGGAAGATAGATTGAGGGGAGTGGTGGTCAAAATCAAAACACTGGTGAGGAGGGAAATGAGGAAAAAAAAGAGAAAAGTATAGCTTGAGGAAAATAAGATGGCGGGAAATATAGAGTTAGTAATTTTAACTATATATGTAAATAGGATGAACTTTCTTATAAAACTTTAGCAGATTGGACTAGATTAAAAGCCAGAATGCTACAATATATTATTTATAAGAAACATTTAAAGTAGAGTGATACATACAGAGTAAAGGTAAAAATCTCAACAGCATATATTGTGCTTCTACTGAAATTAAAAAAAAAAAAAAGCAGGGGTAGTGATTCAGTTCAAGCAAAAGCAAAAATAGAAGGGGCAGCTAGTTGGTGTAGTGGATACAGCACTAGCCCTAGTCAGGCAGACCTGAGTTCAAATGTGGCTCAGACACTTAACACTTCCTGGCTGTCTGACCCTAGGCAAAATCACTTAACCCCAATTGCCTCAGGAAAAAAGCAAAAAAAATCTATTTAAAAAAGATAAGAGAGTAAATTATATTTTGGTAAAAGGTATCATAGATAATGAAGGAATATCAATACTAAACATACATGCACCAAGTAGTATAGCATCAAAATTCCTAAAAAAGAAGTTGAGAGCAGCAAGAGGAATAAGACAAAAAAAAAAAAAAAAAAAAAAAAAAAAACTATGCTAATGGAGATCTCAAACTTTCTTTTTCAGAACTAGGTAAATTGGTAATAGGTAATAGGTAACAGGTAAAATAAATAAGAAAGAGGTTAAGGAGGTAATTAGAATTTTAGAAAAGTTATTAAACATAATACACCTTTGGAAAAAATTGAATGGGGACAGAAAGGAATATTTTTTTCTGCAGTGGTACTTGGAACTACACAAAAATTGATGTGTATGAGGGTATAGCAACCCCAAAATTAAATGCAGAAAACAATACATAGTAAATGTATCTTTTTCAGATAATGATGTAGTAAAAATTACATGAAACAAAGGATCAGAGAAAAATAGACCAAAATTAATTGGAAACTAAATAATTTGTAGAGGATGGAACTTTGGAGAAGTATACTTGAAAGAAATATATTTGAATCAAATTGTTAACCCAGGGGAATTGATGAGATATTGGTTCTCTAATTTATATATATACTTAGTACTTAATAGTTCTACAATTGATGTAATTGTAACAAGGTATTTAAACTGGGGACAAAGTCAGACTCAGAAGGGGAGACTGGCAGACAGACAGACTGGCAGAGGGAACTGGGTCAGATTCTGATAGACACAGACTGTAAAGGGGACAATAAAGACTTTGGACCCTGATTATTCTCATGGTGATTATTCTGCTGAGAATCTAGTCCCAAGTCTGGTCCCAAGGCCTTCCAGAAAGCTAGTCCAAACATTACAATAATTCATTTCTAAAGAGTGAGTTGGTGAAACAACAAATCATAAAGACAATTGATAATTTTATCCAAAATGTCAATTTGAATGTCAATAATGAGACAACATACCAGAATTTATGGGATGCAACTTTATATCTTAGGAAACTTAATATCCCTAGACTCTTACTTTCATAAAATTAAGAGAAGATCAATGAATTGGACATACAACTAAAAAAGCTTGACAAAGAACAAATTAAAAACCATTCTAAAAATATACTAAAATTCTAAAAAAATAAAGAGATTAATAAAATTGAAAGTAAGAAAACTTTTGAATTAATAAGCAAAGCTAAAAATTGGGTTTATGGAAATACCAACAAAATAAATTTAGTTAATTTATTAGAAAAAGAAAAGTAGAAAATCAAATTGCTATCAAAAATGAAAAAGGTGAACTTTCCATGAATGAAGAACAAATTTGATCAAAAATTATTAGCTATTTTGCCCAGCTTCGTGCCAAAAAAAGTGACAATCTAAGAGAAATAGATGAATACTTACAAAAATATAAATTACCCAGATTAACAAAGGAGGAAATTAATTAATTGAATAGTCTCATTTTAGAAAAAGAAATTGAATAGCCTATTAATCAACTCCCTAAGAAAATCTCTAAGGCAAGATGGATTTATGACTGAATTCTACCAAATATTTAAAGAACTATTAATTCTAATACTACACAAACTCTTTGGGAAAATATGGAAAGAACTCATTCTACCAAATTCCTTTTATGTCACAGATATGGTGATGAGATCTAAACTAGGTAGGATTAAAACAAAGAAAGAAATTATAGACCAATTTCTCTAATGAATATTGACACAAAAATGTTAAATAAAATATTAGCAAACAGATTCTGTTAAGCGATCACTAGGATAATACACCATGACCAAGTAAGATTTATATCAAGAATACAGGTCTAGTTCAATATCAGGAAAACTATTAGCAGAATTGAGTATATCAATAACCAAACTAAAAGAAATCATATGATTATTTCAATAGAGAAAAAAACATTTCACAAAATCCAAAACCCATTCCTTTAAATAAAAATACTAGACAATATAGGAACAAATGATCAATTAGCATCTATTTAAAACTATCAACACTATATATAATGAGGATAAACCAGGACTATTCCCAATAAGATCAGGGGTGAAACAAGCTTGCCTACTATCACCTATATTCAATATTGTATTAGAAATGTTAGCTTTATCAAGAAGAAAAGAAAAAAATAAAATTAAAGAAATTAGGGTAGGTAATGAGGAAAACAAATTTCCACAGGTGATATTATGGTATACTTAGACAATCCTAGAGAATCAACTAAAAAAACTACTAGAAACAATTAACAACTTTAGCAAAGTTGCAGTATACAAAATAAATCCAAATACATCATCAGGATTTATGTGCAAAGTCCAACAGCCGAGATACAAAGAAAAATTTCATTTAAAATACCTATAGATATAAAATATTTTGGAGTCTACCTGGCAAGACAAAGTCAGAAACTATAGGAACACAATTACAAAACAACAATACAAATAAAGACTGATCAAAACAATTAGGAGAATATCAAGTGTTCATGAGTAGGCCAAGCTACTATAATAACAATGATAATTCTACCTAAATTGATCTATTTATTCAGTGCTGTAACACTCAAACTGCCAAAAAATTACTTTACAAAGCTAGAAAAAATAATAACAAAATTTGTCTGGATCAACAAAAGGTCAAGAATTTCAACGGAAATAGTCTAGCTGTACCAGACCTAAAACTTTATTATAAATCAGGGGTACTGCTTTATAAACCATTTGGTACTGGCTAAGAAATAGAGTAGCATCAGAAAACATCAATGAAAACTTCATGCTAAAAGAAAAAGGTGCAAGCACAAGACCCTTCTTTATTCCACTGATGACAGGGAAAGTGTGAAAACAATGTCCCTTATCCAGAACTCACCCAAATATGCCATCATGTAATTTGGTTACAATAATGACAGGGCAACCAAATTTGGATAGGATCTTCCACAAGTCATAGATATTTGCAAAAGAAAGCTGAAGTGCTAAAGTTTTTTGTTTGTTTGTTTGTTTTTTGTTTTTTGTCAGAGACATTGCTCTTATTGAACTTGAACAACAAAGTCATTGCTGCCCAGATCTCCAACTAAGAGATGCCTAAACCTTCAGTTATTTTTCAGTTTAATTTGTTCAGAATTTTCCTAGATGAACACAATACACAAAGTAATATAATAACCACCTAATCTACTCTATTCTATTAAGATCTCTGGTTTTTGGATTTCCCTTCTTTTTCACCCATCTGACTTCTCTCCCACAAATAGTTTTGCCACTGGAATGGATCAGCCTATAAACCCTCTGGTTCTTCTTGCTTTTTATATGATGCTATATAAAGTTTCTTAATGTGAAAGAAGCTAGTGACCTCATTAAAGCAATTAGTAATAGCTTCCATCTTCCTATTCCATAGACAAACTTTCCTGCTTCCATGAATATACTGAGAATTTTACTAATTTATAAAGAAAGTAGAAAGGGGTAGGACATCCCATTAAAAATTTATCTGTTGTTTATATGAGTCAAGGGATTGTGTATTCTTCCTATCATAATTAGATGATACTACTGGCCTACTATGAATTTGATGTGAATTTTGAGTCGTTTTTCCCAATGGTGTTAAAAGGTTTTACTGAATCATCTATACTCTCTTATCTAGTATTCCTTGTTACAAATAGCATATGATATAAAGACCTTTTGGAATTATAAGACTTACATTAGAACCACGACACAAGAGTTATTTTACCTTGACTAAGTTACAAAATTTCTGAATCTCAGTTTCCTCATCTGCAAAATGGAAAGACATGAAACTTTTCTTTGGAAATTATGAGAAAAGCATTTTGAACACCGTAAAGTATTTTATAAATATTATCTTTTGTTGCAAGCCCCACAGGGAGTTAACCAATGGTACAAATAGGGATTAGGAAAGGTTTCTTAAAAAACATGGGGTTTTCATTGGGACTTAACAAAAATATTAGGGAGGACAATTGCTGGAGAAGAAGAGGGAAAAGTTTCTAGTTATGGAGGATAGCCAGCAAAAATTCTTGGAACTGAGAGATGATAATATCCATGTGCATGGAACAGCCAGGAAGCCAGTGTCATTGGACTGAAGAATACATATTGGGGAACAAAGTGTAAAAAGACAAGAAGTGTATGAAAGGGCTAGATTATGAAATTTTGTATTTTACTCAAGTGGCAATAAGGAGTCACCTGTGGTTTAGGAAAACCACTGTAGTCACTTAATTGAGGATGGATTATAGGGAAAGAGTTGAGACAGTAGATACACCAACAAACTATTGCATTACTCCTGATGTGAGGTGATAGGGGATTGTAATTGAGTGGTAGTAAAGTCAGGGGAAAAGGGGGTTTATTTGAGAAATGTTGCTAAAGTGAGATCATCACATCTTGACAACAACTTGGATATGAGAGGTGAGAGAGAGTGAAGAGTCTAAAATGACTTCAAGTTTCAATTTTGATAAGGACTTGAGGATAGTGTTTCCCTTTTCAGTGTAATAAGGAAAGTAGGAGAGAGAAAAGGATTTAGGGAGAAACATAATAAGTTCAGTTTGGAGTACATTGAATTTAGGATAACTCCTGGATATCCAACTCAAAATGCCTAAAAGGCAGTTGGAGATGCAAGATTAGAAATCATCACTGAGTTTGGTCAGGATAGATAGAGATGGTAATTAAATACATAGGAACTGTGAGATTATACAGTGGAGTTGCATGGTGGAAGAAGAGAAGAGGCCCCAGAAAAAAAAAAAAAACTTTCAGGGACACCTAAATTACAAAACACAATTCGGAAAAGCAGACAGAGAAGGAGAGATCAGGTGAGAAGGGAGAGAAAAGAGCAGAGTCTTAAAAACCTAGAGAGAAGAGATTATCAAAGACAAGAGAATCACTAGAATTGATATTAATTTCTTTTTTCCCTAAAAAGTACTCTCTTCTTCATATAAGATGCAATTAAAGCAACATCTTCTGCATAAATTATTTTCTTTTGTTACTTACTGTTATTATCCAAACTCTAAAATTGTCTCATATTTGACTGCTTTGTATTTATCCACTTTATAATTAATGTTTTATAAACTTATATAAGTACTTCCTCTTTTCTACATAGGAACATAAATTGTTTGTGAATAGGGATTTTTGTTCTTTGTACTTTTACTCTTGGCACTAACTAAATGCTTATCAATTGAATGATTTATTGATTGAGTAGGAAGATAAAATTATATGATCTGCACTTAAGAAAAATCACTTTGGAGTACTGTAGATGATAGATTGCAAATGTAAGAAAGGAAGCAAGAGAGGCAAATTAAGAGAGTATTACACAGTAATCAGGGAAAAGTTAAGGTAATAGCTGTGAAAGAGTCAATTATGAGATATTTTGTGGGAAAAGAATTGGCACTAGTGGGTCTGTATTCCAAGGAAATCACAAAGGAGGGTAAAAGACATATGCAAAACTGTAGCAGCTCCTTTTTTTGTAGTGTCAAGGAATTGGAAAATGAGTAGATGCCCATCATTTGGGAATTGGCTAAGTGATGGCACACAAAATTAATGGAATACTATTATTCAAAACTGATGAACAGGCTGATTTGAGAAAAAAATGGAAAGATTTGCATGAATTGTTGCTATGTGAAGCAATCAAAACCATGAAAATATTGTACACAGCAACAGCAGGATTGTGTGATGATCAACAATGATAGACTCAGCAGTTCAGTGATACAAATAAACTTTGGATGGAAAAATGCCATCTACAACCAGAGAAAGAAATATGGAGACTGAATGTAGATCAACACATACTGCTTCTACCTTTTCTTTTTCTTGTTTTTTTTTCCTTTCTTGTGGTTTTTCCTTTTTGTTCTGATTTTTCTCTCCCAATATGATTCATATGGACATATATAAAAAATAAACATTCATGTCAAACTAAAAAACTAAAAAAGTTTAAACTTACTAAAACTAAAAACTAAACTAAACTAAACTAAAAAAAATTACATGGGAAAATAAAACTAATAATAAAAAAAAACTGGTGATATTTGACAATTGAATTATTTAGGGTAGGAGAAAGGCATTCAATAAGCTAGTCAGTCAACAAGTATGTGCCACATACTATGCTAAGTGATACATAATTATATAAAAGAGAAAAAAAAAACAGTCCCTCCTCTCAAAAGGTCCACTTTTAATAAATCAACATGCAAACAAATATCTACACATAAGATAAATGACAGACTAAATTAAAAATTATCCTAGAGGGATTAGAAAAAAGCTTCTTGTTAAAGGTGAAACATTAGCTGAGATTTGAAAAAGTGAGGAAATCTAAGTAGTAGAGATGAGGAAGAGTATCAGGAATGAAGAGTAGCCAATTAAAATGTCCAGAGTCAAACATAAAGTTTTCTGTGGGAGGAAAAAAAAAGGAGGCTAGTGTCAATGTATTACAGATTATATATAAAACAATAATATATAAGAAAACAGGAAAAGGAGAGAAGGCCAGATTATGAAGTGCTTTAGAAGTCCAAAAGAGGATTTACTATTTGATTCTAGAGGCATTAGAGAGCCATTTAAGTTGACCAAAAAAGATATGACATGGTTAGATTTACAATTATCTAGGAAGATCAATTTGACAGCTGAATAGAGGACAAAGCAGAATTGGAAGAGACTTTAGGCAGAGAGACCACTAGTAAGGTACTGCAGTAATCCAGGTATGATAATGATTTGCACCAGGATGAAGGCAGTTTCAAGGGAGAAAAGGGAGCATTCACAAGAGGAGTTATAGAGGTAGAAATAATTGATAACTGATTGGATATGAAGTGTGTGACAGAGGATGATATCAAGATGGTGAGTCTATGTGACTAAGAGGTTTGACATGAAGAAAGAAGTTAAGAAGAGGGGAGACTTTGGGAAATATAAGTGAGCTCAATTTTGGACATTGTGTTAAAGATGTTTACACAGAATCAATTTGAGATGTTCAATGGACATTTGGAGATACAAGACTAGAAGTGAGGAAAGATATTAAGAGTTGGACAAATAAAGTTAAGAATTGTCAGCACAGAAAATAAAATATTGTAGATTTGAATTGGTTTCCCAAGAAGTCAAGAAGTGGAAGGAAGGAGAACATGGCTAGTACATGGGTGATAGCATCAGAAAGAACTGAGATAGTGAAGCTAGAATGCTGGACTTGAAATCAGAAAGATCTGAATGTAAATCATATTTCTGACTCTAGCTATTAGATTCTAACAAGTCACTTCATCTCTATGAGACAATTTCCTCATCTGTAACATGAGATGGTTGAACATGATGACTTCTTAGCTTCATCTCAGGTTCAAATCTATTATCCTATGCTGCCTTGAATCCAAGAAAAGCCCAGATGACTAACCTGGGAGAAAGTAAGTATGATGGTCTTTTCTATTGAAAAAGTGAAATTATAAGAGAATTTTGGGTGAGGGGGACATCACGAGTTACATTTTTGGAATGTTGAGCTTGAAATGTCTCTAGGACATATAGTTGGGAATTTAAATAGAAAATTGTTAATATGGGGAATTCTGGGACTCTATATTCAGATCTGCAAACAGATAATAATAAAAACCTAAAATCTGATGATGCACCTAAAGGGAAGCAGAGAAAAGAGCTTTGGCAATGCCCATAATAGAGGGACATTACATGCCAACAAAGAAAAATGGAGAAGGAAACACAAAACAGGTCCAAAGAGAAGCAAAAGACACTTACTTCATGAAAACTGAAAGAGATGGAGGTAAGTACATGGTACAGTGAATAAAATACTGATTGTGGAGTCAGGAGGACTGGAGTTAAAATCCAGCTTCAGACACTTGACATGTACAAGCTGTTTGACCCTAAATAAGTCACTTAACCCTTTGAAGAATGGTCAGCTTATGATGGAGATGGAGTAGTTTTCCTAGCTCTTATTCCCTTATTCTTTCCATTATACTAAACTACTTGACTTGTTTTATTGACACAGTAATAACTGATCCAAGATGACAAGAGGGATCAGTAATTAAACCTAAATTATAACTAGAAATAGCTTCTACTTGTTCTATTCTTAAAAGGTGATTGTAGAATGAAAACATTTTAGGGATGATGACCTATCAATCCTGGGGATGGGAAAAGTTGCAACATGGATTAGAAAGAATAATACATTTAGTCTGATTACATCATAGAATACCAAAATAGAAGTAATATTTAAGGAGGTTTTGGTTTTTCAAAAAACTCTGAGAAAATGTAAAAGTCAAAAGAGGATTTTTTACCTTAAAAAAAATAGAAAACCACAGAGGAGAGCCTTAATTAAGATAGTGGCTAGTGAGAAAAGGACAAATTTCAAAAATATGGAAGTCAAAACAACATGATTTGTTGCATTATTAAACATGTGAAGTATTGATAATGGGGGGTTAAAGGAACATTGAAATTGGAAATCTGTAAGTCTACAAGAATATAGTTGCCCAATACAGAAAAGATGAGCTCAGAAGAGGGGTTGGGGTTTGAGGGGGAGAGGGAGGAGTACATGATAATGAACATGGACATTGGAAATGTCTTTAATATGCCTGTAGGATATATGACTAGCAATGTCCAACAGGCAGTTGGTGATTAAGTCTGATAGGATTAGGGTACATGTAGATCTAGGAATCATATGCATATAGATGATAATTTCTCATTGAACTTTAAAAAGAAAAACTGTAGGGAAAAAAGTAGAACAGAACAAATCAGAATAGTATCCAAGACAAAACCCTCGCATAGAGTACTAAGCAAAGAAACAAATCAAAATAAATTAGAAGTTATCATGATAGACAGAAATCAGAAAGTCCTGTATCTGATATACACATGTGTTGGAATACACAGGAGAGCTGCTGGAATACACGGAAGCCACCTGACAGTGGATGCTGAAGATCCAACCAGAATGGATCTCCTCTTCTGAGAGGATGATACAAGGAGAGTAAAAGGCAATTGCTGTTCGCTGACTTCTCTGATGGAGAGACCATTGCGTTATCTGACCTCTTTCCTCTTCCCTCTGCTTCCAATTTATCTCATTCCCAGTCCACAACACATGTCAGCAAAGGCTGCCTTGCAACTCCTTCAGATGTTTTGATCTACAGATGTGGAAGCTCTGGGGAATTGATCTATCCCTTAATACACACATATATGTGTATGTGTATATATATGTATATATATCAGCTATATAATTATATTCAAGTCACTTTACCTCTTAGTGTCCCCAAATAGCCAAAAAAGTATAAGTAACATAAAATTCCTGCTCTAGCTAGAAAAAAGTTTCTATATTTGGAGTTCCCTACACTGATGAAATTGCATGTCTCAAGCCCTCCTTTCACTCCTCTCACTCTTAAAACATACACACCCCTTTTGGCTAATTCTTCTGCTTGAGTTCACTTTTGCATGAGAAAATTTCTTTCTGAAATCTCCTCTATGCTTAGTTGTTATTGTGATTTCCTTCCATAAAAGGAGCCATGTCTCCAGTACTAGTCATTTGCCCATCAAAAGATTCTTGTTGACTGATACTTTTCTCCTTACTTAGTCCTGGGATTTAGTATGCTTCTAGTAACATTCCTGCCTTAATACACTTGGGAATTTTTTCTCTATTTCCATGACAGCTAGCACAAAACTAGGATTTGGGGAGTTGACAAGAAAGAAGCAAAAATCACCAGTTAAGATGAAACAACTGTGGGACATGTAAGCATCTTACTTTAAATTCAAACCCATGAAAGCTCCCATAAAATATTTATGCTTTAATGTCCCCAAAGTAGTTTAATGTGATCTGCAGAATCACTGCTACAGCAATATAATATGTCCCCCAGACAGACACTGTGCTGAAGTAAACAGTCAATGCCCAAATTCTGAGGCCAAGAAAATACTGACCTGCAAGCCACAGTACAAAGCATCTACCTTAATTGTTAGCTCTTTATTCCTTCCAGAAAAAAAAAAAAGCTAGGGCTTGTCTCTTTGGGATTGCTTGATTTGTTCATCCTTGAATGATATTACAAACAAAAGAAATAAGATTTACTTACTCTCATCAGAAGAGGCTCAAAGAGTAAATAATTAACATATTTGTTTTTCAGAGAATTTTCTCTCACCTCATTAAAAGGGGGGAGAGGAAAAGGGGAAAGGAAAAGGAGAATAAGTGAAGGGACTTGGAGGGAGGGGGGAGGGATCCTAAAAAAAAAAAAAAAAGAGGGAGGGTTGCGCGTCACAAGGGGGGTCTGTAAATTAAATATCGGGGAGGGGGATCAGGGGGGTCAAGGGAAAAAAGTATAATCTGGGGATAATACGATGGCAGGAAACACAGAATTAGTAATTTTAACTGTAAATGTAAATGGGATGAACGATCCCATCAAACGGAGACGGATAGCAGATTGGATCAAAAAGCAGAACCCTACAATATGTTGCCTACAGGAAACACACTTAAAGCAGGGAGATACATACAGAGTAAAGGTAAAAGGTTGGAACAGAGCCTATTATGCTTCAGGTAAAGCCAAAAAAGCAGGGGTAGCTATCCTTATCTCAGATCAAGCAAAAGCAGAAGTAGATCTCGTTAAAAAAGATAAGGAAGGAAACTATATCCTGCTGAAAGGTAGCATAAATAATGAAGCCATATCAATACTAAACATATATGCACCAAGTGGTATAGCATCTAACTTTCTAAAGGAAAAGTTAAGAGAACTGCAAGAAGAAATAGACAGTAAAACTATAATAGTGGGAGATCTCAACCTTGCACTCTCAGATTTAGACAAATCAAACCACAAAACAAACAAGAAAGAAATTAAAAAAGTAAATAGAACATTAGAAAAACTAGGTATGATAGACCTTTGGAGAAAACTGAATGGCAATAGGAAGGAATATACTTTCTTCTCAGCAGTTCATGGATCCTATACAAAAATTGACCATATATTAGGACATAAAGATCTCAAAATTAAATGTAGGAAGGCAGAAATAATAAATGCCTTCTCAGATCACAATGCAATAAAAGCTACATTCAGTAAAAAGTTAGGGGTAAATAGACCAAAAAGTAATTGGAAACTGAATAATCTCATCTTAAAGAATGACTGGGTGAAAGAGCAAATTATAGAAACAATTAACAATTTCACCCAAGATAATGATAATGATGAGACATCATATCAAAATCTTTGGGATGCAGCTAAAGCAGTAATAAGGGGAAATTTTATATCTTTAGAGGCTTATTTGAAGAAAATTGAGAAAGAGAAGATTAACGAATTGGGCTTACAACTTAAAAGGCTAGAAAAAGACCAATTTATAAACCCTCAACCAAAAATTAAACTCGAAATACAAAAATTAAAAGGAGAAATCAATAAAATTGAAAGTAAAAAAAAAAAAAAGAAATAAGATTTAGTAATTTTAGTTACCAAAATAGGATTCATTTGCCACTAATTGCAAGTAGCAAGGCATGAGGAAAAGAAGACTGGTTTTCAAAAGAAGGGACCTGGGTTTGGATAACAACTTGACCTTTGTAATATTAGAAAAAACTCTCACTTTCTGTATGCTTCAGGGTCATTGCCTATAAATCAATGGGATTAAATTAGACCTTGAAAGTCTCTTTCAGCATTATATTTATAAACCTATGGACTTTAAATCTATAATCCTGTGATCCAATTTTGAATACCTATTTAAAACAACAGCTTCAATATTTATCCTGTGTAGCAATGAGCAGCATCTCACATATAGAATGCATGCCAGCTTTTGATGGCAATGTCAGAGTCTGAACTAGGGGTTAATGTGAATCATCATAAAATGAATGGAATTAGCTAGCCTCAAAAGTCACATATTCTAAAAGGAAGATTGTAAATGTGTTATTGATGAGAACAATATTTCTTCTAAGTCTTTTCAAAGAGGTCAAAGTGCCACCAAAATCAAAGCAATATATTAAATTCTCTCCCAAATATCATCAAGGAAACTAAAACATAAGGAATATAAAAAGATGAGTTATCTAAATATTTTCAGTATGCCCAAAGTAATGTCAAAACAGAAGAATAAGTAACAGAGTATGGAATCTCAAAAAAGGAGGGCTGAAGAATAATCAATCAACTAACAAGTATTTGAGTGCCTATTCTGCAGGCATTGTATTATATTCTAAAGTCACAAAACAACAACAAAAGCAATGAATCAATTATGATTTTATAGCAGCATATATTTTAGAAGAGGAAACCACAGGAACTTATATAGAAATATGAAGAATAAATAAAAATAAAATAAAAACCAGTATGAAGAATAGAAATTACTACAATGTACTGTGAGAGAAGAGCATTGGGAGATCATGAAAGACCTATGTAGAAGGTAGAGCTTAAGATGCATCTTAAATAAGGGAGAAATTCCCTGGGATAGAAGTGAGGAGCACATTCCAGGAATGAGGGGAATATGGATGCAAAGGGATATGGAATATCATGGTAGAAAGACCAGAAAGAAGACTGTTTGGGGTGGACCATAGAATGTGGGAGGGGGACAAATGTCCAGTGAGGCTAGAAAGATTCACTGGGACAAAGTTATGAAAACTTTATAAGCTGAACAAGATTCTGTTTTCTAGTTGGTGAGAGAAATAAATTAAGAGGTACCTATGATAAAATTTTCTTCATTTCGAAAAGGACCAATGACACAGTGGATTGACATCTTGACTACTATATCTAAGTGAACAGATGTACAAAGTGATCATCCTCCTTCTCTCTTCCAGAATCATCAAAGTTTAGTGGCTAGATAAAATTCATATTGGCTGACAGAAGCCTGGGATGTAGTAAATGAACTTGTGGTCTTTGATATCTAACTAAACTCTAAATACACCATAATGCCTGCTCCTGCTGCCTTGATGGCTGTTGGGACAAATTGTTCTCATCTGCACATTCTGACAGGGGAAGTCTTCACATGCTTGAAGTAGGTTTTCACTTAACTCATCAAAGGGTTTAAAGTCTGTCTGTCATGCTCACCCTAGTTTAGCCCTTCTGCAAACATGATTTTACTGGGATGAGGCTGGAAAATTGGTTATCCTTTATCCTAGAAGAAGATCCAAAAGGACATCATTATATTAAATCAAATTACAATGTGCCCAACTATGGCTGATCAGACCAATAAGATCTTGGAATGTTCCGCTACATGTCAAACACAAATAGTCACTATAAACTAACTTTATACATCTTACATTTCTTCTGAGCAATCTCAATTCTGCTTTGCTCATGGAGTACAGCTCCTTCTCTGATAAAGTCATGCCATGATGGGCAGTCCTGTGCAAGTGTCTCCCATGTCACACAATCAATTCTAAAGTTCTTATGAGATATCTTGAGTGTTCTTATATCAATTTTCTGGCAACTTTGTGTGCACTTGTCCTTTGTGAGTTCTCCATAAAATAATCTTTTTGGCAATCATGCATTTGGCATCAAAACAATGTGGCTACCCTAGTGGAATTGTGGATGATTCTACTGAGCATTCTACAGCTTCTTGAACCATAGGTGAGAGTTGAGTAACAGGTGGACATCAAAGGTGGATGAGCAGGTCCGAAAAGGACTCTATAAGCCATCTCATTAAATGTGCTTAAATATATTTAAGATAAGTAAAGAGCAAATAGAATATAATCTTAGAGAAATTAGAATTTGTAAAGGTTCATCTGGCCTTTTCCAGAAGACCAGACTGCCTAACTAGTTGATCAACTAGTTCTACTTAGCAGGTATGATCCCCATAGAGCTAGAATTTATATCATATTTTAAAGTTTACAAGGTATTTTACACATGAAAGCTTATTTGATCCTCATAACACACCTGAAAGGTAGGTGCTATTATTATAATCTCAATTTTGAAGATTAGGAAATTAAAGCTACAAGTGTTCCAGTCAGGATTACAATTCTTCCTGACTTCAAAACCACTAAGCAACATAGCTACCTCAAAATCAGAACAAGCTAATTATGTCAATTCAATTCAATAAAAACTTATTAAACAACTGAGAGTAAAGCGTAGAGAATGGGTAGAGCTCTGGAGCTGAAATCAGATACATCCAAGTTTGAGTCATCCTTCTAACACTAGTTCTGTGACAATAGACAAGACACTTTACATTTCTCAGCCTCAGTTTCTTTATACGTAAATTGGGAGTGATAATGTCTAGAGTTTCTACCTCATAGAGCTGTTTTGAAGTTCAAAGGAGAAAAATAAATGGAAATAACTTGGTAGATGTTAAATGCTATATTGGAGCTTGGTCACTCATTGCATAGGGTGTTGGACTTGGAGTCAGAAAAATATGAATTCAAATTCTATTTGAGATATGTTAATGTCTGATTCTGGGCAAATCACTTAATTTTTTTTGCCTTAGTTGCTTTATCTGTAAAAGATATATAACAACAACAAAGGGTTAATACAAAGATGAAAGAGGATACATATATAAAGCACATTGCAAATCTTAAAATGCTACAGAAATGATAACTGTTATGATTATAATATGATTATAATGATGATTCCCTCAGACACTGGAAAAACAAATATGAAAAATAATCTCCTCCTCCAAAGAATTTATAAGTTTATCATCTAATAGGATCATAGATGGTCAAAGATGCAGAGCTAGAAATGACTTTAGAGGACAGAGCCTTGGGACTGGAGACAGAAACACCTGTGTTTGAATCCATGCACAGACATTGTGTGTCACTCTGGGCAAGTAACTTAACCTCATTATTACTCAGCTTCCTCATCTGTAAAATGGGAATAATCATAGCACTTACCTCACAGGACTGTTCTAGAATCAAATGAAACAATAATTGTAAAGTGTTTAGCACAGTGACTGGCAAATAATAAGTAATACATAAATGTTAACTGTTATCATCATAATTTAGAGAGATACTTTTTTGTAATTGTTAGAAGATATTTTGGTATTGTTATATGATAGAATTTCATAAGAACAAAGGAGGATGTTTAGACAAATATCTATAGGAAATATTATGAGTAAGATGTCATTTCTAACAGAGGGAATCAGAAATATGTATGTACTGTCAGGAATGACAAATGTCAAAGTCGAAGAAACATGGGGAGATTTGTAAGAAATGGTACAGGATTAAAAATGTAGAGTCAAAATAATTATATACACAAAATGTTTTTAAAAGTAACAAAGAAAAACAACAAAATTAACGTCAAATATGGTTACCAATTTCATTGTCTTAATGTAAGAGTTAAAGGACAGAGCACTTCTTTTTGTAAATAAGCAATAAACTTATTAGTTTTACTGGCATTTACAGTTTAAAGGGATTTGTTTGACTTTTTACCCAGAAATGTCTATTAATCAAAGCAAAATGTACCAATACATTTTAAAATAAATGTACATGATAAAAGTTTCAAAAGAAAGAAAACTTATTATGATTCCTTCTGTCATCAACTGTCTATGAAAAGAGTTTTGGGGTATTTAAAAATCAACCTTAATTGATTTATCTGTTCCACAGAATAACACTGTGATAAACAATTATCACCTAAACACAACTGGTATAGCATCATCTTTCCAATGGTATTTATGACATGTTATCAATGTGCATAGCTTAAAAGTCTACACATATTCCTCCCATCTATGTAATCTAATCAAAGGTGCAAAGCTTGGTTATATGCCAAAAAAAGTCCTTTGTTGTTTTGCAGTTCCACTAGCTTGGTCCATCTGGACCTGTTCTGCTTGATGTCACATGACAGATCTTACCTGCATGGAAGATGAAAGGATGTTCAGGCCATGTGTCTGGGGATGACAGTTTCTTTTGTGATGAACCACAGAGTCATAGCTTGTTAAGTGAGCCTGTGACAGTGATAAACGACAAAGCCATCAGTTTATAACAGAATATGGCCTATCTACACATGACAAGCCATACTATCTCTGCTCACACATGCTGACATCCCATAAAGCATTCCCACAAGTGGTGGCCAAAAATAGTCCCTGAAGACAGCCCCACTAGAGAGTAATAGCTTGCTGCTTATCTTTGAGCAAATGAATGGAAAAACCTGGAGAGCACAATGTAGTTCTTTTAGCCTCCCAGATAAAGGTTGCTTTCTATCCTGAACATTTTGTTTTGTGGGCCTATTTCATGGAAGTTCAAAAGGCCTGAGCCATGAATGAAGGATGAGTAAAAGTTGTTCGTGTTTTAAATGACATGCTGGTGTTAAATCCTCTGAATGTGGTTCCCTTAACTATAATAAGTTCATAGGCCCAGTTTGAAAAGCATGTTGCCACTAATGCAAATGATGAGCTTATTGTACAATCTTACATTTGGAAAGGACCTCAGAGATCATCTAGTCTAAAGGCTTCATTTTGCAGAGAATAAAACTGAGACCAGAGAAGTGAAAGGATTTGCTCACATTCAAAGTGATCAGAGCCCAGACTAGGCTTTTTTCTTCTGACTCATGGCTTAGACTGACAGTCCAGTTTACTTTTAATTTTCCATTCCTGGCTACCTATATAAAACAGTCTTACAAATAATCAATAGAATTGGCATCATGGTACCTCAGGAAAAGAAAAACAGCAACAATGTCTGTATATAGAGAAGACTCCGAGTTCAAATCTTAACCCTATTATTTAGTACATAGGTGGTATAAATCCATTCTTGTCTCCTGGCTCTAGCATTCTTATTTATAGAATAGACAGGTGGTCCCTAAGATTCCTTTAAATTATAAATCTTAGGAACCTATGAGAAATTCATTGATCTAAAGAATAATTTTTGTATCTTCCATGAGTACCCAGCACATATCACTGCTCCTTGAGGGCTCTAATAAATATATGTAGAATGAATAAATAAGTATTGAAAACTACCTATTAAAATCAGGGTGATTAAGAACTTGCTAGAGTTCAAAGGGTTTATTCCCAAAATCTTATTTGGTTTGAGTGCAGAATTTTATTTCCAGGTAAACCAATTTAAATGAGGAAAAGTATTAAGATTTTCACTGGTTTACAGACCTTTATTACATGCCTAACTGGTATATTTCCTATCCTCTGAGAGAAGGAAAAGGGAAAGAAACGGATAGGTGCTTCTTAGTTCCACTTGAACACTTCTTTCTTTCTAATTGGTGCCCTTTTCCTCTGCTTTTTTCTTTCTCATTCCTCCCATGTAGGGAAGGCACCATATTGTCTATTTCTCCTGGCTTCTCAATCAAGTTAAATTTATCAGATGCACAATAGATTATTTGTAAATACTGTAACACTGAATTGAATTGTTAAATATTACAAATGCCATTTAGGGAAAGAAGTTGCTAAGCCTTGCTATAGAAGTACCTAACATTTCAGATCCCAATTTAAATTTTTCATTTTAATAACAATTTATCTAGATCTTTCCTTTTCTCTAACACATCCTATCTTGAACAAAGTTATTTGTGTACAACATACTCCTTCACCTTCTACTTTTAGAAAAAGGACCATGTTACTTTCCATCATCTTAGGGTTCAATAAAGTGCCTTTCACATAATGGAGATTTAACAATAGAATGCAATGGAATTGGAATGAAATGTAATTTTGTTCTACTTCTAAAATACTCCTCAGCAAATTATCATTCCTATGCAATAGTTTCCAATATTTTTAATGATTTTAATTTTACAATGCCTGAATTCATCCAATAAGTACTCATGTATATTTGTATACATATATATGTATTTATAATTCTATTAAAAAGTTTTTATAATTTTATGATAATCCAAGATAAGTAACATTAAAGATATTATTGCAAATAGGTCTGTCCCTTTCAGTCCTTTTTAGTTATATCCAATTCTTTGTGACCCCATTTGTTTTTTTTTTTTTCTTGGCAAAGATATTGGAGTATTTGACATCTTCTTCTTTAGATCATGTTACAGATGAAGAAACTGAGGCAATCAGGGTTAAATGACTTGCACAAAGTCACACCATTAGTCATTATCTAAGGACAGATTTGAACTCAGGAAAATGAGTCTTCCTGCCCAACACTCTATTTACTGCTCCATCTAATAAAGTCAGGTTTCAAAATTACTCTTCTAATTAAAATACTTGACAGATTTTGTCAGAAAGAATTGGTGTTATTTAAAAAGTACTTCATTTAAATCACCCCTTGTATTATTTAAATTTTCAAAATTCTAAATTGTATTTTTAATTGGAGGAACAAAATAAATGCCATTTTCAGGTGATTTGTGAAATTAATATATTTGAAATGTCTCTCCCCCAAAAAAGTTTCAAGTTCTTGGTTGTAGTGTCTGGACTAGCTTTCTGGAAGGCCTCAGGTTCAACCCAAGTCCTTGGTCATTAGGTAGAGAAGTAAAGGAGGCAGGAGAGCCACCACATGGCTGGTCCAAGATGGAGTCTGGAGCCTGATATTCTCTGGGGCTTAGGGCTGCTGCTGAGATAGCCTGGCTGAGAGAGAGAAAGTCCTGTGTCTGTGACTCCTTTAAATACTCCAGTATAATCACTTCACTATCTCACACAGAGCATGCCAAACCACACTTGAGCACATGCCAACTTGTCAGGAGAGACATTACATCACCTTCACTATATTACCTTGTATATATACAGTATATATACTTGACTAGAGTGAAAACATAAATATCTAGAGAATTATTATGTAATCAAGTACACTGAATCTTAAGTATACCTTTTCAGAGTTCCAGCCCTCTACACTTGGTAAATAGATTCAGAAAATAGCATAACATTTTAGAATAGAGGAAGCAGAGGACAGTAAAGAAGAAAAATACTAGAGACAGATCAGGATCTTTCCTAGAAATCTTGGTGCTCCCTTTTTGCCAGTCTAGTTCTGTCATCTCCAATCCAAAATGAATGTCAATAGGAAGAAAATGGTGTATGTGTCTGTTCATCTGGTACCTGTCTCTCTATTACTGAATCCTTAGAAGAGGCTCAAATTCCCAGAATGAATAAATAATTTGTCCAAGGTCATGCAGATTGGTGTCAGAATTTTAACCTAGGTCCTCTGATTTGAAATCTAATACTCTTTCTATTATTAACTCTTTGATGATTATCTTGTTTAATTCTTTTATTTTAAAAATGAAGAAATAAAAGTCCCATAATCTCTGTCTGGATTTATTTTTCTCATGTATGAAATTAGTGTGTTCAAAGAAATGTTTTCTAAAGTTCCTTAAAATGACATTTATATAGAATGCAAAGATCTGTAAACTGCTTTACAAATATTATCTCTTTACAACAATCCTGGGAAATGAGATACCATTAATATTCCCATTTTACAGAAATGAAAACTAAGGGTACATAGAATTAGAGTGATTTGTCTAGGGATCCATAGCTTAAAAGTACTCAAGAAAGGATTTTAATTCAGGTCTTCTTAACCTCAGATATAGTTTTAGTTGTTGTTTTAATCTAAGAACAGGTGATCTAACTCAGAATATGGCATGGAAGGCCATCCAACTTATGTGCTTTTAAAAATCAAAAATAAGTATCATTCCCCCAAACTAACCTTTTCTATCTGGGGAGCTCATCCAAACCAACATTATTTTTGGCCTCAGATGTCTTTCAAATATCATATTTAAAGGGATAAAACCATTTTTCTGTATTCAAGGCTGAAAATAGCATTAAACTCAAATGCAATTAATGTACATTATCATTTAAAAGGATTTTGAAAACGGAATTTTTCAAACCATTTAAAAGCTCTATTTAGCTTGTTGGTACTGATATGACAAAAGGTCATGATTTTAGGAAAGATGGCAAAAAATTAAAGTATTTAAATCATCACAATTTGAAAGTAGAACTTTTTAATAATTAGACTCTTTCGATGCCATTTATGTGCAGAATAAAATCTGTTTTAGAGAACAGTGAAATGACCACACCTTTTTCATCTGAAATGAATGAAATTGGGCAAAGATTTTTTATCTTTTCTTCTCAAAATCTCCTAAGGGTCTTTGTTACTGTTAAGTGTAGTCCTCAAGATTATTTTTATGATTTAGTATTAAATGGATGGTCAGAAGAGACATGATACTATACTAAGCATGGAAACTTGGCCATGTTACTGATAAATACTATGATTTATTCTTGAGCATTCCAGTTTTCAACAGACAGTCTCCAGAACATTCTGGTATGCTAGAATTTCATAAAATTGGAAATATAGAAATTTCTTGTGTAACATTTCTCATTAATGGTCATTCAATTTCTTATTTAACACTTTTGTAATGAGAGCAAGTTCTATACAATGAGGGATGAAGGAAAAGTTAATTTCAGAATTTGGAGTCTTATGGCATTGGTATCAGATTCATAGCATCCAGAGAAGGCAGTTAACATAAGTTACACAGGACTATCCGATTTGCTTTTAACACTATCTCTAGTTGGCTGGAAAGGGCCACAATGGAAAGAGCCTGGACCAGCAATCAGAAAGAATTAAGTTCAAATCTGGTCTTAGATACGTACTAGTATCTGTGGCAAATCACTTTATCTCAATCTTCCTTCAGTTTCCTCACCAGTAAAGCAAGGATAATAACAGCAGCTATTTCCCAAGAATGTCATGAAGATGAAAAAAGACAGTATGTGAGAATCTCTTTGAAAATCTTAGTGATACACAAATATTAGCTATTACAACTATTACTATTACTACTCTTACTCCTTCTACTATAAAATGCTAATATTGTTATTATTCAGAATTGATTTGCCATAACAATCATTGTGATCTGCTTAGCAAATTTATGAAACATTTCTTTTTTAGCTTAGATATACCAACCTTACATTCTATTCACTAGATATTTCTTTTGCAGTACCAAGAGCTAATACACACACACACACACACACACACACACACACACACAGAGAGAGAGAGAGAGAGAGAGAGAGAGAGAGAGAGAGAGAGAGAGAGAGAGAGAGAGAGAGAGAGAGGGAGGGAGAGAGAGAGACTGTCTCAAAATTCTGTGATTCTGAGAATTTTCTATACTATTTTCTATCATTCTCTTTATGCTTACTAAAATGTGATAGTGAATTACAAAGGATAGAGAAGGAGTTTATATTTTTCTTTATTTCTATGACTCTCTGTGGCCAAAAATTCATCACTTAGTTAACCACATTAATGTTGAGGAGCCTTTCTATATTTAGGCAAGTTAGCACCCCTTACAAAGAAGACTCAGGCTTTTACTAGGATTAAACTCTAAAAGTTATGTTCCACTGGTACAGAATTTGAGAACCTGTGATCATCTTAATGCCATTATAAATAGTAGAAAAGAAATTTTATGGAAGAAAAAAATGGCACTCTAGAAATATTTATTAGGAATTGAGTGGAAGAAACAAACCATAGTGCCTGAGCATTTTACTAGAGTATAAAACACAGTATCTGAATAAGCACTTGATAAATGCTTATTTATTTATGACTGACTACTAGGAGAATTTAGTCAAAAAAATTTCAATTAACCAAAAAGGTAAAGTTGTATTACTGTGGTTAGCACAATTTTCTAGGTAATTGAGGATTATTGCCCTAGTCCTTTCTGTTGTCATCTCTCCTGAAAAATCCTTTAATATATATGTGAAGGGACAACTAGATATTACAGTGGATAGAGCAGTGGTTCTAGAGTCAAATACAGCCTCAGACACTTAATACTGACTGGCTGTGTGACCCTGAGCAAATCACTTAATCCCAATTGCCTTGAAAAAACAAAACAAAAAATAAATAAAATAAAAGCATATATGAGTCCAGCTTCTTGCTTTTGTAAAGGGGTACAACTGAGCAGATGCAAGGTAACCTAGCACTTGAGGCTAATTACCAATTGGACAATTCTCTATTAACATGTTTGGAGGATGACCTTATTTAACTATTCTGTGCTGGCTCTATTGGTGAGTGTGGAAAAAGAAGGGGAAGTAAGATCAGTGGATGGAGTAAAAGGAGGAGAGTTATTCTTTTGGCAGTGGAGAGAGGGGAAAGAGGTTTGGAGATTTCTAAATTTAATCCCCTGACTGCGACTCCAAAAAACCAAGAATAAAGACTTTTGCTTATGCTGACTCTGGCTGATTCTAAGATATCCAAGGATCACAGTATGCTTTAGTGTAGATAGTACTTTAAACATATTTGAGTCTTTGTAGGATTTTTTTTATTCTTAACATTATTTTATATTTTTTTAATTTTTCATAGTTTTTATTTACCAGATATTTGCATGGGTAATTTTACAACATTGACAATTGCCAAACCATTTGTTCCAATTTTTTCCCTCCTTCCCCCCCTCCCCAGATGGCAGGTTGACCAATACATGTTAAATATATTAGAGTATAAATTAAATACAATATATGTATACATGACCAAACAGTTGTTTTTCTGAACAAAAAGAATTGGGCTTTGAAATAGTGTACATTTAGCCTGTGAAGGAAATCCAAAATGCAGGCGGACAAAATTAGAGGGGTTGGAAATTCTATGTAGTGTTTCATAGTCATCTCCCAGAATTCTTTCGCTGAGTGTAGCTGATTCAGTTCATTACTCCTCTATTGGAACTGATTTGGTTCATCTCATTGTTGCAGAGGGCCACGTCCATCAGAATTGATCATCATACAGTATTGTTGTTGAAGTATATAATGATCTCCTGGTCCTGCTCATTTCACTCAGCATTAGTTCATGTAAGTCTTTCCAGGCCTTTCTGAAATCATCCTGTTGGTCATTTCTTACAGAACAATAATATTCCATAATATTCATATACTACAATTTATTCAGCCAATCTCCAATTGATGGGCATCCACGTAGTTCAGAACCTTTGACTGTAAAAATGTTTTCCCAGTTTATTGTTTCCCTTCTAATCTTATCTGCATTGATTTTGTTTGTACAGAAACTTTTCAATTTGATATAATCAAAGCTTTCCATTTTGTGATAAATAATAATCTCTAGTTCTTCTTTGGTCATGAATTCATTCCTCTTCTATAGGTCTGAGAGGTAAAATATCCTATATTCCTCTAATTTATTTATAATCTCATTCTTTATTCCTAGGTTATGAATCCATTTTGACCTGACCTTGGTGTATGGTGTTAAATGTGGATCAGTCCTACTTTATGCCATATTAATTTCCAATTTTCCCAGCAATTTTTGTCAAACATTGTATTCTTATCCCAAAGGCTGAGGTCCTTGGGTTTTTCAAACACTAGGTTGTTAGAGTTATTAATTATTTTATCCTTTGGACCTAACCTATTCCACTGATCAGCTAGTCTATTTCTTAGTCAATACTAAATGGTTTTGGTAACCACTGCTTTATAATATAATTTTAGGTCTGGTACAGCTAGGGCACCTTCATTTGATTTTTTTTTTCATTAATTCCCTTGAAATTCTTGACTTTTTGTTTTTCCATATGAACTTTGTTGTTATTTTTTCTAAGTCATTAAAATAGTTTTTGGGGAGTCTGATTGGTATAGCACTAAATAAATAGATTAGTTTAGATAGTAGTGTCATCTTTATTATATTTGCTCACCCTATCCAAGAGCATTTAATATTTTTCCAATTGGTTAGATCGCACTTAATTTGTGTGGAAAGTGTTTTGTAGTTTTGTTCATATAGTTTCTGATTTTCCCTTGGCAAATAGATTCCTAAATATTTTAAACTATCAGTAGTTACTTTAAATGGAATTTCTCTCTGTAACTCTAACTGTTGGACTTTGTTAGTGATATATAGGAATGCTGATGATTTATGTGGATTTATTTTGTATCCTGCAACTTTGCTAAAGGTGTGGATTATTTCTAATAGCTTTTTAGTTGAATCTTTGGGGTTCTCTAAGTATACCATCATATCATCAGCAAAGAGTGATAATTTGGTTTACTCATTACCTACTCTAATTCCTTTAATCTCTTTCTCCACTCTTATTGCCAAAACTAGCATTTCTAATACATTATTGAATAGTAATAGTGATAGTGGACAACCTTGTTTCACCCCTGATCTTAATGGGAATGATTTCAATCTTTCTCCATTACATATGATGCTTATTGATGGTTTTAAATACATGCTACTGAATATCTTAAGGAAAAGTCCATTTATTCCTATACTCTCAAGTTTTTGAATAGGAATGGATGTTGGATTTTATCAAATGCTTTTTCTTCATCTATCGAGATGATCATATGATTTTTGTTAATTTGATTATTAATATGGCCAATTATACTGATAGTTTTCCTAATATTGAACCAATCCTGCATTCCTGATATAAATCCTACTTGAGCATCATGTATTATCCTGGGGATGATTATCTGAAGTCTTTTTGCTAATATCTTATTTAAGATTTTAGCATCAATATTCACTAGGGGAATTTGTCTATAGTTTTCTTTCTCTGTTTTCAACCTACCTGGTTTGGTTATCAGTACCATGTCTGTGTCATAAAAGGAATTTGGTAGGACTCTTTCATTCCATCTTTTTTCTAATAGTTTATATAACATTGGAGCTAATTGTTCTTTGAATGTTTGGTAGAGTTCACCTATGAATCCATCTGGTCCTGGAAATTTTTTATTAGGGAGTTGATTAATAGCTTGCTCCATTTCTTTTTTCTGAAATGGGACTATTTAAGCAATTTACTTCCTCCTCTGTTAATCTGGAAAGCCTATAATTTTGGAGGTAGTCCTCCATTTCACTTAGGTTATCAAATTTATTGGCATAAAGTTGGGCAAAGTAACTCATTATTTCTCTAACTTCCTCCTCATTTGGTGGATAGCTCCCCCTTTTCATTTTTAAGATTAACAATTTGATTTTCCTCTCTCCTTTTTATAATCAGGTTTACCAAAGGTTTATCTATTTTGTTGGTTTATTCATAAAACCAACTCTTAGTTTTATTTATTAGTTCAATAGTATTTTTACTTTCAATATTATTCATTTCTCCTTTTAATTTTAGTATTTCAAATTTTGTATTTGATTGGGGGTTTTTAATTTGGTCATTTTCTAGCTTCTTAAGTTGCAAGTCCAATTCATTGATTTCTCTTTCTCTATTTTCTTCAAGTAAGCCTCCAAAGATATAAAATTTCCCCTTATTACTGCTTTAGCTGCATCCCACAAATTTTGGTATGATGTTTCATCATTGTCATTATCTTGAGTGAAATTATTAATTGTGTCTATAATTTGCTGTTTCACCCAATCATTCTTTAAGATGAGATTATTTAGTTTCCAATTATGATTTGATGTACTTACCCATAACTTTTTGGTGAATGTAGTTTTTATTACATTGTGATCTGAAAAGAAAGCCTTTACTATTTCTTCCTTCCTGCATTTAATTTTGAGATCTTTATGTCCTAATATATGGTCAATTTTTGTGTAGGATCCATGAACTGCTGAGAAGAAAGTATATTCCTTTCTATCGCCATTCAGTTTTCTCCAAAGATCTATCATACCTAAATTTCCTAATATTTGATTTACCTCTTTAATTTCTTTCTTATTTGTTTTGTGGTTTGATTTATCTAATTCTGAGAGTGCAAGGCTGAGATCTCCCACTATTATAGTTTTGCTGTCTATTTCTTCTTGCAACTCTCTTAACTTCTCCTTTAGGAAGTTAGATGTTATACCACTTGGTGCATATATGTTTAGTATTGAAATTGCTTCATTGTCTATGCTACCCTTTAGCAGGATATAGTTTCCTTCCTTATCTCTTTTAATTAGATCAATTTTGGCTTTTACTTGATCTGAGATAAGGATGGCTACCCCTGCTTTTTTGACTTCACTTGAAGTATAATAGATTCTGCTCCAGCCTTTTACTTTTACTCTGTATTCCCTGCTTTAAATGTGTTTCCTGTAAACAACATATTGTAGGGTTCTGACTTTTGATCCAGTCTGCTATCCGCCTCCGCTTAATGGGAGAGTTGATCCCATTCACATTTACAGTTAAAATTACTAATTCTGTATTTCCTGCCATCATAATATCCCCTGATTATGCTTTTTTCCCTTATCCCCACCGAACCCCTTCTCCAGTATTAAACTTATGAGCCCCACTTGCGTCACATAACCCTCCTTCTTTAAATCCCTTTCCCTTTCTTATTCCCTTTCCTTATTGCTCTTTTCCTTTTCCCCTTTCCTTTCCCTCTTTTTAATGAGGTGAGAAAGAATTTTCTGTAAAACTAATATGTTAATTATTTTCTCTTTGAGCCAATTCTGATGGGAGTAAGGTTCACACAATGTTTCTCCCCCTCTCTAGTTTCACTCAGATATGATAGTTTATCTTTGCCTCTTTGTGGGATGTAGTTTCCCTCTTTTTACCTCCCCTTTCCCCTTTTTCTTACAGTATCCTCTTTCCATTTCTATTTCCCTTTTTTTTTGTTATATCCTTAAAATCAAATTATACATGTAGTCTTAATTTATATCCACAACAGAAATACAGTTCTCAAGAGTCCCTTTTTCCTTTTTCTGCTTCTCTTGAGTCCTACCATTGGAGATCAATTTTTTTCTTTAGATCTGGTTTTTTACTTAGAAACATATGGAATTCATCTGTTTCATTAAATATCCATCTTCTTCCATGGAAGGAAATGCTCAACTTAGCTGGGTAGTTTATTCTTGGCTGCATTCCAGTTCTCTTGCCTTTCTGAATATCAGATTCCAGGCTCTTTGATCCTTTAATGTAGAGGCAGCCAGATCTTTAGTGACCCTTATTGTGGCACCTTGGTATTTGAATTGTTTTTTCCTGGCTACTTTTAATATTTTTTCTTTAGTCTGATAGTTCTGAAATCTGGCCACAATATTCCGTGGAGTTTTTTTGTTTGTTTGTTTGTTTGTTTATTTGTTTGTTTTGGGGGGGTCTTTTTCAGAAGGTGTTCGATAAATTCTTTCAATGTCTATTTTACCTTCTGGTTCTATTATCTCTGGGCAGTTCTCTTTGATGATTTCCTATAAAATAGTATCTAGACTTTTTTTTCATCATAATTTTCGGGAAGTCCAATAATCCTCAAATTGTCTCTCCTAGATCTATTTTCCAGGTCTGTTGTTTAGGCAGGTAGATAGCTGACATTTTTTTCTGCAGATTTTCATTTTTTTGGCTCTGCTTGACTGATTCTTGGTGTCTCAATGAATCATGCATTTCTATTTGTTCAGTTCTGATTTTTAATTTGTTATTTTCTTCATTAGCTTTTTTAACTTCTTTTTGTATGTGTCCAATTTAGTTTTTAAATGAGTTGTTTTGCTCCATGGAATTTTTTTCCATTTCACTAAGTTTGTTTTTTAGTGAGTTGTTTTCTTTTTCCAATTCACAAATCCTACTTTCTTGGGAATTCTTTATCTTTTCCAATTCACAGATCCCACTTTCCTGTGATTTCTTTACCTTTTCCAACTCCTTAATTCTGTTTCCCTGCACTTATTGTGAATTCTTTACCTTTTTCAATTCATATTTCAGGAA
This sequence comes from Sminthopsis crassicaudata, assembly GCF_048593235.1. Classification (NCBI taxonomy): domain Eukaryota; kingdom Metazoa; phylum Chordata; class Mammalia; order Dasyuromorphia; family Dasyuridae; genus Sminthopsis; species Sminthopsis crassicaudata. Next base: position 451,747,351 of record NC_133619.1, read on the forward strand.
GTTGTTTACCTTTTCTAATTCACATTTCAGGACATTATTATTCTCTAGCATAGCTTCTCTTTCCTTTCCCCATTTTTCTTCTAATTCTCTCTTCAGATTTTTAATAGTTTCTTCTAGGAGAGCTTTATTTGGAGAATTGTCTGGAAGCTGTCTGCTATTAGCCTCCTCAGGTTTGGAAACCAGCTCTTTTTTTCTGCATAGAAGCTTTCAATCGTTTTCTTCATTTTTTTTGCTCATTTTTTAAAACCTTCAGGGTCTGCCCTCAGGGCAAGGAGATTACCAGCTTCCTCTGCAGAGTGAGGATGGGTTTATGGGCAGTATTTGCCCTCTCAATGGGCTGCAAGGAACAGCTGAGCTACGGGAGGGCTCTGGGAAGAACTCCATGGGGAAGTGATTATGCCTGGGTATCACTAGCTGGGCTGTGTAAGTGCCCTGTTAGAAGCCCCGTTGTGAGGATTAGTGACCACATTGGGGCTAGTAGTTAAGGAGCAAAGGTATCACTGCCCTCCCACAAATGGTCACTTTGAGTATTTGCAATCGTCCTGTTTCTTACCTTACCAGAAGTGTCCCTGCCTGGGGAGTGCAGTTGGGCTGGAGAAATTCCACTATCTCCCACAGAGCTTCTCACTATAGAGATGAAAGGCTGCCCTGGGTTGTGCCCCTGCTGTGTGTGACTGCCCCCCCCCCATAAGCCCTTCACTGCCGAATGCCACAAAGAGCTGTGTTATGGTCTGTGCTGGGTCACTTCCAGTCCTAGGTGGACACAGCTAGAGTCTCTTGGGCTTTGGCATCCCTCAGCATATCCACTACCCCAGGCTCCAACTTCTCTGCTGATCCCCTACTCTGCCACCAAAGCAAAGCAGTCAGGCTACAGCAGAGAGCTCTGTGTAAACCTTCCCACCACAGATGCCGCCTCACTCCCATTTCTCTCCCTGCTCTGCACTGGTCTGCTCCCGCCACCTCAGTTCAAACCTTTTCTGGCGATATTCCAGATTCTCTTCCACTGGTAAGTTTTTGTATTTCCAATCTTCATGGGTTTTACCAGTCAAGCACTGTTTTTGAGGCTGAATTAAATACTTGGTAGAAAGGGAATTAGAGAGCTTAGAAAGTTCTGTCTAGCTTCTCCACAATCTTGGCTCCGCCCCACCTCTTTGTAGGATCTTATCTAAACTTAACCATTGTAAATACCAATGACCTGTAGCACCATAGCACAGCTGTAAAAAGTACAGAAGATTGATTTGAAACTTTGATGTGACTAGAAATGTATCAGATTAGATTGACCTAAAATTTATAGCTTTAACATTCTTTGACATATTGGAAACTTATTTAATAAATTGCTGATATATACCTACTTTCATATGATTTCTTTTTTTCAAAAAGTAAGATTATAGAAAGAAAATTTTGTTATTTGAGAACCTAAATTAGTCAAGTTTCAAGATATAGAGGGTTTCCTGTAGTTATAACTTTATAAACAGTAGTCTGAAACAATTAACTTCCTAAAATGCTTAGTTTATACTCTGCAGACATGGGAATAGTTGTTATTTACCTAACTAGATCTTTCTCATGATCCACAAATTAGAGATCTTTATTTCTTTAGTAAGTTTGCAAATTTTCAAATTTGCCCTAACAATTTTTTGATACCTTATGCATTTAAAACATTGTTTTCAGGTAAAAAGGCTTATTTTGGAAAAACTAGCATTCAAAGTCCTAAATATTTTAAGACAGATATTCAGATACTGACTTTTGTTCTTTTTTATGGTCTCAGCAAAATTGTTTCCCTAATATAGCATCCTGGGATTGTTTGCATTGTTTAAAAATCACATTTCACTAACCACACTGATATCAAAGAAACATGCAGTGTTGACACAATTTAATTACACCATTCTCTGGGAGTGTCAGAACACTGAGTAATAGGGAAGGAAGACCACTTGAAGAAGTTTTTTAATGCCTAAGAAGAGTCAAAAGAAGGTTGACTGTGTGTATTACTAGCCAAATTGAAAGATATGAACCTTTTAATTCCACTTTTAAATTTTCCTTCTGCAACTTTTTTTAGTTTTGCTCTAGAAGCAAGCACTAACCTTTCTTTACATTTGATTCAAACAGGAGATTGGAATTTGTTAAGAGTAGATTCAAGAGTTGAGAGAAGGAAATGGAAGAATCACTTACAATGATTGCATAAATATATTCATCAACATAATTTTAAATAGTATTTTATTTTTCCAAATGTGTGCAAAGATAGTTTTCAATATTCATTTTTATAAAACTTTGTGTTCCAAATAATATGACTTGCTCCACATTCAGTCCCCATAGTCCTCTCTCTGGATAGAGATAGCTCTTTTCATCACAAGTCTATTGTAATTACCTTGAATCAACTCATTGTTGAAAATTGCCAAGTCCATTACAGTTAATCATCACAAAATCTTATTGTTGCTGTGTATAATGTACTTTTGGTTCTACTCACTTCAGTTAATGTAAATTTCTCCAGACCTTTCTGAAATCACCCTGCTGAACATTTCTTATAGAACAATAATATTCCATTACATTCATACACCAAATTAATTCAGCCATTACCCATCTTAGGAGCATCCACTCAGTTTCTAGTTCCTTGGCATTACAAAAAGGGATACTATAAACATTTATGCACAAATGGGTCCTTTTTTCCTTTTTTATTATTTCTTTTGATTACTGATCCAGTAGAGACACTGCTAGATCAAAAGGTATGCACAGTTTGATAGTCTTTGGAGCATAGTTCCAAATTGTTTTCAGAATGCTTGGACCAGTTCACAACTCCTACATCCTCTTGAACATTAATCATCATTTTTCCTGTAATCTTAGCCAATCTAAGAAGTGTGAAGTGGTACCTCAGGGTTATCTTAATTTCTAATATTTCCACAAATTTGAGTTATTTTTCTATATTTTTTAGAAATGAGGCCTTCATCAGAAAAATCAGGAATATAATTTCCCCACCAGTCTTCTGCTTTCCTTTTAATATTGGCTGCATTGGTTTTGCTTGTGCAAAAACTGATTAATTCAATGTAATCAAAACTAAACATTTTTTTCATGTCAAAATGTTCTCTAGTTCTTCTTTGGCCATAAATCCCTTCCTTCTCCACAGATCTGAGAGGTACATTCCATGCTCTCCTAATTTGCTTATACTAAGACCCTTTATGCCTAAATCATCAACCCATTTCAACCTTATCTTGGTGTTGGGTACTAAATATTGGTCAATGCCTAGTTTCTACCACACTATTTTCCAGTTTTCCCATCAATTTTTGTCAAATACTGAGTTCTTATCAAACACTAGATTTAACTATAATCATTGACTATTGTGTCTTGTGAAGCTAACCTATTTCATTGATCCACTACTCTACTTCTCAGTTAGATCAAATGATGTTGATAACAGCCATTTTATTGTTTTAGATTTGGTATAGCTAGGTGACCTTCCTTTGAATTTTTCCCATTAATTCCCTTGATACTATTGATTTTTGTTCATCCAAATGAGTTATTATATTTTCTAGCTCTATAAAATAATTTTTGACAGTTTGATTGATATGACACTAAATGACTAGACTACTTTAGGTAGAATTGTCATTTTTATGACATTAGCTCAGTCCACCTTTGAACACTTGATATTCTTATAATTGTTTAGATCTATTTGTATGAAAAGTGTTCTATAATTGTGTTCATATAGTTCTGGCTTTGTCTTGGGAGGTAGATTTCCAAGTATTTTATGTTATCTACAAATCTTTTAAATGGTCCCTCTCTTTCTATATCTTGCTTCTGGGCTTTGTTGATAATATATAGAAATGAAGATTTATGTGGGTTTATCATTTTATCATGATACTCTATGAGATGTTATTCAGATAAAAATAGGGCCTGTAAGGTCACCTTGTTATTATTCTTTTATATTTAGCAGTTAGTACATTATTACACAGGTGGAGACAGTAAAATGATTGAATTTTGTAACTTATTAACATTATTGGGATTTGAATGTGTCTTCTATTACCTGCAGTAAATAATGATGAATGATGACAATGATGATTTAAATTTATGTTTATAAGGTCTTGATAGATAATCTACATTTTAAGTGTCTCCCTAAGGCCACATTGTCCAGGTGGAAAATGTCTTGTTAGTCTATTTTCAGCTTACTTCCTAGTCAAGAAGATGAGGACTTTTGTTTCCCTGCTCTGGTGTCTGACAAGCATGTCATTGCAGCAAAAGGTCCTGGCTCCTGCTCTGAGAAACAACAAGGCTATTTTGAAAATTCTCCAAGCTCTTGAAACTCATAAAAAAGATTAATGATCTGAGGAACTGAATTAGGTTGATGAGGGGAAATTTTTTTTTCAGAATTCTGGGCCTTTTGTCTACCCTAGTGTAATATGAAGTGGGTAGAAACAAAACAATATCACATTTTAATAGAACTTCAACTAAAAATGTTTTTGTTGCCTTAGTACATCACAATAATTACAACTTTTCTTCTCATCTTCAATTCAGGAGAAATCATAGTTATCTGGGGAAAGGGAGACAAGGCAAGTTAGAAGGATTAAAAATTTAAACATTTTGTGTTTGCAAAACAACACCTGAAATGTGCCTGATTATGTCACTGTAATAAAAGAAAAAAAAAGAAAAAAAGAAAAAGAAAAAAAGGTCAGAGGCAAAATGAGGCAATGCGTAGAATTCTGAGTCTGAAGTCTATTAAAATTTGTCATTTTTACAATATTTTTACAATATTTACTCCATTCCATCTACCACAATTAGTTTAGTCATTCCCAGAATTAATAAATACCTATTTTCCCCAAAAAAAAGTGTGTGCTATTACCAAAAGTGCTCCTATTAATGTTGTAGTGTGCTTTGGATTTCTTATCAGTGGCCTCCTGCTATATATAAGTACAGAAGGGTCTAAAGGAATGGGCATTGCATGCTCACTTTGTATAGTTCCTAGTTGCTTTCCAAAATGGTTATTTATAGCTCCATCACAAGTATGCCCATCTCCTCACAACCCATCCAGCACTGCCTATTACAATTTTTTGTTGACTTTTTTAGCTTACAATGTCTACTCTCTCTTCTACAGGAAGCCTTTCCCAATCCTTCTTAATTCAATTGCTTTATTTCTTTTTTATAATTAGGATCTTAGATTGATAACTTTATTTTTTGTTTTTTTATTAATTTTATAATTATAACTTTTTTGGACAGTACATATGCATAGGTAATTTTTTACAGCATTATCCTTTTGCACTCCCTTCTGATACGAATTTTCCCCTCCTTCCCTGCATTTCCTCCCCTGGATGGCAGGCATTCCCATACATATTAAATATGTTATAGTACTTCATAAATACAATGTATGTGTGCAGAACTGAATTTTGTTGTTGTTGTTGTTGTTGTTGTTGTTGTTGTTGTTGTTGTTGCTAAGGAAGAAATAGATTCAGAAGGTAAAAATAACCTGGGAAGAAAAACAAAAATGCAAACAATTTACACTCATTTCCCAGTGTTCTTTCTCTGGGTGTAGCTGATTCTGTCCATAATTGATCAATTGGATCTGAGATAGATTTTCTCTTTTTTGAAGATATCCACTTCCATCAGAATACATCCTCATATAGTATTGTTGTTGAAGTGTATAATGATCTCCTGGTTCTGCTCATTTCAGTCAGCATCAGTTCATGTAAGTCTCTCCAAGCCTCTCTGTATTTCTCTTGTTGGTCATTTCTTACAAAACAATAATATTCCATAACATTTATATACCATAATTTACCCAACCATTCTCCAATTGATGGGCATCCATTTATTTTCCAGTTTCTAGCCACTACAAAAAGGGCTGCCATAAAATTTTTGGCACATACAGGTCCTTTCCCTTCTTTGGTATTTCTTTGGGATATAAGCCCAGTAGTATCACTGCTGGTTCAAAGAGTATGCACATTTTGATAACTTTTTGGGCATAATTCCAGATTGCTCTCCAGAATGGTTGGCTTCTTTCACAACTCCACCAACAGTGCAAGAGTGTCCCAGTTTTCCCACATCCCCTCCAACATTCATCATTATTTTTTCTGTCATCTTAGCCAATCTGACAGGTAGGTGTGTAGTGGTATCTCAAAGTTGTCTTAATTTGCATTTATCTGACCAATAGTGATTTGGAACACTCTTTCATATGAGTGGAAATAGTTTCAATTTCATCATCTGAAAATTGTCTGTTCATATCCTTTGACCATTTATCAATTGGAGAATGGCTTGATTTCTTATAAATTAGAGTCAATTCTCTGTATATTTTGGAGATGAGGCCTTTATCAAAACCTTTAACTGTAAAAATGTTTTCCCAGTTTGTTACTTCCCTTCTAATCTTGTTTGCATTACTTTTGTTTGTACAAAAGCTTTTTAATTTTATGTAATCAAAATTTTCTATTTTGTGACCAATAATGATCTCTAGTTCTCCTTTGGTCACAAATTCCTTCCTCCTCCACAAGTCTGAGAGGGAAATTATCCTATGTTCCTCTAATTTATTTATGATCTTGTTCTTTATGCCTAAATCATGGACCCATTTTGATCTTATCTTAGTATGTGGTGTTAAATATGGGTCATTGCCTAGTTTCTATCATACTAATTTCGAGTTTTTCCAGCAAATTTTTGTCAAATAATAAATTCTTATCCCAAAAGTTGGGATCTTTGGGTTTGTCAAACACTAAGTTGTTATATTTATTCCCTATCTTGTCCTTTGAACCCAGATTATTCCACTGATCAATTAGTCTATTTCTTAGCCAATACTAAATAGTTTTGGTGAGTACTGTTTTATAATATAGTTTTAGATCAGGTACCGCTTGGCCACCTTCATTTGATTTTTTTTTCATTAATTCCCTTGAAATTCTCGACCTTTTGTTCTTCCATATGAATTTTGTTGTTATTTTTTCTAGGTCTGATTGGTATAGCACTAAATAAATAGATTAGTTTATGGAGTATTGTCATCTTTATTATATTCATTCAGCCTATCCAAAAGCACTTAATATTTTTCTAATTATTTAAATCTGACTTTATTTTTGTGGCAAGTGTTTTGTAATTTTGCTCATATAATTCCTGACTTTCCTTTGGTAGATAGATTCCCAAATATTTTATACTATCAATAGTTATTTTGAATGGAATTTCTCTTTGTATTTCTTTCTGTTGGATTATGTTGGTAATGTATAAAAGTGCTGAGGATTTATGTGGATTTATTTTATAGTCTGCAACTTTGCTAAAGTTATGAATTATTTCTAATAGCTTTTTAGCAGAATATTTGAGGTTCTCTAAGTATACCATCATATCATCTGCAAAGAGTGATAGTTTTATTTCCTCATTACCTATTCTAATTCCTTTAATCTCGTTCTCGATTCTTATTGCTGAGGCTAGCATTTCTAACACAATATTGAATAGTAATGGTGATAGTGGGCAACCTTGTTTCACTCCTGATCTTACTGGGAAAGGTTCCCGTTTATTGCCATTACATATGATGTTTACTGATGGTTTTAAATATATGCTCCTGATAATTTTAAGGAATAATCCATTTCTTCCTATACTCTTAAGTGATTTTAGTAAGAATGAATGTTGGATTTTGTCAAATGCTTTGCATCTTCAATTGATTTATTTCTATCATCAATTGGTTAGTTCTTATTTATCCTATATGTGTCTTGTTTGTACATAGTTGCTTACATATTTTCTTTCTATTTACATTATGTTTCTCAAGAAAAGGAAATGTTCTTTTCCTTTTTTTATACCCCTAAAGTTTTGCTACAGTACTGACACATAGTGGGTGCTTACTAAATATTTACCTGACTAATCAATTTGTGTGAAATGTTTATTTAAACCTAATTTCAGCAGGACTGGTTTTCAGTTTTTAGAAGATTTATTATCAAGTACTGAGCTCTATACTAAGTAATTTATATTTTCTGCTTTATTGAATACTATATTGTGGAATTTCTTTGTTTCTGATTTTTCATTATCTAAGAGTCTGTTCTATTGATCTACCTCTAGACCAGTATAAACTGCTATTTTATAATATAGTTTGAAGTCTGGAAGTTCTACCCAATCTTTATTCCTGTCTTTTCAACATTTCCCTTGTTAGGCTAATTTTACCTAGACTAATAACAAAATCTAATAGTAAAAATAGTTTTGTTATTATTTTATCAAGTTCTAAATAGAATCCTTTTGATAATTTGATCAATATAATGTTAAAAACCTAAATTTTCTTAAGTAATATTGTAATTCATATTATGTTGGTAGGACCTAGGCATGAACACTGAATAGAATTTCTCTATTATTGCTTCAGATTTTGTTTTTATTGTATAAAATTGCAACAGATTTTTGAGTGTTCATTTTGTTACCTGCAACTTTGCTGAAGTTATTAATAATCTAAATTATTATTTTCTGATTCTCTATGACAACCATCATATTATGATCAGATAGCTCTTTATCTATCTTTATGTTTTTAATTTCTTTCCATTGTCTTATTGCTATTGCCAGTTTTCCTGAACTAGATTAAATAGTAATGGAGAGACCTGGCATCCTGGCTTCTCCACCTTATTTATTAGAAAGGATTTTAGTATATCCTCACTGTATGGGAGTGATTGCTTTTAGTTTTAGATATATATTTTGTAATACTCAAAAGTTTTCTCTATGTCTATAGTTTGTAAATTTTTTTAAGTTACTAAATCACAAATAATCAATAGACATTTGATAAATACTTAATATGTCAGATGCTATGCTAAGATATGCTAATACAAAGAATGCCAAATGACAGTCTCTCCCTTCAAGGAGCTTATAATTTAATGAAGTAAGGTGACACGTAAACAAAAACTAAAAAGCAAAACATTGAGGGAAATGGTAAATAAAGAGGGAGAGCCTTCAGATATTCTATTTCATGTCTTTACCAATAAGGGGGAGGCAAGGTCCCCAAATGTAGGGTTTATTGAGAAGGTATGAATTTAATATTGACATAATGTTATAGGATGAACAGGGTATGATTAGTTATGTTGGTTGCTTTTCTAATCTTGAATAAATTTTGCATCTTTTGTATAAATATTATTTTGTCATAATCAATTCTTGGAAAGATAGCTGAAATCTGTTTGACAGGATTGTATTTATTTATTATAGCTATTTACTAATGATATCTGTAGTTCTCTTTCTGAACTTTGTCTTTCCTTTGTTAAAGTATCTATTGCATTTGTCTTATAAAAGGATTCTGGCAATTTCCTTTCTTTCTCTATTTTTGAGAATAATTTTTACAGTATGGACACTAAGTTTTTTTAATTTAAAACAATTCATCAGGAGTCTTGTTTTTGTTTGTTTTTCCAATCAGTAGTTCCTTTAGAATGACTTCTATTTAAGGGTGGTAAGTTATTTAAGATCTATATTTTATCTATTTATTTGGTTGATTAAAATATTTTGAAAGTTTTTTATGACTGTGTTAATATATAACTGGACATAATAGGTTCTAATTCTTCTTCCCATTTCTTATGGTTTTGTTCTGAATTAATCTTGTTCATTGGCTATTCAATGAGGTTTTTGCAAACTTCTTTTTAATCATAATGGCTAAAAGTTTGTTATTTTAGAAGTTATTTTGAAGAATCTTCTTTTAGTTTTAGTTTATCATTTCCATAGGGTTTTGTTTATTGTTTATCTACTTATTTCCAACTTATAATGTCCACTCTTCTCTTCTTATTGTTGTTTTTGTTTTTATTTGTTGGCTTTCTAATTTTGTAAATACATATATATTTAGTTCATTAATCTTCCCTTTAACTATTTTGTTAATACATGTTTGTAAAGATATGTTTTCCTTCTCCAATGACTGCTTTAGCTATATTCCAATAATTTTAATACATGGTTTGAGAAGTATAATTTTCTTTAACATAACTATTGTTGTTTTTTGTGGTTTGTTCTTTGAATCATTTATTATTTAGACTTTTATTGTTAAGCCTCCATTAGGATTTGAGGCTTTTGTTGTCCTCTTTGATTATTGTTTTCTGAGTCTATAATGAATATATTTAGTATTTACACCTTTTTTATATTTGTTTGCAGTATCTCTCTGCCCTAATAAATAATCCATTTTTTGAAAAAGTCACATATAAATCTGAGAAATAAGTATCTTTTTTTAGTATTACTACTGAGAAGATATCGTAAATCTTTTAGCTTTAGTTTCTCCAACAATTTATTCAGTTCTATATTTTTCCTTTTGTTTATATTTTTGTTAGACTTATTTATCACTTACAGAGGGTTATTAAATCTATCATTTTTGTATTTCTATCTCTGTGTTCTTGTAATTTTATTATTTTTTAAACATTTAAATGTTAAGTCTTTTGGTGTATAAAAGTTTAGAATTGATATTGGTTGGTTGTATATGGTTCCTTTTCAGCATAATGAAGTTCCCTTATTTATCTGTTTTTATATTTGCTATTTTTTCCTAATAAAATGCTTATAACACTTGCTTTTTATGCACTTCATATATCTTAATTTTTAAAATTTAACTTTCATTCTGTCTTTTGTAGAATTTTGGTTTTTTATTTAATCTGGCACTCTTTTTTTTTCTTTTATCAGATTGTTTATTTCATTCACATTTAAAATTGTGAATTAGATTTATATTTACTTTTTTAATCTCTAATATTATTTTTTCAGAAATAAGAATTTTCCCTCATACTCTATAAATACTATATTATTTCTTTTCTATTTTTTTAGTTTAATCCATTTTAAGGAAACCCTATATCCATCATCTGTCTTCCTTTTACCCTCAAGACCCTCCTATTATTTTTACTAATTTCCTTAATTTCAAAGTTTTATTTATTAATTATTTATTTTCTTGCTTAGCTAACTAATTCTTCCCCCTTTTCCCCTCCTCTTTGTTAGTCAAGTAAAATCTTTTTTTTAAAACTTCATCTTTATGTTCTTTGTTCCTTCATTTTAAAATTCTAATTTTCTGTGTTTTTCCTAAAATTATTTTTCTCCTTCATTTTTTATCATTTAACTTTTCTTTCTGATTACTGCAAACATTTATCACCTTACTTCTTGTTACTTGCCTAATTCTTATTTATTGACTTTTTTATTGATTACATTTTTCTTGGAATTAAAGCTTCTAAAAATCTAATTTGGATTCCTTCTAAATTGTTTCTATGTTGTGGTCTTGAATATCTAGTCCCTAGCCTCCCTTTTTTTCTTTTCTGCCTCAGCCTTAGAAATACCAACTCCTACAGGTGACAAAGAGAATATTGTCCTATGAAAGGATTTTTTTCTATGCCCTGATTATGTGACTATTTGACCTTTACCCACCACTTGATAATTTCCCCCCTTTTGACCTAAAATATCTTTAGTTGTTTCATGCCCTTTAACTCCCCTAGATGTCAGTTGCCCCAAGAAGCTTTTTTTTTTTTTTTTTTACTTCTGAGGCAAGATGAGTAGTCTTTCTAAGCTCCAAATTATTTAAGCCATAAGTAGCTTTCTCTCTTTATAGAACATTTCCCTTTCCCAATACATTCATCAATAATAATTCCTCCCACCCCTAAACAAGACTTTTCCTCTTTTCTTTCACCTTTTTGCAGTCCATCTCTTTACACTCTCACCCATTCTCGTATGGGGAATTTTTTTTTTCTCTTCATTGTTAGCCTTTGATATGGTTAGAGTACATGACATAATCCACCCTATCTTCTTCTTCTCCTTCCCTTTTTTATGCAACATCCCATTTACAAATTGATAGGTATTGTGATATTTTATACATGACTTTTCAGGCCTGTTTCTCACCACCATCTCTTTCATTTAATTTCTGCTTTCACTTTTTCCTACTCATATTTATGAATAAATCTCTTAATGATTTTTCTATAACTGTTTTATTTTGACTCTTGTTTTATTTGCTATATTCACTTACTTTTCTTGTATTTCTGTTGCTGGGGTATTTGAGAAGCAAATAAATTCTTAAAGTCTATTTTTCCATCTAATGTTCCATTTTTTTCTTAATTGAATCACCATCTTTTTATTTATGGATAGGTTCATATTTTCATTTTGAGCTAAATGCAGCAGTTTAACTTTTTTGCCCTCCCAAATAAATAATTCACTTCCCTACGATGTTCCTTGTGGATTATTTTCTTGTGCTATTAAAATTTTTAATTCCTTATGTTTAATGTCTTTCTTCTGGTGATTCAAAAAATTTTGGTTGTTTAATCACATTGCTAATATAGATTTTTTTCCTTCTTTTTCATAGAGGTGATCAACATATTCTTTCAATTGTTACTTTATTTTCTATGTTCATAAAAATCTGAGAAATTTTATTATATTAATTTTTGCACTATGTTGTTCAGTCTTTTGGTTTTTGTTGTTTGTTTTATCTTGTTTTGTTTTGTTTTCTTAACCATCATGTTCTTCTGTGAGTTCTATAGTCTTTAAGTTACTTCTGTGCTTCTTTCTTTTATATTCATAGATGTTTGAACTCTTTTATCTCTACTAAAAGACATATTCCCTTCTACTATTGACATCTTTCCTGTTGATGTATCTCCTCCTGAGAAAGGTGAATTTTCTTCCTCTTGAGAGTGTAACTTCAATCTTCCTCCTTTTTATTTCCCCCCTTTTTATGATTTCCTCCCTTTTAGAAGTAATTTCTCTGGGAGCTGGATCTCAAAGCATCTTAGTCACTTTACCCTACCCACTCTGGGTAATTCTCAGGTTGTCAGCCTTAGTTTATGCCAAATGGGATGAGGGACCAAACTACCCTTGCACAATGTTATATTCTTTCTCTCAGGCATGATAAATTGCCATATAGCCACATTTGCAAGTGTTCAGCTCTTTTTACATTTATTTTTCTATTCATTGGCTAAATTCTATTGAGGCAAGAAAATGATCAGCTGATACAATAATCTGAACAAATTTCTGCTCAGTGTATTTCTATAGTTCAGATCTTCTGGTATTGGGAGGAAGGGAGGAATTTAAGGATACAGAATTGAGTTCTGTTGCAAATGTGTAGGTTGGCTTATAGCCATACTCCTGGGAATGTGATGACCATTTGGGTAAAGAGATGCTCAATGGGTGCAGTAAAGGTTAAGGTTTTGTTTATACCTTTTTTGGGTTATTGGTATCCTATAGCACAGAAATACATAAAGTTGTTTTACTTTTTATGTAAAATTCCCATTTTACAGAGGTGTGAGAGAACATGAAGTTTGGACAAACTGTCTAATCATTTAAATGATGCTTGATCATTTGATATGTTGATTCCTGATCTGTATTTAAAGGAATAAAGGGGACTCAATGAGGTAGAGATAGTTGTGGGTTATTATAAAAACATGGGGACAAGCAATGTATAAATGCAGTGATGAGAAATGAAGCACCATACTATAGAGACAGAGATAAAGTATCATATATCAGAACCAGAAATAAAAGATGGAAGGAAAGAGAATAATATCCATGAGAATAGACATATATTAATATTAGGTTATGAAAGATTTTAAAAACTAATGAGAAGAGTTTATATTTTATCTTAGAGGCAATTGTAAACCATTGGAGTTGATTAAGCATTAGAATGTCATGGTTAGATAAGCCCTTAAGGAAAATCTGGCAGCAGTATGGAGGATGGAGAGTGACAACAGGGAAATGTGTTGAGAAAGTATTGCAATAATACTTTCTCAAGTGAGAGGTGATGATAGTGTAAACTTACATGTTTGCCTATGTGAGAAGAACTAAAAAAAAGAGACGAGGGAAAAAGGAAAAATAGCAAGGTTTTCCTGAGTCATTGATTGAAATTGTGAGGTAAAGATGAGATATGCAGGATAAGGCTGAGGTTATGAACCTGGGAGAGTGTAATGATAGTGTTAACTTAAACAGAAATGGGTAGGTTTGAAAGAAGGAAAAGTTTGAGGAAAAAGGAAATGAGTTGACTTTTGGATATGCTGAGTTGGAAATTTGTCAAGGATATCTACTTCAAGTCACCAAATTGATATAGTGGATATAGTGGAATTGAAGAGCAATTGGGCTACAGATATCTATATTTAATCTATATTATCTGTATCTATTTCTCTGTCCAACCATTGAAATGATCTTCTTAAGATATAGGTCATATCCAACTCTAAGATATCATTACACACTTCTCAGATTAGCTAAGATACAGAAAAAGATAATGACGAATGTTGAAAGGAGGAGATGTGGGAAAATTTGGATAGTGAGGGGGAAGAGCCAAGATGGCAGAGAAGATATACGCAAATCTGTAAGCACCCTTCTTCCCTCATTACCAATTAGTTAAATCAGCCTAAAAAATAATGCTGGACTGATAGAAACCACAAGTATTAAAAGCATGACTTACCAGCTGAAGAGAATCTGGAGTCTCTACAGAAAAGGTCAGTTCCAAGGGGAGGAAGAAGAAAGGCCAGGACAGATGGTTAGGTACTAGCACACTATGCTAATCAGGCTGGAGACAACTCTGGGATCAGAGAAGCCACTGAAATAGAGGAATTTGGAACAGGCTATTAGCTCTTCTCTGCTTATAAAACAGCAGTTCAGAAGAGAAATCAAGCCACTTTAAAATATAAAGCCAGATACTAGAACCACCCTAATTGGGAAGTGACCTAACAGATCTCTGCACGGCTGTGCAGCCTCTTTCTGCTGTCCAGGCTTCACCTTCGGGTAATTAAGAGCCTGAACAGCTGGGACACAGCCTGAGGCAATATCTAATCCACATAGTGCCAGTCTTGGCCTGATGCTGTGGAACACAGCCACAGAAGTCACAGAGAAGCAGAACCTTTGAAATAGGGACCAGGGTTTCCAGGCAGACACTTCCAGTTTGAGCACAGAGGCTTTTCATATCAGCTGCTGATATCCATGCCCCACGGGACGCATTGGCTGGGCATAGGACATAAAGATCTCAAAATTAAATGCAGGAAGGAAGAAATAGTAAATTCCTTCTTTTCAGATCACAATGCAATAAAAACTACATTCAATAAGAAGTTAGGAGTAAATAGACCAAAAAGTAATTGGAAACTGAATAATCTCATCTTAAAGAATGACTGGGTGAAACAGCAAATTTTAGAAACAATTAATAATTTCACCCAAGATAATGACAATGATGAGACATCATACCAAAATCTGTGGGATGCAGCTAAAGTGGTAATAAGGGGAAATTTTATATCTTTAGAGACTGATTTGAACAAAATAGAGAAAGAGAAGATTAATGAATTGGGCCTGCAATGTAAAAAGCTAGAAAAAGAACAAATTAAAAACTCCCAAATAAAAATCAAACTTGAAATACTAATTTTTTTTTTTTGGTTTTGTTAATTTTCTTTTTTTTTTAATTTTTTTATTATATATATATATTTTTTAATAATATTATCCCTTGTATTCATTTTTCCAAATTACCCCCCCTCCCTCTATTCCCTCCCCCCAATGACAGGCAATCCCATACATTTTACATGTGTTACAATATAGTTTAGGTACAATACATGTGTGTGAATATCATTTTCTTGTTACACAATAAACATTAGAATCCGAAGGTACATGCAACCTGGGCAGACAGATATTAGTGCTAACAATTTACATTCACTTCCCAGTGTTTCTTCTCTGGGTGTAGCTACCTCTGTCCATCATTGATCAACTGGAAGTGAGTTGGATCTTCTTTATGTTGAAGATTTCCACTTCCATCAGAATACATCCTCATACAGTATTGTTGTTGAAGTGTACAGTGATCTTCTGGTTCTGCTCATTTCACTCAGCATCAGTTGATTTAAGTCTCTCCAGGCCTCTCTGTATTCCTCCTGCTGGTCATTTCTTACAGAGCAATAATATTCCATAATCTTCATATACCACAATTTACCCAACCATTCTCCAACTGATGGACATCTATTCATCTTCCAGTTTCTAGCTACAACAAAAAGAGCTGCCACAAACATTTTGGCACATATATGTCTCTTTCCGCTCTTTAGTATTTCTTTGGGATATAATCCCAGTAGTAGCGCTGCTGGGTCAAAGGGTATGCACAGTTTGATAACTTTTTGGGCATAATTCCAGATTGCTCTCCAGAATGGCTGGATTCTTTCGCAACTCCACCAGCAATGTATTAGTGTCCCAGTTTCCCCACATCCCCTCCAACATTCGTCATTATTTGTTCCTGTCATCTTAGCCAATCTGACAGGTGTGTAGTGGTATCTCAGAGTGGTCTTAATTTGCATTTCTCTGATCAGTAGTGATTTGGAACACTCTTTCATGTGAGTGGATATAGTTTCAATTTCTTCCTCTGAGAATTGTCTGTTCATATCCTTTGACCATTTATCAATTGGAGAATGGTTCAGTTTCTTATAAATTAGGGTCAGTTCTCTATATATTTTGGAAATGAGACCTTTGTCAGAACCTTTGTTTTTAAAAATATTTTCCCAATTTGTTACTTCCCTTCTAATCTTGTTTGGATTAGTATTATTTGTACAGAAACTTTTTAGTTTGATGTAATCAAAATCTTCTATTTTGTGATCAATAATGATCTCTAGTTCTCCTCTGGTCATAAATTCCTTCCTCCTCCACAAGTCTGAGAGGTAGATTATCCTCTGTTCCTCTAATCTATTTATTATCTCCCTCTTTATGCCTAAATCATGGATCCATTTTGATCTTATCTTGGTATATGGTGTTAAGTGTGGATCCATATCTAATTTCGGCCATACTAATTTCCAGTTTTCCCAACAGTTTCTTCTGAATAATAAATTTTTGTCCCTAATGTTGGTATCTTTGGGTTTGTCAAAGATTAGATTGCTATAGATGTACCCTTTTTTGTCCTTTGTATCTAATCTGTTCCACTGATCGACTGGTCTATTTCTTAGCCAGTACCAAATGGTTTTGGTGACTGCTACTATATAATATAGCTTTAGCTCAGGTACACTTAGACCACCTTCCTCTGAGTTTTTTTTCATTAGTTCCCTTGCAATTCTCGACCTTTTATTCTTCCATATGAATTTTGTTGTTATTTTTTCTAGGTCATTGAAATAGTTTCTTGGGAGTCTGATTGGTATAGCACTAAATAAATAGATTAGTTTGGGGAGTATTGTCATCTTTATTATATTCGCTCGGCCTATCCAAGAGCACTGAATGTCTTTCCAATTATTTAAATCTGATTTTATTTTTGTGGCAAGTGTTTTGTAATTTTTCTCATATAATTCCTGACTTTTCTTTGGTAGATGGATTCCCAAATATTTTATACTCTCAACATTTGTTTGGAATGGAATTTCTCTTTGTATCTCTTGCTGTTGCATTTTGTTAGTGATATATAAAAATGCTGAGGATTTATGTGGATTTATTTTGTATCCTGCCACTTTGCTGAAATTTTGAATTATTTCTAGTAGCTTTTTAGCAGAGTCTTTGGGGTTCTCTAAGTATACCATCATGTCATCTGCAAAAAGTGATAGTTTGATTTCCTCATTTCCTACTCTAATTCCTTGAATCTCTTTCTCGGCTCTTATTGCCGAGGCTAGCGTTTCTAGTACTATATTGAATAGTAATGGTGATAGTGGGCAACCTTGTTTCACTCCTGATCTTACTGGGAAAGGTTGCAGTTTATTTCTATTGCATATAATGCTTACTGAAGGTCTTAAATATATGCTCCTGATTATTCTAAGGAATAGTCCATTTATTCCTATACTCTCAAGAGTTTTTAGTAGGAATGGATGTTGGATTTTGTCAAATGCTTTTTCTGCATCTATTGAGATGATCATATGGTTCTTATTAATTTGATTATTAATATGGTCAATTATATTAATAGTTTTCCTAATATTAAACCAGCCCTGCATTCCTGGAATAAATCCTACTTGATCATAGTGTATTATCTTGGAGATGATTTTCTGAAGTCTTTTTGCTAATATCTTATTTAAGATTTTAGCATCAATATTCATTAAGGAGATTGGTCTATAATTTTCTTTCTCAGTTTTCGATCGACCTGGTTTAGGTATCAGTACCATGTCTGTGTCATAAAAGGAGTTTGGTAGGACTCCTTCATCCCCTATTTTTTCAAATAATTTATATAACATTGGGGCTAATTGTTCTTTAAATGTTTGGTAGAATTCACATGTGAATCCATCTGGCCCTGGGGATTTTTTCCTGGGGAGTTGATTAATAGCTTGTTCTATTTCTTTTTCTGAAATGGGACTATTTAAGCAATTTATCTCCTCCTCTGTTAATCTGGGGAGCCTATATTTTTGGAGGAAGTCATCCATTTCACTTAAGTTATCAAATTTATTGGCATAAAGTTGGGCAAAGTAACTCCTTATTATTTCTCTAATTTCCTCTTCATTGGTGGAAAGATCCCCCTTTTCATTTGTAAGACTATCAATTTGATTTTCCTCTTTCTATTTTTTGATCAAATTTACCAAAGGTTTATCTATTTTATTGGCTTTTTCATAAAACCAACTCTTGGTTTTATTAATTCAATAGTTTTTTTACTTTCAATTTTATTGATTTCTCCTTTCAATTTTTGTATTTCAATTTTAATTTTTGGTTGGGGGTTTATAATTTGGTCTTTTTCTAGCCTTTTAAGTTGTAAGCCCAATTCGTTAATCTTCTCTTTCTCAATTTTCTTCAAATAAGCCTCTAAAGATATAAAATTTCCCCTTATTACTGCTTTAGCTGCATCCCAAAGATTTTGATATGATGTCTCATCATTGTCATTATCTTGGGTGAAATTGTTAATTGTTTCTATAATTTGCTCTTTCACCCTGTCATTCTTTAAGATGAGATTATTCAGTTTCCAATTACTTTTTGGTCTATTTACCCCTAACTTTTTACTGAATGTAGCTTTTATTGCATTGTGATCTGAGAAGAAGGCATTTATTATTTCTGCCTTCCTACATTTAATTTTGAGATCTTTATATCCTAATATATGGTCAATTTTTGTATAGGATCCATGAACTGCTGAGAAGAAAGTATATTCCTTTTTATTGCCATTCAGTTTTCTCCAAAGGTCTATCATACCTAGTTTTTCTAATATTCTATTTACTTTTTTAATTTCTTTCTTGTTTGTTTTGTGGTTTGATTTGTCTAAATCTGAGAGTGCAAGGTTGAGATCTCCCACTATTATAGTTTTACTGTCTATTTCTTCTTGCAGTTCTCTTAACTTTTCCTTTAGAAAGTTAGATGCTATACCACTTGGTGCATATATGTTTAGCATTGATATGGCTTCATTATTTATGCTACCTTTCAGCAGGATATAGTTTCCTTCCTTATCTTTTTTAAGGAGATCTACTTCTGCTTTTGCTTGATCTGAGATAAGGATAGCTACCCCTGCTTTTTTGGCTTTACCTGAAGCATAATAGGCTCTGTTCCAACCTTTTACCTTTATTCTGTATGTATCTCCCTGCTTTAAGTGTGTTTCCTGTAGGCAACATATTGTAGGGTTCTGCTTTTTGATCCAATCTGCTATCCGTCTCCGTTTGATGGGATCGTTCATCCCATTTACATTTACAGTTAAAATTACTAATTCTGTATTTCCTGCCATCGTATTATCCCCAGATTATGCTTTTTTCCCTTGACCCCCCTGATCCCCCTCCCCGATATTTAATTTACAGACCCCCCCTTGTGATGCGCAACCCTCCCTCTTTTTTTTTTTTTTAGGATCCCTCCGCCCTCCCTCCAAGTCCCTTCACTTATTCTCCTTTTCCTTTTCCCTTTTCCTCTCCCCCCTTTTAATGAGGTGAGAGAAAATTCTCTGAAAAACAAATATGTTAATTATTTACTCTTTGAGCCTCTCCTGATGAGAGTAAGATTCACACAATGATTCTCCCCCTCACTAAGTTCCCTCAGATATGGTGTATTTTCTATGCCTCTTCCTGGGATGTAGTTTCCCTCTTTTTATCACTCCTTCCCCTTTTTCTGAACCGACCTCCTTCCCTTTACTACACCCCCCTTTTTTTCTTTTATATCTGTAAAATCAAATTATCCTTGAGTATTTTTTATATACCCACAACAGAGTTACAGTTCTCAAGGGTTCTGTGTACCTTTTTCTGTTTCTCTTCAGTCTTGTGGATGTAGATCAAATTTTTTGTTTAAGTCTGGTTTTTTTCTTAGAAACATATAGAATTCCTCTGTTTCATTGAATGACCATCTTCTTCCATGGAAAAAGATGCTAAACTTAGCTGGGTAGTTCATTCTTGGTTGCAGTCCTTGATCTTTTGCCTTATGGAATATCAGGTTCCAGGCCCTTCTATCTTTTAATGTGGAGGCAGCCAGATCTTGGGTGACCCTTATTGTGGCACCTTGGTATTTAAATTGTTTTTTTCTAGCTGCTTGCAGGATTTTCTCCTTTGTGTGGAAATTCTGCAGCTTAGCCACTATATTCCGTGGTGTTCTTTTTTTTAGGGTCTATTTCATTAGGAGTTCGATGAATTCTTTCCACATCTACTTTCCCTTCTGTTTCTATTATCTCTGGACAGTTCTCTTTGATAATTTCCTGTAAAATAGAATCTAGGCTCTTTTTTTGGTCATAGTTTTCTGGAAGTCCAATGATCCTCAGATTATCTCTCCTAGATCTATTTTCCAGGTCTATAGATTTTCCCAGTAAGTATTTGACGTTGTTCTCCAGCTTCTCATTTTTTTTTGTTTTGTTTGACTGATTCTTGGGTTCTCTGTGAATCATTCATTTCTATTTGTTCCATCCTGACTTTTAAGGAGTTATTTTCTTCTTTCACAGTTTTTAGTTCTTTTTGTAAATGCCCAATTTCGTTTTTAAATGAATTATTTTGCTCTATTGAATTTTTTTCCATTTCCCTAATTTTTTTTTGAGAATTATTTTCTTTTTCCAATTCAGAAATTCTATTTTCTTGAGACTTTTTTATCTTTTCCAATTCAGAAATCCTACTTTCCTGTGTTTTTTTAACCTTTTCTAATTCACTAATTTTGTTTCCCTGCATCTCCTGTGAATTCTTTATTTTTTCCAACTCCAATTTCAGGACGTTGTTATTCTCTATCATATCTTCCCTTTCCTTTCCCCATTTTTCTTCAATCTCCCTCAATTTTTTAAGAGTTTCTTCTAGGAGAGAGTTATGTGATGGGGGGCAGGGATCGTTCCCCTTTAGGTTGCTATCTGCTGTCTCTCTGCTGTTAACTTCCTCGGGGTTGGATACCCACTCTTTCTCTGTATAGAAGGAATCTATGGTTTTTCTAGCTTTTTTGCTCATACTTAAAAAATCTTTTGGGGTCTGTCCCTGGGGTAGGAAATTATTTATTTACTTCTTTACCAGCTTCCTCCCAGACCGGATGGATGCAGCGGCTCCTGCGCCTGAGCTAAGATAGAGCTCTGGGAGAGAGTTCCCCACCCCCTCCCTGGAAGTGCCTCAGAGGTGATTAGCACTACTGTGCTTCGAGGGCGTAGAATAGTAAAGACAGCACAAAGCCCGGCCTATGTGTCCCGGTGGGGCGTGGATGTCTGCAGCATGTGATGTGAAAAGCCCCTGTGCTCAAACTGGAAGTGTCTGCCAGAAACCGCGGTCCCTAGTTCAAAGTTTCCGCTTCTCTGGGACTTCCTGGAGCTGAGTTCCACTCCCTCCAGCTAAACTAGGCAGTGTGTGTTGCCTTGGGCCGTATCCACCCACTTGTTAATCTCTTAACTATTCTCAGGTGGTAGCTGAGGCCACACCCCCTGGTGCCGAGATCTGCTGAGTCACCCCCAGGATCGGGGAAAATCTAATCTGAGTTTTAAAATATTTTGGCTTTCTATTCTGAATTGCTAAATAATTAGCAGAGAAGAGCTAACAGCCTGTGCCAGATTCCTTTACCTCAGTGGCTTCTCTGATCCCAGAGACCTTCCCAGCGCAATGGGCGCAGTGTGCCCCTACCCCACCGTCTGTGCTGGTCTCTCTTATTCCTCCCCTGAGAACTGACCTTTCCTGTTGAACCTCCAGATTCTCTTCAGCTGGTAAGTCGTGCTTCCAGTCCTTATGTTATCTATCAGTCCTGAGCTAATTCCGAGACTTAATTTATCTAATTGGTTGTGAGGGAGTGAGGACGTTCACTGAGTCGTGTGTTTCTTCTCCGCCATCTTGGCTCTGCCCTCCGAAATACTAAAATTAAAAGGAGAAATCAATAATATTGAAAGTTAAAAAAATATTGAATTAATAAATAAAACCAAAAATTGGTTTCATGAAAAACCAATAAAATAGATAAACCTTTGCTAAATCAGATCAGAAAAAGGAAAGAGGAAAATCAAATTGTTAGTCTTACAAATGAAAAGGAGGATCCTTCCACCAATGAAGATGAAATTAGAGAAATAATGAGTTATTTTGCCCAACTTTATGCCAATAAATTTGATAACTTAAGTGAAATGGATGACTTCCTCCAAAAATATAGGCTCCCTAGATTAACAGAGGAGGAGATAAATTGCTTAAATAGTCCCATTTCAGAAAAAGAAATAGAACAAGCTATTAATCAACTCCCCAGGAAAAAATCCCCAGGACCAGATGGATTTACATTTGAATTCTACCAAATATTTAAAGAACAACTAGCCCCAATGTTATATAAACTATTTGAAAAAATAGGGGATGAAGGAGTCCTGCCAAACTCCTTTTATGACACAGACATGGTACTGATACCTAAACCAGGTAGATCGAAAACTGAGAAAGAAAACTATAGACCAATTTCCTGAATGAATATTGATGCTAAAATCTTAAATAAGCTATTAGCAAAAAGACTTCAGAAAATCATCCCCAGGATAATACATTATGATCAAGGAGAATTTATACCAGGAATGCAGGGCTGGTTTAATATTAGGAAAACTATTAGTATAATTGACCATATTAATAATCAAATTAATAAAAACCATATGATTATCTCAATAGATGCAGAAAAAGCATTTGATAAAATCCAACATCCATTCCTACTAAAAGCACTTGAGAGTATAGGAATAAATGGACTATTCTTTAGAATAATCAGGAGCATATATTTACAACCATCAATAAGCATAATATGCAATAGAGATAAACTGGAACCTTTCCGAGTAAGATCAGGAGTGAAACAAGGTTCCCCACTATCACCATTACTATTCAATATTGTATTAGAAATGTTAGCCTGGGCAATAAGAGTCGAGAAAGAGATTCAAGGAATTAGAGTAGGTAATGAGGAAATCAAACTGTCACTCTTTGCAGATGATATGATGGTATACTTAGAAAACCCCAGAGATTCTAATAAAAAGTTATTAGATATAATTCACAACTTTAGTAAAGTTGCTGGATACAAAATAAATCCACATAAATCCTCCGCATTTTTATACATCACCAACAAAATGCAACAGCAAGAGATATAAAGAGAAATTCCATTCCAAACAAATGTTGAGAGTATAAAATATTTGGAAATCCACCTACCAAAGAAAAGTTAGGAATTATATGAGCAAAATTACAAAACACTTACCACAAAAATAAAGTCAGATTTAAATAACTGGAAAGACATCCACTGCGCGTAGATAGACTGAGCAAATATAATAAAGATGACAATACTCCCCAAACTAATCTGTTTATTTAGTGCTATACCAATCAGACTATTTTAGTGACCTAGAAAAAATAACAACAAAGTTCATATGCAAGAATAAAATGTTGAGAATTGCAAGGGAATCAATGAAAAAAAAAAGTCAGATGAAGGTGGTCTAGGTATACCTGATCTAAAGCTATATTATATAGTAGATGTCACCAAAACCATTTGGTATTGGCTAAGAAATAAACCAGTCGATCAGTGGAACAGATTAGATACAAAAGACGAAAAAGGGTACAACTAAAAGAATATAGTGTTTGATAAACCCAAAGATACCAACATTTGGGATAAAAATTCATTATTTGAAAAAAAACTGTTTGGAAAACTGGAAATTAGTATGGCAGAAATTAGATATGGATCCACTCTTAACATCATATACCAAGATAAGATCAAAATGGGTCCATGATTTAGGCATAAAGAATGAGATCATAAATAGATTAGATGAAAAAATGGATAGTTTACCTTTCAGACCTGTGGAAGAGGAAGGAATTTATGAGTAGAGAAGAAATAGAGTCATTATTGATCACAAAATTGAAGATTTTGATTACATCAAACCAAAAAGTGACTGAAAAAAACAATACTAATTCAAACAAGATTAAAAGGGAAGTAACAAATTGGGAAAATATTTTTATAGTTAAAGGTTCTCATAAAGGTCTCATTTCCAAAATATATAGAGAATTGATCCCAATTTATAAGAAATCAAACCATTCTCCAATTGATAAATGGTCAAAGGATATGAACAGACAATTCTCAGAGGAAGAAATTGAAACTATATCCACTCATATGAAAGAGTTTTCCAAATGACTACTGATCAGAGAAATGCAAATTAAGACAACTCTGAGATATCACTACACACCTGTCAGATTGGCTAAGATGACAGGAACAAATAATGATGAATGTTGGAGGGAATGAGGGAAAACTGGGACACTAATACATTGTTGGTGGAGTTGTGAAAGAATCCAACCATTCTGGAGAGCAATTTGGAACTATGCCCAAAAAGTTTTCAAACTGTGTATACTCTTTGATCCAGCAGTGCTACTACTGGGCTTATATCCCAAAGAAATACTAAAGAGGGGAAAGGGACCTGTGTGTGCCAAAATGTTTGTGGCAGTTATTTTCATAGTGGCTAGAAACTGGAAGATGAATGGATGTCCATCAATTGGAGAATGGTTGGGTAAATTATGGTAAATGAAGGCTATGGAATAGTATTGCTCTGTAAGAAATGACCAGCAGGATGAATTCAGAAAGGCTTGGAGAGACTTGCATGAACTGATGCTGAATGAAATGAACAGAATCAGAAGATCACTGTACACTTCAACAACAATACTGTATGAAGATGTATTCTGATGGAAGTGGATCTCTTCAACATAAAGAAGATATACCTCACTTCCAGCTGATCAATGATGGACAAAAACAACTACACCCAGAGAAGGAACACTGGGAAGTGAATATAAAATATTAGCACTACTGTCTATTTACCCAGGTTACTTATACCTTCGGAATCCAATACTTAACGTGCAAGAAGAAAATTGAATTTACACACATATATTATATTTAGGTTATACTGTAACATATGTAAAATGTATGAGATTGCTTGTCATCTAGGGGAGGGAATAGAAAAAGGGAGGGGAAAATCTGGAAAAATGAATACACGGGCTAATGTTATAAAAAAATACTCATGCATATATACTTTCAAAAATGTATAATTATAAAATTAATAAAATAAAATAAAAAGAAAAAAAGAAAAAAGAAATGACCAGTAGGATGAATACAGAGAGGCTTGGAGAGACTTGCATGAACTGATGCTGAGTGAAATGAGCAGAACCAGAAGATCACTATACACTTCAACAACAATACTGTATGAATATGTATTCTGATGGAAGGGAATATCTTCAACATAAAGAAGATACAACTCACTTCTAGCTGATCAATGATGGACAGAAACAACTACACCCAGAGAAGGAACACTGGGAAGTGAATGTAAAATATTAGCACTACTGTCTATCTATCCAGGTTACTTATACCTTCGGAATCCAATACTTAACATGCAACAAGAAAATTGGATTTACACACCTATATTATATCTAGGTTATACTGTAACACATGTAAAATGTATGAGATTGCCTCTCATCTAGGGGAGGAAATAGAAAAAGGGAGGGGAAAATCTGGAAAAATGAATACACGGGCTAATGTTATAAAAAAAATACTCATTCATATATACTGTCAAAAATGTATAATTATAAAATTAATTTTAAAAAAAGAAAAAAATTAGGATAGTGATACATTGTTGGTGGAATTCTAAGTGAATCCAACCATTCTGGAGAGCAATTTGGAACTATGCTCATAAAGTTATCAAACTGTGCATACCTTTTGATCCAGTAGTGTTACTAATGGGCTTATATCCCAAAGAGATCTTAAAGAAGGGAAAGGGACCCATATGTGCAAAAATGTTTGTGGCAGCCATTTTTGTAGTGTCTAGAAACTAAAAACTGAATGGATGTCCATCAATTAGAAAATGGCTGAATAAAGTGTGGTATATGAGGGTTATGGAATATTTTTGTTCTGTAAGAAATGACCAACAGGATGGTTTCAGAGAGTACTAAAAGACTTACATGAACTGATGCTAAGTGAAATGAGCAGAACCAGGAGATCATTATACAAAGATTAATTGTGATAGACGTGGCTCTCTTCAAGAATTAGATGATGCAAACCAGTTCTAATTTTTCAGTAATGAAGAGAGTCATCTACATCCAGAGAGAGAACTATGGACAATGAATGTAGACCACAATATAGCATTTTTTACTCTTTCTGTTATTGTTTACTTGCATTTGTGTTTTCCTTCTCAAGTCTTTTTTTTCTTTACAGATTCAATTTTTCTTGTGCAGCAAGATAACTGCATAAATATGTATACATATATTGGACTTCACATATTTAACATGCATATCTAGGGGAGGGGGAAGGGAAGAAGAGGTAAATTTGGAATAGAAGATTTTGCAAAGGTCAGTGTTGAAAAATTACCCATACATGTCTTTTGTAAATAAAAAGCTATAATAAAAATAAAAAACCATAAATAAAAGAAAATTTAAAAATACAAGTCCTATCATTTCATTACCAAGCTCAATGAATAGTGAATTCCTATTGTCTCCTGGAACAAATATAAAACCCTCTCCTTGACACTCAAAGCCATTCATAATCTGGCTCCCTCCTTCCTATATAATCTTCTCACACTTTACTCTATTACATATATTCTTCTTTGATAATAGATTTTTTTTTATTTTTCAAAATATCAGCAAAGATAGTTTTCAACATTCATCCTTGTAAAATCTTGTATTCTAAATTTTTCTTCCTCCCTCCCCACCTCCCTACTTTTATAGCAAGTAATCCAATATTAGTTTAACATGTGCAAGTATTCTAAACATATTTCCACATTTATCATGCTGCACCCGAAAAATCAGATCAAAAGGGAGAAAAGTGAGAAAGTATAAAATAAGCAAGCAAACAACAAAAAAGGTAAATGATTCCTGAGGGTTTTGAAGTCCTGCATTAGAGTCATTAACAATTTTTGATGCCTATGAGTCAGTTGCCATAACTGCCATCTCTTTCAGTGGTGGGCACAATCAGCAATGGAACCATCCGATGTTTCTTGGATCTTCTCCTTCCTTCATTTGAAGTGTCTGCTCCATATCTCTCCAATGGACAAGGCAAATATGGCTCTTTGGCACCCATCTGATTCCTTCTCCATCTGTAGAGATACAAGCAAACCCTCTTCCCCAAACAGGCAACCTATCTGGTCTCTTCCATTCAACACTTTCTGGATCTCTCCACATCATCTAGCTATTATCTAAAGAGTGGAGCTGCTCGCACTGGACACTGCCCTTCCATTGGGTTATAAAAGCTGTCTGTTGGAGCCAGTGCATCTTTGTTAAAAATCAAGAAGTTAATTGTATAAAGAGCTAGATTTAGAAGTTCTCCAATGGTTACCTGTGACTCTCACTTTGTTTTTGGAGGAGTGTCTTGATGTCTCTGTTTCTCCTCTCTACTATTTCCTGTCCTTGATGATTAAAGGGTATGCCAGTAGTGTGTAAAATCTTATACTGTGCACAAAAGTGTGCAAAATGTTTAGGAAGTATATGCAGGTTCATTACCTATTTTTATTGCTTGTGGAACACCCATAATTGCAAATGTTTTTTAAGGAATTCAGTGACCATTCAGGCTGTCTCTTTTGGTGCTGGTACTGCAAAAGTAAATGCTGAAAAGGTGTCTACTACAACATGGATAAAAGACAGACAACCAAAAGATTTATGACTGGGTCACATCGATTTGCCAGTTTTCATTGGGTCTCAAACCATGAGTGTTCTTCCCTGGAGGGAATGTAGGAGCATGGAAAGGAAGGCAAACTGGACAGGTTTTTACTATTCTCCTAGCTTCCTCTTTTGTTATCCCAAATTGAAAAGGTAAAGCTCGAGTGGTCTGATGATATTTAGAATGAGATTCTTGGACTTCCTGAAATAAAGGATTATTGGCCAACATAGTTAGAAGGCTATCTGCCTTTGAATTATCATTAAAAATAGGACCTGGAAATACACTATGAGAGTGGACATGCAAGATATAAATCTTACCTGGATACTTTTTCACCTGCTCTTGAAGTTCCTTAAAGTGCTGATATATATTGGAAGCTATAAATTCTATTTGGCTGTGCCAATTCTTTGTACCACACCTACTGAGACCTAATGAAATCTGGCAAATGCTTGTGATCCATTAGAAATCTTTTGGTCATCTATCTTTTATCCACGTTGTGGTAGACACATTTTCAGGATTCACTTATGCAATGCCAGCAGCAAAAGAGACAGCCCAAGTGGTCACTAAATTCCTTATACAAGCATTTGGAATTATGGGTGTGCCACAAGCAATAAAAACAGACAATGGACCTGCATATACTTCTAAACATTTTGCACACTTTCGTGCACAGTATAAGATTTTACATACTACTGGCATACCATTTAATCCTCAAGGGCAAGCAATAGTAGAGTGAAGAACAGAAATATTAAGACACTCCTCCAAAAAACAAAAGAAAGGGGTAGCCACGGGTAACCCTAGAGAACTTCTAAATCTAGCTCTTTATACAATTAACTTCTTGATTTTTGACAAAGATGCACTGGCTCCGGCAGACAGGTTTTATAACCCACCAGAAGGACAGTGTCCAGTGCGCACAGCTCCACTGTCTTTGGATAATCACCAGGTCATGTGGAAAGACCAGAAAGTGGTGAATGGAAGGGACCAGATAGGTTAACTGCTTGGGGGAGAGGGTTTGCTTGTATCTCCACAGATGGAGAAGGAATCAGATGGGTGCCAGCAAGCCACATTCACCTTGTCCATCAGAAAGAGACGGAGCAGACCCTTGAAATGAAGGAGAAGACCCAAGAAACATCAGGTGGTTCCATTGCTGACTGTGCCCACCACTGAAAGAACCTGGCAGTTATGGAATTTGACTCATGGACATCAAAAATTGTTGGACTTGAAAACCTTCAGGAATCATTGTATTCTCTGAGACATCATAAGACTATTGTAGGACTTGAAAGTCCTCAGGAATCATTGGATTCTCTGAGGCATCATTAGACTGTTGCAGGACTTCAAAACCTGTAGGAATCATTGGATTCCCTAACATATAAAAATACTGTTGCGGGACTTCAAAAACTTGTGGAGATCATTGGATCCCCTAACATGTGAAGTAATGGACAATAGATTGGTTTTGGACTATCTCTTGGTTGCTGAAGAAGGCATGTATGTGTGACTGATGTTTACATACCCTCCTTCTAGGACTTCTGGAAATCTTTTACAACACCATGTTGATTCATATTGTTTGTTATATCACTATTTGCATGTACAATTCATGTTTGTTACACCTTATCAAGCCTGCACTGATAGTGGGGAGAGTTATCACTAATAGCT
This sequence comes from Sminthopsis crassicaudata, assembly GCF_048593235.1. Lineage (NCBI taxonomy): Eukaryota > Metazoa > Chordata > Mammalia > Dasyuromorphia > Dasyuridae > Sminthopsis > Sminthopsis crassicaudata. The sequence continues at coordinate 451,776,766 of NC_133619.1, forward strand.
TCTGGGTTATTGCTATGTGCTTGTGTAATAACTCCCATGCTGATAGGTTTGTGCATACTTGTCTCTAATAAGACCCTTCAACCCAGAAACCCGCTAGCAATCCCCACTTCCCTTTGGTGCTTTTCATCTCCCTTCCTGAGATGTCAAGGAGGGTGTGATTATCTCCTTTTTAGTGCTTCCATCTTTCTTCCTGAGAAGTCAGGGGGCGCGATCACCTGTGTTCTAAAACAAAAGAAAGAGAAAGATGTAAAGGGCTAGAACTGAGCAAATGCACTTGGATAATAGAGCACATGAGACTAATTGCCAATTGGTCGATTTTCTATTAACATGTTTGAAGGATGATCCTCCCCAACCATTCTGTGCTGGCTCTATTGGTGGGTGTGGACAAAGAAGGGGAAGTGACTTGTGTGGATGGAGTAGGAGGAGGAAATTGAGGCATTCTCCTGGTGGTGGAGAGAGAGGAAGGAGGTATGGAGATTGCTAGATCTAATCCCCTAACTGAGACCTCAAAAGACCAAGAATGAAGACTTTTGATTATCCTGACTTTGGCTGATTTCTGGGAAGACAGAGTTCCAGCAGTCAAGTTGCTCCTGTACTATATCTAATAAGGCCTGAATTTTATTGCTAGCTAAGGGCCACTTTTCTATCCACAGGTATGTCAGTTTTCCATTGAATAGGAACAGGTGAGAGTGCTGGCAGACCTTCAACAGCAGCCCTGCCTAAAAAACTGAATTACTCATCTGTAATCCTAATTGTATCTTCCCAACAGATTGATGGGGATTTTTTCAACTATAAAAGGAGTAAAACTCCTGTTTTGTCTTCAAATGTCCATCTCAAAGGGGTAGCACAAATTTCAGCTGCTATTGATCCTCCTATTCCAGACATATAGGTGTCTACCTTAATCTTTGGCACCTATGTCTGCCATTAACATAGATAGTGAGTATAGGACAGTCAGCTGTAACTACTGCAATCCAGAATATTCTTGGATTCTCTTGCTTGGAGTAACAATCTGGGCAACTATTACCAGATTGTCTATTAGGAGTCTGTATCAGTAAACCTGATGCTACTACTTCTCCTGGTTAATAAGTCATTGCTGCCTGTATCAATGAGTGGGATATTATCTCCAGTTTTCCACATCAGTGTATGGATGAATACTGCTTTGTAAGTACTCTCAGGCAGTGAAATGGTCAAGCCTACTCTGCCTGGAGGCAAGGGATCTATAGGTTGAAGAGGAACAGATTTCATCTCTCCCAGACGCATAAAACTCTAATTTCTCCAATTGCAATCCCTTTCTCCCATCAGGTTGCTTCCTGGCTAATTGTTTATGTCTTAATACTGAACTTCTAAAGACTCTCTGGATGTAGCATCTGCTGGCATCATGCCCCAATTATTTTTTGTTTTGGGCCCTGGGACTAGGCCCCCCCATCCAGTTTCCCTGAATCAGTGTACATTCTGATACCCAGTGGAGACCTCTGTTGCATTTTGGACATGGGGTTTTAGGTCTTGTTCTCCCACCCTGTTTTTTCACTCTGTATCTATGCCAATATTGAGTTTTCAGATGCCTTACTTTACCATATTGAAAGCACTGACAAATTTCTCTGTAAGTCCCTTGCCAAAAGGGACCTTGTCTTCCCATGTTCGGATCCTGGGGAGTCTGCATCATAGCCTGGATATAAAAGGTATTTGTGCCCACTGGGGCACAGCGTCTAATGATCTCCTCTAAAGGAGCATCCTTGTGTAGTCCTAGTATAATTTTTTACAAACCTCATTAGCATTTTCTTTAGCAAGTTGCCTTATCATAATTTCTGTTGCTACATTTTCACTAATAGTTTGTATGACGGCTGTCTGCAGATGTCCCACAAAATCAGCAAAGGGTTCATTTGGCCCTTGTGCTATTGTGATGAAGGACTCTCCTCTGTCCTGTTGACCTGGAATAAAGCTCCATGTCATTTGATAGCAGCAGAAGCAATTTGCTTACATGCTGCTATGGGGTAATTAATCTGTGCTAAAGTGTCTGTATAAGGACCTACACCTGTTAGTTGGTCACAGGTGATTTATGTTTTAACTCCAGTTTGCCTATTTCATTGGCCTTGTATCATACAGAGTTCACTATATTCAGAGAGCTACAACAAGTTTTGTCCAGGTTCTATGCATGTCCTTGCTATAGATTTCCAGTCATTAGGAGTTAAAATTTCATAAGCCAAATTCTTTAATAACATCTTAACATAAGACCCCCATAAAGAGTACAAGCCTTTTACATGTTTTTCATGATTTCTAGATTTAAAAGAGTGTATCTTCTCCTTTCTTGACCTGAAGAGTTAAGTTGTTCAATCACAGGATACATTTCTATTCTCAAATTAGTTGTATTCTGCCTTCCTTTTTGGCTTTAAGTAGTGACTTTTGCAGTCAAGTCATAGGAGGGGATGATTGCTTGGGGGGAGATGCTGGTGCTATCACTGATCTTCCCTTCACCCAGGAAGGTGAAGTTGATAGGTAAGGGTCAAGAGCCTACTGGGATGTAGATAGAATTGCCCTCTGCCCTCTAATCCTTGCCTATGATTATCTTAATACCAAACTTTCAGCAGGCACCAATAATAAGAAGAGCCATTTATCAAACATATGCTAATAGAGTCATTGTCTCACATCCAATAGGTAATTAACCTTAAATGCTCAGTTGTCTGATTCAAGTATACCTTTTTGGACTTTCAACCCTCTAAACAAAATATTCCATCTCTCAGTTTCAGGCATTTTCTCTGCTTGTCCATCATGTGAGGGATGCTCTCTTTTCTCTGTTCCTACTATTAATATCTCTGACTTCCTTTAAGTCCTACCTTCTGTAAGAAGCCTTTCCTAACCCTTTTTAATTCCACTATTTCCCCTCTTTTAATTTATTCCTATTTAATCTATGTATAGCTTCCTTTGCACATATTTGTTTATATGTTGCTTATTCCAATCTATTAAGCTCCTTAAGGGCAAGGATTATCTTTTTATGTTCTTTTTCATCCCCAATGCTTATCACAGTGCCTGAAATATAGTAAATATGTCATTATTACATGTAGATTATGTTAGTCATCTGCAAAAAAAAAATGACAGTTAAATATGGCAATTGATGTTACTGAGAAAGAATATACAAGGAAGAAATAGAGACCATTATTGATCACAAAATAGAAAATGCTGATTATATCAAATTAAAAAGCTTTTGTACAAACAAAACTAATGCACACAAGATTAGAAGGGAAGCAATAAACTAGGAAAACATTTTTTTTACTAATTAAAGATTCTGATAAAGCCTCTTTCCAAAATATATACAGAATTGACTCTAATTTATAAGAAATCAAGCCATTCTCCAATTGATAAATGGTCAAAGGATATGTGTTAAAGTCCGGGCTAGCTCACTCTGAAGGGCTCAGAGTCAGCCAGAATCAGGATAAGCAGAAGTCTTTGCCCCACATTGGGCACCGAAATGTAAATGTCCTGTTGTCTTAGATTTGTGATCGTTCTCTTTTCTGTAAATCCTTTTCTTTGTGAGCAGGTTTCTTGGGAGGCTTCTGGAGCCTCCCGTCAGAGTGAAGGTAGAATCTTGTATCCTCTTCTTCCTTAATCCTGGCTCTAAATCTCCTCAAGCTTCCCTGAAGTTCTCCTGGGAAGTCTTGTCCTTAACCCAATCCAGACTCTATCCTTCCAGACTGCTGTCTTCCAGACTCATTGTTCCTCTTTTTATCCTCTCAGAGAATGGGCTTGTGAGTACTCCCAGGGGCTTGTGGGAACTCCTACAACCAATGAACTTGCTTCTTTAAAAGTGTAAACTCTTTTAAAGGTTTGAACTAAAGATGTAAACTCTGAGCTAGAGAATTGTTAAGTACCAGGCTAAATTAGATAACCAAATTAGTACCTAGTAATCCTAACAGATATGAACAGATAATTTTCAGATAATAAAATTAAAACTATTTCTACTCATATGAAAGGATGTTCCAAATCACTATTGATCAGAGAAATGCACATTAAAACAACTCTGAGATACCATTATACACCTGTCAGATTGGCTAAGATGACAGGAAAAGATAATTATGGATGTTGGAGGGGATGCAGGAAAACTGGGACACTGATGCATTATTGATGTAGTTGTGAATGGATCCAACCATTCTGGAGAGCAATTTAGAACTATGCTCAAAATGTTATCAAATTGTGCATACCTTTTGATCCAGCAGTGTTACTACTAGGCTTATATCCCAAAAAAAGATATTTAAGAAGTGAAAGGGATCTGGATGTGCAAAAAAGTTTGTGGCAGCCCATTTTTGTAGTGGCTAGAAACTGGAAATTGAATGGGTGTGCTGATGCATATTTGGAGAATGGCTGGGTAAACTATGGTATATGAATGTTTTAATTTATTTACAGAATATTTTTCTCTAAGAAATGACCAACAGGATGAATACAGAAAGGCTTGGAGAGACTTACATGAACTGATGCTAAGTGAAATGAGCAAAACCAGGAGGTCATTATACACTTCAGCAACAATACTATCTGAGGATCAATTCTGATGGAAGTGGATATATTCGGCAATGAGAAGATCCAATTCAGTTCTAATTGGTCAATGATGAACAGAACCAACTATACCCAGAGAAAAAACACTGGGAAGTGAATATGGACTACTTGCATTTTTCTTCCCAGGTTATTTTTACCTTTCTAACTCCAATTTTTTCTTGTGCAAGAAGAGAACTGTATAAATGTGTAAACATATATTGTCTTTAAGATATACATTAACATGTTTAAAATGTGTGAAATTGCCAGTCATCTAGGGGAGGAGGTGGAAGGAAGGAAGGGAAAAGATGGAACAGAAGTGATTGCAAAGGACAATGTTGAAAAATTACCAATGCATATGTTCTGTCAATAAAAAGCTATAATAAAAAGAAAGAATATAGAGGAAAAATTTTGAGCAGTATTTTATGTGTACCATGAACCCTTTTGGCTATCTGACAAGGCCCATTTACTCTTTCTCAGAATAATATTTTTAAATGTATAAAATAAATTATATCATTTAGAAGAAATAAATTTTGCTAAAATATAGTAACAAAAATAGTTTCAAAAACAAAATGAGATCCCAGATAAAAATTCCTTCTATAGAAGTACGTGAGAAAAGAATCTAAAGCAGAACTTTAAGGAGGATACATAAATAGGGCTTTAGTATCTGTCTTTTTGGACAGTAGGAGAAAAAAATTGAATGAATAAAACAGCACATTGTAATGAAAAAAAAATAAAAAGATGTTATTTGAAATCTTGACAGTATTGTTTCTTAATAGTAGATGGCAGAGGTTAAGACAAAATATTCTTTTTTTTATTATAGTTTTTTATTTACCAGATATATGCATGGGTAATTTTACAGCATTGACAATTGCCAAAATTTTTGTTCCAATTTTTCCCCTCCTTCCCTCTACCCCCTCCTCCAGATGGCAGATTGACTAATGCATGTTAAATATATTAAAGTATAAGATAAATACAATATATGTATACATGTCCAAACAGTTATTTTTGCTGTACAAAAGGAATCGGACTTTTAAATAGTGTACAATTAGGCTGTGAAGGAAATCCAAAATGCAGGAGGACAAAAATAGAGGGACTGGGAATTCTATGTAGTGGTTCATAGTCATCTCCCAGAATTCCTTTCGCTGGGTGTAGCTGGTTCATTTCATTATTGCTCTATTGGAAGTGATTTGGTTCATCTTATTGTTGAAGATGTCCATCTCCATCAGAATTGCTCATCATATGTTGTTTAAGTACATAATGATCTCCTGGTTCTGCTCCCCCACTCAGCATCAGTTCATGTAAGTCTCTCCAGGCCTTTCCGAAATCATCGTTTTGGTCATTTCTTACAGAACAATAATATTTCATAATATTCATATACCACAATTTATTCAACCATTCTCCAGCTGATGGGCATTCATTCAGTTTCCAGTTTCTGAGCACTACAAAGAAGGCTGCCACAAACATTCTTGCACATACAGGCCTCTTTCCCTTCTTTAAAATCTATTTGGGTTATAAGCCCAGTAGTAACACTGTTGGATCAAAAAGTATGCACAGTTTGATAAATTTTTGAGCATAGTTCCAAAGTGCTCTCCAGAATGGCTGGATGTATTCACAATTCCAACAACATTGTATCAGTGTCCCTGTTTTCCCATATCCCCTCCAATATTGCACATTATCTTTCCCTGTCATTCTAGCCAATCTGACAGGTGTGTAGTGGTATCTCAGAGTTGTTTTAATTTGCATTTCTCTATTTTGGAACACCCTTTCATGTGGGTAGAAATAGTTTCAATTTCTTTGTCTGAGAATTGTCTGTTCATATCCTTTGACCATTTATCAATTGGAGAATGGCTTGATTCCTTATAAATTATAGTTAGTTCTCTATATATTTTGGAAATGAGGCCTTTTTAAGAACTTTTTACTATAAAAACTTTAGCGAGCTATCGTCTCCAGAAGCTGCTGGATCGCTCTCTGGGAAGAGATCTGCTGTGTCTACTCAAATCTCTCAGACAGATTCTTCTTCTTGTAACGAACCGTTGTCTCCAGGCAGTTGCTGTTAACTCTTGTCCAAAGAAGTGACTTCCCTTCCTGCAGAGAGCCCCGTCAAGCCTGATGCAATGAAGAGTCTTCCTCTTTCTCTGAGAGTCCTCTCTTTTATTCTCCCAGAGAATGGGCGTGGGATAATGCAAGGGCTTCTGGGAAGAACCACCCCAGCCAATGAGCTTGCCCCCTCTATCAAGTCAACCTGAGTTCTCACCTTGTAATTGTCCAGAAAACCTGAATTCTCACCTTGTCACCATCCAGACAACCTCAGTTCTCACCTAGTAATCCCAACATCTCCCCCTTTCTTTTGATTTAGAACATAGGACAGTCATGACCTTGAAACATAAATCCATCAATATGGGAAGTATTACAGATAATTACATAAGCACATAGTAACATAGTAACATAACACATGCTAGAAGTATATAACATAATCATAATCATAAATTGAAAATTTATAAATGTCCATAAGTCCATTGTCCATTATTCTCATCTTGTGTGAGGAAGTCCAATGATTCCTGCTGGTTTTTAAGTTCTTTAACAGTCTTCTTATTATCCATGCTCTTTCGGTGTAAGATGTTTCTTAGATCTTCTCCTTTATTTTGAGGTCTTTCTCTTTTTCTGTCTCTCTCTGATGGACAAGCCGAATATGACTCGTTGGCACCCATCTGATTCCTTCTCCTGCTGAAGAAATACAAGCAAACCCTCTCTACCAGGCAGTTAACCTATCTAATTACCTTCTATTTACCACTTTCTAAATCTCTTCTCATCATCTGGCAATTACATTGGATTTGTTTGCACTGGACACAGCCCTGTTGGTTTAAAAGGCCTATATTCTCCCCAAGTGTAATCCATTTTTGCAATCTGATTGCCTTTTGACTCACTTATCAGGTAATCCTTTTCTGCCATGTGATTGCTTTTCTGCTGGTTGATCAAATCAGAATCCTGACCTTCTAAAGGCTCTTTAGGTGTAACATCAGCTGCCATCATGCCCCAAGTCTTTTTTGCCTGGGGCCTTGGATCTGGGCCCCTCATCCTATTTCCCTGAATTAGTTTACACTCTGAAGCCCAATGGAGTCCTCTGTTGCATTTTGGACATGGGGTTTTAGGTCTTCTCTCACCCTGTCTTCTCACTGTATCTCCATACCTACACTGAGCTCTTAGATGCCCAATTTTTCCACATTGAAAACATCACCGAGTTTCTCTAGAAGGCCCTTGCCAGGAGGGACCCTGCCTTTCCACATTCATCATTGTCCGGGTGTAAAAAGCATTTGTTTCCACTGTAGCACAGCGTCTTATGATCTCCTCTAAAGGAGCATCTTTGTCTAATCCCCATATAATTCTTTTGCAAATCTCATTGGCATTTTCCTTAGCCAGATGTCTGGTCATTATTTCTGTAGCTGAATTTTCTCCAATAGTTCTTTTGACAGCAGTTTGCAAACGTCCCACAAAATCTGCAAAAGGTTCATTGGGACCTTGCTGTATTTTAGTTAAAGCCTCTCCACGATCTTTCTGTCCAGGAAGGACACCCCAAGCTTTTATTGCAGCCTTAGCAATTTGTTCATATATTGTCATGGTATAATTAATCTGTTCTGAATTCTCTCCATACCAACCTTCACCAGCCAAGTGCTCAAAAGTGAATTGTGTGTTAACTCCTATTTCCAAATTGCATCTGACTTGAATTTTACATAATTCATGAAATTCCGCAAGCCATAATAAATTTTCTCCAGGTTCCAAGCATATCCTTGCTATGGATTTCCAATCATTCGGGGTTAGGACTTCATAAGACAAACCATCTAGTAACATTTTGACATAAGCTGATGTAGCCCCATAAAGGGTACAACCTTTTTTCAAATCCTTAATTGTATTCAAATCTAAAGGTGCATATCTTCTCCTTTTTTTACCTACAGAGTCAGTATTTTCAATCACAGGATATGCATGTATAAAATTACTTATATCCTGTCCTTCTCTCTTAGCTTTAACCAATGCTTTTTCTAATCTTGTCATAGGCTTAGGCTTCTTCACAGGCAATTCTGTTTGTGTTTCTGCCTCTTCCCCTCTTTCTTCCTCCATCTCTGAAGGTGGGGTTGATGTGGGCCTGTCAATAATCTGTTCTCTAGGCAGGGTTGAAGCTTCTTCAAGAGAATCATACCATAATTCCTCATTTAAATCCTCTTGCTCTAGGGAAAGATCTTGATCTTTCCTTTTTTCCTCACACTTCCTCCTCTGTTCATTTTTAGAACTTTTCCTTCTCCTACAACTTGCTTGATAGTTTAAGGCTAATTGAACTATGTTGTAGATATAAAATACTTCTGCAGAAATTGAACGAGGCCCATTTTTTGCTTGAAGTTTATTGCTTCCCTTCTAATCTTATCTGCATTAATTCTTTTTGTACAAAAACTTTTCAATTTCATATAATCAAAATTTTCTGTTTTGTGATCAATAATGATCTCCAATTCTTCTTTGGTCATAAACTCATTCCTCTTCCACAGGTCTAAGAGGTAATGTCCCTCTAATTTATTTATATTCTCATTCTTTGAGATCATAAATAGATTAGAGGAACAGAGGATAATCTACCTCTCAGACCTGTGGAGGAGGAAGGAATTTATGACTAGAGAAGAACTTGAGATCATTATTGATCACAAAATAGAAGATTTTCATTACATCAAACTAAAAAGTTTCTGTACAAACAATACTAATGCAAACAAGATTAGAAGGGAAGTAACAAATTGGGAAAATATGTTTACAGTTAAAGGTTCTGATAAAGGTCTCGTTTCCAAAATATATAGAAAACTGACCCTAATTTATAAGAAATCAAATCACTCTCCAATTGATAAATGGTCAAAGGATATGAACAGACAATTCTCAGGTGATGAAATTGAAAGTATATCCACTCATATGAAAGAGTGTTCCAAATCACTACTGATCAGAGAAATGCAAATTAAGACAACTCTGAGATATCACTACACACCTGTCAGATTGGCTAAGATGACAGGAACAAATAATGATGAATGTTGCAGGAGATCTGGGAAAACTGGGACACTAATACATTGTTGGTGGAGTTGTGAAAGAATCCAACCATTCTATTCTGATGGAAGTGGATATCTTCAACATAAAGAAGATACAACTCACTTCCAGCTGATCAATGATGGACAGAAACAACTACACCCAGAGAAGGAACACTGGGAAGTGATTGTAAAATATTAGCACTACTGCCTATCTACCCAGGTTACTTATACCTTCAGAATCCAATACTTAACGTGGAACAAGAAAATTGGATTTACACACATATATTATATCTAGGTTATACTGGAACACATGTAAAATGTATGAGATTGCCTGTCATCTAGGGGAGGGAATAGAGGGAGGGAGGGGAAAATCTGGAAAAATGAATACAAGGGATAATGTTATAAAAAATTATTCATGCATATATACTGTCAAAAATGTATAATTATAAAATTAATTTTAAAAAGGAAAAGAAGAGAAAAAATTATATATGAATATATATATATATATATATATATATATATATATATATATATATATATATATATATACTCTCATTCTTTATGCCTAGGTCATAAAATCATTTTGACCTGATCTTGGTGTATGGTGTTAAATGTGGGTCAATGCCTAGTTTCCCCCATACTAATTTCCAATTTTCCCAGGAATTTTTGTCAAACATTGAGTTCTTATCCCAAAAGCTGGGGTCTTTGGGTTTGCCAAACACTAGATTATTAACGTTATTGGCTGTTTTGTCCTTTGAATCTAACTTATTCCACTGATCAACTAGTGCATTTCTTAGCCAATACCAAATGGTTTTGTTAATCATTGCTTTATAGTATAATTTTAGATCTGGTACAGCTAGGCCACCTTCATTTGATCTTTTTTTTCATTAATTCCCTTGAAATTCTTGACCTTTTGTTTTTCCATATGAACTTTGTTGTTATTTTTTCTAGATCATTAAAATAGTTTTTTTTAGGAATCTGATTGGAATAGCACTAAATAAATAAATTAGTTTAGGTAGTATTGTCATCTTTATTATATTTGCTTGCCCTATTCAAGAGGATTTAATATTTTCCCAATTGGTTAGATCAGACTTAATTAAGACACAATATTGTCGATTTCCCCATTTTTTAAAGGTGGATAATAATAAACTAACATATGCACTGTTAAGAAAAAATGAATTTTTGAAGGTTCAAGATAAATGGTGGCCCTTGTTATTGGAGAGTGACAGACAAGTTTGAACTGCAAATGAGAAGTAGCCTAAGATGCCTAAATCATGCAAAATTGCTGATTTTTTAAAAAGGATGGTGGAGACATAAATCTATCTAGCTAGAATTTAAATCATTTAATATTTTATATTGCATACAGATCTTTCTTAGAAGCAACATTGTTTTAAGTCAGCAACTAAATATCCATCACTATCAATGATCTATGCCAGCAGTTCTCAAAGTATGATATGAGGGTCCATAACTTTTTAACAATTTTCATAGTAATATTAAAACATTTTTATTGTGAAGATAGTAAACATCAATAAATGTAACCTACATGAACAAAATCATGTTGGAGTCCTTAATTATTTTTAAGAATGTAAAAGAGTCTTGAACATAAAAAAATAGAACTTCAGATTTTGTGAAGCACCTCAGGAAGACAGACATTAAATGTAATATATATATATATATATATATATATATATATATATATATATATATACATATATATATATATATATATATATATATATTTAAGATGTAGAAGTCAGCTTACCATTAATAGAACATTGGATTTTCCTCTTTGCATCTCACAGTTACATCAGACATTTATTTGAATATTGTGCTTCTGGTCATAAGAAAATCCCTATCACTTCAGGTAATATATGGTGAAAAGGCCTACTAAGCTGCTAGTCAATTATTCCATCCTCAAGTTAAGTAAAAAAGTCTCCTCTTTGTCCCAAAAGCAATCATCTAGAGCCCTGAAGCATGCAATTTAAATAACCTTCTTTCTCCCCTAGCTTGCACAGTTACAAATGTTAATAAAATGATACAGCCTATTTTGAAAAGTCCAATATTTGTATTGATAAAATCCAGCACCAGTTTTGAAAGTCAAGCCACAATGTTTTGATATTAATTCTGTTGTGCATTTATCAGTATATCACAATATGTTTTATTTACAATGTTCACTTAGTATTCTCAAGCATTGATCTTAGGGCTCTTTTCAATTCTGTGATAAAAAAACAAAAACTCCCAGAGTTTAAAGGCCTGACCAAATGTTCTTACAGCAATAAATCTTCAACATAGCCTGTGTGGGGCAGAGGACAGCATATCTTTTCTGGGTTCTTAAAATTTAGCCAAGTGGATGCTAATGAGTAGACAAAACAAAAAACAACAAAACATGAACTTGGTATATTTCCATGCTGCATCAAAATAAACATTTCATCCCCACAGTAAACATACTTTCTCTCTTTGAGTAAAAAACAGCCATCAGTCTTCAAGAGGACCACTGCTTTATAAAGATCAAACAATTGAAAATGCACTTAGCCAAAAAAATATAAAAGTAATTTAAAGAGAGCAATGTCCCCTGGGAAAAATGGAAAAATGAGATCTATTAAGTGCTTATTCTAACCATTTTATTGATATTATACTTTACTACTTAAAGACTACAAGGTTTAATCTCTCCATCAATGAAGATCACAACTGATGTATACCTTAGGTGTTGCTATTGTTGCTATTCATTTGTTCACTCATAACTGACTCTTTGTGACCCAGTGGACCAAAGAATACCAGGTCCTTCTGTCCTCCACTATATCCCAAAACATGTCCAAACTCATGTTCATTGCTTTCATAGCACTATCTATTTATCTCATATTTTGCCATTTCCTTTTCCTTTTTTGCCTTTAATATTTCTCAACATCAGGATTCTTTCAAATGAGTCTTGTCTTCCTTGTGTAGCCAAGATATTTAAGCTTCAGCTTTGATATTTGTCCTTCTAATCAGTTATCTAAATTTTTTAAGTAGTGACTGACTTGACCTCTTGCTATCCAAAGGACTCTTGAAAGTTTTCTCCAGAACTACCACAATTTGAAATGTCAGTTCTATAGTATGCAGTATTTTTTTTAAATAATACAACTCCTGTAGCACACATTACTACTGGGAAAATCATAGCTTTCACCTATTCCTTCTTGCTTGATGTAATTATCATTTCTATTTTTCTGATCAGGCAGGCCTTCAGAGATAACTGCTTATAGCATCCTTTTTTTATTGGAAGCACCTAAATAACAATCAGACTATTCAAAACCAACAAATGAGATATTTTGATCCAGAGGAAAAGAAAGAAAATTAAGAAAAATTCACCACTCACTCTAATAAATGCTACCTCTATAACTCAGAATTGTGTTTCTGGTGTTGAGAGAAATATGAAATCATAGTGAAGCTCATAAAAATGACAAGCCTGTAGGATTGTAGGATTGTGTTAATAGCCTGGGTTAGATTTAGCTTATAAAGGACTAAGTAATAGTCGATTTTAATTCAGGAAATATTTCAGAATAAATCAGAATCTCTCATTCACAAGGTATCATGCTGAGCATCTAGCATAATAACAAAAATTAAAACAGTTCTTGTCCTTAAAGAAATTACATTTTACTGTGGAAACAACATACATACAAATAAGTACAACATTTTAAAGTAGCGATATTAACAACAAATATTTTATGATATTTATTATGTGCCAGATACTGTATCAAATGCTTTACAAATATCATTTCATCTGATTATCTCATTGATCTGGTAAATTCAGCCAAGAGTGAGAAATACTTCCTGCATAGTTTAAGAATGTTTTAAAGAAAGTGGCTATTGTGGTGAACTGTGAAATGAGGTAGACATCCTAAGATAAGAAGATAAAAAAAGAAGTGCCTTCCAAGCATGAGGGTGATGTTTATAAATATGTGAAGTAGTGTTTATTTTTCCCAAAACCTAGGAGCTTATAGAGGAGAGTAATATGAACTATGAGCAGCTGGGTGAGGAAGTAGATCTATGCAAAGTTCTAGAGACTGCGCAGTATTGATAACCTGAGGAGCCTGAAGGATGTTCTGGAATATTTTTAAAACCACACCTCAGACAAAATTTGTGAAGTCATGCCACAACTGAAAACCTATGAAGTATATTGAAGAGAATGTCTTAATATATTGAAGAAACATTTGAATTTGTATTTTCTATATCTCTAATGTAAAGATTGCTTTGTAAAGCTATAAAATATGAGTATTAATTAAATCATTCCCACTGTTAATATAAATGATATATATTCACATGACCCTGAATGACATATTTATACAAATTAAATGTAAAAAAGTCATCCATGAAAATTTAATGAAGCAAAAAATAATAGAATATATAAACCTAAGAAAAATCAGATCATAGACAAGCAGGAAAGAATAAAAATAAAATAATAATCTCTCTAAGAGAAACTATAAATTCAAAAATTAAGGGAACCCCATGCCATCTTATGTATCATCATATTAGCTTTAGCAAGAATGGGAAGGTCTGGGTAATTCTGAAGGAATATAAAGCTCAGGACCTAATCAGGGAAGCAAGGGACAATAATAAGATGTGAAACTCACTTGTAAACATGACTTCACATCTGGTAATCCCTCTATGAAATATGAACATATCCCTTGATTGAATTAGAAAGGTAACAGTTCTATTGACCAGTTGATTATTGATTATATCCATTCCCCCTCCCACTAAAATCCCTAAAGAATAATTAAACTCATTTAAAAGGAAATCAGTTTAAGCAGGTTCAGGAACATACTCTACCATCAACACTTCATGAGATGAGGTAAAAATGTATAGATTTAGAGAAAGAGAGTCCATGAGAAACTTTGTTTATGGGAGAGGGCAACCACAATGAGGAGCATGGAATTCGGACTTTATGGAGTGATAGGATATATGCTTTGTATCTGAACCTCATTCCCCATTTCTTTCAGATAGTAGAGACCCCAAAACAGTACTCTATATTCCTATCTGCTCTTGGGTGCTTTGGGAAAATGAAATCTTTTTATCTTAAAAGAGGCAAAATTTATTTTTCTTTCTTTTTTTGAATCTGCTTAATCTTTTATAAATAGTGTTAACCACCAGCATTTGTGGATCTGGGTGTACTTACTAGAATTGCAGTTGGAAAAAAAATAATTGAAGGGTGGCGTCCCAGGAGTGTCTGTCAAAGTGTTATCTCTGGTGGGAGCTCAGAGGCAAACAAAACAAAACAAAATTTAGACAATTAGTTTCTCAGAAAAGAGAATTTTTTTTATAACAGGAAGCTTATCTGAGCAACAAATCATTGTAGGATAGAAGGCAAACTGAGTAGATAAATAATACTTCCCAATATACCATACCACACTGTTGCATATGGATCTAGCAATTTGGAATATTAAAGGAACTTTAATAGTTCTTATTTCACTGCTGTAATAACATCCCTTCTCATGAAACAACCCTACTCAAATTATCCAAGAGATCTGACCATCATTTCCTGGCTCAAAAGTTTTCTCTGGCTCCCTTTTACCTCCAGGTTAAAATAAAAATTCCATATCATAACATTTACTGCATGCCACAATATGGCTTATATTTCCTACTACTCTTCATGACATAAACCCTAAAGTAATTTTATGAGAGCATGACCATTCAAAATGTCTTCATTTAGGGAATTAAAAAAAAAAAAAGGAAATGGTTGCATGAATATAGTATTACCTTTTACTCCTTCCTGATTTTTATAAGCCCCAGGGGACAGTTCCTTTGACAAGGTCTAGCATTTAATATAAAGTTATTCAATTGAATTAAATAAGGAGAGACAGCTAGGAAAATATGACCTAATAAGCTTTTCAAATAAGCATAATAAACGAAGGAATACCAGTGTCATACAAATTAAAGTAGAACATTAGTCACTTCTTTGTCTCAAACTATTTTTGGCCTTTCATAGACAGGAGATTAAACTCTCTGTGTGAGGAGCTATATCAGAAAGATCTCAAGTTGTTTTTATTAATCAGAAATTTACATTAGAAGAAGAAAAACAATGCACATGTCATAAATCAAGCCAACTATGGAAAAACAAGCTGTAGATTTTAGTTTAATAGCATTTTACTTGAGTATCATTAGGAGCAGCTAATTTTTGTTAATAGCTGTATGAGCAAATAATCTACAGTAGCTCCCTATATAGTCCTCTTGTGCTGATGAATATTGTTGCTTTAGATAGAATATTCTATGTATATCATAGCATTCTTCCTGTAGGAGTTATCCAAGTTTAATATTCAGAAAAATAATAAGAAAAGGGGAGCATTTTTCTTTTTTTAAAAAGAGTGATTTCTCATATGATCCATTTTTAGTTAAAATATGGGATGATGATTTTGATGACTAACTAAAGGAAAGAACCATTTTTTAAAAAGTGGAAAATTTAATTTATAAATACAATTTATGAGAATAAACTATTAACTCAAGGAAAGAATCATCTTTAAATTAAAAATGAAGAAAAAGGTTAGTTTTAAAATATAATGAATGATAAAAGCTTATGAATATTAAAAGATTTTATTGGCAGTCAGTACAAGTCAATAACATTTATTAAGTGACTACTGTGTGTTGGACACTGTGCTATGTGCTGGGGATACAAATGCAAAGAAAAAACAGGTTCCCTGCCCTGAAAGAAATTATAATCTAGTTCAGAAAATAACACACAAAAGAAACTAAAAGATAGATTAAGAGAAGATGGTACCCAGCTTATAAGGATGATAGTGAAGTCTATCATAGCTTTCAAAATACATGGAAAAGTGGACATTTGGATGGAAAATGACTGGATGGCCTCAACACCATGCTTAAAGGAATATTTTGAAATGAGCTTTTTACTCTACCTTCCAATCCAAAAGGCAGAATGTATAAATCGATGAATTACAAGGACAAAGGCTGATGTGAGGTATTCTGCGGGATAATGAGACTGTTAGTGATAAGATTCCTGAATATGATACAGAACTGCAAAGGAGTTCTTCCAAACAGTACAATGGGTGATTTACCATGTGAAGAGTCTACTATTACAAGATCTCTGAAAATTGGTCCTTCTTGGAATGTCATGGGATGGCAGTGATGGAAATTATACTAATAATCTTATCTTTGTATAATGTTTTAGGTTACAAAGAATTTTTGTATCATATCAGTAATGTTAAGAATTCTAGTTCTAGATTAGTTACTATTTATGTGATCTTTAGCAAGTGACTTCACCTTTGAGTATTAGTTTCTTCACCTAAAAATAAAGAGGATAGGATTATGAGCTGTTGAAGTTCTTTTCTTAGCTCTATTGTTCTATAGTTCTTTAATATCATGTGCATTACTTCTGACCATATTATCGCGAAGAGAAATTAGAACATGAGCCCCGGATAATTTTTAAAAATCATTTTATCTGTTACAATTAAATGATACCAAATTACCAATTTATGGTCTAAAATCATATTCAGAATTTTGAATCTTATGAAAACTATGGCCTTTTGCTGAAGTCCTGTTTATCCCATTTGTGTCTTTAATGTATTCTAGGAACACCTTGGTCAACTATTCCTACAAAACTTGGAATAATATTGCAGAAGTAAATCTTTGTAAAAGTACCAAAAAATGTAATAACTTAAAGAAAATCATTTTCAAGAATGATTCTGTCTCTAGTTTTGATCCAAATGTAGAGAAAATTAAGATGGAAGTATGACTGTAAAATATCCCACCATATGCCTTTCAATCATATTTAAAATATCATTACATTAAAGCAAATCTTGACATTGTGTTTGAAATAAAGCCAAGAGTAAGTTCAAGTGTGGTTATAAGTAATCTAGCTCAAGTGAAGAAAAAAAGAAATTATCAAAGTTATCAGGTCTCTGATTAAGACTAACAAGGACTAGAGTACAATGGGAATTCTATATGCCACCAAGACAAAGCAAATATTTCTAAGTGTTAGAAGATAATAAAAATCTTCACTTCTCAAAAGTCATCTCAAAACATGATGTAACTGGAAATTCTAGGGGCATACTATGTTTCCATTTTCAGTTCATCTATTTTTTAATTTTTTTTTAATTTTGTAATTATAAAATTTTTTGACAGTATATATGCATGAATAATTTTTAATAACCCTTGTAAGCATTTTTCCAAATTATCCCCTCCCTCCCTCCACTCCCTCCCTTAGATGGCAGGCATCGCATACATTTTACATGTGTTACAATATAAACTAGATACAAGATATGTGTGTAAATCCAATTTTCTTGTTGCACGTTAAGTATTAGATTCCAAAGCCATGAGTAACCTGGGTAGATAGACAGTAGTGCTAACAATTTACATTCACTTCCTAGTGTTCCTTCTCTGGGTGTAGTTGTTTCTGTCCATCATTGATCAGCTGGAAGTGAGTTGTATCTTCTTTATGTTGAAGATATCCACTTCCATCAGAATACATTTTCATACAGCATTGAAGTGTACAGCGATCTTCTGGTTCTATTCATTTCACTCAGCATCAGTTCATGTAAGTCTCTTCAAGCCTCTCTGTATTGTTCCTGCTGGTCATTTCTTACAGAGCAATAATATTCCATAACCTTCATATACCATAATTTACCCAACCATTCTCCAATTGATGGACATCCATTCATCTTCCAGTTTCTAGCCACTATGAAAAGAGCTGCCACAAACATTTTGGCACACATAAGTCCCTTTCTCCTCTTTAGTATTTCTTTAGAATATAAGCCCAATAGCAGCAATGCTGGATCAAAGGGTAAGCACAGTTTGATAACTTTTTGGGCACAGTTCCAAATTATTCTCCAGAATGGTTGGAGTCTTTCACAACTCCAATAATAATGTATTAGTGTCCCAGTTTTCCCACATCCCCTCCAACATTCATCATTATTTGTTCCTGTCATCTTAGCCAATCTGACAGGTGTGTAGTGGTATCTCAGAGTTGTATTAATTTGCATTTCTCTGACCAGTAGTGATTTGGAACACTCTTTCATATGAGTGGATATAATTTCAATTTCATCATCTGAGAATTGTCTGTTCATATCCTTTGACCATTTGTCAATTGAAGAATGGTATGATTTCTTATAAATTAGGGTCAGTTCTATATATATTTTTGAAATGAGACCATTATCAGAACCTTTAACTAGAAAAATATTTTCCCAGTTTGTTACTTCCCTTCTAATCTTGTTTGCATTAGTATTGTTTGTACAGAAACTTTTTAGTTTGATGTAATCAAAATCTTCTACTTTGTGATCAACGATGGTCTCTAGTTCTTCTCTGGTCATAAATTCTTTCCTCCTCCACACGTCTGAGAGGTAGACTATTCTCTGTCCCTCTAATCTATTTATGCTCTCATTCTTTATGCCTAAATCATAGATCCATTTTGATCTTATCTTGGTGTATGGTGTTAAGTGTGGATCCATATCTAATTTCTGCCATACTAATTTCCAGTTTTCCCAACAGTTTTTTTTCAAATAATGAATTTTTATCCCTAATGTTGGTATCCTTGAATTTGTCAAAGACTGGATTGCTATAGATGTACCATTTTTTTGTCCTTTGTACCTAATCTGTTCCACTGATTGACTGGTCTATTTCTTAGCCAATACCAATGGTTTTGGTGACTGCTGCTATACAATATAGCTTTAGATAAGGTACACCTAAACCACCTTCATCTGACTTTTTTTTCATTAGTTCACTTGCAATTCTCGACCTTTTATTCTTGCATATGAACTTTGTTGTTATTTTTTCTAGGTCATTAAAATAGTTTCTTGGGAGTCTGATTGGTATAGCACTAACTAAATAGATTAGTTTGGGGAGTATTGTCATCTTTATTTTATTCGCTCGGCCTATCCAAGAGCACTGAATGGCTTTCCAATTATTTAAATCTGACTTTATTATTGTGGCAAATATTTTGTAATTTTGCTCATATAATTCCTGACTTTTCTTTGGTAGGTGGATTCCCAAATATTTTATACTCTCAACAGTTGTTTGGAAGGGAATTTCTCTTTGTATCTCTGGCTGTTGCATTTTGTTGGTGATGTATAAAAATGCTAAGGATTTATGTGGATTTATTTTGTATCCTGCAACTTTGCTAAAATTCTGAATTATTTCTAATAGCTTTTTAGCAAAGTCTTGGGGTTCTCTAAGTATAACATAATGTCATCTGCAAAGAGTGATAGATTGATTTCCTCATTTCCTACTGTAATTCCTTGAATCTATTTCTTGGCTCTTATTGCCAAGGCTAGCATTTCTAGTACTATATTGAATAGTAATGGTGATAATGGGCAACCTTGTTTCATTCCTGATCTGACTGGGAAAGGTTCCAGTTTATGTCTATTGCATATTTTGCTTACTGAAGGTCTTGAATATATGCTCCTGATTATTCTAAGGAATAGTCCATTTATTCCTATACTCTCAAGCGCTTTTAGTAGGAATGGATGTTGGATTTTATCAAATGCTTTTTCTGCATCTATTGAGATGATTTTATGGGTTTTATTAATTTGATTATTAATATGGTCAATTATATTAATAGTTTTCCTAATATTAAACCAGCCCTTCATTCCTGGTATAAATCCTACTTGATCATAATGTATTATCCTGGGGATGGTTTTCTGAATTCTTTTTGCTAATATCTTATTTAAAATTTTAGCATCAATATTCATTAAGGAAATTGGTCTATGATTTTCTTTCTCAGTTTTAGGTTTAGGTTTCAGTACCCATGTCTGTGTCATAAAAGGAATTTGGCAGGACTCCTTCATCCCCTATTTTTTCAAATAGTTTATATAACATTGGGGCTAATTGTTCTTTAAATGTTTGGTAGAATTCACATATAAATCCACCTGGTCCTGGAGATTTTTTCCTGGGGAGTTGATTAATAGCTTGTTCTATTTCTTTTTCTGAAATGGGATTATTTAAGCAATTTATCTCCTCCTCTGTTAATCCAGGAAGCCTATATTTTTGGAGGAAGTCATCCACTTCACTTATTATCAAATTTATTGGCATAAAGTTGGGCAAAATAACTCATTTCTCTAATTTCATCTTCATTGGTGGAAGGATCCTCCTTTTCATTTGTAAGACTAACAATTTGATTTTCCTCTTTCCTTTTTTCTGATCCGATTTAGCAAAGGTTTATCTATTTTATTGGCTTTTTCATAAAACCAACTCTTGGTTTTATTTATTACTTCAATAGTTTTTTTTTGTTTGTTTTACTTTCAATATTATTGATTTCTCCTTTTAATTTTAGTATTTCAAGTTTGATTTTTCGTTGGGGGGCTTTAATTTGGTCTTTTTCTAGCTTTTTACATTGCAGGCCCAATTCATTAATCTTCTCTTTCTCTATTTTGTTCAAATCAGCCTCTAAAGATATAAAATTTCCCCTTATTACTGCTTTAGCTGCATCCCACAGATTTTGGTATGATGTCTCATCATTGTCATTATCTTGGGTGAAATTATTAATTGTTTCTATAATTTGCTGTTTCACCCAGTCATTCTTTAAGATGAGATTATTCAGTTTCCAATTACTTTTTGGTCTATTTACCCCTAAGTTCTTATTGAATGTAGTTTTTAATTGCATTGTGGTCTGAGAAGAAAACATTTATTATTTCTTCCTTCCGGCATTTAATTTTGAGATTTTATGTCCTAATATATGGTCAATTTTTGTTTAGGTTCCATGAACTGCTGAGAAGAAAGTATATTCCTTTCTATCACCATTCAGTTTTCTCCAAAGGTCTATCATACCTAGTTTTTCTAATGTTCTATTTACTTTTTTAATTTCTTTCTTGTTTGTTTTGTGGTTTGATTTGTCTACATCTGAGAGTGCAAGATTGAAATCTCCCACTATAATAGTTTTACTATCTATTTCTTTTTGCAACTCTCTTAGCTTTTCCTTTAGAAAGTTAGATGCTATACCACTTGGTGCATATATGTTTAGTATTGACATGACTTCATTGTGTATGCTACCTTTTAGCAGGATATAGTTTCCTTCCTTATCTCTTTTAATTAGATCAACTTCTGCTTTTGCTGGATCTGAGATAAGGATGGCTACCCCTGCTTATTTGGCTTGACCTGAAGCATAATAGATTCTGCTCCAACCTTTTACCTTTACTCTGTATGTATCTCCCTGCTTTAAGTGTGTTTCCTGTAAACAACATATTGTAGGGTTCTGCCTTTTGATACAGTCTGCTATCCATCTCCATTTGATGGGAGAGTTCATCCCATTCACATTTACAGTTAAAATTACTAATTCTGTATTTCCTGCCATCATATTATCCCCAGATTATGCTTTTTTCCATTGACCCCTCTGAACCCCTTTCCCAATATTTAATTTATAGACCCCACTTTTGATGCACAGCTCTCCCTTTTTAGTATCCCTCCCCCTCCTTCCAAATCCCTTCCCTTTTCTTGTACCCCTTTTCCTTTTTCCTTTTCCTCTCTGCCCTTTTAATGAGGTGAGAGAGAATTCTCTGAAAAACAAATATGTCAATTATTTACTCTTTGAGCCTACTCTGATGAGAGTAAGATTCACACAATGTTTCTCCCCTTCTCTAAATTCCCTCAGATGTGGTATATTTTCTATGCTTCTTCCTGGAATGTAATTTCCTTCTTTTTATAACTCCTTCCCCTTTTTGTGATACTAACCCCTTCCCTTTGCTACTCCCCTTTTTTATATCAGTAAAATCAAATTATCCATGCGGACTTTCTATATATCCACAACAGAGATACAGTTTTCAAGAGTTCTTTTTACCTTTTTCTGTTTCTCTTCAGTCTTGTAGATGTAGATCAAATTTTTTTTGTTTAACTCTGTTTTTTTTTTTATTAGAAACAAATGAAATTCCCCTGTTTCATTAAATGTCCATCTTCTTCCATGGAAGAAAATGTTAAACTTAGCTGGATATTTTATTCTTGGTTGTAATTCTTGAACTTTTGCCTTTCGGAATATCAGGTTCTAGGCCCTTCGATCTTTTAATGTAGAGGCAGCCAGATCTTGAATGACCTTTACTGTGGTCCCTTGATATTTGAATTGCTTTTTTCTGCTTGCAATATTTTTTCCTTTGTGTGGTAATTCTGCAGCTTAGCCACAATATTCCGTGGAGTTATTTTTTAGGGTCTTTTTCAGAAGGTGTTCAATGAATTCTTTCAATGCCTATTTTCCCTTCTGTTTCTATTATCTCTGGACAGTTCTCTTTGATGATTTCCTGTAAAATAAAATCTAGGCTCTTTTTTTGGTCATAGTTTTTGGGAAGTCCAATGATCCTCAGATTATCTCTCCTAGATCTATTTTCCAGGTCTATAGATTTTCCCAGTAAGTATTTGATGTTATTCTCCAGCTTTCCATTTTTTTTTGTTTTGTTTGACTGATTCTTGGATTCTCCATGAATCATTCATTTCTATTTGTTCCGTCCTGATTTTTAATGAGTTATTTTCTTCTTTCACATTTTTTAATTCTTTTTGTATATGCCCAATTGAGTTTTTAAATGAATTATTTTGCTCTATTGAATTTTTTTCCATTTCCCTAATTTTTAGAGAGTTATTTTCTTTTTCCAATTCAGAAATCCTACTTTCTTGAGAATTTTTTTATCTTTTCCAATTCAGAAATCCTACTTTCCTGTGATTTTTTTAACCTTTTCTAATTCACAAATTTTGTTTCCCTGAATCTCCTGTGAATTCTTTATTTTTTCCAACTCAAATTTCAGAACATTTTATTCTCTATCATAGCTTCTCTTTCCTTTCCCCATTTTTCTTCAAACTGAAAGAGTTATGTGATGGGGGGCAGGTACCGTTCCCCTTTAGAGTGTTATCTGCTGACTCTCTGCTGTTAAGTTCCTCGGGGTTGGATACCCGCTCTTTCTCTCTGTAGAAGGAATAAATAGTTCTCTTTAGCTTTTTACTAATGGTTAAAATCTTTTGGGGTCTGCCCTTGGTGTAAGAAGTTTATTTATTGATTTCTTTACCAGCTTCCTCCCAGACTGGATGGATGCAGTGGCTCCTGTACCTGAGCTAAGAGATAGCTCTGGGAGAGAGTTCCCCTCCCCCTCCCTGGAAGTGCCTCAGAGGTGATTAATATGGCTGTGCTGTGAGGGTTGCCCAGTGAAGGACCCCACTGTGTGGCCTAGAGACTTCCCTGAGGTTTAAGACTGAACAATAAAGGTGACAAAAAGCCCAGCCAATGCATTCTGTGGAGTGTGGATATCAGTAGCTGACATGAAAAGCCTCTGCACTCAAACTGGAAGTGTCTGCCAGGAAACCCCGGTCCCTATTTCAAAGGTTCCCCTTCTCTGGGACTTCTGTGGCTGAGTTCCACAACCTCAGTCCAAGACTGGCATTATGTGGATTAAATATTGCCTCAGGCTGTGTCCCAGCTGTTCAGGCTCTTAACTCCCCCAAGGTGAAGCATGGACAGCAGAAAGAGGCTGCACAGCCTTGCAGAGATCTATTAGGTCATTTACGGATTGGGGTGGTTCTAGTATCTGGCTTTATATTTTAAAGTGGCTTGATTTCTCTTCTGAACTGCTGTTTTATAAGCAGAGAAGAGCTAATAGCCTGTGACAGATTCCTCTATCTCAGTGGCTTCTCTGATCCCAGAGTTCTCCCCAGCCTGATCAGCACAGTGTGCTAACACCTAACCATCTGTGCTGGCCTTTTTTCTTCCTCCCCTTGGAACTGACCTTTTCTGTAGAGACTCCAGATTCTCTTCAGCTGGTACATTGTGCTTCCAATCCTTGTGGTTTCTATCAGTCCAGCGTTATTTTTGAGGCTGGTTTAACTAATTGGTAATGAGGGAAGAAGGGAGCTTACAGATTTGCATGTATCTTCTCCGCCATCTTGGCTCTGCCCCCTCTATTGTTTCTTTGATAAAATCATTAGCCACCCCTAGCTATACCTGATCTAAAACTATATTATAAAGCAGCAGTCACCAAAACCATTTGGTATTGGCTAAGAAATAGACTAGTTGATCAGTGGATTAGGTTAGGTTCACAGAACAAGATAGTGAATAAAAATAGCAATCTAGTGTTTGACAAACCAAAGATCCCAACTTTTGGGATAAGAATTGAAAAAAACTGCTGGGAAAACTGGAAATCAGAATGGCAGAAACTCAGCATGGATCTGCACTTAACACCACATAGTAAGATAAGGTCAATATGGGTCCATGATGTAGGCATAAAGAAAAAAGTCATAAATAAATTAGAGGAACATAGGATAGTTTACCTCTCAGACTTGTGGAGGAGGAAGGAAGTTGTGACCAAAGGAGAAATAGAGATCATTATTGATCACAAAATCAAAAATTTTGATTACATCAAATTAAGAAGCTTTTGTACAAACAAAACTAATGCAAACAAGATTAGAATGGAAGTAATAAATTGGGAAAACATTTTTACAGTTAAAAGTTCTGATAATATCATTAGCCACCAAACAAAATCCAGACTCCTTACCCTGGCATTCAAGTATATCCGCAATCTACTTTCATCCTATATTTCCAGTCTTACAATATTCTTCAGCATATGCTATATATATTAATTTCTAGGTGGAAAGCAATTAAAAAGAATATTCAGTTTCAAATTAGAGTCAAATCAAGAAGCATTTATTAACCACCTATTATGTGCCAAGTGGTATCAGAAAAATTGATTCCAGCTCTTTAATCCATACATGACCTTGAAAAAAATCATAACCCCCTTGAGCCTGCGTTTTCTTTTCAATAAAATGAAGGATTTGTGTGATCTCTAAGTATTTATCCATGGAAGAATGTTAAAGAGAAATGGCTTAACAGCAAATAACTATGATATTTTTAAAGCAACAATAGAATTTTAAAAACCATTGCATCTCTTAAAAAGGTCACATATTTTCCCATCTCTGTGTCTTTATTCTCTCCACTTTTTTTAGTACTTTTTAATTTTTTAATTTTTTTAGCAAGGGATAGTCTATCTCTCAGATTTGTGGAGAAGGGAAAAATTTGTGACCAAAAAGCTAGAAAACACTAAGACATGAAACTCTCTCCTAATATAGTAAGAATCTTTATGTCTAAATTATGAGCTCATTTCAACCTTATCTTGGTAAAGGGTATTAGCTATTGGTCAGTGCCTAGTTTTTGCTATACTGTTTTCATATCAATTTTCATAATTTTTGTCAAATACAAAAAATTCTTATTCCAAAAGCTTGAATTTGGGAATTTATCAAACACTAGATTACTATAGTCATTGGCTACTATATCTTGTGTACCTAACTTATTCCACTGATTACTCTTTCTTAACTGGTAACAAATTATTTTGCTAACAGCCACTTTATAATATAGTTTTTAGGTCTGGTATGGCCAGGCCACTTTTTTTTTTTTTGTTAATTCCATTATACTCTTGACTTTTTGTTCTTCCAGGTGAGTTTTTAATTATTATTTTTTCTAGCTCTAAAAAGTAATTTTTGGTACTGTAAGTGGTATGGCACTGAATAAGTAGACTAATTTAGGTAGAATTGTCATTGTTATTACATTGACTCAGTTTGCACATGAGTACTTGATTTTATTTTGTCTAGAGTTGTTTTAAGTGGGATTTCCCTTTCTATCTCTTGCTTGCTACTGATATTTGTTGGAAATTTATAGAAATGTCTGATTCATGTGGGTTTATTTTATATCCTGCAACTTTGCTTAAGTTGTTCATTTTTTTTAGTTCTTTTTAATTAATTCTCTAGGATTCTCTAAATATACCATCATATCATCAGCAAAGTGATAGTTTTGTTTCCATATCATCTACTCTAATTCCTTCAATTTCTTTTTCTTTTCTTATTGCTAAAACTAACTTATCTAGTACAATATTGTATAATAGTGGTGATAATGGACATCCTTGTTTCATCCCTGATTTTAATGGGGATACTTTTAGCTTATCTTTATTACATAGAATGTTGCAGATGATTTATTTAGATGCTGCTTATCATTTTAAGGAAAACCCCATTTATTCATATGCTCTCTTGCATTTTAATAGTAATTGGTGTCATATTTTGTTAATTGCTTTTTCTGCATCTATTGAGATAACCATATAATTTCTGTCAGTTTGGTTATTGATATAACCAATTATGCTGATAGTTTTCCTGATATACCAGTCCTGCATTACTGGTATAAATCATTGTGTATTATATTAATGATAAGTTGCTGTAATGTGTTTGCTAATAATATATTTAAATTTTTTAAATCAATATTTATAAGGGAGATTGGGCTATAGTTTTCTTTCTCTGTTTTGACCCTTCCTGATTTAAATATCAGCAACATATCTGTGTTATAAAAGGAATTCTTCTCCTATTTTTAAATAGTTTATTTAGCATTAGAATTGACTTTTTTTAATGTTTGGTAGAATTCACTTATAAATCCATCTGGCCATGAAGATTTTTTCTTCTTTTTTTCTAGTAAGTTTATTTATTTTTAATACACATTGCTTTATGGATCATTTTTTAAAAAGAGAAAAAAAAAAGATGTGAATGTAGCATGTGTTGATTTAGTCTCCTTAGTTCTTTTTTGGGATGCAAATGGCATTTTCTGTCCAAAGTCTATTGGAATTGCTTTGCATTACTGAAGCACTGACAAGAACCAAGTCTTTCATAGTTGATCATGGAAATTTTTTCTTAGGGAGTTCATTGATGGTTTGTTCAATTTCTTTTTCCTAAAATAGGACTATTTATGTATTTTCTTTCCTCATCTGTTAATCTTGGCAATCTGTATTTTTATAAATATTCATCCATTATACTTAGATTGCCAGATTTATTGGCAGAAAATTGGGCAAAATAACTCCTAACTATTGCTTTAATTTCCTCTTCATTGCTGATAAATTCAAACTTTTCATTTTTGATACTAGTAATTTAGTTTTTATCTTTCCTTTTTCTAATCAAATTAACCAAAGGTTTATCTATTTTTTTCATAAAACCAATTCTTATTTTTATTTATTAGCAGTATAGTTGCTTTCAATTTTATTGATCTTTACTTTGATTTTCAGAATTTTTAATTTGGTATTTAATTGTATTTTTTTTAATTTTCCAGTTTTTGTACTTGCATGCTCAATTAATTGAACTCCTCTTTCTCCATTTTATTCATATAAGCATCTAGAGATTTGCAATTTCCCCTAAGAACTGCTTTGGCTGCATCTCATAAATTTTAGTATATTGTGTCATTATCATTCTCATGGATAGCATTATTAATTGTTTCTATGATATGTTGTTAGACTGATTCTTTTATAAGGATTAAATTACTTAGTTTCCAATTAATCTTTATTCTCTTTATACATGTCCCTTTACTACACATACTTTTCTTGTATCATGATTTTAAAGGAATGTATTTAATATATTCTATCTTTCTGCATTTGATGTGATATGTTCTAATATGTGTAAGTGCATGTACAGCTCAGAAAAAGGGAATATTCCTTTCTATCCACATTCAATTTTCTCTGCAGTTCTATCATAATTAACTTTTGTAGAATACTATTCATCTTCATTTCTTTCTTGTTGTTGTTGTTGTTGTTGTGTGTTTGTATGTTTAAACTTATCTATTCCTTGAGAGAGGGAAGTTGAAATCTCCCATTAGAATAGGTTTGTTATCTATTTCTTCTTGCAACTCACTTAACTTTTCTAAAAATTTGGCTACTAAACTACCTGGTGATATTAGTGATATTACTTCATTATCCATGGTATCCTTTAGCAAGATGTAGTTTCCTTATCTCTTTTAATTAGATCTATTTTTGCTTTTGTTTGATTTGAGATCAGGATCAGGATCCTGCCTTTTTTTTTTTCCACTTCAGCTGAAGCATAATATATTCTGTTCCAGCATTTTACTTTCACTCTCTACTTCAAAAGTGTTTCTTGTAAAGAACCTATTGTAGAATTTTGGAGTTTAATCTATTCTGCTATCCATTCCCATTTTATGGAGAGTTCATCACATTCACATTTACAGTTAAAATTAATAACTCTGTATTTTCTGCCATACTATGTTACCCTTTTACACTTTTCTCCCTCTTTCCATCTTTTCTCTCCTTACCAATAGTTTACTTCTGACTCCACCCTCTCTCAACCTGCCCTCCCTTTTATAAGCCCCCCTTTCTTTTCCCTTTCCCCTTCTATTTCTTCCCTTCCTTCTATTAGCTTCCTCCTTTCCTTTTCCCTTTTCCTTCCTACTTCTCTACAAAATGAGACAAAATTCTATACTAAACTTAGTAAGTATATTATTCCTTCTGTGAGCCAAATCCAATGAGATTAGATTCAAACAATATTCATGTACCTCCTTTCCTCCCTTCCATTGTAATAGGTCTTTTGTGCCTTTTCATGTGATATAATTTACCCCACTTACCTCTCCTTTTTTCTTCTCCCAGTATAATCCTTTTTCCACCCCTTTACTTTTCACTTCATTAATTTAATAGCCATAACCTCTGTCTATGAATACCACTTTTAAGTGCCCTGACACAAATAGTTTTCAAGAGTTCCAAGTAACATCTACCCATATAGTGATACAAACATTGTAACTTTAAAAAATTGCTTTATTTTTCTTTCCTGTTTATATTTTCATGCTTCTCTTGAGTTTTGTATTTTATGATCAAATTTTCTGTTTGGATCTGTTCTTTTCACTAGAAAACATTAAAAATCTCCTATTTAATTGAACATCCATCGTTTCCCTGAAAGAAAATTCTCAATTTTTCTGAGTAGTTGATTCTCCTTAGCCTTACTGAATATCATATTTCAGATAATATGGAAGCTGCCAAGGGTAATTCTGATAGTTTTTTCTTGTTACTTGAATTGTTTCTTTCTGGCTGTTTGAAGTATTTTCTTCTTCATCTGATAATTTTAATAAATTCTGGAATTTAGATACAATATTCCTTGTAGTTTTCATTTTGATGTTTCTTTTAGAAAGTGACTGGTAAATTTTTTCAATGACTATTTCATCCTCTGGTTCTAAGATATTAGATCAGTTTTCCTTTATGATTCTTTCAATAATGTTATCTGGACATTCTTTTTTTTTTGATCATGGTTTTCAGATACATAATTCTTAGATCTACTGGGTCTATTTTCCAGATTAGTTGTTTTCCCAATGAGGAATTTTACATTTTTTCTATTTTTAATTTTTTTCATTGATTCCTGATGACTCATTAAGTAATTCACTAATGGAAGTATCCACTTCTAATTTTAATATTTTTTTTTCAGTTAGAGTTGGGTTTTTTTTTTTGTTTTGTTTTTTATTTTGTTTTGTTTTGTTTTTGCTTTTTGCCTTTAGCTGATTATACTTTCGAAGAAATTATTTTGTTCAGTGGATTTTTTCTGATTTCACCAAATTTATATTATAAGTTATTTTCTTTTTCCATTTTACCAATTCTATTTTTAAGGAGTTGTTTTGTTTCTTCTATTTTGCCAGTAGTATTTTAAGTTATTTTTTTCATTATATTTTTCCCATTTTGCCATATTTATTTTTAAAAGAAGTTGTTTTCTTCAATAAATTTCTTTGCTTCCTTTTC
Source organism: Sminthopsis crassicaudata (assembly GCF_048593235.1). NCBI lineage: Eukaryota > Metazoa > Chordata > Mammalia > Dasyuromorphia > Dasyuridae > Sminthopsis > Sminthopsis crassicaudata. The sequence goes on from NC_133619.1 coordinate 451,806,806, forward strand.
CAAGCTGTTGGGTTTTTCCCCCAAAACCTTCAGAATTCTTCTGCAGAGATCTCATTTCTTACTCCTATTTTTCTTCTATCTCTCTTTTTAAGATCCTTTTTGAGCTCTTCTGAGACAGCCTTTTGAGTTTGAAACCAGTTTATATCGCCATTGCTCTACTCTTCTGGGTTTGTGTCCAGATCTTTTCTGTCACCATAGTACCTTTCTATGGTCAGAGCTCTTTTTGTTTTTTTCCTCATTTTTAAAAGTTCATTTCTGCTCCTAGGACACAGGGAATAAAGATCAAAACTTCTTTTGCAGAACTAGTTTGCTGATTCTCCCCAGTACTGGCACTTACCCACTGTGCTGGGGTAACCTGGCCAAGCCCTGTAAGTTATGCTGGATTCTGAGGCTCACAATTTGCCTTTTGTGGTTGCCTTGGAGTCCTCACAGGAGGTCTTCTGATCCTCTGGACTTGTGAACTGGGACAGAATAGGCATTACTAATGTAGCGACTAAAAGCCTTTCATTAAGTTTCCAGCACTGGACTTCCCCATACTGAGTCTCCAAAGTACAGTCACACCTGTACTTTGCTGCATTTCCTCTTATCCAATTGAGATATATCTCTCCTGAAGTCCTTGCAAGACTGGAAGCTGGAAAATTATTCTACTCTGAATGTCTATATGTATTGTCACTCCAAAATCCATTCAGAGGCTTGATCAGATTCTTATTTTTTTTAATTTTATAATTATATTTTTTAGACAGTACATATGCATTGGTAATTTTTTTTTTACATTATCCCTTGTATTCACTTTTCCAGATTTTCCCCTCCCTCTCTCTACTCCCTCCTCTAGATGACAGGCAATCCCATACATAATAAATGTGTTACAGTATATCCTAGATACAATATATGTGTGTAAAATCAAATTTCTTGTTGCACGGTAAGAATTGGATTCTGAAGGTATAAGTAACCTGGGTTGAAAGACAATAGTGCAAACATTTTACACTCCTTTCCAGTGTTCCTTTTCTGGGTGTAGCTGTTTCTGTCCATCAGTGATCAACTGGAACTGGATTGGATTGTCTCTATGTTCAAGATATCCATTTCAATTAGAATATATCTTCATAAAATATCGCTGTTGAAGTGTATAGTGATCTCCTGGTTCTGCTAATTTCACTCAGCATCAGTTCATGTAGGTCTCTCTAAGCCTCTCTGTATTCATCCTGCTGGTTATTTCTTACAGAGCAATAATATTCCATAATATTCATATACCATAATTTACCCAAACATTCTCCAATTGATGAGCATCCATTCATTTTCCAATTTCTAGCCACTACAAAGAGAGCTGCCACAAAGATTTTGGTATATACATGTCCCTTTCCCTTCTTTAGTATTTTTTGGAAATATAACCCCAGTAGCAGCACTGCTGGATCAAAGGGTATGCACAATTTGATAACTTTTGGGGCATAATTCCAAATTGTTCTACAGGATGGCTGGATTCTTTCACAACTCCACCAACAATGCATCTGTGTCCAAGTTTTCCCACATCCCCTCCAACATTCATCATTACCTTTTCCTATCATCTTAGTCAATTTGACAGGTGTATAATGGTATCTCAGAGTTATCTTAATTTACATTTCTCTGATCAGTAGTGATTTGGAACACTCTGTCATATGAGTGGATATAGTTTCAATTTCATCATCTGAAAATTGTCTGTTCATATCCAATTTATCAATTGGACAATGGTTTGATTTCTTATAAATTAGAGGCAGTTCTCTATATATTTTGAAAATGAGGTCTTTATCAGAACCTTTAACTGTAAAAATATTTTCCCAATTTATTACTTCCCTTCTAAACTTGTTTGCATTAGTATTATTTGTGCAAAAGCTTTTTAATTTGATGTAATCAAAATCTTTTATTTTGTGATCAATAATGATCTCTAGTTCTCCTTTGTCATAAATTCCTCCTTTACAAGTCTGAGAGGTAAACCATCCTATGTTCCTCTAATCCATTTATGATCTCATTCTTTATGCCTAAATCATGGACCCATTTTGATCTTATCTTGGTATATGGTGTTAAGTGTGGGATCATGCCTAATTTCTGCTATACTAATTTCCAGTTTTCCCAACAGTTTTTTTTCAAATAATGAATTCTTATCCCAAAAGTGGGTATCTTTGGGTTTCTCAAACACTAGATTGCTATAGTTGTACCCTGTTTTGTCCTGTGTACCTAACCTGTCCCACTGCTCAACTATTCTATTTTTTTAGCCAATACCAAAAGTTTTTAGTGACTACTGCTTTATAATATAGCTTTAGATCAGGTACACCTAGACCACCTTCATCTGACATTTTTCTTCATTAATTCCTTTAAAATTCTAGACCTTTTGTTATTCCATATGAATTTTGTTGTTATTTTTTCTAGGTCAATAAAATAGTTTCTTGGGAGTCTGATTGGTATAGCACTAAATAAATAGATTAGTTTGAGGAGTATTGTCATCTTTATTATATTCGCTCAGCTTATCCAAGAGCACTCAATCTCTTTCCAATTATTTAAATCTGACTATATTTTGTGGCAAGTGTTTGTAATTTTGCTCATATAATTCCTGAATTTTCTTTGGTAGATGGATTCCCAAATATTTTATATTCTCAACAGTTGTTCTGAATGGAATTTCTCTTTGTATCTCTTACTGTTGTATTTTGTTGGTGATGTATAAAAATGCTGAGAATTTATGTGTATTTATTTTGTATCTAGCAACTTTGCTAAAGTTGTAAATTATTTCTAATAACTTTTTATTAGAATTTCTGGGGTTCTCTAAGTATACCATCATATCATCTGCAAAGAGTGATAGTTTGATTTCCTCATTACTTACTCTTATTCATTTAATCTCTTTCTCCACTCTTATTGCTGAGGCTAGTATTTCTATTACAATATTGAATAGGAATGGTGATAGTGGGCAACCTTGTTTCACGCCTGATCTTAATGGGAAAGGTTCCAGTTTATCCCCATTACATATTATGCTTACTGATTGTCTTAAATATATACTCCTGACTATTTTAAGGAATAGTCCATTTATTCCTATACTCTCAAGTGTTTTTAGTAGGAATGGATGTTGGATTTTATCAAATGCTTTTTCTGAATCTATTGAGATGATCATATGGTTTTTGTTAATTTGATTATTAATATGGTCAATTATACAAATAGTTTTCCTAATATTAAACCAGCCCTGTATTCCTGGTATAAATCCTACTTGATCATAATGTATTATCCTGGGGATGATTTTCTGAATTCTTTTTGCTAATATTTAAGTTTTTAGCATCAATATTCATTAAGGAGATTGGTTTATAGTTTTCATTCTCAGTTTTCAACCTACCTGGTTTAGATATCAGTACCATGTCTATATCATAAAAGGAGTTTGGTAGGACTCCTTCATCCCCTATTTTTTCAAATAGTTTATATAACATTGGGGCTAATTGTTCTTTAAATGTTTTGTAGAATTCACCTGTAAATCCATCTGGTCCTGGGGATTTTTTCTTAGGAAGTTGATTAATAGCTTGTTCTATTTCTTTTTCTGAAATGGGTGTATTTATGCAACTTACTTCCTCCTCTGTTAATCTGGGAAGCCTATATTTTTAGAGATAGTCATCCATTTCACTTAAGTTATCAAGTTTATTGACAAAAAGTTGGGCAATGTAACTCCTTATTATTGCTCTAATTTCATCTTCATTGGTGGAAAGATCCCCCTTTTCATTTTTAAGGCTAACAAATTTATTTTCCTTTTCCCTTTTTCTGGTCAGATTTACCAAAGATTTATCTATTTTATTGGCTTTTTCATAAAACCAACTCTTAGTTTTATTTATTAATTCAATAGTTTTTTTTGGTTTTGTTTTTGTTTTTTTTTACTTTCAATATTATTGATTTCTCCTTTTAATTTTAGAATTTCAAGTTTAGTTTTTGGTTGGGGGGTTTTAATTTGGACTTTTTCTAGCTTCTTGAGTTGCAGGCTCAATTCATTGTTCTTCTCTTTCTCTATTTTACTCAAGTAAGCCTCTAAAGATATAAAATTTCCCCTTATTACTGCTTTAGCTGCATCCCACAAAATTTGGTATGATGTCTCATCATTGTCATTATCTTGGGTGAAATTATTAATTGTTTCTATAATTTGCTATTTCACCCAATCATCCTTTAATATCAGATTATTTAGTTTCCAATTACTTTTTGGTCTATTTACCCCTAATATCTTGTTGAATGTAGTTTTTATTGCATTGTGATCTGAGAAGAAAGCATTTACTATTTCTGCCTTCCTGCATTTAATTTTGAAATCTTTATGTCCTAATATATGGTCAATTTTTGTATAGGTTCCATGAACTGCTGAGAAGAAAGTATACTCCTTTCTATCTATGTTCCTCTAATTTATTTATATAATCTCATTCTTTGTGCCTAAATCATGGACTCATTTTGATCTTATCTTGGTATGTGGTGTTAAGTGTGGGTCCATGCTTAATTTCTTCCATACTAATTTCCAGTTTTCCCCGAAGTTTTTATCAAATAATGAATTCTCATCCCAAAAGTTGGGATCTTTGGGTTTGTCAAACACTAGATTGCTATAGGTATTCACTATTTTGTATTGTGAACCTAAACTATTCCACTGATCAACTAGTCTATTTCTTAGCCAATACCAAATGGCTTTGATATAGCACTAATTAAATAGGTTAGTTTAGGCAGTATTGTCATCTTTATTATATCTGCTCGGCCTATCCAAGAGCACTACACCCAGAGAAAGAACACTGGGAAATGAGTGTAAACTGTTTTCATTTTTGTTTTGCTTCCCAGGTTATTTTTATTTTTGGAATCCAATTCTTCCTGTTCAACAACAAAAAATTCAGTTCTGCACACATATAATGTATCTAGGATATACTATAGCATATTTAACATGTACGGGAATGTCTGCCATCTAGGGGAGGGGGTGGAGGGAAGGAGAGGAAAATTCGGAACAGAAGTGAGTGTAAGAGATAATGTTGTAAAAAATTACCCATACATATGTATCATTAAAAAAAAAAGTTATAATCATAAAATTAATTTTAAAAAATTTCAAATACAAAACTAAAAAAATAAAGAAAAGAACAAAAGAAAATGCAAAAAAATAGTTGACTATAGAAAGTTACTATGCTAATGTAACTTTACATTGGAGGATCAAGACAGACACTTAGAAGAGGACAGTAGTGTCAAAATGGCTACATATGAAACCTCAAAGAAAAATGTAATTTGTTTTCAGGTCCCAGAAGAATTCCTGAAAAGGCAAATTTAAAAATAATTTTAAAAGCAAATTAGAGAAGTAGAAGAAAAAGTGGGGAAAAGAATAGCGTTACAAAGAAGATATATGAAAAAAAAGTCAATAGTATTGGGGAAATATTCAAAAATTTACTGAAGAAAATTGGCCATATTGGCAAAGAAGTACAAAACCATAATTAGCCAAATGGGAAAAGAAATACAAAAGTTAGCTGAAAAAAATTTTTATTTTAATTTGGACTTTGTATAGTTTTTATTTACAAGATATATGCATGGGTAATTTTTCAGCATTGACAATTGCAAAACCTTTTGTTCCAATTTTTCCCTTCTTTCCCCCCACACCCCCCAGATGGCAGGTAGACCAATACATGTTAAATATGTTAAAGTATATATTAAATACAATATATCTATATACATCTGTACAGTTACTTTGCTGCACAAAAAGAATTGGACTTTGAAATAATGTAAAATTAACCTGTGAAGGAAATCAAAAATGCAAGTGGACAAAAACAAAGGGAGTGGGAATGCTTTGTAGTGGTTCACACTCATTTCCCAAAATTCTTTCACTGGGTGTAGCTGGTTCTCTTCATTATTGAAAAAATGGAGCTGATTTGGTTCATCTTATTATTGAAGAGAGCCATGATCATCAGAATTGATCATCATATAATATTGTTGTTGAAGTATATAATGATCTCCTGGTCCTCCTTATTTCATTAAGCATCAATTCATGTAAGTCTCTCCAGCTTTCTGTAATCATCCTTCATTTCTTACAGAAAAATAATATTCTATAACATTCATAAACCATAATTTATTTAGTTATTCTCCAATTGATAGACATCCACTCAGTTTCCAGTTTCTGGCCACTACAAAGAGGGCTGCCACAAACATTATTGCACATACAGGTCCCTTTCTCTTCATTAAAAATCTCTTTGGGATATAAGCCTAGTAGTAATACTGCTGTATCAAAGGGTATGCACAGTTTGATAACTTTTTGAACATAGTTCCAAATCGCTCTCCAGAATGTCTGGGTGTATTCACAATTCCACCAACAATGTATCAGTGTCCCAGTCTTCCCACATCCCCTCCAACATTTGTCATTATCTTTTCCTGTCATCTTAGCCAATCTGGCAGGTGTGTAGTGGTATCTCAGAATTGTGTTAATTTGCATTTCTCTGATTAATAATGACTTGGAGCATCTTTTCATATGGCTAGAAATAATTTTATTTTCTTCATCTGAAAATTGTCTGTTAATATCCTTTGACCATTTATTTATCAATTGGAGAATGGCTTGATTTCTTATATACTAGATTCAATTATCTATATATATGGGAAATGAGCCCTTTATCAGAACCTCTATCTGAAAATGTTTTCCCAGTTTATTGTTTCCCTTCTAATCTTGTCTGCATTGTTTGTACAAAATCTTTTCAATTTGATATAATCAAAATTTTCTATTTTGTGATCTTTAGTTTTTCTTTTGTCACTAATTCCTTCCTCCTCCACAGGTCTGAGAGGTAAACTATCCTTTTAATTTCTTTTAATATATTTATAATCTCATTCTTTATACCTAGATCATGAACCCATTTTGACCTTATCTTGGTACACGGTGTTAAGTGTGGGTCAGTGCCTAGTTTCTGCCATGCTAATTTCCTATTTTCCCAGCAGGTTTTGTCAGCAGTGAATTCTTATTCCAAAAGCTGGGGGTTTTGGGTTTTCAAACACTAGATTATTAAGGTTGACTATTTTGTCCTTTGATCCTAACTTATTCCACTGATCAACTAGTTTATTTCTTAGCTAATACCAAATGGTTTTAGTGACTGCTGCTTTAAAATATAATTTTGATCTAATGCAGCTAGGCTACCTTGATTTGATTTTGAAAAAAATAATTTCTTAAAATTTAGAATTGAAAGTAAATACTGCTTAAGACATCAAAATATTATAAAACAAAATCAAAATGTAAAAAATAGAAGAAAATGTTAAATTTATCATTTTAAAAACAATTGACCTAGAAAATAAATCCAGGAAAGATAACATAAGAATGATTGGATTATTTAAAAGTCACAATAAGAATAAGAAAGACTAGAAAGTATCTTTCAAGAAATTTCAGAAACTATCCTAATATATTATTACCAGAGGGCAAAATATAAATTGAAATAATAAACACCTGAAAGATACTCCAAAACAAAACTCCCAGATCAAGAAGGCATTGCAATCACTCAATAAGAAACAATTCAACTATCATGGATGTACAATCAGGATTATACAGGATTTGGCAGTTTCCATATTAAAGAACTAGATGGCTTGGGATATGACCTTACCAGAAGGCAAAAATATTAGGATTATGACCAAAAATCACCTATCCAACAAAACTGAATATTATCTTTTTCAAGTATGGAGGAAGGAATGGCTATTTAAAGAAATAGAGGACATTCAAAAACTTCTAATTAAAAGAAAAAAGTTGAATAAAAACTTTGGCTTCTAAAAATAAGACTGAAGGGAAATATAAAAAGGTTAAAAAGAAAGAGAAAGCATAAAAAACCCCAATAAGGTTAAAGTACTTACATATCTTTACGGCAAGATACTATTTGTAACTCAACAATTACATGAACAATTTAAAAGACTTTTGGTTAGAGGATACAAAAATAAGATATTTGGGATGAGATGATACAAAAAATATGAAGAAAGAAGAAGGAAAACTGCACTGGAAGAAGAAAAAGGAGAAGACTGACTTGGCTAAATTATCCCACAAAAAGAAGCATGAAAGATATTATAATGGAATAAAAGATGTGTGGGGAGAAGATAAAGATTAACATTCCTCTCATCAAAATTGACTCAAAAAGAGAATTACATAGATACTCAATTGGATATAGAAACCAATATTACCCTCTAAGTACAAAGGTAACGGAGTGTGAGGGAGCAACTGATAAATGGGAAGGTCATATTTGAGAAGATGTTGACCAGAAGGAAAACTCAGAGTGAAAAGAAAAAGGTTGAATGGTAAGAGAGAGGAGGGGACAAACAAGTGGGAAAATATAAGGGAGAGTAATACACAACTAGTTATCATAAATATAAATATGAAGGGATGAATTCACTCATAAAAAAGAAGCAGATAACAGAATGGGCTTTTATAAACTAGAATCCTAAAATTGTCTGTTTACAAGAAACACATCTGAATCAAACTGATATACATAAGATACAAATAAGGAGCTGGAGCAGATTCTCTTATGGTTCAGCCAAAACAAAGAAAATAGGAGTAGCAATCAAGGAAAAGCAAAAATAGATGTAATTAAAATAAATAAAGAAGGAAATTATATCTTGCTAAAAGGTACCAGAGAGAATGAAGTCATATCAATATTAAACCTATATGCATCAATTGTTACTGCATCTAAATTTTTAGAGAAGTTGAATGAATTATAAGAGAAAATAGATAATAAAATTATACTAATGGAAGACCTCAATTTTCTTCTTTTGGAATTAAATAAATCTAACCAGAAAAGTAATCAAGAAAGAAGTTCAAGAGGTGAATAAAGATCTGGAAAACTGAGAAATGATAAACCTGTGGAGAAAATGTTTCTTTACTTCAGCAGTAAATAGCACCTACACAAAAGTTGATCATGTATTAGAACATAAAATATAAAAAAGCAGAAAACCAGAAATAGTAGACACATGATTTTCAGATCATAATGCATTAAAATTATATCAATAATGGACAGTATAAAGAGAGCTTAAAACTTAATTGGAAATTTAATAATCTAATCCTAAAAAGCAAGTGCATCATGGAACAAATAATAGAAACAATTTATGTCATTAAAGAATAAAATAATGAGAAAACATAATAAAATTTATGGAATTCAGCTAAAAGAGGTACTTAGAAAAAAATTACCATCTTTGCTTATATCAATAGAGGAAAAGAGAATTGAGCATGCAATTTAAAAAATTAGGAAAAAGAATTTTAAAAGACAAACATTTGGTTAATGATTTAAAAAAGAAAACTAATTAGTATCAAAAATGAAAGTGAAGTGAAGAGGAAAAAGACAATTGTTAAGAACTATTTTGCCTAATCATATGCCAAGAAATTTGACAATAAAAATTAAATGGATGAATATATACAAAATATGAATTACCAAGATTAAAAGAAGAAATAAAATGCTTAAATAACTCAATATTAGGAAAAGAAATTGAACAAACTATCAATGAACTTCCTAAGAAAAAATTTTCAGGATTAAATGGAATCACAAATGAATTCTACCAAGCATGTGAAGAACAATTAACTTCAATATCAAATCAATTATTTTGAAAAATAGATAAAATCCCACCAAATTTCTTTCATGACAAAAATATGGTGGTGGTACTCAAATAAGGTAGAGCCAAAACTGAGAAATAAAATTATAGACTAATTTCTCTAATGAATATAATGCAGAAAATTTTAAATTGAATACTATAAAAATATTACAACTATATATCACTAGGGTCATAAACTATGCACAGGTGAGATTTGTACCAAGCAGGACTGGTTCAACATTAGGAAAACTATCAGCATAATTGACCATATTAATAATAATATCAACAGAAATCATATGATTATCTTAATAGATGTAGAAAAGGCTTTTGACTCATTCCTATTAAAAATACTTGTCAGCATAGGAATAAATGGAGTTTAACTTAAAATGACAAGTAATATATATTTAAAACCATCAGCAATGATATTTGTGATGGGGATAAGCCAGAAGCCTTCCCAATAGAATCAGGGTGAAGTAAGGGTGCCCTTAATTACTGCTATTATTTAATATTGTACTAGAGATATAGGTATAATAATAAGTGAAAAAAATTAAATGAATTAGAATAGGCAAAAACTGTCATTCTTTGCAGATGAAATGAGGTTATACTTAGAGAATTCTAGAGAATAAAATCAAAAATTACTTGAAATTGTTGACAACTTCAGCAAAGTTGCAGAATACAAAGAAAAAATCATGAATAAATCATTATGGATTAGACAAATATAGATTAAGATAACCTTGAGATATTACTTTATGCCTATTGCTTTTGCTAAAATGCTTAAAAATGAAAACAAATATTGGAGGGGATATGAAAAAATTGGAACACTAATTCATTATTGGAAGAATTGTGAGTTTAGCTAACTATTTTTTAGAGTAATCTGAGATTTATGCCCAACAAATTGCTAAACTATTTATACCCTTTGACCCAGAAATACCGCTACTTGACCTATTTCCAAAGATGATTAAGGTAAAAGGAAAAGAACTTGTATATTCTAAAATATTTATAACAGCTCTCTTTGTGGTAGCAAATAATTGGAAATTGTGGGGAAACCTGTCAATTGGGGAATGGCTGAAAAAGTTGTGGTATATATCATGATGGAATACTATTTTCACCTTTTTTTGTCTGTTTACCTTTTTTCTCATGATTTCTTTCGCAACATGACTAACATGGAAATAATTTTATATTATTGTACATGTATAACCTATATCAGATTCCTTGCGATCTTAAGGAAAGAGGAGATAAAAAAAGGAGGGAGAAAAATATTGGAACTAAAGATCTTAAAAAATTGAATGTTGCAATTGAAAAAATAAAATACTATTGAATTTTTTTTAAAAAGAGGACCCACAAGAAATTAGGTCACACAGATTAGTATTTAATCCTGCCTATACTATGAACTAACTGTTGGCAGATCACTTCACCCAGTTCTGAAAGAACTTAAGAAAGTTCAATCCTGATACCTATCTACTTTCTCTTAAGATAATAATGAGGTAAATCAAGAAAGTAGCTGAACAATCTCTAGAAATTTGCAGTAAAATGCATCTTTTTAAAAAAATAAATTGTCAATTTTGTTAATACCAGAGTGGAATGTGAATTATCTGATTTTTCAATGAAAGAATATTCTTTTCATCTCTCCCCTCTGATGAATGAAATTTGGGAAGTTTCAGATGCTTTGACATCAATGACAATCAGATTTGATTTTGATTTTGAGTGAGTGAAGTTACTCTCTTGTAAGTTTTCTGGTACTCCCTTGTTGAAACTCATCAAGGTTTAACATTCATTCAATTACTATTCATCAAAGTCTTGCTTTTATTTTTTTCCAAATTTATTTTATTTGAAGAAACAGAATAAGAAAAAAGAAAAGGAGAAAAGTAATACAAAACAAAATTACACAAAAGAAAAGAGAACATTATCATGTCCCCAGCCCAACATCAGGAATGATTCAAGTTATAAAAATATAACAAATAGTAAGAATTATATGTGTGTGTGTGTTTAAGAGTGTTTATATTTTCTTTACTTCCTTGTAAATTGATCTTTTTTTCTCTGCTGCACACCTCTTTTACTTTATTATTTTCCTCCTTTAATCTCTATCCCACCCCCAAGCAGGTTATTGTTACAAAAGGATTTATTTATGTATACATAAGTAGATACATACATCCACACATATAAACACATATATATTTCCCTTTTATCCCCCTCCACAATTCCCAAGCAAGCTGCAATTAATTAATTATATATATATATATATATATATATATATGTGTGTGTATGTATGTATAATGTGTACAAATGTAGATATATACATACACACAGAGACACATATTCTTCACACTATTTGCTTTCTCTGATTAAGGTAGGACTTCCTGGAAGATCAAAATATTTCTGTAAAAGTCTGTTCAAAACTCATTTATTAGCCAATGGGAGTATGCATTTTATATAGACCCTCCTGGAGATTCAGAATCAAGGTCTTTTAATTAATAAGGTTCTGTAGTTTTAGTTTGTTTTATCTGCATTGTCTGATCAAGCATTATTAAACTGAGGTACTAGACAAAGGGAATATGTCAAATCATGTAACATATGAGGTTTACTTCCTTAGATGGGGTCATAAACCCTTTATTAATGTGCTTTTGGCTTGGAACTCTGCCTCAATATTTTTTTCTTGAAGATTATATAATTTGGACCCACAGTTATTTTTTCATCATGGATTACTTGGGTTAGAGGGGAAAATAAAAGGAAAATAGAGATTATTTATCATAACTTTGTAATAGACTTGATTAGCAATTTTGGAAATTTCTCTTTTTCTATTCAGTAGTATGAATAAGGACAAAGTTGTTCAAACGTGAGAGTAAACAAAGGTTAGGATTTGACAAGACATGATAGATAGTAGGACAAAGAACAAGAGAATCAAGAGTAGAGGATAGTATGTAATTGAACTCATTTAATAAGAGAGATTGAGAAATGAGAGTCCATTGTATCAAAAGTGGAGAGTTATACCCTAGGATAGAAAAGGTGAAAGTCTTGGATATTATGATGAGGATGGAGGTCAAGGGCAGAGGTCGTCAGGAAGAGGGAAATTGAATTTATTAAAGATCACTATCTGATAAAGACATTTCTGAATTTCTGAATATGTAAGTGGAAAACTTTTGAGTGAAGATAAGATAAATAGTATAACTATCTCTTATGTAGAATACAAAAGTGGATCATTGGAAATGAATATGTTGACATATTTAGGGTATTCAAGAGAATGTCAAGATATATGTTAAAAATCTCCTATTATGAGGGACACAGTTGAGGTACAATCATTGAAGAAGGAAGGAGAATGTCCTAGAATTCTGTAGGTAACAGTACCATAAACTCAACTGGATGATAAATTCAGATTAAATGGACCTTGGAGAAGAAGTTACTTGGTAAAGGTAAAGAGTAAAAGTCTAGAAATAGAATTGGGGAGTAATGATGTAGATCATTTGTCTAGATTGCCAGATCCTGGAAGTAGTCTGGCTTGAGAACATTTCTCTTTGTCCATGAGTAACATAATTAAAGTCATGTTCCCTAGTTTCTCATTATAATATTCACTTTTTTCATTGACTGTTAACCAATCAGAATTGATTACCACCAGTCCAAAACTATTTCCAAGGACATATAAGTGCCAAGAAGCTGTCATGATCTGTCTTTGGTTTAGGAGAGATAACCAAATGATCCTTTATTAATAATTCACTAGCATTAATTAATAAAATGGTTAGTTACTAAGGAATTATCTTGCAAACTTTTTTCACAGTGGAACTCATTTTCTCTAAAATATCTTAATTCTCCAAATTTACTTTTTCTGTTTCATGTCCGTTTTTCCATTCACACAGATCTACAACCTTATAATCATTCTTAATAGTGTTTTTTTTTTAATTTTATTATCCCATCATCAACATCCATTGCCACCAATCAATTGCCAAGTTTAGCTGATTCTACCTATATATTACTTTTTAAAATCTATCTTTTACCTCTCTTCCCCAAATCATCATCCTAATTCTGGCACTCATTACCTTTCTCTTGGATTATTGTAATAGTATCCTAGTTGGTCTCTCTTTCTTTAGTCATTTTCAAATATCTGTAAATAATCTTCCTAAAGCATCTGTGTGACCTTGTCATTCTCCTGATCAGTAATCATCAGGGACTCCCAATCACTTCTGGTGGGGGGTAAGTATTCAGCAATTTAATGCCCTACACAATTTGGATTTCATCCACCTTTCCAAACACTGGACTTTGAACAGGTCCCCATGGAAAATATTTCATTCCCCACTATGTTTACCATATCTGGGAGGTATTCTGTCCCAAACTTTGCCTTTTAAAAAATTTAGCTTGCTTTTAAACACAACTTATATGCCATCTTTTACTAAATAGGTTTATCAATTCCACTAATTATTAATTTTCCCTCCTTCCTTTTCTCTCACTTTCTTTCTGAATGTGAACTTTTTAAAGGCAGAGTGAAGTTTTGTCTTAAGCCACATAGTAGAGAGTAGTTATTAGAATATTTTTATTTAGCAAATTGATGATAAGTATTTGAGCAGAAATGCATTACAATGACAAATTTTGAACCTTAAGAACAGATAATATTTCCTCTTACTGTTAGAAAAATGAGAGTTTGTAGGGATAGGATGTTGCTGTCACTTTGTTGATTATGCTCAATTTTCTTTTTGTTACAAATGAGGGTCCTGTGGTAAGAAGAACAGGTTGTGAAATAATTGTGGGGTTAAAAAAAATGAACCAATAAAATTATTTTTTTAGTGTAGAAGTGATGTAATTGAACATATGTTTTGGTTATACTGTTTATTTTTTGCATATGCCTAGTGCCCCACAACAGAGATGGACCAACAAGAGATTTAAGGATGAATGGAATTTCCAGCATACTACAATGCTAACTTTGTTTTTTCTTGTATTAGCCAGATGGCAGGAATTAAAAATGGGGTAAAGTATGCTGGGAAGTTTTTATGCAATGTAAAAGTCAGCTGCAATCTGCTCCAATTTAGGAAAGTTGGGTGAACTTAGACTTTGTGGCAAGTTATTTCAAAGTCAAGAACTTTTCCAAAGATTAAGTTTTTCTCTAGATGTTAATATGAAAGTGACTAGCCTGTGCCAGGGCTTTATTTGGGAATTCATCATGCTGTTTACTGAAGGGTTTTGTGAAAAGTTTTCCCTCATATTAATAGATTTTGCTGGTTGCAAAAACAACTTTGTCCTTACTACTCTTTGAGTTTTTTCACATCATTGTCTCCAATCATAAATTTTCACAAAGGAACAAATATGCTTTGTTGTTTAAAAGCACATGAGAGACACAGACCTGCTAGAGCTTACTTTTTCTTTATTGTCACCTATGAACCATTCTTCACATTACTCAGCAAGACAAGATCACCACAAGTAGCAGCAGCAGAAGCCTGAAATGTAACCAGTCTAGCAACATTGAGTCAAAGTCAAAAGTAGGAGTTAAGCTACCCTCTATATATATATACATGCATTAAAAAAAAGGTCAATTCAATTTTCTTATTTCTTAGTCCATATGATGACTATCTCTTGATAGTCTTCAGTGTCTGTCCCCTTTCCAGGTAAAATAAATATAGTTTTTGTCATGTTGACAATCTTTTGGCAGAGTCACAGATAAAGTCAATGTTTCGAAAAATCATTTATTTTATTATAAGACAAAGAACTACTTTACATGTGGTAAAGGATCTAAGAAAAACTAGCCAAATCTTCTCACATCATTGGTTCAAAAAACAGATGGGTGGAATATATAGAAATAGAAATGAATAGTGCATAGAGAGATCTTAGTGCTCTAAAATTTATTAAATAATTAGAGAAGTGTTTATAATATATTGGGTAGATATCTGATGGAAGACTTAGAAGATACCTTGGTATTGTGTCAAAAAATTGAATTTGGAGTCAGAAGTTCTGGGTTCAAATCTCAGTTCTGCTCTTAACTATGTAACCTTGGAAAGGTTATCCTACCTCTCTTGACCTAAGTTTCCACATCTGAAAGATAAGAAGATAGGACTAAGTGACCTCTACAGTCTAGACCAGAACTCAATATTGTTCCTATGATTGATAAGAAAACAATGAAAAGAATTTTTTTTTTGTTTTATGACTAACCATATTGGAAATACCAATTGGATAAAGAATGTCTATTGCTTAGATTATGGCAGGCAACTGCTTGGACAATCTATGGAGCTTGTCTTTCAGTATGTGTTAGGAAAGTTTTAGCATGGGTTAGAAAGTGCAAATTGAAAGTGAATTAGAGGGCGGAGCCAAGATGGTGGAGAAGAAACACACGACTCAGTGAACGTCCTCACTCCCTCACAACCAATTAGATAAATTAAGTCTCAAAATTAGCTCAGGACTGATAGATACCACAAGGACTGGAAGCACAACTTACCAGCTGAAGAGAATCTGGAGTTTCAACAGGAAAGGTCAGTTCTCAGGGGAGGAATAAGAGAGACCAGCACAGACGGTGGGGTAGGGGCACACTGCGCCCATTGCGCTGGGAAGGGATCTGGGATCAGAGAAGCCACTGAGGTAAAGGAATCTGGCACAGGCTGTTAGCTCTTCTCTGCTAATTATTTAGCAGTTCAGAAGAGAAAGCCAAAATATTTTAAAACTCAAATTAGATTTTCCCCCCGGACCCTGGGGGTGACTCAGCAGAACTCTTGGCACCAGGGGGTGTGGCCTCAGCTACCACCTGAGAATAGTTAAGAGATTGACAAGTGGGTGGATACGGCCCAAGGCAACACACACTGCCTAGCTTAGCTGGAGGGAGTGGAACTCAGCTCCAGGAAGTCCCAGAGAAGCAGAAACTTTGAACTAGGGACCGCGGTTTCTGGCAGACACTTCCAGTTTGAGCACAGGGGCTTCTCACGTCACCTGCTGCAGACATCCACTGCCCACCCGGACACATAGGCTGGGCTTCGTGCTGTCTTCACTATTCTACGCCCTCGAAGCACAGTAGTGCTAATCACCTCTGAGGCACTTCCAGGGAGGGGGTGGGGAACTCTCTCCCAGAGCTCTCTCTTAGCTCAGGCGCAGGGGGCCGCTGCATCCATCCAGTCTGGGAGGAAGCTGGTAAAGAAGTAAATAATTTCCTACCCCAGGGACAGACCCCAAAAGATTTTTTTTAAGTATGAGCAAAAAAGCTAGAAAAACTATAGATTCCTTCTATACAGAGAAAGAGCGGGTATCCAACCCCGAGGAAGTTGACAGCAGAGAATCAGCAGACAACAACCTAAAGGGGAACAATCCCTGCCCCCCATCACATAACTCTCTCCTAGAAGAAGCTCTTAAAAAATTGAGGGAGATTGAAGAAAAATGGGGAAAGGAAAGGGAAGTTATGATAGAGAATAACAACGTCCTGAAATTGGAGTTGGAAAAAATAAAGAATTCACAGGAGATGCAGGGAAACAAAATTAGTGAATTAGAAAAGGTTAAAAAAACACAGGAAAGTAGGATTTCTGAATTGGAAAAGATAAAAAAGTCTCAAGAAAATAGAATTTCTGAATTGGAAAAAGAAAATAATTCTCAAAAAAAAAATTAGGGAAATGGAAAAAAATTCAATAGAGCAAAATAATTCATTTAAAAACGAAATTGGGCATTTACAAAAAGAACTAAAAACTGTGAAAGAAGAAAATAACTCCTTAAAAGTCAGGATGGAACAAATAGAAATGAATGATTCACAGAGAACCCAAGAATCAGTCAAACAAAACAAAAAAAATGAGAAGCTGGAGAACAACATCAAATACTTACTGGGAAAATCTATAGACCTGGAAAATAGATCTAGGAGAGATAATCTGCGGATTATTGGACTTCCAGAAAACTATGACCAAAAAAAGAGCCTAGATTCTATTTTACAGGAAATTATCAAAGAGAACTGTCCAGAGATAATAGAAACAGAAGGGAAAGTAGATGTGGAAAGAATTCATCGAACTCCTTCTGAAATAGACCCTAAAAAAAGAACACCACGGAATATTGTGGCTAAGCTGCAGAATTACCACACAAAGGAGAAAATCCTGCAAGCAGCTAGAAAAAAACAATTTAAATACCAAGGTGCCACAATAAGGGTCACCCAATATCTGGCTGCCTCCACATTAAAAGATAGAAGGGCCTGGAACCTGATATTCCGTAAGGCAAAAGATCAAGGACTGCAACCAAGAATGAACTACCCAGCTAAGTTTAGCATCTTTTTCCATGGAAGAAGATGGTCATTCAATGAAACAGAGAAATTCTATATGTTTCTAAGAAAAAAACCAGACTTAAACAAAAAATTTGATCTACATCCACAAGACTGAAGAGAAACAGAAAAAGGTACACAGAACCCTTGAGAACTGTAACTCTGTTGTGGGTATATAAAAAATACTCAAGGATAATTTGATTTTACTGATATAAAAGAAAAAAAGGGGGGTGTAGTAAAGGGAAGGAGGTCGGTTCAGAAAAAGGGGAAGGAGTGATAAAAAGAGGGAAACTACATCCCAGGAAGAGACATAGAAAATACACCATATCTGAGGGAACTTAGTGAGGGGGAGAATCATTGTGTGAATCTTACTCTCATCAGAAGAGGCTCAAAGAGTAAATAATTAACATATTTGTTTTTCAGAGAATTTTCTCTCACCTCATTAAAAGGGGGGAGAGGAAAAGGGAAAAGGAAAAGGAGAATAAGTGAAGGGACTTGGAGGGAGGGGGGAGGGATCCTAAAAAAAAAAAAAAAAAAAAAAAGAGGGAGGGTTGCGCGTCACAAGGGGGGGTCTGTAAATTAAATATCGGGGAGGGGGATCAGGGGGGTCAAGGGAAAAAAGCATAATCTGGGGATAATACGATGGCAGGAAATACAGAATTAGTAATTTTAACTGTAAATGTAAATGGGATGAACGATCCCATCAAACGGAGACGGATAGCAGATTGGATCAAAAAGCAGAACCCTACAATATGTTGCCTACAGGAAACACACTTAAAGCAGGGAGATACATACAGAGTAAAGGTAAAAGGTTGGAACAGAGCCTATTATGCTTCAGGTAAAGCCAAAAAAGCAGGGGTAGCTATCCTTATCTCAGATCAAGCAAAAGCAGAAGTAGATCTCGTTAAAAAAAGATAAGGAAGGAAACTATATCCTGCTGAAAGGTAGCATAAATAATGAAGCCATATCAATACTAAACATATATGCACCAAGTGGTATAGCATCTAACTTTCTAAAGGAAAAGTTAAGAGAACTGCAAGAAGAAATAGACAGTAAAACTATAACAGTGGGAGATCTCAACCTTGCACTCTCAGATTTAGACAAATCAAACCTCAAAACAAACAAGAAAGAAATTAAAAAAGTAAATAGAACATTAGAAAAACTAGGTATGATAGACCTTTGGAGAAAACTGAATGGCAATAGGAAGGAATATACTTTCTTCTCAGCAGTTCATGGATCCTATACAAATATTGACCATATATTAGGACATAAAGATCTCAAAATTAAATGTAGGAAGGCAGAAATAATAAATGCCTTCTTCTCAGATCACAATGCAATAAAAGCTACATTCAGTAAAAAGTTAGGGGTAAATAGACCAAAAAGTAATTGGAAACTGAATAATCTCATCTTAAAGAATGACTGGGTGAAAGAGCAAATTATAGAAACAATTAACAATTTCACCCAAGATAATGATAATGATGAGACATCATATCAAAATCTTTGGGATGCAGCTAAAGCAGTAATAAGGGGAAATTTTATATCTTTAGAGGCTTATTTGAAGAAAATTGAGAAAGAGAAGATTAACGAATTGGGCTTACAAATTAAAAGGCTAGAAAAAGACCAAATTATAAACCCCCAACCAAAAATTAAACTCGAAATACAAAAATTAAAAGGAGAAATCAATAAAATTGAAAGTAAAAAAACTATTGAATTAATAAATAAAACCAAGAGTTGGTTTTATGAAAAAGCCAATAAAATAGATAAACCTTTGGTAAATTTGATCAAAAAAAAGAAAGAGGAAAATCAAATTGATAGTCTTACAAATGAAAAGGGGGATCTTTCCACCAATGAAGAGGAAATTAGAGAAATAATAAGGAGTTACTTTGCCCAACTTTATGCCAATAAATTTGATAACTTAAGTGAAATGGATGACTTCCTCCAAAAATATAGGCTCCCTAGATTAACAGAGGAGGAGATAAATTGCTTAAATAGTCCCATTTCAGAAAAAGAAATAGAACAAGCTATCAATCAACTCCCCAGGAAAAAATCCCCAGGACCAGATGGATTCACATGTGAATTCTACCAAACATTTAAAGAACAATTAGCCCCAGTGTTATATAAATTATTTGAAAAATAGGGGATGAAGGAGTCCTACCAAACTCCTTTTGTGACACAGACATGGTACTGATACCTAAACCTGGTAGATCGAAAACTGAGAAAGAAAATTATAGACCAATCTCCTTAATGAATATTGATGCTAAAATCTTAAATAAGATATTAGCAAAAAGACTTCAGAAAATCATCTCCAAGATAATACACTATGATCAACTAGGATTTATTCCAGGAATGCAGGGCTGGTTTAATATTAGGAAAACTATTAATATAATTGACCATATTAATAATCAAATTAATAAGAACCATATGATCATCTCAATAGATGCAGAAAAAGCATTTGACAAAATCCAACATCCATTCCTACTAAAAACTCTTGAGAGCATAGGAATAAATGGATTATTCCTTAGAATAATCAGGAGTATATATTTAAGACCGTCAGTAAGCATAATATGCAATAGAAATAAACTGCAACCTTTCCCAGTAAGATCAGGAGTGAAACAAGGTTGCCCACTATCACCATTACTATTCAATATAGTACTAGAAACGCTAGCCTCGGCAATAAGAGCCGAGAAAGAGATTCAAGGAATTAGAGTAGGAAATGAGGAAATTAAACTATCACTTTTTGCAGATGACATGATAGTATACTTAGAGAACCCCAAAGACTCTGCTAAAAAGCTACTAGAAATAATTCAAAATTTCAGCAAAGTGGCAGGATACAAAATAAATCCACATAAATCCTCGGCATTTTTATATATCACTAACAAAATGCAACAGCAAGAGATACAAAGAGAAATTCCATTCCAAACAAATGTTGAGAGTATAAAATATTTGGGAATCCATCTACCAAAGAAAAGTCAGGAATTATATGAGAAAAATTACAAAACACTTGCCACAAAAATAAAATCAGATTTAAATAATTGGAAAGACATTCAGTGCTCTTGGATAGGCCGAGCAAATATAATAAAGATGACAATACTCCCCAAACTAATCTATTTATTTAGTGCTATACCAATCAGACTCCCAAGAAACTATTTCAATGACCTAGAAAAAATAACAACAAAATTCATATGGAAGAATAAAAGGTCAAGAATTGCAAGGGAACTAATGAAAAAAAACTCAGAGACCACTCTGAGATACCACTACACACCTGTCAGATTGGCTAAGATGACAGGAACAAATAATGACAAATGTTGGAGGGGATGTGGGGAAATTGGGACACTAATACATTGCTGGTGGAGTTGTGAAAGAATCCAGCCATTCTGGAGAGCAATCTGGAATTATGCCCAAAAAGTTATCAAACTGTGCATACCCTTTGACCCAGCAGCGCTACTACTGGGATTATATCCCAAAGAAATACTAAAGAGCGGAAAGAGACATATATGTGCCAAAATGTTTGTGGCAGCTCTTTTTGTTGTAGCTAGAAACTGGAAGATGAATGGATGTCCATCAGTTGGAGAATGGTTGGGTAAATTGTGGTATATGAAGGTTATGGAATATTATTGCTCGGTAAGAAATGACCAGCAGGAGGAATATAGAGAGGCCTGGAGAGACTTAAATCAACTGATGCTGAGTGAAATGAGCAGAACCAGAAGATCACTGTACACTTCAACAACAATATTGTATGAGGATGTATTCTGATGGAAGTGGAAATCTTCAACATAAAGAAGATCCAACTCACTTCCAGTTGATCAATGATGGACAGAGGTAGCTACACCCAGAGAAGAAACACTGGGAGGGGAATGAAAATTGTTAGCACTAATATCTGTCTGCCCAGGTTGCATGTACCTTCGGATTCTAATGTTTATTGTGCAACAAGAAAATGATATTCACACACATGTATTGTACCTAGACTATATTGTAACACATGTAAAATGTATGTCGTCGGGGGGAGGGAATAGAGGGAGGTGGGTAATTTGGAAAAATGAATACAAGGGATAATATTATAAAAATATATATATATATATAATAAAAAAAAAAAAAAAAAAAAAGAAAGAAAGTGAATTAGAGGACTTCTGGCCAAGATGGCGGCGTGGAGGCAGACAGCTGCTTGAGCTCCTCCTTTTCTCTCAGAATTTACTTCATGACAAGCCTCTGACTTAATGCTTGACCCAGAAAGAAATCCACAAATAATCACCAAGAGAAGATATCCTTCAAAGTCGCCAGAAAAGGTCTCTGTTTGCTCGAGGGAGGGTCAATCAGACTGGGCACAGATTGAGGGCAGGCAGCCAGAGCAAGACAGGCAGCTCACACAGTGCAGACCGGAGGGGGAGAGGTGTGATCTCTGCCGTTTCTGCAAAAGGGCTTTTGCCCCAGTATGGATGCTCTGTCTTGACAGCAAGCCAGGAGCAGCGGAGAGGGTGTAAACACCGGAGGTGAAGATTAAAACCCAGAAAGCCAGCATCTCTCAGAGCCCTGCCACCCCCAACCCCCACCTGGACTGACTCGGTGCATTCTCAGAGCCTCAGAGCGCAGACTCAGTACAGTCATTGCTATTCTGTTAGTGGCTCTCTGCTGCCCTACCCCCAGTCTGTAGAGGAAGCCCATTAATACCATCCAGCCCCATCCCCCGCAAAACAGACCAATTGTTTCTCTTGTCAGTTTGTTTTCTTTGATTCCTACTCTGACAAAATAAACAAAAAATTCAAAAGGGCTCTAATCATTGACAGCTTCTGTGTGGAGAGGGAGCAGACTTCAAATGCTGAGGAGACTAGGAACAGACTGTCCCCAGATGTATCCCCTGGGAGGGATATAAGCTGCTCTTCAATACAAATTTATGGTGAAACTTCTTCCACTTCATTGAAAAGTGAAAGGGAAGGAGTAAGCTAAGGGGAAGGGAATACAGAAATTTCGAGGAAAAGGGGTAAAATAAGGGGAGGAACTTTAAGGTGGGGGAGGGATCCTAAAAAGGGAGGGCTGGGAAAAGCAAGTGGTGTTCATCAGTTTAATACTGGGTAGCGGGGTAAAAGGGAAGGAAAGGGGAAAAGCATAAGCAGGAGTTAATAGGATGCCAAGCAATATAGAATTAGTCCTTCTAACCATAAATGTGAATGGGGCAAACTGCCTCATAAAGAGGAAGCAGTTAGCAGACTGGATTAAAAGTCAGAATCCTACTATATGTTGTTTACAGGAAACACACCTGAAACAGGGTGAGACATTCAAACTAAAAGTAAAAGGGTGGAGCAGAATCTATTATGCTTCAGGCAAAACCAAAAAAGCAGGAGTAGCCATCCTCATCTCAGATCAAGCAAAAACAAAAATTGATCTAACTAAAAGAGATAAGGAAGGGCATTATATCCTGCTAAAGGGCAGCATCAATAATGAAGCAGTATCAATATTAAACATATATGCACCAAGTGGTGCAGCATCTAAATTCTTAAAAGAGAAATTAAGAGAGCTGCAAGAGGAAATAGATAGCAAAACTATAATAGCGGGAGATCTCAACCTTGCACTCTCAGAATTAGATAAATCAAACCACAAAATAAATAAGAAAGAAGTCAAAGAGGTAAATAGAATACGAGAAAAGTTCGATATGATAGATCTTTGGCGAAAGCTAAATGGAGACAGAAAGGAATTGATTCCAATTGATTAATGATGGACAGAATCAGCTACATCCAGAAAAGGAACACTGGGAAATGAGTGTAAACTGTTATTTTTACCTTCTGAATCCAATTCTTCCTGTGCAACAAAAAATTCGGTTCTACACACATATATTGTATCTAGAATATACTGTAATATATTTTACATATATAAGACTGCTTGCCATCTGGGGGAGGGGGTTAGGGGAGGAAGGGAAAAAATCTGAATAGAAGTAAGTGCAAGGGATAATGTTGTAAAAAATTACCCATGCATATGCACTGTCAAAAAAAAAGTTATAATTATAAAATAAAATAAAAATTAAAAAAAATAAATTAATTAAAAAAAAAAAAGAACGTGAATTAGATCCATAATTGAACAGTTGGGAGAGTAGATGAGATGATACTGCTTTTTAAAAAATGTAGCTCTCTTTTTGTAAATGCAAATGTCTCCCAGAAAGAAAAACTCATCTCTTAATAACAATATTCTAACAATAATTTTGTATATGCAAGATATGGAATACAACAATCTTCAAATAATTGAAAATGATTATTATATAAGTATGAAAATGCATGTAGAGGAATTGCACGTTTAACATATACTAGACTGTTTGCTATGTAGGGGAGGGGGCAGAAGAGAGGAAAAGAGAAAAATTTGGAACACAGGGTTTTGCAAGGATAAATGTTGAGAACTCTCTTTGCATGTATATTGAAAATAGAAAGCTATTATTTAAAACTACAAATAAAAAAACCATAGACAAAAGTTTAAAAAAGAAAATGAATGTCATAAAGAGTAGGAGAGATGCACATACTTAGTGTGATGAGGTTTCAAAATATAACTAATGAGAAACTTTAAAGAACTATATAAATATTATCAGGAAAGTATATGACAGAAACAAAAGAGTTGCTAGCATTATGCCATGGGCAAAGGACAACAAGAGATAGCCTAAGTATTTCTGTAATATTCTTATAATGTCAATAGAAAAAAAAAAAAAAGGATGTCAAGTGCATTGTATTGACTATCCTTGATAAATTTATATAAGAACAATGAGCAAGAATCAAAAAGGAGTGTATGCACAGAATTGTTATCTACACTATGAGAGAAAAAAAAATTTAAATTAATGAGATCATAGATTTCTTTGAATATTTTACCATGGGAAAGAATTTCATAGGACAAGAAGGTAAACATATGCTGATAGATACAGGCAGAGAAACCATCTCAATGATGAAATTATGGATTTATTTTTTTTTTTCCTGAGGCTGGGGTTAAGTGACTTGCCCAGGGTTACACAGCTAGGAAGTGTTAAGTGTCTGAGACCAGATTTGCACTCGGGTCCTCCTGAATTCAGGGCTGGTGCTCTTTCTACTGCACCTCCTAGCTGCCCCTGGATTTCTAATTTTTAAATCATTTATCTGTATGGTTTTGTATATGTACATTCACAATAAGATAAATAATGTATAATTTATGTGATAGACACACATAACCACATGTTTTAGGTGACACTCTTAATTGATAACAAAAGAAAATCAATAAATTTTTTAAAAATCAATAGTTATTTTTGAAGATAAACATGAGTTAATTTTCTGGCATTCTAGAGTATATGTGATCAATAGAATAAGCACTAGGTTTGTACTTAGGAGAGCTCCGTTCAGTTACTACATTTTACTACACTACAATTTACTACTGTATCCATTTTTATTAACTATACAACCTCTCCTGCCCTGTTTCCTCATCTATCATATTTGAATGAAAATAATTTCACTATCTATCTCACATTCTTCATGGGAATAAAGAAGTAGATAGTATATTGATAATTTGAGAATCCGCATTCTTTCATCTACAAGGGTATTCTTCTCATTGATGCCTTTTGTTGGATCTTTTCAATTTAGTAAATAATCTTCTTCTAATGCATTTTCTGACTGAAAAATACTTCATGCTGTATGTGTCTAACCTTGTAATCTGACTCTGACTTTAGTTAAATATTTTTTCAGACAGCAAACATACATAGGCTATTACTAAGACATTGTAATCATTTCATTTTGATGTAAAACCTTTCACTCTGCTGACCTTACTTTCAAGAAGAGCTCAGTGTCACTTCCATAGTGACTAAAATGAAGCATCAGCATAGGATACAAATTAAGAACTTTGTAAACTACAAAATGGGGTATGTTCAAGAGTGAAGGCTGCCAAACTTTTTATAAGGTTGTTTTCCATCTTTGGATCCAATTGATCCACTTAACTCTCACTGGTGGCTTCCATAAGCTGTAGCATGCACAGCATCTACACACCAGATGAGTTAAAACTAAGTTGAAAGTAACCAACGTGTCTCAATACAGTGACTTACATGGATGTATATCCCAAGCATGTAAAGACTTCCCCTAGAAGAATAGGCAGATAAAAATAATTTGTTCCAACAACCATGAAGGTAGATAAAAGAGGTGTTGTGGAGCACTTAGGGTTTAGTTAGCCATCACAGACAAAGTCATGCACTGCATATCTAGTCATCAATAGTTATCTTGGTTCTCTCCTGCTACTGGACATCGATGACTCTGAAAGAGAGAGAATGAATAATGACCTTGTGCTAATCTGTATAACTTAAATTAAATTCAATTTATACATGAATCAAAAGACATCATGAAAAGACATCAAACTGTAAAATACTTGAGAATATCAATGAGGGCGGAGCCAAGATGTTGGAGAAGATACACGTGAATCTATAAGCTCCCTTCTTCCCTCATTACCATTTAGTTAAATCAGCCTCAAAAATAACACTGGACTGATAGACACCATAAAGATTAGAAGCATGACTTACCAGCTGAAGAGAATCTGGAGTTTCAACAGAAAAGGTCGGTTCCCAAGGGAGGAAGAAAAAAGGCCAGCACAGACAGGGTTAGGTGCTAGCAAACTGTGCCGATCTAGCCGGGGAAAACTCTGGGATCAGAGGAACCACTGAGATAGAAGAATCTGGCACAGGCTGTTAGCTCTTCTCTGCTTATAAAACAGCAGTTCAGAAGAGAAATCAAGCCACTTTAAAATATAAAGCCAGATACCAGAACCACCCCAATCCAGAAGTGACCTAACAGATCTCGGCAAGGCTGTGCAGCTGCTTTCTGCTGTCCAGCTTCACCTTGGGGTAGTTAAGAGCCTGAACAACTGGGACACAGCCTGAGGCAATATCTAATCCACATAGTGCTGGGCTTGGGTGGAGGCTGTGGAACTCAGCCACAGAAGTCCCAGAGAAGGGGAAACTTTGAAATAGGGACTGCAGTTTCCGGGCAGACACTTCCAGTTTGAGCCCAGGGGCTTTTCATGTCAGCTGCTGATATCCACGTGCCACGGAACTCATTGGCTGGGCTTTGTGTCGCCTTTACTGTACAGTCTTAAATCTCAGGAAAGTCTCTAGGACACACAGTGGGGTCCTTCACTGAGCAACCCTCACAGCACAGCCATACTAATCACCTCTGAGGCACTTCCAGGGAGGGGGAGGGGAACTCTCTCCCAGAGCTCTCTTAGCTCAGGAACAGGAGCCGCTGCATCCATCCAGTCTGGGAGGAATCTGGTAAAGAAATAAATAAATAAACTTCTTACACCAAGGGCAGACCCCAAAAGATTTTAAACATGAGTAAAAAGCTAAAGAGAACTATTGATTCCTTCTACAGTGAGAAAGAGCGGGTATCCAACCCCGAGGAACTTAACAGCAGAGAGTCAGCAGATAACACTCTAAAGGGGAACAGTACCTGCCCCCCATCACATAACTCTTTCCTAGAAAAGACTATTAAAAAGTTAAGAGCGTTTGAAGAAAAATGGGGAAAGGAAAGAGAAGCTCTGATAGAGAATAACAATGTCCTGAAATTTGAGTTGGATAAAATAAAGAATTCACAGGAGGTGCAGGGAAACAAAATTTGTGAATTAGAAAAATCATATGAAAGTAGGATTTCTGAATTGGAAAAAGAAAATAACTCTAAAAAAAATTAGGGAAATGGAAAAAAATTCAACAGAGCAAAATCATTTAAAAACTCAATTGGGCATATACAAAAAGAACTAAAAAATGTGAATGAAGAAAATAACTCATTAAAAATCAGGATGGAACAAAGAGAAATGAATGATTCATTGAGAACCCAAGAATCAGTCAAACAAAACAAAACAAAACAAAAAAAAGAAAGAAAGAAAGAAAGAAAGAAAAAAAAAAAAAAAAGAAAAGAAAAGCTGGAGAATAACATCAAATACTTTTCCCAATACTGGGAAAATCTATAGACCTGGAAAATAGATCTAGGAGAGATAATCTGAGGATCATTGGACTTCCCAAAAACTATGACCAAAAAAAGAGCCTAGATTCTATTTTACAGGAAATCATCAAAGAGAACTGTCCAGAGATAATAGAAACAGAAGGGAAAATAGGCATTGAAAGAATTCATTGAACACCTTCTGAAAAAGACCCTAAAAAAAGAACTCCACGGAATATTGTGGCTAAGCTGCAGAATTACCACACAAAGGAAAAAAATATTGCAAGCAGCTAGAAAAAAGCAATTTAAATATCAAGGGGCCACAATAAGGGCCACTCAAGATCTGGCTGCCTGCACATTAAAAGATCAAAGGGCCTAGAACGTGATATTCCAAAAGGCAAAAGATCAAGCATTGCAGCCAAGAATAAACTACCCAGCTAAGTTTAGCATTTTCTTCAATGGAAGAAGATGGTCATTCAATGAAACAGAGGAATTCCATTTGTCTCTAAGAAAAAACAAACAGACTTAAACAAAAAATTTGATGTACATCCACAAGACTGAAGAGAATCAGAAAAAGGTAAAAAACTCTTGAGAACTGTATCTCCGTTGTGGATATATAGAAAGTCCTCATGGATATAAAAAAGGGGGGGAACAGTAAAGGGAAGGGGGTAGTGTCAGAAAAAGGGGAAGGAGTGATAAAAAGAAGGAAACTACATCCCAGGAATAGGCATAGAAAATATACCATATCTGAGGGAATTTAGAGAGGGGAAGAAACATTGTGTGAATCTTACTCTCATCAGAATAGGCTCAAAGAGTAAATAATTGACATATTTGTTTTTCAGAGAATTCTCTCTCACCTCATTGAAAGGGGGGAGAGGAAAAGGGAAAAGGAAAAGGGGAATAAAGGAAGGGACTTGGAAGGAGGGGGGAGTGATACTAAAAAAGGGAGGGCTGCGCATGGCAAGTGGGGTCTATAAATTAAATATTGGGGAAGGGGTTCACGGGGGTCAAGGAAAAATCTGGGTATAATATGATGGCAGGAAATTCAGAATTAGTAATTTTAACTGTAAATGTGAATGGGATGAACTCTCCCATCAAATGGAGACAGATAGCAGACTGGATCAAAAGACAGAACCCTACAATATATTGTTTACAGGAAACACACTTAAAGCAGGGAGATACATACAGAGTAAAGGTAAAAAGTGGAGCAGAATCTATTATGCTTCAGGTCAAGCCAAAAAAAAAGCAGGGGTAGCCATGCTTATCTCAGATCCAGCAAAAGCAGAAGTTGATCTAATTAAAAGAGATAAGGAAGGAAACTATATCCTGCTAAAAGGTAGCATACACAATGAAGCCATGTCAATACTAAACATATATGCACCAAGTGGTATAGCATCTAACTTTCTAAAGGAAAAGCTAAGAGAGTTGCAAAAAGAAATAGATAGTAAAACTATTATAGTGGGAGATCTCAATCTTGCACTCTCAGATGTAGACAAATCAAACCACAAAACAAATAAGAATGAAATTTAAAAAGTAAATAGAACATTAGGAAAACTAGGCATGATAGACCTTTGGAAAAAACTGAATGGCAATAGAAAGGAATATATTTTCTTCTCAGCAGTTCATGGAACCTAAACAAAAATTGACCATATATTAGGACATAAAGATCTCAAAATTAAATGCAGGAAGACAGAAATAATAAATTCCTTCTTCTCAGATCACAATGCAATAAAAGCTACATTTAGTAAGAAGTTAGGGATAAATAGATAAAAAAGTAATTGGAAACTGAATAATCTCATCTTAAAGAATGACTAGGTGAAACAGCAAATTATAGAAACAATAATTTCACCCAAGATAATGACAATGATGAGACATGATACCAAAATCTATGGAATGCAGCTAAAGCGGTAATAAGGGGAGATTTTAAATCTTTAGAGGCTTATTTGAACAAAATAGAGAAAAAAAAGATTAATGAATTGGGCCTGCAACTTAAAATGCTAGAAAAAGATTAAATTAAAAACCCCCAACGAAAAATCAAACTGGAAATACAAAATTTAAAAGGAGAAATCAATAATATTGAAGGTTAAAAAAACTATTGAATTAATAAATAAAACCAAGAGATGGTTTTATGAAAAAGCCAATAAAATAGATAAAACTTTGGTAAATCTGATCAGAAAAAGGAAAGAGGAAAATCAAATTGTTAGTCTTACAAATTAAAAATGGGATCTTTCCACAAAAGAAGAGGAAATTAAAGAAATAATGAGTTACTTTGCCCAACTTTATTCCAATAAATTTGATAACTTAAGTGAAATGGATGCTTTCCTCCAAAAATATAGGCTTCCCAGATTAACAGAGGAGGAGATAAATTGCTTAAATAGTCCCATTTCAGAAAAAGAAATAGAACAAAAACAAATAGAACAAGATCAACTCTCCAGGAAAAAATCCCCAAGACCAGATGGATTTATATGTCAATTCTACCAAACATTTAAAGAACAATTAGCCCCAATGTTATATAAACTGTTTGAAAAAATAGGGGATGAAGGAGTCCTACCAAACTCCTTTTATGACACAGACATGATACTGATACCTAAACCAGGTAGATCGAAAACTGAGAAAGAAAATTATAGATCAATTTCCTTAATGAATATTGATGCTAAAGTTTTAAATAAGATATCAGCAAAAAGAATTCAGAAATCATCCCCAGGATAATACATTATGATCAAGTAGGATTTATACCAGGAATACAGGGCTGGTTTAATATTAGGAAAACTGTTAGTATAATTGACCATATTAATAATCAAATTAATAAAAAACAGATGATCATCTCAATAGATACAGAAAAAGCATTTGATAAAATCCAACATCCATTCCTACTAAAAGCGCTTGAGAGTATAGGAATAAATGGACTATTCCTTAAAATAGTCAGGAGCATATATTTAAGACCGTCAGTAAGCATAATATGCAATAGAGATAAACTGGAACCTTTCTGAGTAAGATCAGGAGTGAAACAAGGTTGCCCACTATCACCATTATTGTTCAATATAGTACTAGAAACACTAGCCTCAGCAATAAGAGCCAAGAAAGAGATTCAAGGAATTAGAGTAGGAAATGGGGAAATCAAACTATCACTCTTTGCAGATGACATGGTGGTAACTTAGAGAACCCCAAAGATTCTGCTAAAAAGCTATTAGAAATAATTCAGAATTTTAGCAAAGTTGCAGGATACAAAATAAATCCACATAAATCCTCGGCATTTTTATATATCACCAACAAAATGCAACATCAAGAGATACAAAGAGAAATTCCATTCCAAACAAATGTTGAGAGTATAAAGTATTTGGGAATCCATCTACCAAAGAATAGTCAGGAATTATATGAGCAAAATTACAAAACACTTGCCACAAAAATAAAGTCAGAATTAAATAATTGGAAAGCCATTCAGTGCTCTTGGATAGGCCGAGTGAATAAAATAAAGATGACAATACTCCCCAAACTAATCTATTTATTTAGTGCTATACCAATCAGACTCCCAAGGAACTATTTTAATGACCTAGAAAAAAATAACAACAAAATTCATATGGAAGAATAAAAGGTCGAGAATTGCAAGGGAACAAATGAAAAAAAGTCAGATGAAGGTGGTCTAGGTGTACCTGATCTAAAGAGATATTATATAGCAGCAGTCACCAAAACCATTTGGTATTGGCTAAGAAATAGACCAGTCGATCAGTGGAACAGATTAGGTACAAAGGACAAAAAAGAGTACATCTATAGCAATCTAGTCTTTGACAAACCCAAAGATACCAACATTAGGGATAAAAATTCATTATTTGAAAAAAAAAACTGTTGGGAAAACTGGAAATTAGTATGGCCAAAATTAGATATGGATCCACACTTAACACCATATACCAAGATAAGATCACAATGGGTCCATGATTTAGGCATAAAGAATGAGATCATAAATAGATTAGAGGAACAGAGAATAGTCTACCTCTCAGACCTGTGGAGAAGGAAGGAATTTATGACCAGAGGAGAACTAGAGATCATTATTGAACCCAAAATAGAAGATTTTGATTACATCAAACTAAAAAGTTTCTGTACAAACAATACTAATGCAAACAAGATTAGAAGGGAAGTAACAAATTGGGAAAATATGTTTACAGTTAAAGGTTCTGATAAAGGTCTCATTTCCAAAATATATAGAGAACTGACCCTAATTTATAAGAAATCAAACCATTCTCCAATTGATAAATGGTCGAAGGATATGAACAGACAATTCTTAGATGATGAAATTGAAATTATATTCACTCATATGAGTGTTCCAAATCACTACTGATCAGAGAAATGCAAATTAAGACAACTCTGAGATACCACTACACACCTGTCAGATTGGCTAAGATGACAGGAACAAATAATGATGAATGTTGGAGGGGATGTGGGAAAACTGGGACACTAATACATTGTTGATGGAGTTGTGAAAGAATCCAACCATTCTGGTGAGCACTTTGGAACTATGCCCAAAAAGTTATCAAACTGTGCATACCCTTTGATCCAGCATTACTGCTATTGGGCTTATATCCCAAAGAAATACTGAGGAGGGGAAAGGGACTTGTATGTGCCAAAATGTTTGTGGCAGCTCTTTTCGTAGTGGCTAGAAACTGGAAGATGAATGGATGTCCTTCAATTGGAGAATGGTTGGGTAAATTATGGTATATGAAAGTTATGGAATATGACCAGCAGGAGGAATTCAGAGAGGCTTGGAGAGACTTACATCAACTGATGCTGAGTGAAATGAATAGAACAAGAAGATGGCTGTATACTTCAATGTTGTTTGAAGATGTATTCTGATGGAAGTGGATATCTTCAACATAAAGGAGATCCATCTTACTTCTAGTTGATCAATGATGGACAGAAACAACTACACCCAGAGAAGGAACACTGGGCAGTGAATGTAAATTGTTAGCACTACTGTCTATCTATCCAGGTTTCTTACACCTTCGGAATCTAATATTTAATGTGCAACAAGAAAATGGTATTTACACACATATATTGTATCTAGGTTATATTGTAACACATGTAAAATGTTTGGGATTGCCTGTCATCTAGGGGAGGGAGTAGAGGGAGGGAGGGGATAATTTGGAAAAATGAATACAAGGGACAATGTTATAAAAAAAATTACTCATGCATATATACTGTCAAAAAATTATAAATAAAATAAAAAAATAAATAAATGGAATGGCATGGCATATTAAAAGAGAGAGAGAGAATATCAATGATTATAACTGTCCCTCTGAAAGTAAATGGAATAGAAAATTTAACTAAACAACTAAATAGTCAAGAGTTACATGAATAAAAAATAAGTGGAATGAAGCTAAGACTGTCTGTTTTAAGCCATTGAGGAAGATAGACAATTGTAACCCAGTAAAGTTATACTTAATTGGAAACAAGAATACCAAGTATCATTGAGGATTGAATGTTTCTAAAGGGTTTACTTAATCCACAAAACTGTAGCTACAGTGCTGGTCAGTTGGCATATTACTTGAATAAAAAGTAAACAATTGATTTCTAAGTATTTGTCTCTCATTATCCATTATTTTTAGAAGTTAGAGCAATCATAGTAATAACAGTGTCATATCATAGCATGTAAATTGGTCTGTGCCTTCTCAAAGATTAACTGAGTTAACATTAAAAGAAAAATGTATACTGATTTATTCATATAAC
This sequence comes from Sminthopsis crassicaudata, assembly GCF_048593235.1. Classification (NCBI taxonomy): domain Eukaryota; kingdom Metazoa; phylum Chordata; class Mammalia; order Dasyuromorphia; family Dasyuridae; genus Sminthopsis; species Sminthopsis crassicaudata. Next base: position 451,840,169 of record NC_133619.1, read on the forward strand.
CACTTCTATGTTCCACTTTCATAATAGCCCAGAGGCCATTAAGAAAAATATTAGTGCATTCTGAAAACCTGTGACTTTGGAAATAGAGACAGAGAAATTGCTGGTGAACACAAGTCTCATTTCAGGGAGATGAGACTAAAAGATTCATGGACTGTTAGGATTACTAAGTGAGAACTGAGGTTGTCTGGACAGTGACAAGGTGAGAATTCAGGTTTTCTGGACAATTACAAGGTGAGAACTCAGGTTGACTTGATAGAGGGGGCAAGCTCATTGGCTGGGGTGGTTCTTCCCAGAAGCCCTTGCATTATCCCACGCCCATTCTCTGGGAGAATAAAAGAGAGGACTCTCAGAGAAAGAAGAAGACTCTCTGCATTACATCAGGCCTGACGGGGCTCTCTGCAGGAAGGGAAGTCACTGCTAAGGACAAGAGTTAACAGCAACTGCCTGGAGACAACGGTTCTCTACAGGAAGAAGAATCTGTCGGAGAGATTTGAGTAGAAGACACAGCAGATCTCTTCCCAGAGAGCGATCCAGCAGCTTCTGGAGACGACAGCTCGTTACAATTGGCGCCCAACGTGGGGCAAGGACTTTTGCTTATCCTGACAAGAGGAGCTAGACCAGACCTTTGCAATTTGGCGTCCGAACAGGGAAAGTGGTAAATAGAAGGAAATTAGATAGGTTAACTGCCTGGGAGAGAGGGTTTGCTTGTATTTCTTCAGCAGGAGAAGGAATCAGATGGGTGCCAACGAGTCATATTCGCCTTGTCCATCAGAGAGAGACAGAAAAAGAGAAAGATCTCAAAATAAAGGAGAAGATCTAAGAAACATCTGACACTGAAAGAGCATGGATAATAAGAAGACTGTTAAAGAACTTTAAAAACCAGCAGGAATCATTAGACTTCCTCACACAAGATGAGACTAATGGACAATGGACTTATGGACATTTATAAATTTTCAATTTATGATTATGTTATATACTTCTAGCATGTGTTATGTTACTATGTTACTATGTGCTTATGTAATTTATGTAATTATCTGTAATACTTCCCATATTGATGGATTTATGTTTCAAGGTCATGACTGTCCTATGTTCTAAATCAAAAGAAAGGGGGAGATGTTAGGATTACTAAGTGAGAACTGAGGTTGTCTGGACAGTGACAAGGTGAGAATTCAGGTTTTCTGGACAATTACAAGGTGAGAACTCAGGTTGACTTGATAGAGGGGGCAAGCTCATTGGCTGGGGTGGTTCTTCCCAGAAGCCCTTGCATTATCCCACGCCCATTCTCTGGGAGAATAAAAGAGAGGACTCTCAGAGAAAGAAGAAGACTCTCTGCATTACATCAGGCCTGACGGGGCTCTCTGCAGGAAGGGAAGTCACTGCTAAGGACAAGAGTTAACAGCAACTGCCTGGAGACAACGGTTCTCTACAGGAAGAAGAATCTGTCGGAGAGATTTGAGTAGAAGACACAGCAGATCTCTTCCCAGAGAGCGATCCAGCAGCTTCTGGAGACGACAGCTCGTTACAATGGACAAGGTTGGTGACTGTGTAGTGGCCTCCTTATCCAGTGATTCCTTCCTCAAACTGCCAGAATTAGTTCATTTTGAAATTCTATTAACAACAGGTTCATTTGGGTTAATAAACATTTTAAAAATATTTTTCAATCCAAGGCAATCCCAATAAACTTTGGGAAGTAAATGCCAACTGCACCCAGAAAAAGAACAATGGAGATCAAATGTAAATCAGCACATGCTATGTTCACTTCTTTTTTTCCATTATTTTCCTCTCTCAAGGTTTTACCCTCTTGTTCTGATTTTTCTCTCCAAATATACAAGCAATGTGTATGAAAAAAATAATTAATTAAATTAAATTTATTATATTAAAAGCAATTTTAATTTTTTTTGTTTGGAGTTCCAAATTCAAAATCTCCTTTTATTAATAGAAATGTTTAGAATCATAGATGTAGAGCTGGAAAGATCTCAGAGGTTTTAGATCCAATCTCTTCATTTTCCTAATGAGGAAGCTGAGACTCAGAGAAGTTGGAGATAGAATGGTTGGCATGGGATGTCAGTTCACATCGTTGATTTCAGAGGCATTTCTTTTTCTTATCTCCATTTCTCCATTATATTTATAAGGAGAGAAAGGATGCAATAGTATATAGACGGATACATTTGGTAGAAGAAATATAGCTTCAAATTTGGTAATATGTCCAAAGGGCTATCAAATTGTACATATCCTTTAATCCAGCAATGTCATTACTGTCTCTATATCCCAAAGAGATCATAAAAGAGGGGGAAAATGCACATTTGCAAAAATGTTTAGAGCAGCTCTATTTGAGGTTGGAAAGAACTGGAAAATGTGTAGATACCCATCAGCTGGGGAATGGCTGGATAAGTTATGGTATATGAGAGTAATGGAATGTTATTGTTTTATTAAAAAAAAAAAAGGTGAAGGGTCTGATTTTGGAAAAGCCTGGAAAGATTTACATGAATTGATGCTGAGTGAAGCAAGCAAAATGAGGAAAACAGTGTACATAGGAATAAGCCTGTGTGATCAACTATGATAGATTTGGTTCTTTTTAGCAATTTAGTGATCCAAGACAATCCCAAGAAACTTTAGGCGGCAAATGCCTTTCTCATTCAGGATGAGACTGAATGTGTGTCAATGCATACTATTTTCATCATTTTTTTTTCTTTCTCATTTATTTTATCTTTTGTTTTGATTTATCTCTTCCAATCTGATTCATACAGAAGTAGATGAAAAAACAAATGTACATGTATGACCTAGAAAAATAAAAGAAAAATTTTAAAAAGAAACATAGTTTCAAATACTCATTGCCTCTGATATTTTGTAGCTATGTGATCCTTGGTAAATCACTTAAAAATTCTGAACATAGTTTCTTCATGTTTCATATATGGATAAAAGCACTTACTCATAGGGTTGTAGTGTGTATTAAAAGAAAAAAATAGTTGGCAAGAAACCTTACAGCCTTATATTAATATAAACCATTATTGCCAATTATTCATATTAGTGTAAATTGGGTCAACACAAGATCATTCTTTCACCTAATACCTAACTGAGGATACTGTAAGCTATTCTGAGAGAATAACAGTTCTCTTGGGGAGTGTATTAAAAGGATAAAGGTTATTGTAAATTATAGAACCCATGAGTTTATGACAAACCTGCTGTTCAATAATGGGAGGCTTTTCCCTAAATGTTTCTGAAGACCCTATCAAGAAAAATACCCGAGTTGGAGGCTGTGAAGTCCAGGTTAGCACCCTGGATGCCTTGGGATCAGCCAGAGTCAGGATAAGCAAAAGTCCTTTGTCTTTATTCTTGGTCTTTAGGGGGAGAAGTGAAGGGAATGGACACAAGCTCTCTACGACCTTCCTTCTCCTCATCCACAGCCAAAGTGACCCTGGCTTGTTTTACTCCATCCCCTAATCTCTCCTACAATTATCTGTAGACACCAAAAGATCGAGCCAGCACAGAATAGTGCGAAGGGCCATTTTCCAAGCATATGCTAATAAAGTATTGTCCAATCAATAACTAGCCTTAAGTGCTCAGTTGTCTAATTCCAGTGCATCAACTCAAAGTTTCAGCCTTAAACCAATCATCCTCTCTACCCAACCTCTAGGCTAGATCTACAGAAACATCAAGTGGGAAACCCTGGAGCTAGCTGGGTTGGGCTGGAGCCTCCGCAAAAACCATAGAAATTTTCACCTCTCTGACTGTTGGTGGAGTTGGGGGTCTGAGTCCAAGAAGACTGAGTGAATCTCAGCTGATTAGGACCACCATGTTCAGTTGTGCTTCAGAGACACACCCCTGAGCAAGAGGGAAGCAGCAGACTAGAAGATGGGGCAGGAATGCTGCTGGTTTGGGGTATTTGCAGGAGAATGGCATTCCTAGTTAGGATTCCAGGCAGAGGGGAGAGCTGAAGTGAAGCTAATGGCATTATCCCCACATCTATAATTAGAAGTGCCTACATTAACACTTCTCATTTAAAGAAAATTGAACTAGCAAAGAAAGAACCCAACATAAAAAATAAAAACTTAGCCCTGAAGTCAGGAGGACTTGAGTTCAAATCTGACTTCATAGACACTTCCTGGCTGTGAGACCCTGGGCAAGTCACTTAACCTGGATTACCTCAGCAAAAAAAAAAAAAAAAAAAAAAAACTTTGTTCTACCTTAAAGACTAAGATTAAATGGGTCCCTGCCCAGAGAAAATTTATAAAAGAACTCAAAAAATAATTTAAAATCAAATTAGAGACATTGACAAAAAGTATAAAAAATCAAATAAAAAGCCATCCAAGAAAAACAAGAAGATTGTGAAAAAAATTAACCAATTAGAAAAAGAGGTACAGAGCTTTAAAGACAAAAATAATTACTTGAAATTTTGAATTGGTCAAGGAAAAGCCAGTGAAGCTATAAGAGACTAAGAAATACAAAAAAAGATTATAAAGAATGAAGAAATAGAACAATGTGAAACATCTTGTAAGAAAAACAACATATCTGGAGGACAGATTAAGAAGAAAAAATGTAAGAATAATTGGACTACTTAAAAGCTGTGACCAAAAAAAAAAAAAAAAGGATCTTGACACAGTAATGCAAGAAATAATCCAAGAAAATTGTCCTGGAGTGAAAGAACATGTGGGGAAAATAGAAATAGGAAAAAATCCACTGATTGCACCTCAAACAGATCCTTTGTGGAAAATACATAGAAATATTATTGCCAAATTTTGAAACCCCCACAACAAAGACAAAAACCTTGCAAGAAAAAAAATCTAAACATGCTAGAACTATAATTAGAATTGTACAGAACTTATCAGCAACCATAATAAAAGACCACAGGTCCTGGAATCATATCTACCAGCAATCAAAAGAACTAGGCCTGTGACAAAAATATCATATCCAGAAAAATTATGTATGATACTGAATGAAAAAAAATATGTATTCAACAAACTTGAAGATTTTCAGACCTTTAAACCAAACCAAATTCAATAGAAAATTTAACATATAAGAGCCAATATCAAAGATCAATTTCAAGGAACTTTACAATTTCACAAGACAAATTACTTATGTTTTTTACCTGAAAATTTATACCTTATGTTTAATATTGACATCAGCAACTAGGCAACTCAAAGTAAAGACTGGGGCAAAGGTAAGGTAAAAATAGTAATCATGTTATATAAATGAGGAGCAGAAGAATTGATACAGAGGCATTAGAGACATGAGAAGGACTCATAATTCTGAAAGCCTACTCATACTGGGAGTGGGTTAAATAGGCAACAAAATATATATGCCCAAAAGAGTATAGCACCTTCCAAAATCTATAAAGAAATAAGGGGAGAGAAAAGGGCAAAGAGAAAAGCAAAAGGTTGGGGAAGAAATCAAGGGAGAGATCCATGGGTGGGGGGAAATTAAATAAAAGCAAGGTAAGTTAAGGAGTAGAATTAAAGCAATGAATTAGCAGGGATAGGAAAGGTGTGTGTGTGTGTGTGTGTGTGTGTGTGTGTGTGTGTGTGTGTGTGTGTTTATGAAAGCAGGTGTATGTATGTGAATGTATGTATATATCTATATATGAATACATAAATAAATCTTTGCTTAACTATAGCCTGCGTGGAGGAGATGGGAGGATGAAAGGGGGGGAAAGAATAAAATTTAAAATGCACACAGCAGAAAATAAAAGAATGACCTACAAGGAAGTAGGAAAAGATAGATACTCACAAATATAGTTTCTTCTACTATTATATATCATTTCTTGAATTGGTAATTTATTATGATATATTTTGAATCCTCCCTGATGTTCTGCTAGGCACCTAGCAATATTCTACTTTATCTTATTTTGCTTTGTTTTCTTTTTCTGTTTTTCTTTATTTTATTCTTTTTAATAAAATGAAAAATTTTAAAAAGTAGAATGAACTTCCCAAAGAGTTAATGACTGTCTCCTCACTAGTGATCTTTAAGAAAAGTTTGAATAACCATTTATAGGAAATGTTCTAAACCAGAGATGTCAAATACATCACCGTATAAGGCCATCAACATTTCTAAATGTGTCCTGAACCAAATTAAAATATAATTGAGAAACATCTTAACAAAATAACTAAAATGTAATAAGGCATAGATGACATTAGCTTTTTTTTTAATTAAGTAAATAAGGTTCAGATATCCTCAAAAACCAATGCTCTGAAGATGATTCTTCTTCAGATATGAGTTGGTCTAGATGCTTTATAATATCCTTCCAATCTTTGTGATGTTGTGGCTCCAGAAAATCTACAATTCATCATCATAAACCATCTTCTTAAAAAGTAATTTACTTTATAATCAGCCTCTCTCTTTTGAATCCATTAAACTCAATAAACAATATAATTTTTTAAATGACCACAAAATAAATAACAAAAATAAAAAGCAAAAATCATTAATCACACTTCTAATATCTTCACTTATTTTGCTCAAAACTTCCTAATCTTTAACAAGAATTTCTAAATTCTTTTTGGAGTATTATTTAGTGTGATGTTCTTTTTCTCTAAATTATAATCATTCTTTGGGTGCAGGTTTCTTGGAGAGCTTCTGGAGGCAGCCTTGGCTTCAGTTCAGTTTCAATAATCACCTCAAATGCAGCCAGGAGTTAAAGTCCAGATCCTTTATTGTGTCTTTCAAAATCTTATCTCCTTCACTTGGGGCTCAGCTAGTTTTCTGGAGGCCTTCGTTTCTCCTTGGTTCCTGAGAGCTCTTGTCCGAATGTCTCCAGCCAGCACAAAGGTTGACATGGGAATGAATCTTTACTCTGAATCTCCTAGAATGTGGGATTGTGGGTTTCTGTGAGCTTGTGGGAGCTTCTTGCTTATATACTGTACATTAGGGGTTCTCAAACTCCACGGCCCGCTGCTGGCCTGCTGAGGACATTTATGGGGCCTTCCAAGTTATGGCAAATGGGCTGAGGGGCGGAAACAGAGTGTGAGTGTTTGTTTTTACTATAGTCCAGCCCTCCAACAGTCTGAGGGACAGTGAACTGGCCCCCTATTTAAAAAGTTTGAAGATCACTGCTGTACACTGAGCATACATCAATCATTTCATCACTAGGAAACCACTATTTGTTGTAGGATTAAATCAAAGCTAAATTAGGTTTAACCATTGTCTCCTCAATTCCACTCAGTACCTTGTTTCAAGTTCTGGCCCATAACGTCTCCTTGTAGGGTCAGATCAATCATGCTGAATTAGATAATTATTTTCTCTATTCATTCCAGTGACTTAGCACCTTGTAAGAATTCTAACAATTTAGTAGTTTCCTTCTTTAAATTGAATATTTTGTTTGTGAGAAACAAAAGGAGAAAAAAGTCATGGTTTGCAAGTGAAAATAAATGACATGCACATTGGGAATTTGTTTTTCTTCCAAGCTTTGCAGATGAGGGTTAAGGATCCTTTGCTCATGGAAAGGACTAGACATCTCTCAAAACTCAGTTCAGAAGATGTCCAGGGAAATAAAGATGAGGGGCTGAATCTACTACAAAGCACAGGAGTGTGTACTAATAAATTATTTCCCTCCCACAAACCAAAAAACAGGAAGTATGCAGCTGCCAGGAGCAAAGTGGGCTGGAAACATCTTTACTTGTATCTGTGAATTCCATTTTTAAAATGAAAAATGAGGTGAAGGTTGGATTATACAAGAAAAACATATTTTTGCTTCAAAATGTGATGGGATGTTGAGAAATGCATGAGGGAAAGGGAAAAATGTGTGAGTTAATATAGTGTTCATTGGATGCCAAGAAATGACAAGAGCAGACAAATCAACTTGGCACACAGCAATTAAAGATGGATGGCTCATTTAGCACAAAAGTACATAGCAGCCTGCAAGGAAAAGAGGCAAATCCCTGACAACAAGCTCTGCACACTACACTGTGCCTTTAGTACAAAGGGCAACCCTCATTTAGAGAAAGGACAGGAAGAACTCCCAGCTACCCATTTCTTTCACTATTATTTTTGACAGACTTCACAGGCGAAGGTTTGCTTAATCTACTTTTTTCCTCCTGGAGAGGCAGTGTTGAATAGTGGCTAGAATTAGCCTCAAATTAATAGGGCTTAGGTTCAAGGTCCACATACTGGCTTTGTGGCCCTGGGGAAGTCCCTGATTAACTCTCTACACCTAAGTTGTTCAGCCGATATCATTATTCATTAGTAGAAGGAGTTTCCTCTTTAGGACATGTCTATAGAAATTATAATTCTAGGTCTAAAATTCTCCTATTTTGAAAGGTATATGATGTTAACTGAGAAGGGCTACCTGTTGATGCATGGGAATCACTGCTCTGTTTATACAGGGAAATGGAAACAGTGATTATATTTCCCCATTCCCTGGTATATGTGTGATTATTCTATTTAGGAAAGTTTCCTGATCTTTGCTTGAAGTTCAAACACTTTTAGCTTTGCCAGTGAACTAAAGTAAATAAAAGCATCATAAAAATAAAAAAATGAAATAATCGTATCATAAATGCAAATTGCCATTTATTTACTGAACATTTAAATAATACATAGCATTGGACTAAGCAACATGCTGTATAGAAATTAATTTGATATGGAATCAAGAGAGCTGGAATTGATTGCTGGCCCTAATATTTATTAGGTGGGTGATGATAGAAAAATTACAAAACTACTCTAAAACTCATCTATTTTCTCACCTGTAAAATGAGAGTAATTATACTTTCATTGATTTTTGCAAAGCAGAAAGTGATTTATAAAGTATATAACAAAAAGGAAGTTGTGGTGATAGCCACCATTAGCTCTACAGAGGAATAGAAGTTGATATATCTGCCCCAATTTTCAATGAGAAAGGACATACAAATCTAAAAATCTAATCAAGAATGTTTATTAAATAGATAAATAGCTATGTCTTACAGTTAAAATCTATGTTTGATTCAGTTTATAAAAAAAAATGAAGTTGACCCAGATCAGTTGATGTCAGAAGCCTCATTCCATGAGTTATCTGATTAATGTCTGTTACTCCAAGTAGTAGCAGATTGACCTGCCTTATTTTATAGAGGAATCCTTGCTCTTTGAGGGAGCTTTCCCTTGCTATCATTTTTAATAGTTCTGTTGAAGATTTTGAGTGTATTTCTGGGGACCTCAGCATTCCTAAAATAAAAGTGACACATAGTAGTGTTTATTGCATCTAGTAATTAATAATGAACAAGAGCACTGTAGCTATGATTTTAAAGAAAAAATGATAGCAAGTTTCTGAAGTGAACACATGTGCCTTACCATGTAAATTGATTTACCATTGCCTGCCAGATGAAACATTTATACTTTGTTATATCCTTTCACATTCTGGTTTCCATTCAACTTTCAAGCCTTATTTCATTCTCCTTTTTTTTATAACCACTACTTTTTAATCAACTGACTACTACTTATTCCCTGAATTCAATATTGTTATACCTTGCTTCTATATAGTTAAACAAGCTATCCAAAATGCATTCATTCTCACTTCTCAGAATCAAGCCATGACTTTCTTCTGGGCTCAGTTCATGTGTCCCAGACAATATGAACCTTTAACCATCTTTCCTGTTTCCTTCTATTCTGTATCTTCCTTCTCTGACTTCTTCCTGATTTGACCCTTTTCCCAGTTGTTATTAATTTCTCTTCAATTTTCCTTATATATATTTATGAACATAGCGTACTTACCCTATAAAATTGAAGTTCCTTAAGGAAAAGAATTTTCATTTCTGTCTTCATAACCCTAGCAAGCAGCCATAGTAGGCATGTCTGTTGAATTAAATTAACAGGCTAGTCTATTTTAGGCAGAGATGATTCCATTTGTTGAATTTTAAACCTTTAATTCTGTTATTTCTATTTTATTTATATACATATGGTGTTTGAGCTTAAAAGAAAAAGATTTAATTAAACTTCAAATTAGAACCAAGTTTTAGTGCTCTGTGACAGATAAATAAATAATGTGGTGTAACATGGATTGGAAACAGTAAGCTTAACATTTGCCCACAGTTGTAGAAATACTCACAGAAGTCTATTAAAAAAAATTCTTGTTTTCTCAAGTGAAAACAAGAAGACACAGCTGTGTAAGGGAATTTCAAACTGAACTTCATGAACAAAAAGATTACAAAATATCCAGCAACCTTTCCTGGAAATTTATGATCCAAGAGAAGAATAACATGAGAAGGCTTGTCTATCAACTGGGAATGCAAGGCTTTCTTAGATGAATTGGATGTGCTTTACGAATGTGCTTCAAAGGGGAGCAAAAATATTTTACCTAAGGCAAAATTATTTACTTCATCTTCCTTGTTTTGTTACTAAGATGTATGCACTGTAGACAAAAGGGGAATCAGAAATTTGAATATACCTACATATTAACAATTAACATTTTTTCCTGAGCATGTTTTTCATAACAACACTGTAAAGGAGGAAATTTTCAAAAGGCTACTTTCTATTTAGTAGTATCCATGCTAGGCAGCTAGGTGTTACAACAGATAGAGTGGCAGGAATGAAGTCAGGAAGACTCTTCCTGTGTGATCCTATGCAACTCATTAAACTCTGTCTCATTTTTCTAATCTATAAAATGAGCTGGAGAAAGAAATGGCAAACCTTTCCAGTATTTTTGCCAAGAAACTCCAAATAAGGTCAAAGAATCAGACATTACTCAGCAAAAGCAAAACTATCCACACTAAATACAATAAAAGTTTATCTTTTTAGGAAATCATAGCAAATTTTTTATTATTTGAGAATATCCCTTTTTTTACATTCTAAACATTCATCTAGCCTGTAGATGCAAACTCCACATTCATAATTTATCTGCATGAGACACAATGTTGAGAGTAACTTTGTTTTAAAAAAAAAATGATAATTCTTTGGCTTAAACCCACCCATAATTGTCTTAGGGAAGTTTAAGAATGTAGTTTCTTGGGACTTCTGGCAAAGATGGCAGAGAGGAGGCACACAGCTGCTTGAGTTCCACATTTTCTTTCAGAATTTACTTCATGACAAGCCTCAGAATACTTGACAAGGGAAAAAAAAAACACAAATAATTAACAACAGAAGACATCCTTGAAACTTGTCAGAAAAGGTCTGGTTTTGCTCAGGGTAGGGGCCAAACAGAATGGGAACAGGCTGAGGGCAAGTAGCAAGAGCAAGACAGCTGACACTGTGAAGACCAGAGTGGGGAGGGGTAAGATCTCTGCCATTTCTGTGGAACTACCTTTACCCCAGTATGGATATTCTGTCTTGGCAGCAAGCCAGGATCAGCAGAGAAGCTGTAAACACAGGAGGTAAAGAATAAAATCCCGAAAAGCTAGTGTCTCTCCTGACTTGGCCACTCCCACCTCCACCTGGACTGACTCAGAGCATTCTTAGAGCCTCAAAGCTTCAGAGCACAGACACAGCACAGCTATTGCTGTCTCTCACAGTCTGTAGATGAAGCCCAATAACAATATCCAGCCCCATCCCCCCTTCCAAAGCAGACCGTTTCTTTTCCTTATTAATTTGTTTTCTTTGATTCTTCTCTGACAAAATGAACAAAAAATTTAAAAGGACTCTAACCATTGCCAGCTTCTATATGGATAGAGAGCAGAATTTAAACCCTGAGGAGGCAGACTATCTCCAGAGGAATCCCCAAAGGGGGATATGATCTGCTTCTCAATACACAAAAATGTCATAGAAGAAATAAAAAAAAAACTCTCACAAGAGAGCTAGAAGAGAAATTGGAAAAGGAAAGGGAAGCTTGTCAAGAGAGTCTGGAGAAATCATCTCACACATGTAAAAACAGAGTGGATAAAGAAATCAAATCATTGAAAAACTATTAGGAAAAATGTTAGCATAATCAACTATATCAATAACCAAATTAACAAAAACCATATGATCATTTCAATAGGTGCAGAAAAAGCATTTGATAAAATCCAACATCCATTTCTACTAAAAACACGAGAGAATATAGGAATAAATGGATTATTCCTAAAAATAATCAGGAGCATATATTTAAAACAATCAGTAAACATCACATGTAATGGCGATAAACTGGAACCATTCCCAGTAAGATCAGGAGTGAAACAAGGTTGCCCACTATCACCATTACTATTTAATATTGTACTAGAAATGCTAGCCTCAGCAATAAGAGCCAAGAAAGAGATTTAAAGAATTTAGAATAGGTAATGAGGAAATCAAACTATCACTCTTTGCAGATGATATGATGGTATATTTTGAGAACCCCAAAGACTCTGCTAAAAAGCTATTAGAAATAATTCAGAATTTTAGCAAAGTTGCAGGATACAAAATAAATCCACATAAATCCTGAGCATTTTTATACATTACCAACACAATCCAACAGCAAGAGACACGAAGAGAAATTCCATTCAAAATAACTGTTGATAGTATAAAATATTTGGGAATATATCTACCAAAGGAAAGTCAGGAATTATATGAGCAAAATTACAAAACACTTGCCACAAAAATAAAGTCAGATTTAAATAATTGGAAAGACATTAAGTGCTCTTGGATAGGGCAAGCGAATGTAATCAAGATGACAATACTTCCTAACTAATCTATTTATTTAGTGCTATATCAATCAGACTCCCAAGACCTAGAAAAAATAACAACAAAATTATATGGAAGAACAAAAAGGTCAAGAATTTCAAGGGAAGTAATGAAAAAAAAATCAAATGAAGGTGGTCTAGCTGTACCTGATCTAGAACTATATTATAAAGTAGCAGTCACCAAAATCATTTGGTATTGGCTAAGAAGTAGACTAATTAATCAGTGTAATAGATTATGTTCACAGGGCAAGATAGTGAATAAAAATAGCAATATAGTGTTTGACAAACCCAAAGATCCCAACTTTTGGGATAAGAATTCATTATTTGACAAAAACTACTGGGAAAACTGGAAATTAGTATGGTAGATATTAGGCACGGACTCAAACTTAACACCACATACTATGATAAGATAAAAATGGGTCCATGATTTAGGCATAAAGAACGAAATCATAAATAAATTAGAGGAACATAGGATAGTTTCCCTCTCAGACTTGTGAAGAAGGAAGGAATTTATGGCCAAAGGAGAACTAGAGATCATTATTGATCACAAAATAGTAAATTTTGATTATATTAAATTAAAAAGCTTTTGTACAAACAAAACTAATGCAAACAAGATTAGAAGGGAAGTAACAAATTGGGAAAACACTTTTATAGTTAAATGTTCTAATAAAGTCCTCATCTCCAAAATATACAGAGAACTGACTCTAATTTATAAGAAATCAAGTCATTCTCTAATTGATAAATGGTCAAAGGATATGAACAGACAATTTTCAGATGATGAAATTGAAATTGTTTCCACTCATATGAAAGAGTGTTCCAAATCACTACTTATCAGAGAAATGCAAATTAAGACAACTCTGAGATACCACTACACACCTGTCAGATTGCCTTAGATGACAGGGACAAATAATGAGGAATGTTGGAGGGGATGTGGGAAAACTGGGACACTGATGCACTGTTGGTGGAGTTGTGAAAGAATCCAACCATTCTGGAGAGCAATCTGGAATTATGCCCCAAAAGTTATCAAACTGTGCATATCCTTTGATCCAGCAGTGCAACTACTGGACTTATATCCCAATAAAATACTAAAGAAGGGAAAGGGACCTGTATGTGCCAAAATGTTTGTGGCAGCCCTTTTCATAGTGACTAGAAACTGGAAAATGAATGGATGCCCATTAATTGGAGAAGGGTTGGGTAAACTATGGTATGAGAATATTATGGAATATTACTGTTCTGTAAGAAATGACCAACACGATGAATACAGAGAGGCTTGGAGAGACTTACATCAACTGATGCTGAGTGAAACAAGCAGAACTAGGAAATCATTATACACTTCAACAATGATACTGTATGAGGATGTATTCTGATGGAAGTGGATATCTTCAACATAGAGAAGAGCTAATCCCATTCCAATTGATCAATAATGGACAGAATCAGCTACCCCCAGATAAGGAACACTGGGATATGATTGTAAACTGTTAGCATTTTTTGTTTTTCTCCCCAGGTTATTTTTACCTTCTGAATCCAATTTTTCCTTTGCAACAACAACAACAACAACAAAATTCAGTTCTGCACATATATATTGTACCTAGGATATACTTTAACATATTTAATATGTATAAGAATGCCTGCCATCTAGGGGAAGGGGTGGAGGGAAGGAGGGGAAAATTCAGAACAGAAGGGAGCACAAGAGATAATGTTGTAAAAAAATTACCTATGCATATATATTATCAAAAATGTTATAATTATAAAATTAATTTAAAAATCATTGAAAAACAAAATTAGTGAATTAGAAAAGGTAAACAACTCTAAAGAAAACAGGATTAGTGAGCTGGAAAAAGAAAACACCTCTCTAAAAAATAAAATTGATGAAATGGAAAAAAATTCCATAGAAGATAAAAACTCAATTGGACAATTACAAAAAGATATTTAAAAAAGTGAGTGAAGAAAATACATCATTGAAAATCAGAATGGAACAAATAGAAGTGAACGACTCGAGGAGACACCAAGAATCAGTCAAGCAAAACCAGAAAAATGAAACAATGGAAAAGAATGTCAAGTACCTTCTTGGGAACACAACAGACCTGGATAATAGATCCAAGAGAGACAATCTGAGAACAATTGGACGCCCTGAAAAATATGAGGAAAAAAAGAGCCTGGACACTATTTTCCAGGAAATTATCAAAGAGAACTACCCAGACATTTTAGAAACAGAGGGTAAAATAGACATTGAAAAAATTCATCGATCACCTACTGAAAGGGAACCTAAAATCAAAACGCCAAGAAATATAGTGGCCAAGTTCAAGAAACATCAGACAAAGGAGAAAACATTGCAAGCTGCTAGAAAAAATCAATTCAGATATGGAGGAGCCACAATAAGGATTACACAGGATCTAGCAGCATCAACATTAAAGGATCGAAGGGCCTGGAACATTCTATTGCAAAAGGCTAAGGAACTTGGTATGCAGCCAAGAATAACTTACCCAGCAAAAATGAGCATCTTTTGCTAGGGAAGAAGATGGGCATTTAATGAAATAAATGAATTCCATCTATTCTTGATGAAAAAACTGGATCTCAACAAAAGGTTTGATCTCCAAATACAGAAATCAAGAGATTTTTAAAAAGATAAAAAGAAATCTTAAGAACTATATTTCTGCCATAAAGATACATAAAGAACACATATATAATTTGTTCTAGAGGGTCAGAGCCAAGATGGCAGAGAAGACACACGTGAATTTTTAAGTTCCTTTCTTCCCTTATTACCAATTAGTTAAATCAGCCTCAAAAATAATGCTGGACTGATAGAAACCACAAGGATTAACAGCACGACTTACCAGCTGAAGAAAATCTGGAGTCTCTACAGAAAAGGTCAGTTCCAAGGGGAGGAAGAAAAAAGGCTAGCACACTGCGCCTATTGGGCTGGGGAGAACTCTGGGATCAGAGAAGCCACTGAGATAGAGGGATCTGACACAGGCTGTTAGTTCTTCTCTGCTTATAAAACAGCAGTTCAGAAAGAGAAATCAAGCCACTTTAAAATATAAAGCTAGATCCGAAAACCACCCCAATTGGGAAGTGACTTAACAGATCTCGGCATGGCTGTGAAGCCTCCTTCTGCTGTCCAAGACTTCACCTTGGGCTAGTTAAGAGGCTGAACAGCCCAAGGCAACATCTAATCCACATAAGGTCAGGTGTAGCCTGAGACTGTGGAACTCTAGCAGCCCCAGAATTCCCAGAGAAGAAGAACCTTTGAAATGGGGACCGTGGTTTCCAGACAGACACTTCCAGTTTGAGCACAGGGGCTTTTCACATCAGCTGCTGATATCCACGCCCTACAGGATGCATTGGCTGGGCTTTGTGTCGCTTTTACTGTTCAGTCTTAAACCTCAGGGAAGTCCCTAGGACACCCAGTGGGGTCCTTTACTGGGCACCCTCACAGCACAGCCATATCACCTCTGAGGCATTTCCGGGGAGGGGGAGGGGAACTCTTTCCCAGAGCTCTCTCTTAGCTCAGGCACAGGAGCCACTGAATCCATCCAGTCTGGGAGGAAGCTGGTAAATAATGAAATAAATACACTTACCCCAAGGACAGACCCCAAAATATTTTTAACAATGAGTAAAAAGCTGAAGAGAACGATCGATTCCTTCTACACAGAGGAAGAGCTGGTATCCAACCTCAAGGAAGTTAACAGCAGAGAGTCAGCAGATAGCACTCTAAAGGGGAATGATACCTGCCTCCCATCAAATAATGCTCTCCTAAAAGAGACTACTAAAAAGTTAAGAGAGTTTGAGGAAAAATGGGAAAAGGAAAGAGAAGCTATGATAGAGAATAACAATGTCCAGAAATTTTAGTAGGAATAAATAAAGAATTCACAGGAGGTGCAGGGAAACAAAATCTGTGAATTAGAAAACGTTTAAAAATCACAGGAAAGTAAGATTTCTGAATTGGAAAAGGTAAAAAATTCTCAAGAAAGTAGGATTTCTGAATTGGAAAAGATAAAAAAGTCTCAAGAAAGTAGGATTTCTGAATTGGAAAAAGAAAATAACTCTCTAAAAAAATTAGGGAAATGGAAAAAAATTCAATAGAGCAAAATAATTCATTTGAAAACTCAATTGGGCATATGCAAAAAGAACTAAAAAATGTGAATGAAGAAAATAACTCATTAAAAATCAGGACTGAACAATTAGAAATTAATGATTCATTGAGACAACAAGAATCAGTCAAAAAAAAACAAAAAAAAAATGAAAAGCTGGAGAATAACATCAAATATTTACTGGGAAAATCTATAAACCTGGAAAATAGATCTAGGAGAGATAATCTGAGGATCATTGGACTTCCCAAAAACTATGACCAAAAAAAGAGCCTAGATTCTATTTTACAGGAAATCATCAAAGAGAACTGTCCAGAGATAATAGAAACAGAAGGGAAAATAGGCATTGAAAGAATTCATTGAACACCTTCTGAAAAAGACCCTAAAAAAAGAACTCCACGGAATATTGTGGCTAAGCTGCAGAATTACCACATAAAGGAAAAAATATTACAAGCAGCTAGAAAAAAGCAATTCAAATATCAAGGGGCCACAATAAGGGTCACTCAAGATCTGGCAGCCTCCACATTAAAAGATTGAAGGGAATAGAACCTGATATTCCAAAAGGCAAAAGATCAAGCTTTGCAACCAAGAATAAACTACCCAGCTAAGTTTAGCATTTTCTTCCATGGAAGAAGATGGTCATTCAATAAACAGAGGAATTCCATTTGTTTCTAAGAAAAAAAAAAACAGACTTAAACAAAAAATTTGATGTACATCCACAAGACTGAAGAGAAGCAGAAAAAGGTAAAAAGAACTCTTGAGAACTGTATCTCTGTTGAGGATATATAGAAAGTCCACATGGATATAAAAAAAAGGGGGGGGAGAAATAAAGGGAAGGGGGTAGTATCAGAAAAAGGGGAAGGAATGATAAAAAGAGGGAAACTATATCCCAGAAAGAGGCATAGAAAATATACCATATCTGAGGCAATTTAGAGAAGGGGAGAAACATTGTGTCAAACTTACTCTAATTAGAATAGGCTCAAAGAGTAAATAATTGACATATTTGTTTTTCAGAGAATTCTCCCTCACCTCATTAAAAGGGGGGAGAGGAAAAGGGAAAAGGAAAAGGGGAATAAGGGAAGGACTTGGAAATAGGAGACAGGGATACTAAAAAAGGGAGGGCTGCGCATCCCAAATGGGGTCTATAAATTAAATATTGGGGAAGGGGTTCACGGGGGGTCAAGGGAAAAAGCATAATCTGAGGATAATATGATGGCAGGAAATACAGAATTAGAAATTTTAACTGTAAATGTGAATGGGATGAACTCTCCCATCAAATGGAGGCGGATATCAGACTGTATCAAAAGGCAGAACCCTACAATATGTTGTTTACAAGAAACACACTTAAAGCAGGAAGATACACACAGAGTAAAGGTAAAAGGTGGGAGCAGAATCTATTATGCTTCAGGTCAAGCCAAAAAAAGCAGGGGTAGCCATCCTTATCTCATATCAAGCAAAAGCAGAAGTTGATTTAATTAAAAGAGATAAGGAAGGAAACTATATCCTGCTAAAAGGTAGCATAAACAATGAAGCCATGTCAATACTAAACATATATGATCCAAGTGGTATAGCATCTAACGTTCTAAAGGAAAAGTTAAGAGAGTTGTAAAAAGAAATAGACAGTAAAATTATCATAGTGGGAGATCTCAACCTTGCACTCTCAGATGTAAACAAATCAAAGAACAAAACAAATAAGAAAGTAATTTAAAAGTAAATAGAACATTAGGAAAACTAGGTATGCTAGACTTTTGGAGAAAACTGAATGATGATAGAAAGGAGTATACTTTCTTCTCAGCAGTTTATGGAACTTATACAAAAATAGACCATATATTAGACATAAAGATCTCAAAATTACATGCAGGAAGACAGAAATAATAAAAGCCTTCTTCTCAGATCACAATGCAATAAAAACTACATTCAATAAGAAGTTAGGGGTAAATACCAAAAAGTAATTGGAAATTGAATAATCTCATATTAAAGAATGACTGGGTGAAACAGCAAATTATAGAAACAATAATTTCACCCAAGATAATGACAATGATGAGACTTTATACCAAAATCTGTGGGATGCAGCTAAAATGGTAATAAGGGAAAATTTTATATCTTTAGAGGCTTCTTTGAACAAAATAGAGAAAGAGAAGATTGATGAATTGGGCCTGTAACTTTAAAAGCTAGAAAAAGACCAAATTAAAAACCCCCATCAAAAAATCAAACTTGAAATACTAAAATTAAAAGGAGAAATAAATAATAGTGAAAGTAAAAAAACTATTGAAATAATAAATAAAACCAAGAGTTGGTTTTATGAAAAAGCCAATAAAATAGACAAACCTTTCGTAAATCTGATCAGAAAAAGGAAAGAGGAAAATCAAACTGTTAGTGTTACAAATGAAAAGGGGGATCTTTCCACCAATGAAGAGGAAATTAGAGAAATAAGGAGTTACTTTGTGCAACTTTATGGCAATAAATTAGATAACTAAAGTGAAATGGATGACTTCCTCCAAAAACATAGGCTTCCTAGATTAACAGAGGAGGAGATAAATTTCTTAAATACTCCCATTGCAGAAAAAGAAATAGAACAAGTTATTAATCAACTCCCAGGAAAAAATCCAGGTAGATTGAAAACTGAGAAAGAAAACTATAGAACAATTTCCTTAATGAATATTGATGCTAAAATCTTAAATAAGATATTATCAAAAGACTTCAGAAAATCATCCTGAGGATAATACACTATGATCAAGTAGGATTTATACCAGTAATGCAGGGCTGGTTTAATATTAGGAAAACTATTAGTATAATTGACCATATTAATAATCAAATTAATAAAAACCATATGATCATCTCAATAGACGCAGAAAAAGCATTTGATAAAATCCAACATCCATTCCTACTAAAAACGCTTGAGAGTATAGGAATAAATGGACTATTCCTTAGAATAATCAGGAGCATATATTTAAGACCGTCAGTAAGCATAATATGCAATGGACATAAACTGGAACCTTTCCCAGTAAGATCAGGAGTGAAACAAGGTTGCCCACTATCACCATTACTATTCAATATTGTATTAGAAATGTTAGCCTCGGCAATAAGAGCCGAGAAAGAGATTAAAGGAATAAGAGTCGGTAATGAGGAAATCAAACTATCACTATTTGCAGATGATATGATGGTATATTTAGAAAACCCTAGAGATTCTAATAAAATTTTATTAGAAATAATTCACAACTTTAGCAAAGCTGCTGGATGTAAAATAAATCCACATAAATCCTCAGCATTTTTATACATCACCAACAAAATGCAACAGCAAGAGATACAAAGAGAAATTCCATTCCAAACAAATGTTGAGAGTATAAAATGTTTGGGGATCCATCTACCAAAGAATAGTCAGGAATTATATGAGCAAAATTACAAAACACTTGCCACAAAAATAAAGTCAGATTTAAATAATTGGAAAGACATTCAGTGCTCTTAGGTAGGCCAAGCAAATATAATAAAGATGACAATAATCCCCAAACTAATCTATTTATTTAGTGCTATACCAATCAGACTCCCAAGAAACTATTTTAGTGACCTAGAAAATATAACAACAAAGTTCATATGCAAGAATAAAAGGTCGAGAATTTCAAGGGAATTAATTTTTTAAAAGTCAGATGAAGGTGGTCTGAGAATACTTGATCTAAAGCTATATAATATAGCAGCAGTCATCAAAACCATTTGGTATTGGCTAAGGTATAGACCAGTCAATCAGTGGAACAGATTAGGTACAAAAGACAAAAAAGGGTACAACTAAAAGAATATAGTGTTTGATAAACCCAAAGATACCAACATTAGGGATAAAAATTCATTATTTGAAAAAAAAAAACTGTTGGGAAAACTGGAAATTAGTATGGCCGAAATTAGATATGGATCCACACTTAACACCATATACCAAGATAAGATCAAAATGGGTACATGATTTAGGCATAAAGAATGAGATCATAAATAGATTAGAGGAACAGAGAATAGTCTACCTCTAAGACCTGTGGAGGAGGAAAGAATTTATGACCAGAGGAGAACTAGAGATCATTATTGTTCACAAAATAGAAGATTTTGATTACATCAAACTAAAAAGTTTCTGTACAAACAATACTAATGCAAACAAGATTAGAAGGGAAGTAACAAATTGGGAAAACATTTTTACAGTTAAAGGTTCTGATCTGATTAAGGTCTCATTTCCAAAATATATAGAGAACTGACCCTAATTTATAAGAAATCAAACCATTCTCCAATTGACAAATGGTCAAAGGATATGAACAGACAATTCTCAGATAATGAAATTGAAATTATATCTACTCATATGAAAGAGTGTTCCAAATCAGAGAAATGCAAATTAAAACAACTCTAAGATATCACTACACACCTGTCAGATTGGCTAAAATGACAGGAACAAATAATGATGAATGTTGGAGGGGATGTGGGAAAACTGGGACACTAATACATTATTATTGGAGTTGTGAAAGAACCCAGCCATTCTGGAGAGAAATCTGGAATTATGCCCCAAAAGTTGTCAAACTGTGCATACCCTTTGATCCAGCAGTGCTACTACTGGGCTTATATCCCAAAGAAATACTAAAGAGGGGAAAGGGACCTGTGTGTGCCAAAATGTTTGTGTCAGCTCTTTTCCTAGTGGCTAGAAACTGGAAGATGAATGGATGTCCATCAATTGGAGAATGGTTGGGTAAATTATGGTATATGAAGGTTATGGAATATTATTGCTCTGTAAGAAATGACCAGCAGGAGGAATACAGAGAGGCTTGAAGAAACTTACATCAACTGATGCTGAGTGAAATGAATAGAACCAGAAGATCGCTGTACACTTCAATGCTGTATGGAAATGTATTCTGATGGAAGTGGATATCTTCAACATTAAGAAGATCCAAGTCACTTCCAGCAGATCAATGATGGACAGAAACAACTACACCCAGAGAAGGAACACTGGGAATTGAATGGAAAATATTAGCACTACTGTCTATCTACCCAGGTTACTTATACCTTTGGAATCCAATACTACATCTGCAACAAGAAAATTGGATTACACACATATATTAAATCTAGGTTATAGTGTAATACATGTAAAATATATGGGATTGCCTGTCATCTAGGAGAGGGAGTAGAGGGAGGGAGGGGAAAATCTGGAAAAATGAATACAAGGGATAATGTTACAAAAAAATTACTCATGCATATATACTGTCAAAAATGTATAATTATAAAATTAATAAAAAAGAAGAAAAATAATTTGTTCTAGAGATTAGAAGTGGAAAGGAAATTATATCATAAAAAGGGGTAAAGTGGTGGTACTACATCTCACAAAGAGGCAAAGGTAACCTATTATATCTGAGAGAAAGAATGGAGGGGGATGAACGTAGCCTGTATCATATCCTCATTAAAATTGGCTTAAGATGAAAAATATTATACATATTTGATTTATGGTGAAACTTATTCCACTTCATTGAAAAGTGGGAGGGGAAAAGTGAAAAAGGTTAGGAGTAAGCTAAAGGGAAGGCAATACAGAAATTGTGAGGAAAAGGGGTATAATAGGGGGAGGAATTCTACTAAAAAGGGAGGGCTGTGAAAAGCAAGCATTGCTCACAAGTTTAATACTGGGGAGGAAGGTAAGGGAGAAGGAAAGGAGAAAAGCATAAGCAGGGGTTAACAGTTTGGCAAATGGGGAAGAAGCCAAGATGGCAGAGAAGATACACATGAATGTCTGAGCTCCCTCTTACCCTCAATGCAAACTATTTAACTCAGCCTCAAACAAAATGCAAAAAGACGTAAAAACCACAAAGATTAGAAGCACAACTTACCAGGCAAAGAGAAACTGAAATTTCATCATCAGAAAAGGTTGGTCCTGAGGGGTGGAGAAAAAGACCAGCACAGACAGGGTTAGACTAAAGGCTAGCATCTTGTGCCAAATGGGCTGGGGAGGCCTCTGGGGTTAGAAAAGCTACTGAGACAGAGGAATCTGGCATAGGCTGATTGATCTCCTCTGCTTGTAAAACAGTCGATCAGCAGAGAAATCAAAGCCACTTAAAAAAACAAAAACAAAAACAAAAACAAAAACAAAAACAAAAACAAAAACAAAAAACCCACCAGAACCTATAACTATTCTAAATTGGAAGTGACTCAACACAGATCGCAGCACGGCTGTGCAGCTGCCTTCTGCTATCAGGGCTTTTCCTTGGGACAGTTAAAAACCTGCACATGGGGGGCTAGGCCTGAGGCAGTGTAACTTCCACAGCAGGGAAACTTTCACAGCAGTGAAATTCCCACAACAGTGAAACTCCCACAGCAGCGACTGTGCTTCCCCAGGCAGAGATACTTCCTGGTCTAAGTGCAGGGACTTTTTGCTAGAGCTGCTAATGTCCACAGCCCCATGGAGGGCTTTGGCTTGGGGTTGTGACACTTTCACTGTTCAGCCTCTAGCCTCAGGGCAGTTGCTAGGCCACACAGCAGGGGGCTGCCCAAAGAGCAGCTGTGCTAACCATCTCTGAGACACTTCTGGTGGGGGTGGGGGGAGGACTCTCTCCCAGAGCTCCTTCTTGTCTTTGCAACCCATTCACAAGATACTTGAAATCCATCCTATCCCTGTTCTGTGAGGAAGCTGGTAAATTTCCTACCCTGGAGGCAGACCCCATAGGTTTTTAAAAAAAACTAAAAATTGACACCTTCTATACAGAAAAAGAGCGTGTTTCCAACCCTGAGGAGGCTAACAGCAGAAAATTTCCAGATAATTCCCTAAAGGGGAATGATACCTGGCCCCCATCACATAACTCTCTCCTAGAAGAGACTATCAAAAAGAGAGTTATAAAAAAATGGGGAAAGGAAAGAGAAGCTATGATAGAGAGTAACAACATCCTGAAATTTGAACAGGAAAAGGTAAAGAATCAACAAGAAGTGCAGGGAAACAAAATTTGTGAATTGGAAAAGGTTAAAAAGTCACAGGAAAGTAGGATCTATGAATTGGAAAAGATAAAGAATTCCCAAGAAAGTAAGATTTGTGAATTGGAAAAAGAAAATAACTCACTAAAAAACAAAATTAGTGAAATGGAAAAAAATTCAATAAAGCAAAATAACTCATTTAAAAACTCAATTGGACATATTCAAAATGAAGTAAAAAAAGCAAACGAAGAAAATAACTCATTAAAAATCAGGACTGAACAATTAGAAATTAATGATTCATTGAGACAATAAGAATCACTCAAGCAAAACCCAAAAAATCAAAAGCTGGAGAATAACATCAAATATTTACTGGGAAAATCAACAGACTTGGAAAATAGATCTAGGAGAGATAATCTGAGGATCATTGGACTTCCCAAAAATTATGATGAAAAAAAGAGCCTAGATTCTATTTTACAGGAAATCATCAAAGAGAATTGCCCAGAGATAACAGAAACAGAAGGGAAAATAGGTGTTGAAAGAATTCATCAAACACCTTCTGAAAAAGACCCTAAAAAAAATTCCACAAAATATTGTGGCCAAGATGCAGAACTATCAGACTAAGGAAAATATTGTAAGTAGCCAGGAAAAAAAAACAGTTCAAATAACAAGGTGCCACAATAAGGGTCACTCAAGATTTGGCTTCAATTAAAAGATTGAAGGGCCTGGCATCTGACATTCTGAAAGGCAAAAGAACTTGGAATGCAGCCAAGAATAAACTACCCAGCTAAATTTAGTGTTTTCTTCCATGGAAGAAGATGGACATTTAAGGAAACAGAGAAATTCCATTTGTTTCTAAGAAAAAAACCAGACAAACAAAAAAAATTTATCTCAAACTGCAAGACTCAAGAGAAGCAGAAAAAGGTAAAAGGAACTCTTGAGAACTTAATTTCTGTTGTGGATATACAGAAAGTCCACATGTATAATTTGATTTTACTGATATAACATTTAAAAAAGGGGAAGTAAAAAAAAAAAGTTAAAAAAATAATAAAAATAAAAAGGGAAGTATAAAGGGAAAGGGGATAGTATCAGAAAACGGGAAAAGGGGAGATAAAAAGAGGGAAACTACATTTAAGGAAGAGGCAAAGAAAATTTACCATATCTGAGGGAAAATAGAGAGGGGGGGGAACATTGTGTGAATTGTACTCTCATCAGAGTAGGCTGAAAGAGTAAATAATTAACATATTTGTTTTTCAGAGAATTCTCTCTCACCTCATTAAAAGGGGAGAGAGGAAAAAAGAAAAGGAAAAGAGTAACAAATGAAGGGTACAAGAAAGGAGAAGAAAATTAAGAGGAGGGGGGAAAGATACTAAAAAAAAGAGGGCTGTGTGACACAAGTGGAGTCCATAAGTTTAATACTGGGGAAGGGGTTCAGGAGGGAGAAGGGAAAAAAGCATAATATGGGGATAATATGATGGCAGGAAATGCAGAATTAGTCATTTTAACTGTAAATGTGAATGGGATGAACTCTCTCATTAAGCCAATGAGGATAGCAGACTGGATCAAAAGGCAGAACCCTACAATATGTTGCTTACAAAAAACACTTTTAAAGCAGGGAGATACATACAGAGCAAAGGTAAAAGGCTGGAGCAGAACCTATTATGCTTTAAGTGAAGTCAAAAAAGCAGGGCTGGCCATCCTTATCTCAGATCAATCAAAAGCCAAAATTGATCTAATTAAAAGAGATAAGGAAGGAAACTATATCCTGCTAAAAGGTAGCATAGACAATGAAGCAATTTCAATACTAAATATATATACACCAAGTGATATAGCATCTAACTTCCTAAAGGAGAAGTTAAGAGAGTTGCAAGAAGAAATAGACACCAAAACTATATTACTGGCAGATCTCAACCTTTCACTCTCAGAATTAGATAAATCAAACCACAAAACAAATAAGAAAGAAATTAAAGAGGTAAATAGAACATTAGGAAACTTATGTATGATAGAACTTTGGAGAAAACTGAATGGTGATAGAAAGGAGTATACATTCCTCTCAGCAGTTCATGAAACTTATACAAAAATTAACCATATATTAAGGCATAAAGATCTCAAAATTAAATGCAGGGAGGCAGAAATAGCCAATGCTTTCTTTTCAGATCACAATGTAATAAAAACTACAATCAACAAGAAATTAGGTGTAAATAGACCAAAAAGTAATTGAAAACTAAATAATCTCATCTTAAAGAATGATTGGATGAAACACCAATTATAGAAACAATTAATAATTTCACCCAAGATAATGACAATGATGAGACATTATACCAAAATTTGAGGGATGCAGCTGTAGCAGTAATAAGGGGAAATTTTATATCTTAAGAGGATTACTTGAATAAAATAGAGAAAGAGAAGATCAATGAATTGGGCTTGCAATTTAAGAAGCTATAAAAAGACCAAATTAAAAACACCCAAGCAAATACTAAACATGAAATTCTAAAATTAAAAGGAGAAATCAATAATATGGAAAGTAAAAACAACTATTGAATTAATAAATAAAATTAAGAGTTTGTTTTATGAAAAAGCCAATAAAATAGATAAACCTTTGGTAAATCTGACCAGAAAAATGAAAAAGGAAAATCAAATTATTAGTCTTAAAAATGAAAATGGGGATCTTTCCACCAATGAAGAGGAAATTAGAGCAATAACAAGGAGTTACTTTGCCCAACTTTTTGCGAATAAATTTGTTAACTTAAGTGAAATGGATGATTTCTTCCAAAAATATAGGCTTCCTAGATTAACAGAGGAGGAGATAAATTTCTTAAATACTCCCATTTCAGAAAAAGAAATAGAATAAGCTATTAATCAACTCCCTAAGAAAAAATCCCCAGGACCAGATGTATTTACAGGTGAATTCTACAAAATATTTAAAGAACAATTAGCCCCAATGTTATATAAACTATTTGAAAATATAGGGAATGAAGGAGTCCTACCAAACTCCTTTTATGACACAGACATGGTACTAAACCAGGTAGGATGAAAACTGAGAAAGAAAACTAGAGACCAATTTCCTTAATAAATATTAATCCTAAAATCTTAAAAAAGATATTAGCAAAAAGACTTCAGAAAATCATCCTGAGGATAATTCACTATGATCAAGTACGATTTATACCAGGAATGCAGGGCTGGATTAATATTAGGAAAACTATTAATATAATTGACCATATTAATAATCAAATTAACAAAAACCATATGATCATCTCAATAGATGCAGAAAAAGCATGTGATAAAATGCACCATCCATTTGTAATAAAAACACTTAAGAGTATAGGAATTAATGGACTATTCCTAAAAATAGTCAGGAGCATATATTTAAAATCATCAGTACACATCATGTGTAATGGGGATAAACTGGAACCTTTCCCATTAAGATCAGGCATGAAACAAGGTTGCCCACTATCACCATTATTATTCAATATTGTATTAGAAATCCTAGCCTTTGCAGTAAGAGATGAAAAAGAGATTAAAGAATAAGAGTCGATAATGAGGAAATCAAACTATCACTATTTGCAGATGATATGATGGTATATTTAGAGAACCCCAGAGATTCTAATAAAAAGTTATTAGAAATAATTCACAACTTTAGCAAAGTTGTTGGATACAAAATAAATCCACATAAATCCTCTTTTATACATCACCAACAAAATCCAACAGCAAGATATACAAAAAGAAATTTCATTTAAAACAGCTGTCGAGAGTATAAAATATTCAGGAATCCATCTATCAAAGAAAAGTCAGGAATTATATGAGCAAAATGGCAAAACACTTGCCACAAAAATATAGTCAGATTTAAATAATTGGAAAGTCATTAAGTGCTCTTGGATAGGCCGAGCGAACATAATAAAGATGACAATACTCCCTAAACTAATGTATTTATTTAGTGCTATGCCAATCAGACTCCCAAGAAACTATTTTAATGACCTAGAAAAAAATAACACAAAATTCATATGGAAGAACAAAAGGTCAAGAATTTCAAATGAATTAATGAAAAAAAACCAAATGAAGGTGGTCTAGCTGTACCTGATCTACAACTATATTATAAAGCAGCAGTCACCAAAACCATTTGGTATTTGCTAAGAAATAGACTAGTTGATCAGTGGAACAGGTTAGGTTCACAGGACAAAATAGTGTACAACTATAGCAATCTAGTGTTTGACAAACCCAAAGATCACAACTTTTTGGATAAGAATTCATTATTTGAAAAAAAACTGTTGAGAAAATTGGAAATTAGTATGGCAGAAATTCGGCATGATCCCACACTTAATACCATATACCAAGATAAGATCAAAATGGGTCAATGATTTAGGTATAAAGAATGAGGTCATAAATAGATTAGAGAAACATAGGATAGTTTACCTCTTAGATTTGTGGAGGAGGAAGGAATTTATGACCAAAGGAGAACTAGAGATCATTATTAATCACAAAATAGAAAATTTTTATTATATCAAATTAAAAAACTTTTTTTACAAACAAAATTAATGCAAACAAGATTAGAAGGGAAGTAACAAACTGAGAAAACATTTTACAGTTAAAGGTTCTGATAAAGGCCTCATCTCTAAAATATACAGAGAATTGACTCTAATTTATAAGATATCAAGCCATTCTCCAATTGATAAATGGTCAAAGGATATGAACAGACAATTCTCAGATGATAAAATTGAAACTATTTCCACTCATATGAAAGAGTGTTCCAAATCTCTATTGATCAGAGAAATAAAAATTAAGACAACTCTGAGATATCACTACATACCTGTCAGATTGCCTAAGATGACAGGAACAAATAATGATGAATATTGGAGGGGATGTGGGAAAACTTAGACACTGATGCATTGTTGGTGGAATTGTGAAAGAATCCAACCATTCTGGAGAGCAATTTGGAACTGTGCCCAAAAAGTTATCAAACTATGCCTATACCCTTTGATCTAGCAGTGCTATTACTGGGCTTATATCCCAAAGAAATATTAAAAAAGGAAAGGGACATGTATGTGCCAAAATGTTTGTGGCAGCCCTTTTTGTAGTGGCTAGAAACTAGAAAATGAATGGATGCCCAAGAATTGGAAAATGGTTGGGTAAATTATGGTATATGAATGTTATGAAATATTATTGCTCTGTAAGAAATGACCAGCAAGATGAATACAGAGATGCTTTGGGAGACTTACATGAACTGATGCTAAGTGAAATGAGCAGAACCAGGAGATCATTATACACTTCAACAATGATACTGTAAGAAGATGCATTCTGATTGAAGTAGATATCTTCAACATAAAGAAGATCTAATTCAGCTCCAGTTGATCAGTGATGGACAGAAACAGCTAAGAGAATGAACAGTGGAAATTGAATGTAAATTGTTTGCACTATTGTCTTTCTACCCAGGTTACATTTACCTTCAGAATCCAATTATTATCGTGCAATAAGAAATTTGGTTTTACACACATATATTGTATCTAGGATATACTGTAACACATTTAACATGTATGGGATTGCCTGCCATTTAGGGGAGTGAGTAGAGGGAGGGAGGGGAAAATTTGGAAAAGAAGTGAATACAAGGGATAATGTAAAAAAATTACCCATGCATATGTGCTGTCAAAAAAAATTATAATTATAAAATTAATAAAAAAAAACAGGATGGCAAACAATATAGAATTAGTCATTCTAACCATAAATGTAAATGAGGTAAGTTGCCCTATAAAGAGGAAGCAGTTAGCAGACTGGATTAAAGAACAACTAACTCCAATGCTATATTAACTATTTGAAAAAATAGGGATTTGAAGGAGTCCTACCAAACCTTATTTATGACACAGACATGGTACTGATTTCTAAACCAAGTAGGTTGTAAACAGAGAAAAATAATTATAGGCCAGTCTCCCTAATGAATATTAATGCTAAAATCTTAAATAAAATATTAGCAAAAAGACTATAGAAATTTATCTACAGGATAATACACTATGACCAAGTTGGATTTCTACCAGGAATGCAGGGCTGATTCATTAGGAAAACTAATAGCATAATCGACTATATCAATACCAAACTAACAAAAACCATATGATCAACTCAATAGATGCAGAAAAAGCATTTGATAAAATACAACATCCATTCCTACTAAAAATACTTGACAGTATAGGAATAAATGGACTATTTTTCAAAATAATCAGGAGCATATGTTTAAAAGAGTCAGTAAACATCATATGTAATGGCAAAAAAATGGAACCTTTCCCAGTAAGATCATGAGTGAAACAAGGTTGCCCACTATCACCATTACTATTCAATATTGTATTAGAAATGCTAGCCTCAGCAATAAGAGTCAAGAAAAAAATTAAAGGAATTAGAGTAGGTAATGAGGAAACCAAACAATCACTCTTTGTAGAAATGATGGTATACTCAGAGAACCCCAGAGATTCTAATAAAAAGTTATCAGAAATAATCCACAACTTTAGCAAAGTTGCAGGATACAAAATAAATACACATAAATCCTCAGCATTTTTATACATCACCAACAAAATCCAACAGCAAGAGATACAAAGAGAAATTCCATTCAAAATAACTGTAGGTAGTATAAAATATTTGGGAATCTATCTACCAAAGGAAAGTCAGGAATTATATGAGCAAAATTACAAAATCCTTGCCACAAAAATAAAGTCAGATTTAAATAATAGGAAAAATATTAAGTGCTCTTGGATAGGCCGAGTGAATATAATAAAGATGACAAGACTCCCTAAACTAATCTATTTATTTAGTGCTATATCAATCAGACTTCCAAGAAACTATTTTAATGACCTAGAAAAAATAGCAACAAAATTCATATGGAAGAAAAAAAGGTCGAGAATTTCAAGGGAATTAATGAAAAAAAAAATCAAATGAAGGTGGCCTAGCTGTACCTGATCAAAAACTATATTATAAAGCAGCAGTCACCAAAACTATTTGGTATTGGCTAAGAAATAGACTAGTTGATCAGTGGAACAGGTTAGGTTCACAGGACAAAATAGTTTTACAACTATAGCAATCTAGTGTTTGACAAACCCAAAGATCCCATCTTTTGGGATAAGAATTCATTATTTGACAAAAACTGCTGGGAAAATTGGAAATTAGTATGGCAGAAACAAGGACCCACACTTAACACCACATACTAAGATAAGATCAAATTGGGTCCATGATTTAGGCATAAAGAATGAGATCATGAATGGATTAGAGGAACAAAGGATAGTTTACCTCTCAGACTTAGGGAGGAGAAACTTTGAATTTGTGACCAAAGGAGAATTAGAGATCATTATTGATCACAAAATAGAAAATTTTGATTGCATCAAATTAAAAATCCTTTGTACAAACAAAATTAATATAAACAAGATTAGAAGGGAAGTAACAAATTGAGAAAACATTTTTACAGTTAAAAGTTCTGATAAAGACTTCATCTCCAAAATATGCAGAGAATTGACTCTAATTTATAAGAAATCAAGCCATTCTCCAATTGATAAATGGTCAAAGGATATGAACAGGCAATTTGCAGATGATGAAATTGAAACTATTTCTACTCATATGAAAGAGTGTTCCAAATCACTATTGATCAGAAAAATGAAAATTAAGACAACTCTGAGATACCACTACACACCTGTCAGATGACAGGAAAAAATAGTGATAAATGTTGGAGGGAATGTGGGAAAACTGGGACACTGATACATTGTTGGCAGAGTTGTGAAAGAATACAATTATTTTGGAGAGCAATCTGTAATTATGCCTAAAAATTTATCAAACTCTGCATACCCTTTGATCCAGCAGTGCTACTACTGGGCTTATATCCCTAAGAAATACTAAAGAAGGGAAAGGGACCTGTATGTGCCAAAATATTTGTGGCAGCCCTTTTCATAGTGGCTAGAAACTGGAAAATGAATGGATGCCCAACAATTGGAGAATGGTTGGGTATATTATGGTATATGAATATTATGGAATATTATTGTTCTGTAAGAAATGACCAGCAGGGTGGATATAGAGAGGCTTGGAGAGACCTACATGAACTGATGCTGAGTGAAATGAGCAGAACCAGGAGATCATTAAATACTTCAACAACAATACTGTATGAGGAGGTATTCTGATGGAAGTGGATATCTTCAACAAAGAGAAAATCTATCTCAGATCCAATTGATCAATGATGGACAGAATCAGCTACACCCAGAAAAGGATCACTGGGAAATGAGTGTAAACTGTTTGTATTTTTGTTTTTCTTCCCAGGTTATTTTTACCTTCTGAATCTAATTCTTCCTTTGCAACAACAACAAAAAATTCTGTTCTGTACACATACATTGTACATTATAAGGGGCAGCTAGGTGGCACAGTGGATAGAGCACCAGCCCTGAATTTAGGAGTATCCAAGTTCAAATGTGGTGTCAGACGCTTAGCACTTCCTAGCTGTGTGACCCTGGGCAAGTCACTTAACCCCAGCCCCCAGGGGGAGGGGAGGAAAGGAATTACTTTAACATATTTAATATGTATGGGAATGCCTGTCATCTAGGGGAGGAGTTGGAGGGAAGGAGGGTAAAATTCAGAATAGAAGGGAGTGCAAGGGATAAAAAAAAAAAAAAAATACCTATGTATATGTACTGTCAAAAAATGTTATTATTATAAAATTAATAAAAAAGAATGTAGTTTCTTAAATATATCTTTGGATTCTATATACATATTCAAAGTAACAACTGTGTATATCAATTGCAGAATAATCTCTCTTCCATCCCATAGAAATACATATACAACCACAGATCCCTTATATACATATAAAAAGAGAGAGAGACAGAGAGAGAGACAGAGAGAGAGAGAGAGAGAGAGAGAGAGAGAGAGAGAGAGAGAGAGAGAGACAGAGACAGAGACAGAGACAGAGACAGAGACAGAGAGGAAGGGAGGGATGAAAGAAGAGAAGGTAAGACACTGAAAGACAGAAACAGAGAGAAAGGGAAGGAAAGAAAAAGAAAAGGAGACAGGCAAAGAGAGACATAGAGAAAGAGGAAAAGAGGAGAGAAGAGAAAAGAGATAGAAGCAAAACTTGATAAATTTATCTTTTCTTTTTATGAATTATACCTTCCCTTAGGGCCCTATAGTCTTCTCTATCTTAATAGCATCCTGTAGTTTAGATTACCCTTGAAAAAGAAATGAATTTGTGTTATTAGTGGAGTACCTCAAGATTACCTAGTGAATCCATTTTTATGCCCAAATATCCCTATAAATATTACATGGATATAATATGGATATAATTCTATATTTTGGATTTTCTTGAAAAGAGATCTATCCGCACCACCATAACTATAACCTTCTGATAAATCTCAAAGACAAAACCTAATAGTACTTCACTAAGGTCATAACCTCCCTTCAAAATGGAAATACACTTGGAGTGGCTACACTAGTAATCCCACTGTGCCAGTAATTGCTAGTAATAGTCTTCTGTGTTTTTGAAATCTCAGGAATGGAGTATTAAAAAGTTAATAATTTTCCAAATATCATACTGCCAGAACATGTTAGGAGTGAGACCTGAAACCAAGTTCAAGGCCAGCTCTCTATCCATTAGCACATACTATCTTTAAAATGAATGCAAACACAAGCATGTCCAGTCTTACATTCTCTTCTTCCACAAAAATATATAATGCAAGATAATATTTTGGAAAGCTTAACAAGAATATTGTTTTTCAGTTAATTGAACAAATGACATCACCTTGTGGTTCAGTGATGATGTAGGAATAATTTTTGTGAGATGCAGAGAAAGAAAGTGAAGTGAACATAGAATTGCTTCTAAAAATATGGTTTAAATCCTAGATTCCCCTCACACCCACTCATTTACTGCTGTTAACTAGGGAAAGAAACTTTACCTGTATTCTCATCAATAAAATGATGGAAATAGTTAAAAAAAACTTTAAGATTCCTTCCAACTCTAGAATTATTTTTTCTTGTTAACAACTTCTGGTAAGCCAATATATCTGTTAGACTTTTAACTATCCTTCTTGGATTCAGCCATGTTAGGTTATGACTTATGAAAGTTTCTCTAGAGAATAGTTAATCTTTTATTCATACTCTTTAAATTCCTCTCACTCATGTAAATGAATATCATAATTAATTAAAAGGGAAGGAAATGTCACCATGACAATATTTTTTGACTGGACCTGTAGTTTAATTGGTTTAGAAAACTCTTCAGTCAATAAACAAGGATTCTAAGTGCTAGGTATGCAAAAATAATTACTCTCTGTTGGTCAAGTAGATCAGCTTTTCTGTACAATTGATAGTCTTAGAAAGTCTAAAGGTCTAAAGGTACTGAGAAGTTAGATGACTTTTCCAGAATCATACATATATCAGAGGTAGGATTTGAAACCATGCCTTCCCTGCTCAAGATCAACTAAGAATGGGGGGGGCAGGGTGCTGGTGCTGCTGCTGCTGCTACAGATGCTGCTTTTAATACTGTTGTGGGTGGTAGTAATGATGTTTTACATTTATGTAAAACTTTAAAGTTTGTATAGACTTTTTAAAATTTATTTTAATACATATTGCTGTATGAATCATGTTGAAAGAGAAAAATCAGAGCAAATAGGAAAAACCATAGGAGAGAAAAAAAGACAGAAAAAAAGAAGTGAACATAGCATATGTTGATTTACATTCAATCTTCATAGTTGTTTTTCTAGATGCAGATAGCATTTTCTCTCCAAAGTTTATTGGGATTGCTTATCACTGAACCACTGAGAACCAAATCTTTCATAGTTGATCATAACACATTCTTGCTATTACTGTGTACAATGTATTTCTGGTTCTGCCTGTTTCATTCAACATCAGTTTGTGTAAATCTTTCCAGGCAAGAGCACCTAGATAGAGTGGTGGCTCTGAAGTCAAGAGAACTTGAATTCAAATTTATCCTCAGACACTTTATACTTCCTAGCTATTTGACCCTGAATAAATTACTTAAGAACAAAGGAAATTACAAATATGTATTTAAATTTCCAGGCATTTGTAAAAAAAACTTTTCCATCATTTTTATAGATAAATAATATTCTATTTCCTTCATATACCATGGCATATTCCCAATTGATGGGCATCTACTCATCTTCCAATTATTTGTTAAGCTGCATATACATTTTTGCACATGTCCTTTTTTCACTCCTTGATTTCCTTGAGATACAGATCCAATAGTGGCACTGCTGAGTCAAAGAGTATGCAAAATTTTATAAAACTTTGAACATAGTTCCAGATTGCTTTCCAGAATGGTTGGATCATTTCATAACTTTACCAACAATGAATCAGTGTTTTTGTTTTCCCATATCCCATCCAGTATTTATCATTATCTTTTCCTGTCATTTTAGGCAATCTGAGAAGTAAGAGGTGGTACCTCAAAGTTTTTTTAATTTGCATTTTTAATCAATTGTGATTTAGAGCATTTTTTTTCATATTACTAGATGTGGCTTTAATTTTTATCATCTGAAACTTAACTCTTCATATCCTTTCTTATCCTAAATAAATGACTATCAATTGGAAAATTACTTATATTCTTTACAAATTTGATACAGTTCCTTATGTATTTCAGAAATGAGATCTTTTTATCAAAAACACTGGCTGTAAATTTTTTTACCCAGCTTTGTACTTCCCTTTTAACCTTGTTCCTGTTGGTTTTGTTTGTTCATTTTTTTTTAATTTAATGTATTCAAAGTTGCCCATTTTGTATTTCATAAAGTGCTTTATTGATTATAAATTCTTCCTTCTCCAAAGATCTGAAAGGTAAATTATCCCTTGCTCTCCTAATTTGTTGATGGTGTCATCCATTAAGCCCAAATTTTATGCTCATTTTGACCTCATTTTTGTATGAGATATGACATATAGATCTTTGCAGAGTTTTTGACATTATTTTCCAGTTTTCCAAACAATTTTTGTCAAATAGTGACTTTTTATTCCAGAAGCTGAAGTTTAGGGGATTATCAAATACTAGATTACTATAGGTCTTAATTATTGTGTTCTACTGGTATTTACAGTATTCTACTGATCTACCACTCTATTTCTTAGCTAGTACCAAATGGTTTTGATGATTGCTGCTTTGTAATATAGTTTTAAGTTTAGTACTGCTAAGCCACTATCATTAGTATTTTTTTCACTAATTCCCTTCATATTATTGACCTTTTGTTCTTCCAGGTGAAGTTTGTTATTATTTCTTTATAGTTCTAGAAAATAATTTTGGCAGTTTGGTAATGCACTGGACAAGTAGGCAGAATTGTAATTTTTATTGTATTAGTTCGGCCCACCCAAGAGCAATTGATATTTTTCCAATTGTTTAGATCTGACTTTATCTGACTCAAATGAAAATTTGAGTGATTATCTTCATATGATTCTTGGGTTTGTCTTGGCAGGTAGGCACCCAAATATTTTATTTTGCCTATAGTTATTTAAAAGGAATTTATCTTTGTATCCCTTATTGATGGGCTTCATCAGTAATATGTAGAATGCTGATGACTTGCATGGATTCATTTTATATCCTGTAACTTTGTTAAAGCCGTTACATATTCACAGTAGGTTTTTGGATTATTTTTCTAGGATTCTCAAAGTATATCATCATATCTGCAAAGAGTGATAGTTTATTTACTCTTTGCCTATTCTAATTCCTTTAATTTCTTTCTTTTTCTCATTGCTAAAGCCAACATTTCTACTACAATATTGAGTAATAATGGTAATAATGGACAAACTTTTTTCACCCCTGATCTTATTGGAAATGCAACCAATTTCTCTCTATTATAGATAATGCTTGCTGCTTGTTTAGTAAGATACTGCTTATTATTTCAAGGAAAGCTCCTTTTATCCCTATGGTCTCTACTGTTTTTAATAGGAATGAGTGCTGTATTTTATCAGAAAGCTTTTTCTGCACCTATTGAGATTATCTGTTGTTTTTGTTATTGATGTGGTTGATCATGGTAATAGTTTTCCTGATATTGAACCAGCCCTGCATTCCTGATATAAATCCCACTTGATCATAGTGTGTTATTCAGCTGATAGGTTGTTATAATCTTTTTGTTAATATTTTATTTAAACTTTTGAAATAATATTCATTAGAGAGATTGGTCTACAATTTCTTTTTCTGTTTTGGCTCTTCCTGGTTTAAGTATCAGTACTGTATTTGTGTCATAGAAGAAATTTGGCAGGACTCCTTCTTTACCTATAGGTTTTGATATATTGTCTCATTATTGTCATTCTCTTGGATGAAATTATGGATTGTTTCTGTGATTTGTTGTTTAACTCACTCATTTTTTAGGATTTGATTATCTAATTTCCAATTGGTTTTTGTCTACCCTACACTGACCCTTTATTGAATGTAATTTCACTCGCATTGTGATCCAAAAAGGAAGCATTTACTATTTCTCTTTTCTGCACTTGGTTGCGAGGATTTTGTGCCCTAATACATAGTCACTTTTTATGTAAATCCCATGTACTTCCAAGAAAAAGATGTGTTTTTTTTTCTGTCAATATTCAATATTCCCCAGAACACATTAATCTCCCTAGTTTCTTTCTTGTTTATTTTGTGGTTACATTTATCTGATTCTGAGAGGGGAAGGCTAAGTTTTGCTAGAAGTATTTTGCTGTCTATTTCTTCCTATAACTGGATTAAAATCTTCTCTACCAATTTGCTTGCTCTATGACTTGGTACATTTAAATTTAATATCTTTACTATTTCATTATTTATTGTACACTATATCAAGATGTACTTGCCTTCCTTATCTCTTTTTTACTTTTGCATTATCTAAGATCAGAATTTTCTTCTACCTCTCTTATTTGCCTTTTAAAACTTTTTATGAGCATTTCCAAGACTTCTCTCCAAGGACTTTCTTTGGGCCTTAGACCAATTTATTCACTCTTTGAGGTTTCCACTTTGAACATTTTGATCTAGTCTAAATTGGCCTTTTGGTCTTCCCTGTCATAATAATAGTTTCCTATGGTCAAGGCTTTTTTTTCTATTTTTTGCTCATTTTGTTCCTTTTTCTTTGGATATTTCCTAATTATTTTTTTTTTTACTTTTATGATCAAACTCAGCTCCTGGAGTAAATAGGGATCTGTTTCAAGCTTTCTTTGTAGCTCTGAGCTTTGACTTTGAATACAGGTTCTCCTTGTGTTTGCAGGGGATAGCTTTGCCTGCTCTTTTCAAGAAATATCTTGGTTTCCCAGAGTTTGCTTTCTGAACTGAGACTGGAAGCTGCCCCACTGATTTGCTTCTCTACTAAGCCAGGAACAGGGGTCTCAGTTGCTGATTTGCTGTGATTAAGACTCTGTTTGCTATAGTCTATTTGAGCTGAGCTGAATACCCTTTTCACCCCAATGAGACTGACCTTTCTTGAAGTTTTTCCAATCTATCTTGAACTGAAAAGTTGTTTCATTCTGTCATATTCTGTTCAGAGGTTTGGTTTCATATAGTTTTCATGGGAAACTGGGAGAGCTTGAGCAGCTTCCTACTTCGCACTGCCATCTTAGTTCCACCCCCGGGACTTTGCATACCCTTTTACAAACATATTTTCATTTGAGTCTAACTTTATGAAATAGATTACATCCCCTAATTGTGGACATATGTATAGGGGAATTGCACATGTTTAACAAATATTGGATTGCTTTCCATCTAAGGGTGAGTATAGGGGTAAGGGAAAGAAAAAATTTGGAACACAAGGTTTTGTAAGGATGAGTGTTGAAAATTATCTATGCCTATGCTTTGAAAATAAAAACTTTTAATAAAAATAGATTCTATCCCCATTTTACAGATGAAGAAACTGAGCCTCAAAAAGGTGAAGTGATTGCTCATATGGTATTCAAATCTAGTCATTTTGAGTCTTCTTTTAAAATATTCAGACTTCGGGGGGCGGAGCCAAGATGGCGGAGAAGAAACACACGACTCAGTGAACGTCCTCACTCCCTCACAACCAATTAGATAAATTAAGTCTCAAAATTAGCTCAGGACTGATAGATACCACAAGGACTGGAAGCACGACTTACCAGCTGAAGAGAATCTGGAGTTTCAACAGGAAAGGTCAGTTCTCAGGGGAGGAATAAGAAAGACCAGCACAGACGGTGGGGTAGGGGCACACTGCGCCCATTGCCCTGGGAGGGGCTCTGGGATCAGAGAAGCCACTGAGGTAAAGGAATCTGGCACAGGCTGTTAGCTCTTCTCTGCTAATTATTTAGCAGTTCAGAAGAGAAAGCCAAAATATTTTAAAACTCAGATTAGATTTCCCCCCCCCCCCCACCCTGGGGCAGACTCGGCACCAGGGGGTGTGGCCTCAGCTACCTCCTGAGAATAGTTAAGAGACTGACAAGTGGGTGGATACGGCCCAAGGCAACACACACTGCCTAGCTTAGCTGGAGGGAGTGGAACTCAGCTCCAGGAAGTCCCAGAGAAGCGGAACCTTTGAACTAGGGACCGCGGTTTCTGGCAGACACTTCCAGTTTGAGCGCAGGGGCTTCTCACGTCACCTGCTGCAGACATCCACTCCCCACCCGGACACATAGGCTGAGCTTCTTGCTGTCTTCACTATTCTACGCCCTCAAAGCACAGCAGTGCTAAACACCTCTGAGGCACTTCCAGGGAGGGGGTGGGGAACTCTCTCCCAGAGCTCTCTCTTAGCGCGGGCGCAGGGGCCGCTGCATCCATCCGGTCTGGGAGGAAGCTGGTAAAGAAGTAAATAATTTCCTACCCCAGGGACAGACCCCAAAACATTTTTTAAGTATGAGCAAAAAAGCTAGAAAAACTATAGATTCCTTCTATACAGAGAAAGAGCGGGTATCCAACCCCGAGGAAGTTAACAGCAAAGATTCAGAAGATAACAACCTAAAGGGGAACGATTCCTGCCCCCCATCACATAACTCTCTCCTAGAAGAAGCTCTTAAGAAATTGAGGGAGATCGAAGAAAAATGGGGCAAGGAAAGGGAAGTTATGATAGAGAATAACAACGTCCTGAAATTGGAGTTGGAAAAAATAAAGAATTCACAGGAGATGCAGGGAAACAAAATTAGTGAATTAGAAAAGGTTAAAAAAACACAGGAAAGTAGGATTTCTGAATTGGAAAAGATAAAAAAGTCTCAAGAAAATAGAATTTCTGAATTGGAAAAAGAAAATAATTCTCAAAAAAAAAAATTAGGGAAATGGAAAAAAATTCAATAGAGCAAAACAATTCATTTAAAAACGAAATTGGGCATTTACAAAAAGAACTAAAAACTGTGAAAGAAGAAAATAACTCCTTAAAAGTCAGGATGGAACAAATAGAAATGAATGATTCACAGAGAACCCAAGAATCAGTCAAACAAAACAAAAAAAATGAGAAGCTGGAGAACAACGTCAAATACTTACTGGGAAAATCTATAGACCTGGAAAATAGATCTAGGAGAGATAATCTGCGGATTATTGGACTTCCAGAAAACTATGACCAAAAAAAGAGCCTAGATTCTATTTTACAGGAAATTATCAAAGAGAACTGTCCAGAGATAATAGAAACAGAAGGGAAAGTAGATGTGGAAAGAATTCATCGAAC
Organism: Sminthopsis crassicaudata; assembly: GCF_048593235.1. Classification (NCBI taxonomy): domain Eukaryota; kingdom Metazoa; phylum Chordata; class Mammalia; order Dasyuromorphia; family Dasyuridae; genus Sminthopsis; species Sminthopsis crassicaudata. The sequence goes on from NC_133619.1 coordinate 451,880,249, forward strand.
TCCTTCTGAAATAGACCCTAAAAAAAGAACACCACGGAATATTGTGGCTAAGCTGCAGAATTACCACACAAAGGAGAAAATCCTGCAAGCAGCTAGAAAAAAACAATTTAAATACCAAGGTGCCACAATAAGGGTCACCCAAGATCTGGCTGCCTCCACATTAAAAGATAGAAGGGCCTGGAACCTGATATTCCGTAAGGCAAAAGATCAAGGATTGCAACCAAGAATGAACTACCCAGCTAAGTTTAGCATCTTTTTCCACGGAAGAAAATGGTCATTCAATGAAACAGAGGAATTCTATATGTTTCTAAGAAAAAAACCAGACTTAAACAAAAAATTTGATCTACATCCACAAGACTGAAGAGAAACAGAAAAAGGTACACAGAACCCTTGAGAACTGTAACTCTGTTGTGGGTATATAAAAAATACTCAAGGATAATTTGATTTTACTGATATAAAAGAAAAAAAGGGGGGTGTAGTAAAGGGAAGGAGGTCGGTTCAGAAAAAGGGGAAGAAGTGATAAAAAGAGGGAAACTACATCCCAGGAAGAGACATAGAAAATACACCATATCTGAGGGAACTTAGTGAGGGGGAGAATCATTGTGTGAATCTTACTCTCATCAGAAGAGGCTCAAAGAGTAAATAATTAACATATTTGTTTTTCAGAGAATTTTCTCTCACCTTATTAAAAGGGGGGAGAGGAAAAGGGAAAAGGAAAAGGGGAATAAGTGAAGGGACTTGGAGGGAGGGGGGAGGGATCCTAAAAAAAAAAAAAAAAAAAGAGGGAGGGTTGCGCGTCACAAGGGGGGTCTGTAAATTAAATATCGGGGAGGGGGATCAGGGGGGTCAAGGGAAAAAAGCATAATCTAGGGATAATACGATGGCAGGAAATACAGAATTAGTAATTTTAACTGTAAATGTAAATGGGATGAACGATCCCATCAAACGGAGACGGATAGTAGATTGGATCAAAAAGCAGAACCCTACAATATGTTGCCTACAGGAAACACACTTAAAGCAGGGAGATACATACAGAGTAAAGGTAAAAGGTTGGAACAGAGCCTATTATGCTTCAGGTAAAGCCAAAAAAGCAGGGGTAGCTATCCTTATCTCAGATCAAGCAAAAGCAGAAGTAGATCTCGTTAAAAAAGATAAGGAAGGAAACTATATCCTGCTGAAAGGTAGCATAAATAATGAAGCCATATCAATACTAAACATATATGCACCAAGTGGTATAGCATCTAACTTTCTAAAGGAAAAGTTAAGAGAACTGCAAGAAGAAATAGACAGTAAAACTATAATAGTGGGAGATCTCAACCTTGCACTCTCAGATTTAGACAAATCAAACCACAAAACAAACAAGAAAGAAATTAAAAAAGTAAATAGAACATTAGAAAAACTAGGTATGATAGACCTTTGGAGAAAACTGAATGGCAATAGGAAGGAATATACTTTCTTCTCAGCAGTTCATGGATCCTATACAAAAATTGACCATATACTAGGACATAAAGATCTCAAAATTAAATGTAGGAAGGCAGAAATAATAAATGCCTTCTTCTCAGATCACAATGCAATAAAAGCTACATTCAGTAAAAAGTTAGGGGTAAATAGACCAAAAAGTAATTGGAAACTGAATAATCTCATCTTAAAGAATGACTGGGTGAAAGAGCAAATTATAGAAACAATTAACAATTTCACCCAAGATAATGATAATGATGAGACATCATATCAAAATCTTTGGGATGCAGCTAAAGCGGTAATAAGGGGAAATTTTATATCTTTAGAGGCTTATTTGAAGAAAATTGAGAAAGAGAAGATTAACGAATTGGGCTTACAACTTAAAAGGCTAGAAAAAGACCAAATTATAAACCCCCAACCAAAAATTAAACTCGAAATACAAAAATTAAAAGGAGAAATCAATAAAATTGAAAGTAAAAAAACTATTGAATTAATAAATAAAACCAAGAGTTGGTTTTATGAAAAAGCCAATAAAATAGATAAACCTTTGGTAAATTTGATCAAAAAAAAGAAAGAGGAAAATCAAATTGATAGTCTTACAAATGAAAAGGGGGATCTTTCCACCAATGAAGAGGAAATTAGAGAAATAATAAGGAGTTACTTTGCCCAACTTTATGCCAATAAATTTGATAACTTAAGTGAAATGGATGACTTCCTCCAAAAATATAGGCTCCCTAGATTAACAGAGGAGGAGATAAATTGCTTAAATAGTCCCATTTCAGAAAAAGAAATAGAACAAGCTATTAATCAACTCCCCAGGAAAAAATCCCCAGGGCCAGATGGATTCACATGTGAATTCTACCAAACATTTAAAGAACAATTAGCCCCAATGTTATATAAATTATTTGAAAAAATAGGGGATGAAGGAGTCCTACCAAATAGCTTTTATAACACAGACATGGTACTGATACCTAAACCTGGTAGATCGAAAACTGAGAAAGAAAATTATAGACCAATCTCCTTAATGAATATTGATGCTAAAATCTTAAATAAGATATTAGCAAAAAGACTTCAGAAAATCATCTCCAAGATAATACACTATGATCAAGTAGGATTTATTCCAGGAATGCAGGGCTGGTTTAATATTAGGAAAACTATTAATATAATTGACCATATTAATAAGCAAATTAATAAGAACCATATGATCATCTCAATAGATGCAGAAAAAGCATTTGACAAAATCCAACATCCATTCCTACTAAAAACTCTTGAGAGTATAGGAATAAATGGATTATTCCTTAGAATAATCAGGAGTATATATTTAAGACCGTCAGTAAGCATAATATGCAATAGAAATAAACTGCAACCTTTCCCAGTAAGATCAGGAGTGAAACAAGGTTGCCCACTATCACCATTACTATTCAATATAGTACTAGAAACGCTAGCCTCGGCAATAAGAGCCGAGAAAGAGATTCAAGGAATTAGAGTAGGAAATGAGGAAATTAAACTATCACTTTTTGCAGATGACATGATGGTATACTTAGAGAACCCCAAAGACTCTGCTAAAAAGCTACTAGAAATAATTCAAAATTTCAGCAAAGTGGCAGGATACAAAATAAATCCACATAAATCCTCGGCATTTTTATATATCACTAACAAAATGCAACAGCAAGAGATACAAAGAGAAATTCCATTCCAAACAAATGTTGATAGTATAAAATATTTGGGAATCCATCTACCAAAGAAAAGTCAGGAATTATATGAGAAAAATTACAAAACACTTGCCACAAAAATAAAATCAGATTTAAATAATTGGAAAGACATTCAGTGCTCTTGGATAGGCCGAGCGAATATAATAAAGATGACAATACTCCCCAAACTAATCTATTTATTTAGTGCTATACCAATCAGACTCCCAAGAAACTATTTTAATGACCTAGAAAAAATAACAACAAAATTCATATGGAAGAATAAAAGGTCAAGAATTGCAAGGGAACTAATGAAAAAAAACTCAGAGGAAGGTGGTCTAAGTGTACCTGATCTAAAGCTATATTATATAGCAGCAGTCACCAAAACCATTTGGTATTGGCTAAGAAATAGACCGGTAGATCAGTGGAACAGATTAGATACAAAGGACAAAAAAGGGTACATCTATAGCAATCTAATCTTTGACAAACCCAAAGATTCCAACATTAGGGATAAAAATTCATTATTCGGAAAAAACTGTTGGGAAAACTGGAAATTAGTATGGCAGAAATTAGATATGGATCCACACTTAACACCATATACCAAGATAAGATCAAAATGGGTCCATGATTTAGGCATAAAGAGGGAGATAATAAATAGATTAGAGGAACAGAGGATAATCTACCTCTCAGACTTGTGGAGGAGGAAGGAATTTATGACCAGAGGAGAACTAGAGATCATTATTGATCACAAAATAGAAGATTTTGATTACATCAAACTAAAAAGTTTCTGTACAAATAATACTAATGCAAACAAGATTAGAAGGGAAGTAACAAATTGGGAAAATATTTTTAAAAACAAAGGTTCTGACAAAGGTCTCATTTCCAAAATATATAGAGAACTGACCATAATTTATAAGAAACCGAACCATTCTCCAATTGATAAATGGTCAAAGGATATGAACAGACAATTCTCAGAGGAAGAAATTGAAACTATATCCACTCACATGAAAGAGTGTTCCAAATCACTACTGATCAGAGAAATGCAAATTAAGACCACTCTGAGATACCACTACACACCTGTCAGATTGGCTAAGATGACAGGAACAAATAATGACAAATGTTGGAGGGGATGTGGGGAAATTGGGACACTAATACATTGCTGGTGGAGTTGCGAAAGAATCCAGCCATTCTGGAGAGCAATCTGGAATTATGCCCAAAAAGTTATCAAACTGTGCATACCCTTTGACCCAGCAGCGCTACTACTGGGATTATATCCCAAAGAAATACTAAAGAGCGGAAAGAGACATATATGTGCCAAAATGTTTGTGGCAGCTCTTTTTGTTGTAGCTAGAAACTGGAAGATGAATGGATGTCCATCAGTTGGAGAATGGTTGGGTAAATTGTGGTATATGAAAGTTATGGAATATTATTGCTCAGTAAGAAATGACCAGCAGGAGGAATACAGAGAGGGTTGGAGAGACTTAAATCAACTGATGCTGAGTGAAATGAGCAGAACCAGAAGATCACTGTATACTTCAACAACGATACTGTATGAGGATGTATTCTGATGGAAGTGGAAATCTTCAACATGAAGAAGATCCAACTCACTTCCAGTTGATCAATGATGGACAGAGGTAGATACACCCAGAGAAGAAACACTGGGAGGGGAATGTAAATTGTTAGCACTAATATCTGTCTGCCCAGGTTGCATGTACCTTCGGATTCTAATGTTTATTGTGCAACAAGAAAATGATATTCACACACATGTATTGTACTTAGACTATATTGTAACACATGTAAAATGTATGGTATTGCCTGTCGTCGGGGGGAGGGAATAAGGGAGGGGGGGTAATTTGGAAAAATGAATACAAGGGATAATATTATAAAATATATATATATATAATAAAAAAATTAAAAAAAAATCATTAGGAGTTCAGATTCCCCATTTGGACAAAAATAAAATACTGATTTTGAAGAAAAAAAAAAAAAATATTCAGACTTCAAAGGGATTCTCTAATGGACATATATATTTTATTTAAAATATACATATACATATATATATTTCATTTAATTGTCCTTTAAAGGAATAAGCTTCTAACATGTATTCATGAAAAGCAAAATGGAAAAGATAACAGCAAGAAATGAGTTTTGATAATCACTTAGTAAAAAAACAAAAAAAAACTTAGAATCTGACCTTTGACTCCACAGTAATTAAGAGCACCTTCCTTTTTTGATTAGTAGGTGAAGGTCTTAAATTCAAGGTACTAAATTATCACATATTTCCTTATAAACTTCATTACCAAACCTACCTTTTCTTGTGGGAATTAGAAAATGGGTAGGAACAAAAAGTCTATCTTTATCCAGCATTTTAATTTATCAGTTCTAGCCAAGAAACAACATCTCAAAAAGTGACAATAAAATGCAAGTAAATCTGGGGCAGGAATGAATACCTAGTGACAAATATCTACAAACATTTAATTCATGACATTTTAAAGAAATGCAAGGAAGATGAGGAATATATTATTAAATTTTCAGCTTGCCTTTTGAAGCATTAAATTTATCTCAATTCAAAAACCTAATTTCATAAATACCATCCTGTACACAGAGATAGGTCTTTTACTACATTTACTTAAATAGACTTGTGAACTCATTGATAGGAAAGATGAATAGGAAAAAAAATACAAATTTTCAGTACACTTACTAACTTCTTTATGTTCAATTCTATTTTATCTTGTTTTGTAGATATCAGCACAGGCTTTTTTCATTATAAGCTAACTTGAATGTGTTTCTTACTTTCTTTTTATTCTACTTGGTATGTGTCTCGATCCATAAATGCTCTTTGATTAGGGAATAGGCTCTGGGTAAATATTTAAGATCTCTATTTACCATAGACCTATGAGATTTGACCAGCTCAGTGCCTTGGGAATCAAGGACAAAGACAATTGGAGTTTAAACAAGTTTGGGGGCACTTTTATATTTTGATTTTGTAGATAATACCAGTAGTGGTAATAATGATGGTAGTAGTGATGGTGATAGTGATAGTGATGCTAGCAGCAGGAACAACAGGAGTAGTCTTGGTGGTAGTGGTGATGATAGTAATAGTAATAGTAACAGTAATTAATTATCATCATTCATCATACATTTATTTAGGGCTTTACTATTTACAAAACTCTTCCATATGCATTAATTTATATTATGTTAACAAATTATAAGGCAAATAATGCAACTATCATTTCTCCCTATTTTGCAGATACAGAAACTGGACCTCCTTAAGTTTAAATGACTTGTCCAGGGGTTATACACTTAATTAGATGTTTAAAGACATTTACTTCAACTGCATAACAGATTTGTCAAGAACTCATTGTCATCTATCTCGATACAAAAATGTGCATAGGAGTAGGATTTTGTCAAGTTATACAGTTGAAATAAATGTCTTTAATCATTTAATAAAGTGTATAACCCCTGGACAAATCATTTAAGACTTTTACAATGACCAGGCCAGCCAAGTTGTGAAGAGATCATCTAGAAAATGCTGAACAATGAGCTATGAGAAACATGATTAAAATGCATTTCACTATATGGTATTATAATAGAAATATTTCTATATAACTCAATATTGTCCATTTAAGATAAGCAAACTGAGTCTACACAAATAGTTTCATGTTCATAACCAGCATAGTAATAGCTACTTCCACTACTGTCATTTTTATCAACCTAACATACCCTGGTTTGACTCAATAGACTTTACTAATTAGTTCAGACCCTTTTATCTCTCTTTTAAGAAATTAATTGAATTTTAACTTCTATTTTTTTATTAATTTTTATAATTATAACATTTTCTTTGACAGTACATATGCATAGGTAAATTTTTTTTTTACATTATCCCTTGTACTCCCTTCTGTTCTGAGATTTTCCCCTCCTTCCCTCCACCCCCTCACCTAGATGGTAGGCATTCCCATACATATTAAATATCTTATAGTATATCTAGGTACAATATATATGTGCAGAACCAAATTTTGTTGTTGTTGTTGTTGCAAAGGAAGGATTGTATTCAGAAGGTAAAAATAATCTGGGAAGAGAAACAAAACAAAACAAAACAAAACAAACAACAACAACAACAAAAAAAAAACAATGCTCACTAACTTCTATTTTCAAGTGAATACATTTAAATACATTAAGAAAAATACTGGTGTAAGAATAGAAATAGGAATTGGACCTATGATTTGGTGTGTCATTTGGTCTTCTACTTATTGAATTATATTTTCTGAGCTCTTCTTTAGTTCAAAGAGTAGTTAACTTTTTTTGAGGTACTTCCTTTTCTAAATCATGTCCATATTTTCTCTGAAACTTACATTATTTAAGAGTTAAGATGTTGCATGACTTTCCCATGATCAAACACCTAGAGTTAAAGAGTGAAGTTTTAATTCGGTATCTCATGACTCCATGACCATCTTTCTATCACTAAACCATGAACAAGAAAAAAATAAAAAGTGATCAAGCTAGAGAAATCTCCCACAAGACAAAACCCATTTACCATCTGTTAACTCCACCTTTAAAAATGTGGATGCTGACTTATTTTAATACAGTAGAAACATGAACATCTTCAATGTTATAAGCCATTTTTTTTCTTTTTTTCTATCTTCAGAATATATATAACATACATTTGGTTTTGTGATTGTTATGTTTAATTAGATGATTAAGGATATTATCTTCAACTGCATAAAGTTGACAAAATCCTACCCTAATGCCACATTTTGTTATTGAGATAATGATAGATTTGACAGTCTCAATCTACAATGCCAAAAAGTTTTTAAGACAAATTATACTTAGGCTAGCTGAGTTGTGAAGAAGTCAACTACAAAACACTGAATAGAAAGTAATAAGACCTTTGAATTTGTCATTTCATCCAAAATAACCATCAATATGTGGCCCTCTTCTTTTTTTTCACATTGGCAGTAACAAAGAAGGGAAAGGAGGAAGATATAGAATGCTAAGAATCTAAGAGTTCTTAAATCCTAAACATTAACTTAATGAAGGTTTGGCTTTTCTGAAAAAAAAAAAAAAAAAAAAAAAAAAAAAAAAAAAAAAAAAAAAAAAAACTTTGTCCAGTGATCTGAGAATTAATAAATTAATAAAAGAACTAAAGCATATTGAGGGTGACAATTCTGTTACAAATTAGAGATTTTGTAAAAAAGTAAATAAATAAATAAAATATGTATTCCTTTTGATAGTTTAGTCCAATATGATATATTCATAATTGAAGGAAATGCTAAATTTAAGTTAAAAATCAGTGAAAATAAAGAGGCATTTCCCCATTCAAATTTTCAGACCCTCTGAAACTTATTCATGTTTTCTTTGGAGGTCCATGAATCCTAGTTGAAGAACTCATAAGGATGGTTTCAGAAAAGGCCTGAGAAGACTTAAATGAATTGATGGAAAATGAAATGAGAGAACAAGATTATTATACATAGTAATAGCACAGTAAATATAATCAACTATGAAAGACTTAGCTACTCTCATCAAAACAATAATCTAAGACAATTTTAAAATAACCATAATGAAAAATCCTATCCACCTCCAGAGAACTGTTGAATTCTGAGTGCAGATTGAAACATGCTTTTTTTAAAGCTTCCTTTATTTTTTTGGTTTGTGTGTATATGTGTATGCATGTGTATTCTCTTTTATAACAAGGCTAATATGGAAAAGACTCGCATGAAAAAAATTCACATATAAAAAATATTGAAAATAAAACTCCTGTTGTAAATGAAAGCAGAATACAAAAGGAAATTTTACCTAAATAGAATGAATCATAAATTTTCCTTGAAGAGACAAATCAAACCACTAAAGTTATTGTAATATACAACTAAAGTCCACAAGAAACAATATTTAATGAGATACATAATGCAGTACTCATGAACAACATTGCTTAAAGTCTAGGACGAAGACAATTGTAACTAATGAATCAACATGATAAAAAGGATAAGATGAAAACATCATACAAAAATTTTTGATAATAAGACTTTCTATGGAAGGAGACTGGAAGAGATATTGAGGCTGAAACCTTTGTACAGCTCTACTCTATTAAATCCAATCTATGGGCAAATCAAGATATCATCTTCATGATGTTACTGATTCTCTTTGAGAACAAAAGAAGAACATAATGATAATTACAAAAACAATTGCAAACCTCCACAGCAAATCAACATTTACTTGTATCATTTCATGATTTAAATAAATAAGTAGGATTACAGGAAAATAGTGAAGATTGTGTTAGAAAAAATGAATGACGGTTGGGCAGAGTCAAAATGGTGGAATGAAACCAGGACATTGCTTGAGATCTCCCAAGTTTCCCTTGGAACCAATGCTACATCAATCCTTTGAACAGATTCTAATGGTACAGAACCCACAGTCATTCAGAATAAAATAATTTTCCAGCTTACACTTCAAGAAAGGTCTGTCTCACTTGCTCAAGGGTGGAAAGTGGTCCAGCACAGACACAGCACATGGAATCTAGTGAGAAACTTTTAGCCAAAGTAGAGACTAACAGCTCTGGCCAAAGGACAGTGGCTCAGCTGGCCATTGGTTAGATCTTCAGCCTAAGCACAAAAGGTAAATTGTGAGCCCCTGAACCCTGGCCAAACATCAAAGTGGAAAAGCTGGCAGCACTGCTAACTCCAGCAAGGAAATTCAGTAAGAAGACTCTGTCCCTCTGCAAAGAAAGCTTGGGATAATGTACCCTGTACCCTAGAAGCAGAGTTCAACTTTTTTAAATTAGCAAAAAGCAAAAAGAACCCTACGTTTAGGGTAGAAAGCTACTATGGTAACAGGGAAGATCAGAACATAAACACAGAAAAGCACAGAAATGGCAAAATGTCTACATGTGAAAGGATATATAATCTGATCTCAAGCTCAAAAGCTTCTCTTGGAAGAGTTCAAAAAGGATTTTTAAGGTCAAGTAAGAGAGTTAGAAGAAAAATTGGGAAAAGAAATGAGAGATATGCAGGAAATTATAAAAATAGTCAACAGTTCAGAGAGGGAAAGGTAATAGCCTGGAAAAGGAAGCATAAAAATTGACTGGAAAAAAAAAAAAAGCAGTTCCTTTAAAAACCATATCAAGAATTGGTCAAACAAAATTTAAAAATGAAAAAAATGGAATAAAATATAAAATACCTCACTGGAAAAACAACTGACCTGAAAAATAGAAGCAGGAGAACTAAAATAAGAATTATTGGACTATCTAAAACCATGATATGCAGTTAGCAGACTGGATTAAAAGTCAGAATCCTACTATATGTTGTTTACAGGAAACACACCTGAAACAGGGTGAGACATTCAAACTAAAAGTAAAAGGGTGGAGCAGAATCTATTATGCTTCAGGCAAAATCAAAAAAGCAGGAGTAGCCATCCTCATCTCAGATCAAGCAAAAACAAAAATTGATCTAACTAAAAGAGATAAGGAAGGGCATTATATCCTGCTAAAGGGCAGCATCAATAATGAAGCAGTATCAATATTAAACATATATGCACCAAGTGGTGCAGCATCTAAATTCTTAAAAGAGAAATTAAGAGAGCTGCAAGAGGAAATAGATAACAAAACTATAATAGCAGGAGATCTCAACCTTGCACTCTCAGAATTAGATAAATCAAACCACAAAATAAATAAGAAAGAAGTCAAAGAGGTAAATAGAATACTAGAAAAGTTTGATATGATAGATCTTTGGTGAAAGCTAAATGGAGACAGAAAGGAATATACTTTCTTCTCAGCAGTTCATGGAACCTATACAAAAATTGATCATATACTAGGGCATAAAAACCTCAAAATCAAATGCAGTAAGGCAGAAATAGTAAATGCATCCTTTTCAGACCATAATGCAATCAAAATAACATTTAATAAAAAGCCAGGGGAAAATAGACCAAAAAATAATTGGAAACTAAATAATCTTATACTAAAGAATGATTGGGTAAAACAGCAAATCATAGACATAATTAATAACTTCACCCAAGAAAATGACAATAATGAGACATCATACCAAAATGTGTGGGATACAGCCAAAGCAGTAATAAGGGGAAGTTTTATATCTCTATAGGCCTACTTGCATAAAATAGAGAAAGAGAGGGCCAACAAATTTGTCTTACAACTAAAATTACTAGAAAAGGAACAATTTAAAAAACCCCAGACAAACACAAAACTTGAAATTCAAAAAATAAAAAGTGAGATTAATAAAATTGAAAGTAAAAAAACTATTGAATTAATGAATAAAACTAAGAGTTGGTTCTATGAAAAAACCAACAAAATAGACAAACCCTTAGTAAACCTGATTTAAAAAAGGAAAGAGAAAAAGCAAATTGATAGTCTTGAAAATGAAAAGGGTGAACTCACCACTAATGAAGAAGAAATTAGAACAATAGTTAGGAGCTACTTTGTTCAACTTTATGCCGATAAATTCAATAACTTAAATGAAATGGAAGAATACCTTCAAAAATATAGCTTGCCCAGATTAACAGAGGAAGAAGTAAGTAGTCTAAATAGTCCCATCTCAGAAAAAGAAATAGACCAAGCTATTAACCAACTTCCTAAGAAAAAGTCCCCAGGACCAGATGGATTTACAGGTGAATTCTACCAAACATTTAAAGAACAACTAACTCCAATGCTATGTAAACTATTTGGAAAAAATAGGGATTGAAGGAGTCCTACCAAATTCCTTCTATGACACAGACATGGTACTGATACCTAAACCAGGTAGATCGAAAACTGAGAAAGAAAACTATAGACCAATTTCCTTAATGAATATTGATGCTAAAATCTTAAATAAGATATTAGCAAATAGACTTCAGAAAATCATCCCCAGGATAATACACTATGACCAAGTGGGATTTATACCAGGAATGCAGGGCTGGTTTAATATTAGGAAAACTATTAGTATAATTGACCATATTAATAATCAAATTAATAAAAACCATATGATCATCTCAATAGATGCAGAAAAAAGCATTTGATAAAATCCAACATCCATTCCTACTAAAAACGCTTGAGAGTATAGGAATAAATGGACTATTCCTTAAAATAATAAGGAGCATATATTTAAAACCTTCAGTAAACATCATATGTAATGGTGATAAACTAGAACCTTTCCCTGTAAGATCAGGAGTGAAACAAGGTTGCCCACTATCACCATTACTATTCAATATAGTACTAGAAACTCTAGCCTCGGCAATAAGAGCCGAGAAAGAGATTCAAGGAATTAGAGTAGGAAATGAAGAAATCAAATTGTCACTTTTCGCAGATGACATGATGGTATACTTAGAGAACCCCAAAGACTCTGCTAAAAAGCTATTAGAAATAATTCAGAATTTTAGCAAAGTCGCAGGATACAAAATAAATCCACATAAATCCTCAGGATTTTTATACATTACCAACACAATCCAACAGCAAGAGATACAAAGAGAAATTCCATTCAAAATAACAGTCGATAGTATAAAATATTTGGGAATATATCTACCAAAGGAAAGTCAGGAATTATATGAGCAAAATTACGAAACACTTGCCACAAAAATAAAGTCAGATTTAAATAATTGGAAAGACATTCAGTGTTCTTGGATAGGCTGAGCGAATATAATAAAGATGACAATACTCCCCAAACTAATCTATTTATTTAGTGCTATACCAATCAGACTCCCAAGAAACTATTTTAATGATTTAGAAAAAATAACAACAAAATTCATATGGAAGAATAAAAGGTCAAGAATTGCAAGGGAACTAATGAAAAAAAAGTCAGAGGAAGGTGGTCTAAGTGTACCTGATTTAAAGCTATATTATAAAGCAACAGTCACCAAAACCATTTGGTATTGGATAAGAAATAGACTAGTTGATCAGTGGCATAGGTTAGGTTCACAGGGCAAGATAGTGAATAAAAATAGCAATCTAATCTTTGACAAACCCAAAGATCCCAAATTTTGGGATAAGAATTCATTATTTGACAAAAACTGCTGGGAAAACTGGAAATGAGTATGGCAGAAACTAGGCATGGACCCACATTTAACACCACATACTAAGATTAGATCAAAATGGGTCCAAGATTTAGGCATAAAGAACGAAATCATAAATAAATTGGAGGATCATGGGATGGTTTACCTCTCAGACTTGTGGAGGAGGAAGGAGTTTGTGTCCAAGGGAGAACTAGAGACCATTATTGATCACAAAATATAACATTTTGATTACACCAAATTAAAAAGTTTCTGCACAAACAAAACTAATGCAAATAAGATTAGAAGGGAAGTAACAAATTGGGAAAAAATTTTTACAGTTAAAGGTTCTGATAAAGGCCTCATCTCCAAAATATACAGAGAATTGACTTTAATTTGTAAGAAATCAAGCCATTCTCCAATTGATAAATTGTCAAAGGATATGAATAGACAATTTTCAGATGATGAAATTAAAACTATTTCCACTCATATGAAAGAGTGTTCCAAATCACTATTGATCAGAGAAATGCAAATTAAGACAATTCTGAGGTATCATTACACACCTGTCAGATTGGCTAAGATGACAGGAACAAATAACGATGAATGTTGGAGGGGCTGTGGGAAAACTGGGACACTGATGCATTGTTGGTGGAGTTGTGAAAGAATCCAACCATTCTGGAGAGCAATCTGGAATTATGCCTAAAAAGTTATCAAAATGTGCATACCCTTTGACCCAGCCATACTACTACTGGGCTTATACCCCAAGGAACTACTAAAGAAGGGAAAGGGACCTGTATGTGCCAAAATGTTTGTGGCAGCCCTTTTCATAGTGGCTAGAAGCTGGAAGATGAATGGATGTCCATCAATTGGAGAATGGTTGGGTAAACTATGGTATATGAATGTTATGGAATATTATTGTTCTATAAGAAATAACCAACACGATGAATACAGAGAGGCTTGGAGAGACTTACATCAACTGATGCTGAGTGAAACGAGCAGAACCAGAAGATCATTATACACTTCAACAATGATACTGTACGAGGATGTATGCTGATGGAGGTGGATTTCTTCAACATAGAGAAGAGCTAATCCAATTCCAATTGATTAATGATGGACAGAACCAGCTACATCCAGAAAAGGAACACTGGGAAATGAATGTAAACTGTTATTTTTACCTTCTGAATCCAATTCTTCCTGTGCAACAAAAAATTCGGTTCTACACACATATATTGTATCTAGAATATACTGTAATATATTTAACATATATAAGACTGCTTGCCATCTGGGGGAGGGGGTTGGGGGAGGAAGGGAAAAATCTGAATAGAAGTAAGTGCAAGGGATAATGTTGTAAAAAAAAATTACCCATGCATATGTACTGTCAAAAAAATTTTATAATTATAAAATAAAATTAAAATTAAAAAAAAGAAAAAAAAAAGAAAAAAAAAAAGAAAGCCATGATATAAAAGAGCCTGGGCAACATCTTTCAAGGAATCATCAAGGAAAATTACCTTGATATCCTAGAACTAGAAACCAGGTCATTGAAAGAATCCACTGATACTTCCTGAAAGATACTCCAAAATGAAAACTCCAAAGAATATTATAGCTAAATTCTAAAGTTATCAGATCAAAGTAAAACTACTGCAAGCAATTGGAAGGAAACATTTCAAATATTGAGGAGGCATAATCAAGATCACCCAAGACCTAACAGCTTCAATATTAAAGGATCAGGGGGTTTGGATTACAACCAAGGATCATCTATTCAGAAAAATTGAGCATTATCATTATGAGGAAAAGATGGCTATTCAATGAAAAAAGGGAATTTCAATGATTTCTGATGAAAAAACCAGAGTTGAACAGAAAATTTAATCTTCAAATGTGAGACTCAAGAGAAGCATCAAAAAGTAAACAGGAAAGGGAAAAAATGTTATTTAAAGATTGAACTATGTACATCTTTACATGGGAAGATGATAATTGTAACTCTTGAGAACTATCTTTATCAGAGACTTCATTGTGATGAGATAAAAAGGAAATTAATGGGTAGGAAAAGGTACTGGAAAAAGAGGAAAGGGGAGGTAAAATGGAGTAAATAATATTACATGAAAAGACACAAAAGACCTATTATGATCAAGGGAAAAAAAGAAAGGGGTTGAATATTGTTTGCCCTTAATCCCATAAGATTTGATGCAAAGATTGAATAACATGCATACTCAGTGTTGTATAGAAGTTTGTCTCACCCTGTAGAGAAGTAGGAGAGCAAAAAGAAAAAGAAAAAGTGGGAAGCTAACAGAAAGGATAATGGAAGCAGAAGGAGAAAAGAGTAAGAAAAATAGACAGAAAAAAAGAGGGAAAATTGAAAGAGGAGTTAGTCAGAAACAAAACAATGATGAGGAGAGAAAGAGTGAGAGTAGATTAAAAAATATATAAATGAGGGGAAATAGGATGGAAGAAAATGCAAAGTTAATAATCTTAACTGTGAATGGGACGAACTCTCCCATAAAAAGGAAACAGATAACAGTGCAGATTAAAAGCCAAAATCCTACAATATGTTCTTTACAAGAAACACTTTTGAAACAGAAAGATCCACAGAGTAAAAATAAAATGCTGGAGCTGATCATTTTATGCTTCAGCTGAAGTAGAAAAAAAAAATAAATAAAATAAAACAAAATATCAGGGTTAATCATCTTGCTCTCAGATTAAGCAAAAGCAAAAGTAGATAGAATTAAAAGAGATAAGGAAAAATGCATCTTGCTAAAGGATACCTTAGATAATGAAGTAATATCAGTGTTTAACATGTATGCACCAAGTTTAGCATCCAGTTTTTTAAAGAAGTTAAGTGAATTGCAAGAAATAGAAAGAAAACCTATACTGGTGGGGGAGTCTCAACCTGCCTCACAAAAAACTAAATAAATCTAACCACAAAATAAATAAGAAAGAAATGAAGAAAGTAAATAGAATTTTAGAAAGTTGGATATGATAGAACTCTGGAAAAAAATTAATGGGGATAGAAAGGAATATACCTTTTTTCAGCAGTACATGGCACTTTTTTTCAAAAATTTATCACATGTTAAGGTATAAAAACCTCACAATTAAAAATTAATTAATTATTTTAAAAAATAAAAATCTGCAGAAAGGCAGAAATAGTAAATGTATCCTTTTCAGATCATGATACAATAAAAATTACACATAATAAATGGTCAAGGAAAATAGACCAAAAATTAATTGAAAACTAAATAATCTAATCCTAAAGAATAGGTGGGTCAAACAACAAATCAGAAACAATCAATAATTCCATCCAAGTGAATAACAATAATGAGACAAAATACCAAAATGTATGGGATGCAGCCAAAATGTTTTTAGGGGAAATTTTATATTTCTAGATATTTCATGAATAAAATAGAGAAAGAAGAAATCAATGAATTGGACATGCAAATAAAAAAGCTAGAAAAAAATTTAAAACCTCCAATTAAATACCAAATTAGAAATTTTGAAAATAAAGGAGAGATTAATAAAATTGAAAGTAAGAAAACTATTGAATTAATGAATAAAACTGAGTTGGTTTTATGGAAAAAATCATCAAAAGAATTAAACCTTTGGTGAACTTAATCAGAAGAAAATCAAAATATCAGTATAAAAAATGAAAAGTATGAACTTATCAACAATTAAGTAGAAATTAAAACAATAATTAGGTACTATTTTGTCAAATTGCAACAATATAATAAAAATGGATGAATGTTTATAAATATATATATGTATGTGCATATTCATATGTGTTTATATATACATTTCCCAGATTAATAGAAAAGGAAATAAGATAGTTAAATAGCCCCATTTTAGAAAAAAAAAAAAAAAAAGTAATTAAACAAGCCATTAATAAACTCCCTCAGAAAAAATCTCCAGGGCCAAATAGATTCACAAGTGAATTCTACCAAAGAACAATTAATTCCAATACTACATAAACTATATGGAAAAATAAGTGGAGTTTTACCAAATCACTTTTATGATACAGATATAGTGCTAATACCTAAACCAGGAAGGGCCAAAACAGAGAAGAAAAATAAATATAAATTTCCCATATGAATATTGATGCAAAAATGTAAAATATTAGCAAAGAAATTATAGCAATGTATCACTAATAATTCATTCTGACCAAGTGGAATTCATGCTAGGTCTGCAGGACTGGTTCAATATTAGGGAAACTATCACCACAATAACTATATCACTAACAAAACTAACAGAAATAATATGATAAATAAAGAGAATTTGACAAAATACACCCCTACTCCTAATAAAAAGACTAGCGAGTATAGAAATAAATGGTGTTTTTTTCTTAAAAGTATAAATAGCACTTATTTAAAATCATCACTAAACATTATGTATGATGGGAGTAAGCTACACGTATTCCCAAAAAAATATGAAAGAATATTAAGATATGAAAGAGAAAGGTCAAAGTTTCCAAAACTGTGCAAAATCCTCTTGTCTATAGAAATATTTTTTTTCAAAAAGTAATCTGGAAAGTGCTGGAAACAATGAGCAACAAAAAGCAGAAAAATGAAATTATATATTGTGAAGTAGTAGTCAACAACAATTATATTATTGTGTTGGCATAATTTCAAAATCAACTACTCATGTACAAGTACCACCACTTACTTAGTGGAAGCTTCAAAATTAATCCAAAGTAAAAGGAATAAAATAAAATAGTAAGATTAAGACTTCAGGCCAAGTCTTCTATGTTCAGAACTCTGCCTTATATCATACCATTCTTAATTTTGCTAAACGTGGATCAGAAAACCTGGCTTCAAGACTCCAATTATAATTTCATTTTCTCTAATGAAATAATAATAATTGCTCACATTTGCATTGTGTTTATCAAATGACAAAACATATTTCTCATATATCACCCAGAGGCTGTTGATGAAGCTCTCTTCCTAAAGATAGCATTGCTCATGTTACTTTTAAAGTGAATGTGTATTCAATGTTATAGCTCATTGTCTTTTACTAAAAGTCAAATTACATGATCATAAATTCCAAGTAAAAGCATCTAATGCAACCAAATAAGCAAAAATAAATAACTGAATAAGATATAAAAATCATTTGTAAATTAATGCTACCTCTATCTTTCTTCCCCAAGGAAAGCTTTTCTGAAATTCCAAATGACCACATTATATCTAATACAGTATAAGAGGGATATATGTCTCTCCAAGAAAGTAGGTAGGAAAACTCACTATAACTCTATGGAAAGTGGGTTTCAATGCATGAGAACTAGATGATCACGATCACAAAATCTCAGGCATATTTTAAATACACTAACTTCTTAATTGAAACCAGACATGATACCATTTCTCAAGAGAAAGCTACCATTTTCTTCTTATCTCTTCCCATTTATAACCTATGCTTCCCCAGCCTCAAATATTGTTCATTTTCAGACTTCTTCATATTTATAGCTCCTTAAATCAACAACTACTTCATGAAGCAGATAGTAAGTGATTATCATCCCATTGTTGAAAAAAGGAAGGCTCCAAGCCTCTATTCCAATCCATTAAATGACTTTTCCATATTCACTCATTACTGCCATAGTTACTATTCAAAATGTTTCTTTTTGTTTAGTCATTTCAGTCATATCTGAGTCTTCATGAACTAATTTGAGGTTTTCTTGGCAAAGGTACTGGAATGGTTTGCCATGTCATTTTCCAGTGAATTGAGACAAATAAGATTAACTTGCACAGGATCACACAGCTAGTAAGTGTCTGAGATTATATTTGAACTCAGGTCATCCTAACTCCAATCACAATACTATCCACAGTGACGTCTAGATGTTCCTAAATTTATTGTTATTTTCTGACATATCCAATCTTGACTGATTCTCTACTGATTTATCATTTCCTTCTCTGGTTTATTTTTACATATGAAGAATGAGGTAAACAGAGTTATGACTTTCCTGAATCATACAACTAATAAATATCTGAGGCAAACTTCAACTCAGGAAAATAATTTGCTCTATATACTGTGCCACTTAACTGCTTATTTAAAACTAGTCCTTTTGATTTTAAGTTGTGCTTCTACAAGTATATCAGTGGTGAACATAGTAACATTATTTCCTGACCCTTATATGTGAAAAAATATGACAGCATTTCTAATATCTTAAGAGCCTAAAATGACATGGCAAAAGATAGCTTTAACAATGGTGAAGAACAACTAGAATAAGTTTACATGAATATTTTAGTTGATGATGACTATCTCCTGTCTCAAATAGCATGGTTCTTAAAGGATTGGCTTTTTATCCACTAACAAGACTCAATTAGAAACCATATTCTATTAGCCTTATTATAAAAAATAGATGCTAAGAACTATCTTCAGATATCACAACAAGGCAGTTAGATGGCACAATGAACAGAGTTCTGGGCCTGGAGTCAGAAATGTATAAGTTCAATTCTAGCCTTAGACAATCACTATTACTTAACCCTGTTTTCCTCAGTGTCCTCATTTGTAAAATGAGGTGTAGGAGGAAATTTCTGAGAAATTACTAATGAAGTCACAAAAAGTCAGACATGACTGGAATAACAGAACAATAATGGTGTCACAAACTGAAAACTAGTTCACAAATAAACTGTGAAATCTTGATCAATTCCTTTCAACACTCCAGATCCCAGATTCCTCAATTATAAATAAAAGAGCTAGAAAATTATCTCAAAAAATAATATTTAAGGTTTTTGTACTGAGTCTGTGTGGTACAACAGAAAGATATGGATACAGTGTATATGGAGTCAGAGGAGCAGGGTTCAGATTCTGGCCCTTTCCTTATCATTTCTGCGATCTTGGGCAAATCATTTAATTTCTTTGGGTATGTTTCCTCAATTGTAAAATGAGGCCAAGATTATTTAGGTCACTTCTGGGCTTAAATCTGTTATTCTATGACCTTTCCACATCTGAGGTTCTATGATTCTTTAAATAGAAAGTTCCGTTATCTTTTATCTTTACTGAACTAAAAGCATTTGGTGAACAAAGTATGTTCCAACTGAAAGTTCTCATCATTTTATTGGGAAAGAGAATAAAGTGAACCAAAATTTAGCTTTCTCCAAACTTAATTCTTCTTGGAATTGATGTACTCTGCAATGCTTCATCTAGAGTCAATCATGGAAAAATTTTAATTAAATTGAGAACCCCTCCCTCCCAAAGACTACTGTTACACATTATGGCTCCCTTGATTGGTCAAGCAGGGTACAGATAAGGAATATAGCATTTCTTCCAAGTTTTCTTGAAGTATCCCAGAAAGCATTAGCAAAATACATAGGCAAATATATTAGCTAAATGGGGAATCAATGACCCCCCTTCCCCTCAGCTGCTGCCACAAGCTCTTCCAGATCATGTCAGATAAAACAGAGCTCAGAGTAATTACAACCATGAGATTAGTTGGTCCTGTAATTATAATTGAAGTTGCTAAGTAGTTCTGAGATGTAATTACAACACAGAACTTGCTGGGGTTTTGATCTTTCAATGATGATAGTTTGGAAGGCCAAAGAAAACTGATGATTAAGTAGTGAAAATGAAAAATGTTTGATAACCCTCTTCTTACCTTATTAACTCACCTAATTTTTTATTTTAAATATGAAATATGAAATGAACAAACAAGTACATTGCTGTTCCAGTAATATAGTTATCCCATGGATATCTCAAGGAAGAGTGACTCAGTAGACAGATATGGGCTAAGATTCAGGAGGTTTAAATTATAGATTTGAATTTACTAAGTAGCTAAATTCACTAAGCAGCTTGTGATTACAGACAAATCACCACAATTCTCTATCCCTTAAGGGTATTTTTTCCTCTCAGATATAAAATGAATGGTTTGGAGTGACCTTTCAGTTTAAACAGCCTATTATAATAATGTTCTAAAAAGCAGAATCAACCCTATTCTGAAGGAATTTATTCTGACAATTCAAAAGATATCAACTGGGCATTCCCAGGAAAAATGATGAATGCATTATATCCTTATCTGCCCATTCTGTGTGACTGTCCAATTTGTCATCCTGTAAATTCACCACAGGGAATTAAACCTGAAGATGTTTATTGCCTTCTATTGACATTGTAAGTATTTATTTTGTTAAAGTAGCTACTAATGTGTAGTGTCCCTCACTCTTTCAATATAACTAGCCCACTTTTCCCATTCATACATTTCTCTGATAAAAATAATTTCTCACAACTTCTCTGGTGTTTAAATTGCTGATTTATAATGAATAAACACCTCACACTCTCCAAATATCTCTATTGCCCTTGTAGTGATTCTAAATTTCTATTCTCCAGAAGTCATCACATTCCACAAATAATAGTAAAAGAAAATCATTGGAGATTTCTAGTGTTAGAAGAAGAAGAAGAAGAAGAAGAAGAAGAAGAAGAAGAAGAAGAAGAAGAAGAAGAAGAAGAAGAAGAAGAAGAAGAAGAAGAAGAAGAAGAAGAAGAAGAAGAGGAAGAAGGAGAAGAAGAAGAAGAAGAAGAAGAAGAAGAAGAAGAAGAAGAAGAAGAAGAAGAAGAAGAAGAAGAAGAAGAAGAAGAAGAAGAAGAAGAAGAAGAAGAATCTAGGCCTTTGTTTCAGGGGAAATTGGAAGTCATTTAAAGAACTGTAATTTTATAATTCCAATCCATCCCTTAGTGAGGAAAGAGGAATATTCAATGAAAATATTCAAATATATATATGTGTGTGTGTGTGTGTGTGTGTGTGTGTGTGTGTGTGTGTATCAAAGACACCCAGCTGAGTAAAAGTTTGTATGATTCTGATTTTTGAAAACCTGATTGATTTGAAAGTTTTTAATAAAAATATCCATAACTTTTACTGCTTCCACTGTTTAATACCATACTTCTAGTTTCATCCTTGACTGTCTTATAATGATTTTGCTTTGCTGAATCTCGTTCAGAAGTTTACTAATAAACATTTAATAATGGATTTTCTGGGATGGGAGTTGGAATGGGTAGGAGTGTATTATTAAGTTTCATCTACATTATAAATTTTAGTCATCAATTTCTTAATATAAAAATCAAACATTAAATCAAGTTCTTTTTTCTTGCATATGCTGACTTATGAATGATAGATACTCTAAAAAGTTATAATCTCTCATAAACTAATTCAAGCCAGCCTCAAAATACTCCTGGTTCCCTTGCCAAAGTTTCTCTAAGCTTGTTTCCCCCCTACCGCATCTTGTTATTTATATAAGATGAGGAGTATGTAATCCTCTAACACCTTTAACCTTAATATTTTATAAAGGAATTTATATTCTAAAATGGCATCACCTTTGAATAACATTCCTCCTCCTTATTTAATGAAGTAAAAAAATATTTTTGATTGAGGAAGTTTCTAGATGTTTGTTCTCCAATTTATCAAAAATTACATTGATCAAATTTTGTAGAAATTTTTTTTGAAATTTGTGTTAATGTCCTTTCCTGCTTCTCCCTTTGCTTTGAATTTTAAAATGTTTTTTTTTATTTTTTTATTAATTTTATAATTATAATTTTTTTACAACATTATCCCTTGTACTCCCTTCTGTTCCGAATTTTCCCCTCCTTCCCTCCACCCCTTCCCCTAAATGGCAGGCATTCTTATACATATTAAATATGTTAAAGTATATCCTAGGTACAATATATATGTGCAGAACTGAATTTTGTTGTTGTTGTTGTTGCAAGGGAAGAATTGGATTCGGAAGGTAAAAAATAACCTGGGGAGAAAAAAAATGCTAACAGTTTACACTCATTTCCCATTTTCTGGGTGTAGCTGATTCTGTCCATCATTGATCAATTGGAATTGGATTAGCTCTTCTCTATGTTGAAGATATCCACTTCCATCAGAATACATCCTCATACAATATCATTGTTGAATTGTATAATGATCTCCTAATTCTGCTCGTTTCACTCAGCATTAGTTGATGTAAGTCTCTCCAAGCCTCTCTGTATTCATCCTGTTGGTCATTTCTTACAGAACAATAATATTCCATAACATTACTATACCATAATTTATCCAACCATTCTCCAATTGATGGGCATCCATTCATTTTCCAGTTTCTAGCCACTACAAAAAGGGCTGCCATGAATATTTTGGCACATACAGGTCCCTTTCCCTTCTTTAGTATTTCCTTGGGTAATTTTAAAATGTTTTTAATTAGGCTGGGTAAAAGATGTTTTATCACATTTCTTTCTTTTTTTAGTTTTTGATTAGTTATAATTTTTACTCTAAAATTTGATGGGATTTTAAAAAATTATTCTAAAATAACTGATCATAGAATGACTTATTAGATAATAAGATATTATTAGATATTAGAATGAGTTATTTCCTGTGTGTTAAAACATGATCACTTTTTGTGATGTTATTTAGTGTTCATTATGTCCAGCTTCTGATTATTTTTTCAAGCAAGATATTACCAATATATAGTTCACAAGCTCTGGGTTTTCTCATTATTCTCAAACCATAGTTTATAATATATTGCATAATGTCTTACTATATTTCTACTGTTGAACTGAAGTCAATAAAGAACAAAAAAGTCTTATAAAATAGATTATCATAAAATTTCTCTACCAGGCCTCATTAATACAAATGTATACAAAAATTGCAATTACTTTTATAGAACTAAAGGTATTTTTCCCTTTTTTAAAATTTCTTTGGGTTATAGAACTAATAGTCATATTTCTGGATGAAAGAGTATATATATAACTTGATTGCCTCCAAATTTATCAATTGGAGAATTACTTGTATTCTTATAAGTTTGACTCAATGTTATATAGTTTAGAAACGAGGCCTTTATGACAGGAATTTGCTACAAAAATTGTTTCTCATCCTCATGTTTCCCTTTAAATCTTGGTCTCTCTAGTTTTGTTTGTATAAAAATTTTTAATATGATAAAAATTATCCATTTTAGATAATTATACTCCAGAATAACAGTGAATTAGTGTCCTGATCTTCCCTTCGATTTTATCACTTTTTCTTTTCTGTGCCATATTAGTCAATCTGATAGGTATGAGATGGTATTCTAGAGTTATTTTAATTTGCAATTCTCTGATCAAAATTAATTTAGAACACATTTTCATATGATTATAGATAACTTTGATTTATTTTCCTGAAAACTACTTGTCCATATCTTTAGAACATTTATCAATTGGATTTTGAATTGCATTCTTAATAAATATGACTCAGTTAACTCATAATTTAGAAATAAAATAGAAATAAGAAATATCAAAGATATTTGTTGTAAAAGTTGTTTCTGGTTCTTCTGCTTTCCTTTAAATCTTGACTGCATTAGTTTTGTTTGTGAAAAAAATACTTTTTAATATAATAAAAAACTATTCATTTTATATCCCTTAATATTCATGAAAGTGTTTCAAGGTTTTCTGAGGCCATTAACTCATCATTTCTTTTAATAAAATAACATTCCATCATAATCACATACTAATAATTGGTTCAACTATTCTCCAATTGATGAACATCCCTTCAATTTCCATTTTTTGCCACCAGAAAAGAGCTGCTATAAATATTTATAGATATATTAGTCCCTTTCCTTTTATTGTCCCTTTTATGATACAGACTTAGTAGTGGTATTGCTAGGTCAAAGGGCTTTATAGCCTTTTAGGCATAGCTATAAAGTGCTCTAAAAATGGTTAAATCAGTTCACAACTTCATCAATAGTGTATTAATGTCTCATTTTCCCCATATTTTTTTCATTTCTCAAAACAATGATGTTAGAACATTCTTTCATATCTTTTATATTTAGTTTTGATTACTTTATATAGAATTTGTTCATACTTTTTTATCATTTATCTATTGTGAAATTCCTTTCATTTTTATAAATTTGATTACATTCTTTATATGTTTAAGAAATGAGGCCTTTATCAGAGAAACTTGCTTAAAATTTTTCTTTATAAGAGCCAAGATGGTGGAGAGAACACACACATCTTCCTAAACTCTCCTTTTCCTTCAATCTATTTTAATAATATTCAGCCTCAGAATTAGTGCTTGACTGTCAAAACTCAAGAATATTAATAACACAGCACATTACTAACAAAAGATATTCTCAAAATTCTCCATAAAAGGTCTGTTTTGCTGGTGCACTGGGATAGAATGGGGTTAGGTCAGACACAGACTCAGGAAGGCAGTGAGAGCCTGGTCAACCTGAGCAGACTGGAGTATGGCGGGGTGTGATCTCTGCTGGCAGAAAATCTGCAGTATTTCATAATCACAGTATGAGCTACTTTGCCCTGGCAGCAAGGCAGTAGATCAGCAAAGAAGCTATAAACAGGAGGGGATAAAGACTATAACACAAAAGTTAGAGTCTTTCAGGACCTGGCCACACCCACCCAGCACCTGGAATGACTCAGCCACAGTGATCCAGGTGCAACCACAGTAGTTGGTCCCAGCATATCCTTAGTAACTGCTTTTCCCCTGCTGTTGATTTTAGGACCTGATTTCAGGTCGTAGTGCAGCCAGTGAGTGCTGTCCCATTG
Organism: Sminthopsis crassicaudata; assembly: GCF_048593235.1. Classification (NCBI taxonomy): domain Eukaryota; kingdom Metazoa; phylum Chordata; class Mammalia; order Dasyuromorphia; family Dasyuridae; genus Sminthopsis; species Sminthopsis crassicaudata. Next base: position 451,905,829 of record NC_133619.1, read on the forward strand.
TCCCTTCACTGCCATTTCCTATTTTCTGTAAAAACAGCTTGGAAATACCCCACTGCCCCCAAAAAAGCAGATGGTAGGTTTTTTGTTTTGTTTTGTTTTGTTTTTTGTTTTGTTTTTTTTTCAAAATGAGCAAAAAAAGCAAAGCACGCTCTATTGATAGCTTCTATATGGAAAGAGAGCAGACTTCAAACCCTGAGGAGACTAAAAACAGTTTGTCTCTAGATCCAAAGGTAGATTATGTATACTATATAATTTGAATCATTTTGTATTCTCTTTCTATTTTTCTTTTTTTTTTCTTATTCTGTTTTTTCAAATAAAATAGATTATTTAAGGGAGGCGGAGCCAAGATGGCGGAGAAGAAACACACGACTCTGTAAAGGTCCTCACTCCCTCACAACCAATTAGATAAATTAAGCCTCAGAATAAGCCCAGGACTGATAGATACCACAAGGACTGGAAGCACGACTTACCAGCTGAAGAGATTCTGGAGTTTCAACAGAAAAGGTCAGTTCCCAGGGGAGGAAGAAGAGAGGCCAACACAGACGGCTGGGTGCTAGCATACTCTGCCGATCGCGCTGGGAAGGGCTCTGGGATCAGAGAAGCCACTGAGATAAAGGAATCTGGCACAGGCTGTTAGCTCTTCTCTGCTAATTATTTAGCAGTTCAGAAGAGAAAGGTAAAATACCTTAAAAACTCAGATTTTCCCCAGATCCTGGAGGTGACTCAGCAGATCTCGGCACCAGGGGGTGTGGCCTCAGCTACCACCTGAGAATAGTTAAGAGATTGACAAGTGGGTGGATACAGCCCAAGGCAACACACACTGCCTAGTTTAGCTGGAGGGAGTGGAACTCAGCTCCAGGAAGTCCCAGAGAAGCGGAACCTTTGAACTAGGGACCACGGTTTCTGGCAGACACTTCCAGTTGGAGTGCAGGGGCTTTTCATGTCACCTGCTGCAGACATCCACGCCCCACCCGGACACATAGGCTGGGCTTTGTGCTGCCTTTACTGTTCAGCGCCCTCGGGGCACAGCAGTGCTAATCACCTCTGAGGCACCTCCAGGGAGGGGGTGGGGAACTCTCTCCCAGAGCTCTATCTTAGCTCAGGCGCAGGAGCCACTGCATCCATCCAATCTGGGAGGAAGCTGGTAAAGAAGTAAATAAATAATTTCCTATCCCAGGGACAGACCCCAAAATATTTTTTAAATATGAACAAAAAAACCAGAAACACTATAGATTCCTTCTACACAGAGAAAGAGTGGGTATCCAACCCCGAGGAAGTTAACAGCAGAGAGTCAGCAGATAACAACCTAAAGGGGAATGATTCCTGCCCCCCATCACATAACTCTCTCCTAGAAGAAACTCTTAAAAAATTAAGGGAGTTTGAAGAAAAATGGGGAAAGGAAAGGGAAGCTATGATAGAGAATAATAACGTCCTGAAATTGGAGTTGGAAAAAATAAAGAATTCACAGGAGATACAGGGAAACAAAATTTATGAATTAGAAAAGGTTAAAAAAACACAGGAAAGTAAGATTTCTGAATTGGAAAAGATAAAAAAGTCTCAAGAAAATAGAATTTCTGAATTGGAAAAAGAAAATAATTCTCAAAAAAACATTAGGGAAATGGAAAAAAATTCAATAGAGCAAAATAATTCATTTAAAAACGAAATTGGGCATTTACGAAAAGAACTAAAAACTGTGAAAGAAGAAAATAACTCCTTAAAGGTCAGGATGGAACAAATAGAAATGAATGACTCACAGAGAACCCAAGAATCAGTCAAACAAAACAAAAAAAATGAGAAGCTGGAGAACAACGTCAAATACTTACAGGGAAAATCTATAGACCTGGAAAATAGATCTAGAAGAGATAATCTGCGGATCATTGGACTTCCAGAAAACTATGACCAAAAAAAGAGCCTAGATTCTATTTTACAGGAAATTATCAAAGAGAACTGTCCAGAGATAATAAAAACAGAGGGGAAAGTAGATGTTGAAAGAATTCATCGAACTCCTTCTGAAATAGACCCTAAAAAAAAGAACACCACGGAATATTGTGGCTAAGCTGCAGAATTATCACACAAAGGAGAAAATCCTGCAAGCAGCTAGAAAAAAACAATTTAAATACCAAGGTGCCACAATAAGGGTCACCCAAGATCTGGCTGCCTCCACATTAAAAGATAGAAGGGCCTGGAACCTGATATTCCATAAGGCAAAAGATCAAGGACTGCAACCAAGAATGAACTACCCAGCTAAGTTTAGCATCTTTTTCCATGGAAGAAGATGGTCATTCAATGAAACAGAGGAATTCTATATGTTTCTAAGAAAAAAACCAGACTTAAACAAAAAATTTGATGTACATCCACAAGACTGAAGAGAAAGAGAAAAAGGTACACAGAACCCTTGAGAACTGTAACTCTGCTGTGGGTATATAAAAAGTACTCAAGGATAATTTGATTTTACTGATATAAAAGAAAAAAAGGAGGGTGTAGTAAAGGGAAGGAGGTCAGTTCAGAAAAAGGGGAAGGAATGATAAAAAGAGGGAAACTACATCCCAGGAAGAGGCATAGAAAATACACTATATCTGAGGGAACTTAGTGAGGGGGAGAATCATTGTGTGAATCTTACTCTCATCAGAAGAGGCTCAAAGAGTAAATAATTAACATATTTGTTTTTCAGAGAATTTTCTCTCACCTCATTAAAAGGGGGGAGAGGAAAAGGGAAAAGGAAAAGGAGAATAAGTGAAGGGACTTGGAGGGAGGGGGGAGGGATACTAAAAAAAAAGGGGGGAGGGTTGCGCGTCACAAGGGGGGTCTGTAAATTAAATATCGGGGAGGGGGATCAGGGGGGTCAAGGGAAAAAGCATAATCTGGGGATAATATGATGGCAGGAAATACAGAATTAGTAATTTTAACTGTAAATGTAAATGGGATGAACGATCCCATCAAATGGAGACGGATAGCAGATTGGATCAAAAAGCAGAACCCTACAATATGTTGTCTACAGGAAACACACTTAAAGCAGGGAGATACATACAGAGTAAAGGTAAAAGGTTGGAACAGAGCCTATTATGCTTCAGGTAAAGCCAAAAAAGCAGGGGTAGCTATCCTTATCTCAGATCAAGCAAAAGCAGAAGTAGATCTCGTTAAAAAAGATAAGGAAGGAAACTATATCCTGCTGAAAGGTAGCATAAATAATGAAGCCATATCAATACTAAACATATATGCACCAAGTGGTATAGCATCTAGCTTTCTAAAGGAAAAGTTAAGAGAATTGCAAGAAGAAATAGACAGTAAAACTATAATAGTGGGAGATCTCAACCTTGCACTCTCAGATTTAGACAAATCAAACCACAAAACAAACAAGAAAGAAATTTAAAAAGTAAATAGAACATTAGAAAAACTAGGTATGATAGACCTTTGGAGAAAACTGAATGGCAATAGAAAGGAATATACTTTCTTCTCAGCAGTTCATGGATCCTATACAAAAATAGACCATATATTAGGACATAAAGATCTCAAAATTAAATGTAGGAAGGCAGAAATAATAAATGCCTTCTTCTCAGATCACAATGCAATAAAAGCTACATTCAGTAAAAAGTTAGGGGTAAATAGATCAAAAAGTAATTGGAAACTGAATAATCTCATCTTAAAGAATGACTGGGTGAAAGAGCAAATTATAGAAACAATTAACAATTTCACCCAAGATAATGACAATGATGAGACATCATACCAAAATCTTTGGGATGCAGCTAAAGCAGTAATAAGGGGAAATTTTATATCTTTAGAGGCTTATTTGAAGAAAATAGAGAAAGAGAAGATTAACGAATTGGGCTTACAACTTAAAAGGCTAGAAAAAGACCAAATTATAAACCTCCAACCAAAAATTAAACTTGAAATACAAAAATTAAAAGGAGAAATCAATAATATTGAAAGTAAAAAAACTATTGAATTAATAAATAAAACCAAGAGTTGGTTTTATGAAAAAGCCAATAAAATAGATAAACCTTTGGTAAATTTGATCAAAAAAAAGAAAAAGGAAAATCAAATTGATAGTCTTACAAATGAAAAGGGGGATCTTTCCACCAATGAAGAGGAAATTAGAGAAATAATAAGGAGTTACTTTGCCCAACTTTATGCCAATAAATTTGATAACTTAAGTGAAATGGATGACTTCCTCCAAAAATATAGGCTCCCTAGATTAACAGAGAAGGAGATAAATTGCTTAAATAATCCCATTTCAGAAAAAGAAATAGAACAAGCTATTAATCAACTCCCCAGGAAAAAATCCCCAGGGCCAGATGGATTCACATGTGAATTCTACTAAACATTTAAAGAACAATTAGCCCCAATGTTATATAAATTATTTGAAAAAATAGGGGATGAAGGAGTCCTACCAAACTCCTTTTATGACACAGACATGGTACTGATACCTAAACCAGGTAGATCGAAAACTGAGAAAGAAAATTATAGACCAATCTCCTTAATGAATATTGATGCTAAAATCTTAAATAAGATATTAGCAAAAAGACTTCAGAAAATCATCTCCAGGATAATACACTATGATCAAGTAGGATTTATTCCAGGAATGCAGGGCTGGTTTAATATTAGGAAAACTATTAATATAATTGACCATATTAATAATCAAATTAATAAGAACCATATGATCATCTCAATAGACGCAGAAAAAACATTTGACAAAATCCAACATCCATTCCTACTAAAAACTCTTGAAAGTATAGGAATAAATGGACTATTCCTTAGAATAATCAGGAGCATATATTTAAGACCTTCAGTAAGCATAATATGCAATAGAAATAAACTGCAACCTTTCCCAGTAAGATCAGGAGTGAAACAAGGTTGCCCACTATCACCATTACTATTCAATATAGTACTAGAAACGCTAGCCTCGGCAATAAGAGCCGAGAAAGAGATTCAAGCAATTAGAGTAGGAAATGAGGAAATTAAACTATCACTTTTTGCAGATGACATGATGGTATACTGCTAAAAAGCTACTAGAAATAATTCAAAATTTCAGCAAAGTGGCAGGATACAAAATAAATCCACATAAATCCTCGGCATTTTTATATATCACTAACAAAATGCAACAGCAAGAGATACAAAGAGAAATTCCATTCCAAACAAATGTTGAGAGTATAAAGTATCTGGGAATCCATCTACCAAAGAAAAGTCAGGAATTATAAGAGAAAAATTACAAAACACTTGCCACAAAAATAAAATCAGATTTAAATAATTGGAAAGACATTCAGTGCTCTTGGATAGGCCGAGCGAATATAATAAAGATGACAATACTCCCCAAACTAATCTATTTATTTAGTGCTATACCAATCAGACTCCCAAGAAATTATTTCAATGACCTAGAAAAAATAACAACAAAATTCATATGGAAGAATAAAAGGTCGAGAATTGCAAGGGAACTAATGAAAAAAAACTCAGAGGAAGGTGACCTAAGTGTACCTGATCTAAAGCTATATTATATAGCAGCAGTCACCAAAACCATTTAGTATTTGCTAAGAAATAGACCGGTAGATCAGTGGAACAGATTAGATACAAAGGACAAAAAAGGGTACATCTATAGCAATCTAATCTTTGACAAACCCAAAGATACCAACATTGGGGATAAAAATTCATTATTCAGAAAAAAACTGTTGGGAAAACTGGAAATTAGTATGGCAGAAATTAGATATGGATCCACACTTAACACCATATACCAAGATAAGATCAAAATGGATCCATGATTTAGGCATAAAGAGGGAGATAATAAATAGATTAGAGGAACAGAGGATAATCTAACTCTCAGACTTGTGGAGGAGGAAGGAATTTATGACCAGAGGAGAACTAGAGATCATTATTGATCACAAAATAGAAGATTTTGATTACATCAAACTAAAAAGTTTCTATACAAATAATACTAATGCAAACAAGATTAGAAGGGAAGTAACAAATTGGGAAAATATTTTTAAAAACAAAGGTTCTGACAAAGGTCTCATTTCCAAAATATATAGAGAACTGACCCTAATTTATAAGAAACCGAACCATTCTCCAATTGATAAATGGTCAAAGGATATGAACAGACAATTCTCAGAGGAAGAAATTGAAACTATATCCACTCACATGAAAGAGTGTTCCAAATCACTATTGATCAGAGAAATGCAAATTCAGACAACTCTGAGATACCACTACACACCTGTCAGATTGGCTAAGATGACAGGAACAAATAATGATGAATGTTGGAGGGGATGTGGGGAAACTGGGACACTAATACATTGCTGGTGGAGTTGTGAAAGAATCCAGCCATTCTGGAGAGCAATCTGGAATTATGCCCAAAAAGTTATCAAACTGTGCATACCCTTTGACCCAGCAGCGCTACTACTGGGCTTATATCCCAAAGAAATACTAAAGAGCGGAAAGAGACATATATGTGCCAAAATGTTTGTGGCAGCTCTTTTTGTAGTAGCTAGAAACTGGAAGATGAATGGATGTCCATCAGTTGGAGAATGGTTGGGTAAATTATGGTATATGAAGGTTATGGAATATTATTGCTCTGTAAGAAATGACCAGCAAGAGGAATACAGAGAGGCCTGGAGAGACTTAAATCAACTGATGCTGAGTGAAATGAGCAGAACCAGAAGATCACTGTACACTTCAACAACAATACTGTATGAGGATGTATTCTGATGGAAGTGGAAATCTTCAACATAAAGAAAAACCAACTCACTTCCAGTTGATCAATGATGGACAGAGGTGGCTACACCCAGAGAAGAAACACTGGGAAGTGAATGTAAATTGTTAGCACTAATATCTGTCTGCCCAGGTTACATGTACCTTCGGAATCTAAAGTTTATTGTGCAACAAGAAAATGATATTCACACACATGTATTGTATCTAGACTATATTGTAACATATGTAAAATGTATGGGATTGCCTGTCATCGGGGGGAGGGAATAGAGGGAGGGGGGATAATTTGGAAAAATGAATACAAGGGATAATATTATAAAATATATATATATATAATTTAAAAAAATAGCTTATTTAAAAATAAATTGTCTTGGGCTGGAAATAATTTTTTGGTTCTATTGTTTTAGAATTCATTTTAAGGTGTTATTTTATAGTTGGAGCTAAATTTGGAAAAGGTCAGCTTTTTTTCTGCCTTCTTTCACTAGTTTGGCTCTTTTGATTTCCAATTGAAAATCCGTTTTGTGTTCTTCAAGGAATTTGGGGGAGGAGGGGCTGTGACCAATTTGCATTATTTTTTGAGGTTTTAGACATAGCAGTTTTGATTTTGTTGTCTTCTGAATTTGTGTTTTCATCTTCATAGTCATCATAGTAGCTTTCTGTGGTCAGGTTCTTTTTGCTGTTGATTGCTCATTTTTCTACCCTATTACTTAACTTTTAACTTTTTGTTAAAGTTGGGATCTTCCCCTTTGACCCAGCATTGCTGTTATTGGGCTTATATCCCAAAGAAATACTAAAGAGCTGAAAGGGACCTGTATGTGCCAAAATGTTTGTGGCAGCTCTTTTTGTAGTAGCTAGAAACTGGAAGATGAATGGATGTCTATCAGTTGGAGAATGGGTGGGTAAATTATGGTATATGAAGGTTATGGAATATTATTGCTCTGTAAGAAATGACCAGCAGGAGGAATACAGAGAGGCCTGGAGAGACTTACATCAACTGATGCTGAGTGAAATGAATAGAACCAGAAGATCTCTGTACACTTGAATGCTGTATGAAGAGGTATTCTGATGGAAGTGGATATCTTCAACATAAAGAAGATCCAACTCACTTCCAGTTGATCAATGATGGACAGAAATAACTACACCCAAAGAAGGAACACTGGGAAGTGAATGTAAATTGTTAGCACTACTGTCTATCTACCCAGGTTACTTATACCTTCGGAATCTAATACTTAATGTGCAACAAGAAAATGGTATTTACACACATATATTGTATCTGGGTTATATTGTAACATATGTAAAATGTATGGGATTGCCTGTCATCGGGGGGAGGGAGTGGAGGGAGGGGGCGGATAATTTGGAAAAATGAATACAAGGGATAATATTATTTAAAAAATTACTCATGCATATATACTATGGAAAAAAAAATTCTAAATAAATAAATAAATAAATAAATAAAGTTGGGATCTTCTCCTGAGATGAAGGGGACACTATAGCAAACTACAGGGTTTTTTTATACAGCTATTTTCAGAATCGGTTCTGGGGGTGTATAAGTTTTCAGTTCTTCTAATATGACATGCTATAAAAGGGGATATATTTACTATTTTCTTGGCCTGTACCCTGATCTGTTAGTTATAGCAAGCAATCTTTTCTTCCTGGGAACTTTTAATCTAGATAACAATTCTATGTTCACAGAAAGGAGAGTGTAGCTCACAGATAAAAGGTTGTTCACTATGCTTATGTTAAGGGCTACTTGACTACTATTTAGTGAGTTGAATGGCCTTAAATGCCAGGTTCATTTGAGACCACCTACTTTGTATTTTTACTAATGAATAGGATCAAGATAATGCATAATAGTACCACCTACTGTTAGAACATCAACAAGAATCTTTTCCCTTTTTTAAAAAAAATTCATCAGATAGTTTAACATTAGGATTGTGCTTATCCTACCATCACTAACAATCTATATTGGATGCATTGACATTTAATAGAATAATCACATTAAGAGGAAGAAGTAAAGTAAATGGTAACAGTTTTTTGATCTCAGTAAATTTGATCTCACCATACTCCATTAGGGTTATTTTTAGCAAGAATTTAACTCAAATTCAGTTGTGAAGAAGATAGAATCCATCTGGAATATGGGTTGTGAAAGAGAAATATTACCTGATAGCTTCCTGTCTTAATTATTTTGCTAACTTGATGAACTTTATTATTTTTATAATGTTACAAGACTGCAAGTGCTAGAATTTAGAATTTCAGTTCCTTAGAATAAAGTTCTAATAATCCCACCCTAGTTATAGTTCTGTGTTCTGACTATATAAAGCTACAGAGTGAAAACTATAAGAAAGTGAAACAGTAGCTACACATACTGCATAGGTCAGTTCTTTAAAGGCTTCCACATACAAAGATTCCATCATCTAGAAGTCAGGCTATTTATCATAAAAACTTTATACATATACGTAAGCTATTGTAGGCAGTAGACACTGTCATGGTCACTTCATATTAGAAGTCTTTACATTATGTAAAACTTGTTATAGCTTTTACTTCAAAAACTCAAGGACAGTTCCATCCCATAATGATTTCTGCTGTGTAGCAGAGTAGGGCTTTTATAGATGCTAAATATGCATAGGTAGGGAAATGGGGGAGAATGAAAACTTCAGTAAAATTAACCAAAAACTTTCCAGAAAACTTTCAATAGGGTATATGTGTATGTGTTTGTGTCTGTGTCTGTGTCTGTGTGTTTGTGTGCACATGTAAGGAAGATGGGAAGAAGGGAATGGGAGAGGAAAGAGATAGAGAAACAGAGAGATAGAGAAAGATAGAGAGAGATTTTTTTTTGGTCTAAAACTATGATTATATAACTATAGGGAAATCAGAAATTCTACCAATGAAATTGGGAACTTGTATGTAAATTACTGTTAAAGATTTGCCTCTTCATTTTTTAAAGAAAAAATATATCTTTTTTCTTTTAATATTTTGTTGTAGTGAGGAATTTTGTCTGTGACACTGATGAAAGCATCTTTTTTTTTTAAATGTCATGCATAAAACAGGAAATATTTGTTTAATGGTGAATTGTATTAAGGAGAAATTTCAGATGTCACAAACTATATTGTATGTGCCAAGGAAAGCATGCTGTGGCATAATGTCAGTGTTTTACTTCTTTTGTCTATTAATATTTTGTTGCCTTTGAGGCCCTATGTCCATATTCTATATTGCAATGTTCTCTGGAATGGGATTTTGCCCAGAATAGTTGTGCAACTATGAAAGGATTGCCATTTGGAGGTCTGTTTATCCCTTGCCTGCCTTGGGGATAAAATATAAACTCTTCTATTTGACAGTTAAAGCCTTTCACAATCTGGTTCCAACCTATCTTTCCAGACAGATTGCACATTACTCTCCCTGATGCATTCTGCTTTACATTCCAAAGAAATAGTATTTTTTTTTACTGTTTTCCATACTTGCTATTACATCTCTCATCTCCATTGCTTTTAAACAGGCTTTCCTGATTGCCTGGAATTTTCTTTTTATTCACTTTGGCTATTAGCAATGCTTCAAGACTTAGATGAAGTGCTACCTCTTCCATGTGGCTTTTCATGATTTTCTAGTTGTTAGAACTCTCTCCACTACCCAAAATTACTTTGCACATACTTTGTATTTATTAATTTGCATAGAAGTGCAAATCTGCAAGAAAATGAAGCTCCTTGAGAACAGCTTCATTTTTGCTTTTGTTTTCCCAGAACCTATGAGAAAGATTCTTAGCTCCGTTAAGCATTCATGAAATGCTTGTTAAATTTAATTCTCCCCCTTTGAGATAAGAATATGGGTACTTGAGTTCTAGTCTTGGACTTTCTATTAATTAGTCCTATGAATTTTGGCAAAACACTTCAGTCTTCAACAATCAACAATTTTTCTTTATTGCTAAAGGGGTGTACTTTTGTTAGCAATTTTAAATATATGCATTATAATACTTACAATACATTGAATTAACTATGAATATTTCCATCCAGTAATTCATTCAACAAATGCTTAGTAAATACTTAAAGTCTATAAAGAACTGTGCATACATTTAATATATATGGGATTGCCTGTCATCTGGAGGAGGGAATGAAGGGAGGGAGGGAAAAATTTGGAAAAGTGAATGCAAGGGATAATGTTGTAGAAAAAAGAATTGCCCATGCATATGTATTGTCAAAGAAGAGGATTATAATTATAAAATTAATATAAAAAAAGAACTATGTATAGAAGGAACAAAAGAATTGAATCTTGCAGAAGAGATAAGACAAATAAAAATATCTAAATATGTGACTCTAGATGATTGAAATATTCTTCCCTGTTATTGATAGAAAAGTGGGAGACTATGGACATAGAAAACTGCATACTTTTTCAACTGTCATTTATGTTCAAGGACAATTGACAGTTTTGCTTAACTTTTCCTGTTTTTTTAAAGAGAATACTATATTGGATGGACTGTTTGGAAGAGAATAACAAAAGTTTAAAATGCACTAATAAAATATCTTTTTTTTTTAAAATGAGATACAGACTGATTCAATGACATGTTATTTCATTCCAGAGAGAACTCCTGAGACAGTAGAGAGTTAGGGTTGGAGAGAGAGACACCTAAACTTTTGTTTTCATGTTAACATTTTATGTGTTGTCTGAAGGACTTAAAATTTTAAAATCAGTCTTTGATGACCATAATCTTGAAACTGACCACACAATCTCTTCTTAAGAATTTCAGTATACCCACCCAAGGTGAAAGTTATTTTAGGTACATGTGTTATCACACTGCCGCCTGGTGGGAAAAAATATAGGAAAGATAGCTAAACTAAGCTAAGATGGCTGCCTTAAAAAAAAAAAAAAAAAAAAAAAAAAAGTCTCTAGGCCCCAAATAATGTCTGGTATCAGAAATAATAAAGATCTCATAGAGATAAGGGCATTATGTAGTAGTTACATGTAATTTCCTTTTAAATTAATTGAAAATATTTAAACAGAAAAAAAGAAATAAGATTTTCACTAAATGGATAAATACATCTTTGGAGAAATCCAAAATATCCATGCTCCTCATTAAAATCCCAAGCTGAGCTATTTAATAATAAATAGACACATTACTTGGTGAATATTTTTAAACTATTTATTTAGTGTTTGGATTATTATTATTATATTTAAAAGATAACAATAATCTTAATTCCAATCATTGGAAATTTTTATGACAGAATTTTGAATTCTTTAATTGATTTTACTTGTTTTAATAATTTATAATTGAAAGTTTAAGAAGACTTTAGAAATCATCCAGTTTAACAACTTTTAACAGTTGATATCATCTCTATTCATTCTCAGTGGAGGTTTTACCCCTACAATCCAAGAAAATTTAAGAAGATCTTGTGATTATACTGTCTTAATTTAAACAAACAACTCTTTGTGTTGAATATCTATCCTATGTGCATTGGGATATGACTGATAATCACATTCTGTCTATTTAATATTTTCTAAATGCTAGATACAATCTCCTTCCCAGAATTAGTTCTGAAACAGCATTGTAAAACACTATTTTCTTCCTTTCCTCTCTCTTTCCTCCTTTCTTCCTTTCTCCTCCTCCTCCTCCTCCTCCTCTTTCTTCTTCTTCTTCTTCTTCTTCTTCTTCTTCTTCTTCTTCTTCTTCTTCTTCTTCTTCTTCTTCTTCTTCTTCTTCTTCTTCTTCTTCTTCTTCTTCTTCTTCTTCTTCTTCTTCTTCTTCTTCTTCTTCTCTCTCTCTCTCTCTTCATAGTGCCTGGCATGCACCATCTATTTAATAAATTCTTAATAATTGACTGACTAATATTATGCCAGGAAGAGGCATGGAAAACAATAAATAGACCAATAAGTAAATACAGAAAAAAATTAATTTAGTGCTGACCTGGGACTTCATTACTATAAAGAATTCCAGTGTGTAAAATCCTTTTATAAAATGCAAATCAACAATTTTTCACTTTAAGGAGTTTCTTAGGATATCAAGAGATTAAATGACAAGTCTAAACTTGTCACACAACCCATATCTGTCAGAAAAACACCCTAACTCAGGTCTGTCCTTATATGATATTCATATAAACAACAATAAAATGCATATATATAATGTATATATGTAATTGTTCTCTCTCTCTCTCTCTCTCTCTCTCTCTCTCTCTCTCTCTCTATATATATATATATATATATATATATATATATATATATATATATATATATATATATATATACATGTGTGAATTATAAATAAAATTTGAATACAGGGAGAACAAATAGTTGTAAATAAGGGAAATAAAAATTAGCCTGTGTTCAGAAATAGTACCTTATCTGATCCTTGAAAGGGAATTAAGAATTTCTAGAAGCAGAAATAAGAGGAAAAATTTATTGTTTATAAGGAACATGGAAGATATAGATAGTCTATTACATTTAGAGAACCCCTAGTAAAATTATTTGGCTAGAAGGCCCTATTTGAAAAGAAATCATAGAAATAGCTTGAAAAAATTATTTGGAGCTAAATTGTGAAGGACTTTAAATGCCAAAAGTAGTTTGTTTTATCCTAAAAGCAATGTAGAGAGAACTCCTGGAGTTTTTTGGAGCAAGAGAGTGCCAATGCCAGACCTATTCCTTAGGAATGTGAGTTTGTCATTATGTGGACAATAGATTAGAGAATGGAAAAATTTGAGTCATCTTGGATTGATAGGATTCTAATTGGAGAGATAAAGGAAACCCATGGAGTAATTTATGAACTTAATAATACTCAGGGATTTTTTACTTACTAATGACATTCAAAGAATTGAGTTGTGTCTGTTTTGTTTTTATTAGCTTGTTATCCATTGATAACTTTGCTTTAGAGTTTATGTCAGCTGGAGAATTGATTAGTTAAATAATTTCTCTGTAAGCATTCTCACAACATTCTTAGATGAGGATCACTTGATTGTTGAGTAACTACTACTATAGTACACTCTCTGTGCTCGTTTTCACTGAATATCTGGAATTTCCAGGTTGTTCATTAAACCCAGCTTCTACTTTGTGTGCTCCTTCTTATATCAATTAGCCAGTCAGTATTTCCCCAATATTAATTAACAAGTTAGAGTTGATTAACCTTTATAGAGAGATTATTAAGAAAGTATAACAAAGACAAAAGTATAAAAAAATAAAAACTGTGATACTTTCTTTCCTGTAAATTCACAAAATTGCTGGAAAGGATGGGCTCAAACCTGAAGCATAACAATAATGAGATGCATTGTAGAGAGCATATGGGAACAATAAAGTATCTCAGTACTTTTGGATCTACAAGTCCTGTCTATCCTTTTAGCAATACTTATCCAGTTTACTTAAGAGCAGGTTATTGATAATGAACAAGTTTCTCCCTTGCCCCACTGAAGTAGCTTCAAGCAGATTGATGTGTTTTATTGATCAGGTAGACTCCTCACTGAACTCAGATCTGCAGTCAGAACCAGTGGTCTCTGCTATTGACTGATTGGTGAAAAGACTTCTGATGAATTCTGATCTTTTTAAGATCACATTATCTAGTCAATTCCATCTCCAGATATTCATTTACCTAAGCTAAGCAAAGAAGAAACAGAACAGAATAGAGGACTCATAGAAGAACTTATAGTGGCCACATGGGAAAATAAATGAGCCTACCCCAATTCTATCCAGCATCAGATAGAAGTCTTCCTCACAAGAAAGCTAAGTGGGAAGAGAACAAGAGATCATACATTCAAATATTTTTTTTTTTATGAATACTCACTTATAGCTTGCTTAGTCTTTACTGACATTTACTGACATTAATTCAGTAGATTTTGTTCATCTTGTACTATTGGTCTCTTAGTCATTCAAAGCTAGAAATTGGTTTCTGAAGTTCCATATTTTAGATAAGAATCTGGCAGTGAATATTATATACGTCTAGGGATTATACACTCATTGGCTGGTCTTCTCCTGTGATTAATTTGTAGATTTTAGATGATATCAATGGGACTACCAAACTATGTTCATAGACAAATATTTTTCATTTTTTCCCTTTATGAATGTTTAAGCCAAAGTATTTTTATATGAATTCAACTAATTCAGAAGAGTCTATAATATTTTGAACTTGAACAACCAGCATGATGGCATATGCAAACAAGAACACTTAAAAACAGAAACCATTTATAGATAATGCAATTATCACAACAACTCTGAACTAGATCTCTTCTATCAGAGTATCAAATACTTACAGCAAATATACATCTTTCTGTTTTGAGTCACTTGTTTTTATTGATCCAAGGATCACTGAATAAGCTTAAAACTTTTCATGGTCTATCCTCACTAATCTTTCTAGTCTTTTTATACTTATATTCCTCACCATGGGTTTCTATCTAGTTGCATGGCCTCCTTGCTGTTCCATGAACAAGACATTCCTTCTTTCCTCTCAAAATTTACTTTGCCTGTTTTCATACCTGGACGGGAAAATTCTCTTTCCTCATCTCTTCCTATTGGCTTCCCTAGCTTCCTCCAAGGCCAAGATAAATTCTAATCTTCTGTGCATTTCTCCATTCTTCTTCATTCTAGTACATTCTCTCTTTTTATTATTTATCATGTTTAGAGCTTATTTATATATATATTTGTGTGGTATCCTTTTATTTTGTGTGTAATCCTCATTACAATATATGAGCTTCTAGGGCTCAGGGACTCTTTTGTCTCTCTTTTGTATTTCAATAATCTAGCACAATGATAGGCACATGATAAATCTTTTGTATGCATATGCATTTTAGACAGACACTACCAATGAATAATAAGTTGGATCCAGAAAGGAACAAGAGGTAGAGAGCAGGGTGTGTTGTCTTTGAGGAACTGTAACATTTTTAAATACCCAGTGTAAGAATACAAATATTCTTTGATTCCTGGAACAGTACTTCAGTCTCCAAATAACTAAAAATAATAGTTATCATTCAGAAGACAATGGAGAAGTGTATGGTTGTTGAGATTACATTGTGACATATTACAATGAATTGTGGGGAAAAATGAAGGTTTTTATCCAAGAAATTGATGAGTGAAAATGAGCATGAGCTAATCATGAGGTTAACGCAATGGTTAATCAGTGGACAAGTAGATCAGTATGTGATCCATTAGTATTCTTGCCAATATAACAGAAAACAAGTAAGTCTTTTGGTACATTAGATCCTATTGTAAACATATAGGAACAAAGATGTACATGAGGTATGACTGGATTGAAATTTTCATAATGAAGGGAATATCCTTAACACTGAGATCATAGATCTATTTGACTATTTTGAGTATTCTTGTAAAAAAGCCTAATTTATGTAACTTTAAAGCCTATTTTTGTCTACTGAAAGATTGTAGTCTTATAATTAAATCTAAACTTTGAATATTCACTGGAATAAGAGTGTCATGTGCCTTATGAATGTTTCATTCAATATTAATTGAGTATTAATTGAATTAAGCATTAACTATATTTAAGGAAATGGAAATAAAGTTATCAATTGATGAGTTGAATTTGTTTTTATTTAAGATTAAATATACATATAAGCAAAAGAAAATTTAGATCACATGGTTTTTAATTTTAAAATGAGAAAAAATGTTGCAATTTGTGCCCACTAACATGGAGAGGGGTATCCAAACCCTCATGATTGCAACTTCAGATTTTGAATTCTGTCCAGAGCTTTCTGTAGTTCTCTTGTATCTAGTCAAACAAAAACTGGAAGAGAATCAGCATCTCACAGTGGGTAAACACCATAATGTCTCTAATTTCTCTTAAAGCCAAACTCAAAGGAGTGTCATGAAAATAAAATGAACCTTTTTATATTTCAGTTAAATGGGGTTTTATAAGCCTTCACAATGTGAGGTTTGAATTTAGAGTGATTAATCTAATCTAGTAAATTCTTGTTTCCACTGAATACATAGAGTCATCCAGAATGAAATTATGAAAAGATAGATGTCAGAAGTCTCAGCTTACAGAACTGGCAGAATGCAATGATAAGTATTAAGACTGCCAAGACATTCTTTCTAATTCAGTTGCTATGGACATAGAGGACATTGGTGCTCTATATCATTTTTATCTAAAATATTTTTCCCTAAATATATATCAAGATAGTTTTTGCCATTTAATTTTATGATATTTTGAGTCCCAAATTTTTCTCCCTGTATGTATTTATATCTGTTGGGGATGTGCAGGCTTTTGATGAGACAAGGCACCAGTGAAGTAAAAGAATTTACTAAATTATAAGTAAAAGTAGAAGTAAAGGTTTATTGTAAATCATCAAGAGATCTCAAATGGAGTAGAACTCTTTGATGGAATTAGAGTTCTGTCTGTTCTGCCCACCTGCCCATTCTTCCCACCCTCGAATATATGATTTGAGACAATACAGAGCTATTGGGTTTGAATAGGCTTCAGTAAGGCTATAGAAAGTTTGATTAGTGATAGTTCAAATTATATAGAGCTTAAGTGGAGGTACTTAATGTGAATTCAGTTCTATTGAAAGTTAAGTAGGGGTACTTAGCTTTAGTTCAGCTCTATAGAAAACTTGGATAGTGTCAGCTGAACTCTATAGAAAGGTAAATTAGTGGTACTTAACAGAGGTGGGGTTGGACTGACTTCTGGGTCAGGATAACATGGAAAGTTATTTTTTTAGGGTCTCCAGCCTCAGTTTCCCTCATCAGATTCCCTGTCAGATTTATATGTCTAGATATATATATATATAGATAGATAGATAGATAGATAGATAGATATAGATATAGATATAGATATATATCACTGTAAAACACATTTCAAAAACATTTAAAAGATATGGGGAACCACAAGAAAGAATAAAGTAATTGAAAAAATAAATATGCTTTAATCTGCATTAAGAGAACATCAGTTCTTTATGTGAGCATAACCAGCATTTTCCTTCATGAGTTCTTTATACTTGTCTTAGATAATTGCATTGTTGAGAAGAGCTGAGAATTCCTAGATTATACAATATTGCTGATACAATATTTTCCTGGTTATGCTCATTTCACTTTGCATCAGTTCATACAAATCTTTCCAGGTTTTTCTGAAATCTGCCTTTTTATTATTTCTTATTACATAATAGTATTCCATTACATTCATATTACACAGCTTCTTTACCCATTTCCCAATTGATAGGCATCCTCTACATTTCCAATATATTGCTACCAAGAAAAGTGCTACTATAAATTTTTTGAACATATAGGTCTTTTTCTTTTTTTGTAATCTCTTTGTAATATAGACCTAATAGGGATTTTATTGGATCAAAAGGTATACAGTTTGAAAATAGGAGCAGAGCCAAGATGGCTGAGATGACACACATTTCTTTCTGAACTTCCCCTACAACCCTCAGACTAATTATCAATTTCAGCCTCTGAATTAGCTCTGGAGCAGCAGAATCCACAAATATTGGGAGTTCAACAAATTATCAGCAGAAGATAATTTTGAAGATTGCCAGAAAATATCTGTTTTAATTGGAAATGGGAGGGAAGCAGCCAACACAAGCAGCTGAGCACAATCGCCAGCACAGACAGCTCAGAGTCCCAGGAAGGTGCAGACTCTGCAGGTGATGTGGACATTGCAGGGCTGTGCAGATTCCTCATAGTGGAGAATCTATAGAGAGGAATCTATAGGAATCTTTGGCAGAATTAGCCACTCTTCCCTGGTTGCAAGAAGATCAGAAGAAAAGTTATGAAATATCCAACAAAAGATCAATAGTGAGCCCGGAAATGCCAGAATCTCATGGGACCTGGCCACGCCCACCCAGCACTGAGAGTGAATCTGCACTGACCTAGGATAGCTGGGCCACTTATAGAGGAAGACTCTGCTTCTACAGGAAGCTTAGAAAACCTTCCTTTCCTAAAGCCAGATGTTAACTTTAAAAAAAAATTAAAATGAGTAAAAAAGTAAAGAGGACTCTGAAAATAGACAGCTTTTCTGATGAAAGAGAAGAACAGATTTTGAACTCTGAGAAGATAAAAAGCAGATTGTCTCCAAATGAAGCCCCAAAAGGTGATTTAGTCTGGTCCGTATCACACAAGGCTCTTCTAGAAGAAATTAAAAAGGATCTTTAAAAAGAGCTAGAAGAAAAATGGGGAAAGGAAATGAAAAATTTGCAAGAACGTTTGAAAAAAGCATAACTCATTAAAAATAGATTTGACAAAATAGAAAAAGAAAACAATTCCCAGAAAAACCGAATTTGTAAAACAGAAAAAGAAAATAACTCTTTAAAAAACAGAATTTGTGAGATGGAAAAAATTCCATAGAACAAAAGAACTCATTTAAAAATTAAAATGGACAACTATAAAAACAAGTAAAAATAGTAAATGAAGAAAATAATTTGATAAAATTCAGAATTGAACAAAAAAAAAAAAAAAAAAACAGAATTTGTGAGATGGAAAAAAAAATTCCATAGAACAAAACAATTCATTTAAAAATTCAATTGCACAAATACAAAAAGAAGTCAAAAAAAAAAAAAAAAAAAGAAGAAGTAAACTAAGAAAATAACCCACTAAAATTCAGGACTGAACAAATGGAAATGAATGTCTCAATGAGACAACAAGAATCAGTCTAGCAAAACCAAAAAGAATAGAAAAATAGAAAAAAAAAAAAGTGAAATAACTAATTGTGAAAACAACTGACCTGGAAAAGGATCTAAGAAAGACAATCTAAGGACTATTGGACTCCCTGAAATACATGATGAAAAAAAGAACTTAGACATTATCTCTTAGGAAGTCATCAAAGAGAAATGCATGGATATCATAAAATCAGAAGGTAAAATTATCATTGAAAAATTCATCAAATGCCTCCTGAAAAAGACCCCAAAATTAAAATCCCAAGGAATACTGTGGCTAAATTTCAGAGCTATTGGTAAAGAGAAAACATTAAAAGCAGCCAGAAATAAACAATTCAAATATCAAGGAATCATAACAGGACCTACCAGCTTCCACTTTAAAGGATCAAAGGGCCTGAAGTCTGATATTCCAAAAGGGAAGGAACTTGGAATGCAACCAAGAATAAATTACCAAGCTAAATTGAGCACTTTCTTTCAGAAAAGAAGACAGAAATTCAATGAAACTGGTGAATTGCATTCATTTTTGATGAAAAGACCAGAGCTAAACAAAACATTTGACCTTCAAATATAGAACTCAAGAGAAGCATAAATAAAAAGGTAAAAAGAAAAAAAACCTCTTGAGTACTATATTTCTGTTAAAGGTATTCATAAAGAATATATGTATAATCTGATTTTACTATTGTAATATAAAAAAGAAAGTAGGGGTAAAAAGGAGATTATAACAGAATAAAAAGGGGAAAGTTGAGGTAAAATGAGAGAAATTACATCTCAGGAAGAGGCAAAGAAAATCTATTATAATTGAGGGGAAGAAGAGAGGGTGATGAATATTGTGTGAATCTTATTCTCATCAAATTCAGCTCAAAGAAAGAATATTAGATATAACTGATTTAACTGAGAAACATCTCTCCCCTTGTAAAAAAAAAAAAAAAAGTGGGAGGGGAAAGGGGAAAAGGGAAGGGGTAGGCTAAATAGAAAAGAGAAATAGTAGGGGAAAGATGTAACAAAGGGGTAAGGTTTCTAAAGGGGGAGGACTGCTTAAGGCAAGGAGTACGCATAAGGAAAATACTGTGGAGGAGGGAAAGGGGAAAAAGAAAAAGAAAAGTATAATTTGGGGTTAATAACATGGCAGGAAATACAGAATTTTAAATGCAAATATGAATAGGGTAAACTCTCCCATAAAATATAAGCAGTTAGCAGACTGGATTAAAAACCAGAATCCTACAATATGTTGTTTACAACAAACACATTTAAAACAGAGTGATACATACAGAGAAAAGGTAAAAGGCTTGAGCAGAATCTATTATGTTCCAGGTGAAGTAAAAAAAGCAGGGGTAGCCATCCTGATCTCAGATCAAGCAAAAGAAAAAATTGATCTAATTAAAGAGATAAGGAAGGAAATTGTATCTTGCTAAAGGGTACCATAGATAATGAAGCAATATCAATATTAAACATATATGTCCCAAGTGGTGTAGCATTTAAATTTCTAAAGGAGAAGTTAAAAGAGTTTCAAGAAAGAATAGATAGCAAAACTATAATAGTGGGAGATCTCAATCTTGCTCTCTCAGAACTAGATAAATCAAATCACAAAATAAATAAGAAAGAAGTTAATGAGGTAAACAGAATACTAGAAAAACTCGATATGATAGATGCTGGAACTCTATCTTCCCAGAATCAGCTGGAGTCAGGATCACTAAACGTCTTTATTCTAGAAATTTACCGTCGCCTCCAACGCCAGGTCTTGAGTGCAAGTGAGCATGAGTTCCACCACCCAAGTTTCTCCTACTCCTTCCACACAAGTCACTTCCCCCTCTTTGTCCCACCAATCAAGTCAGCACAGAACAGCTGGGGAGGGTCAACCTTCAAACAAGTTAATAGGGAACTATCCAATTGGCAATTAGTCTCACATGCTTCATTATCCAAGTGTATTGCTCAGTTCTAGCCCTTTACAGATAGATGTTTGGAGAAAATTGAATGGAGACAAAAAGAAGTACACTTTCTTCTCGGCAGTTCATGGAATCTTTACAAAAATTGACCATATATTAGCACATAAAGAACTCAAAATCAAATGCAGAAAGGCAAAAATAGTAAATGCATTTTTTTTCAGATCACAAAGCAACAAAAATTACATTCAATAAAAGGCCAGGGGAAGATAGATGAAAAAGAAATTGGAAACTAAATCTCATCCTAAAGAATGAATCAGTGAAAAAGCAAATCATACACACAATCAATAATTTCATCCAAGAGAATTACAATAATGAGACAACATACCAAAATTTGTGGGATGCAGCCAAAGAGGTAATAAGGGGAAATTTTATATCTCTAGATGCTTAGTTATATAAAATAGAGAAGAAGAGCAGTAAATCAGACTTCCAACAAATTAAAAACCCCCAATCAAATATCAAACTTGAAATTCTAAAAACAAAAGGAAAGAAATAAAATTAAAACTAAATATATATATATATATATATATATAGAGAGAGAGAGAGAGAGAGAGAGAGAGAGAGAGAGAGAGAGAGAGAGAGAGAGAGAGAGAGAGAGAGAGAATTAAAAAATAAAACTAAGATTTGGATTTATGAAAACAACCCAACAAAATAGATAAACTTTTATTCAATTTGATTAGAAAAATAAAAGAGGAAATCAAATTGTTAGTCTCAAAAATGAAAAGGAAGAACTATCCACCAATGAAGAGGAAATTAGAGCAATTATCAGGAGTTACTTTGCCCAACTTTATACCAATAAATTTGACAACCCAAGTGAAATGGAGGAATACCTACAAAAATATAGATTGCCCAGATTAACAGAAGAGGAAATAAATTACTTAAAGAGTCCCATTTTAGCAAAAGAACAAGCTATTAATCAACTCCCTAAGAAAAATTCCCAGATCCAGATGGATTTACATGAGAATTCTACCAAACATTTAAAGAACAATTAATTCCAATGCTATATAAACTATTTGAAAAAATACCAAATTCCTTTTATGACACAGACACAGAACTGATACCTAAACCAGGTAGGATGAAAACAGAGAAAGCAAATTATAGACCAATCTCCCTAATGAATATTTATGTAAAAATCTTAAATAAAATATTAGCAAAGAGATGACAGAAAATCATCCCTAGCAAAATATATCACAACCAAGTAAGATTTATACCAGGAATACAGGGCTGGTTCAATATTAGAAAAACTATTAGCATAATTGACTATATCAATAACCAAATTATCAAAAGCCATATGATTATCTCAATATATGTAGAGAAAGCATTTGATAAAATATAACACCCATTCATAATAAAAACACTGTTTTTCCTTAAAACAGTCAGTAGCATCTATTTAAAATCATCAGCAAGCATCATATGTAATGGAGATAAACTAGAACCATTCGAAATAAGATCAGGAGTGAAACAAAATTGCCCACTATCACCATTACTATTCAATATTGTATTAGAAATGCTAACTTTGGCAATAAGAGAAGAAAAAGAGATTAAAGGAATTAGAGGGGGTAATAAGGAAACCAAATTAGCAATCTTAGAGAACCCTAGAGAATCAACTAAAAAGCTATTAGAAATAATCTACAACTTTAGCAAAGTTGCAGGATAGAAAATAAATTCACTTAAATCATCAGCAAAATCCAATGCAAGATATACAAAGAGTAATTGCATTTAAAATACCTGTTGATAATATAAAATATTTGCAAATTTGTCTGCCAAGGGAAAGTCAGGAATTATATGAGCAAAGCTAGAAAACACTTTCCATACACATAAAGTCAGATCTAAGCAAACTAAGTGCTATACCAACCAAACTCTCAAGAAACGATTTTACTGACATGGAAAAAATAACAACAAAATTCATCTGGAAAAACAAAAGGTCAATAATTTCAAAGGAATTAATGAAGATAAAAGCAAATGAAGGTGACATAGCTATACCAAATCTAAAACTATATTATAAAGCAGTGGTCATCAAAACCATTTGGTACCGGCTAAGAAATAGAGAAGTTGATCAGTGGAATAGATAAGGTTCACAGAACAAAATAGTCAATGACTATAACAATCTTGTATTTGATAGACCCATAGGTCCCACCTTTGGGGATACGAATTCACTATTTGACAAAAACTGCTGGGAAAATTGGAAATTAATATGGCAGAAAACAGGCATAGACCCACACCTAACACTGTATACCAAGATTAGCTTAAATTGAGTTCAGAATGATATTGTAAACAAATTAGAAGAATATAGGGTCGTTTAGCACTCAGATTTGTGTGGGAGAAGGAATTTTTGACCAAAGAACTAGAGATTATTATTTATCACAAAATAGATCATTTTGATTATATTAAGTTAAAAGGTTTTTGTACAAACAAAACTAATGCAGACAAGATAGAAGGGAAGCAATAAATTGGGAAAATATTTTTACATCCAAAGAATCTGATAAAGACTTCATTTATAAAATATATAGAGAATTGATTCAAATTTATAATACTTCAAGCCATTCTCCAATTGATAAATGGTCAAAGGATCTGAATAATTTTTAGATGAAGAAATTGAAACTATTTGTAACCATATGAAAAGGTGCTCCAAATCACAATTGATCAGAGAAATGCAAATTAAGACAACTCTGAGATACCAGTACAGACCTGTCAGATTGGCTAAGATGACAGGAAAAGATAATGCAGAATGTTGGAGGGGATGTGGGAAAACTGGGACACTAACACATTGTTGGTGGAATTGTGAATGGATCCAACCAGTCTGAAGAGTAGTTTCTACTGGAATTATATCCCAAAAAGATCTTAAAGGAAAGAAACGAACCCACATGTGCAAAAATGTTTGTAGCAGTCCTCTTTGTAATGGCAAGAAACTGGACACCGAGTGGAGGCCCATCAATTGGACAATGGCTAAATAAATTCTGGTATATGAATACTATGGAATACTATTGTTGTATAAGAAATGACCAGGAGGAGGATTTCAGAGAGGGTTGGAGAGACCTCCATAAACTGATAATAAGTGAAATGAGAAGAACCATGCATAGCAACAAGAAGACTATACAACAATCAATTCTGATGGATGTGGTTCTCTTCAACGTTGAGATGATTCAAACCAGTTCAGTGATAAAGAGAGCCATCTACACCCAGAGAGAGAACCATGGGAATAGAGTGTGGAACACAACATAGCATTCTCACTCTCTGTTGTTGTTTGCTTGTATTTTGTTTTCTTTATTTGTTTTCCAAATTCTTCCTTCTTGATCTGATTTTTCTTATGCAACAATATAACTACATAAATATGTACACAAATATTGCATTTAACATGTATTTCATTTAACAGGTAGTATTAGGCTACTTTCCATCAAGGGGGGTGGGGAGAGGAAAGAGGAGAAAATTTGGAACAAAAGGTATTGCAAGGGTCAATTTTGAAAAAATTACCCATGCATATTCTTTGTAAATAAAAAAAATTCAATTTAAAATAAGTTATACAGTTTGGTTTTCCTTTGGCATCATTCCAAATTGCTTTCCAAAATGTTTTGATGTTCACAACTCTACCAACAATGCATTACTATTCCAATTGTCCAAATCTTCTCCAACATTTATCATTTTCCTTTATTCTCACATTAGCCAATTGTACATAACTTTAATTTCTTCATCTTATAATTATCTGACTATATTCTTTTATCTCTTATCACTTGACAAATAACTTGTATTCTTAGAAAGTTGGTTCAGTTCCCTATATATTTTAGAAATGAGGTCATAAACAGAAACACTGACTGCAAAAAATATTGCTTAGTTTTCTGCTTTCCTTTTAATGTTAGTTGCATTGGTTTTGCTTATATTTTGCTTTAATAAAATTAGAATTATCACTTTTGAACTTCATAATATTCTTTATCTCCTATTTGATCATTAATCCCTCCCTTCTCCATAGATCTGACAAGTAAACTATTCCTTGCTCTACTAATGAGCTTATAGCATTGCCCTTTATATCTAAAGAATACTCATTTTTATCTTCTCTTGTTTTTAAGCAAGAGAACTTCACTTTCTATCTTTTACCACTGAGTTTATCATATAAAGAATCTACCTACTCACTACTCTTTGTTAAATGTAATTTTTGTTGTATTATGACCTGAAAAAATATTTAATATGTCCATCTTTTTATATTTGATTTTGAAGTTTTTGTGTTCTATCACATGGTCTATTTTTGGGTTTTGTGTGTCATATACTGCTGAGAAAAAAAAACACAAAACATCCCTCTCTTTTCCTATTCATTTTTCCCCAAGGTCTGTCATCCTTAACTTTTCTAATATTCCATTTAAATTATTAGGCAATTCAGGTTGTTTCATCTTTGTTGTTGTTGTTGTTGTTTTTGTGGTTGTTTTTGTATTAGATTTACTTAGTTCTGAGAGGGAACCTTTGAGGTACCTCATAAGAATACTTTCACTATCTATTTCTTTCTGTAACTCACTTAACTTCTCCTTTAGGAGTTTGGATGCTATTCCACTTAGTACACACACACACACACACACACACACACACACACACACACACACACAGACATACACACATTTATTATTGATATTGCATCATTGTCTATGGTAATTTTTAGCAAATTGTACTTTCCTTCCTTGTCTTTTTTTATTAAGTTAGTTTTTCTTATGGTTTTGTCTGAGATCAGGATTGTTAAGGCTACTTTTTTTTTTTAATTCAGCTGAATCATGATAGATTCTGTTTCAGTATCTTGCCTTTACTCTGTGTGTGTCTCTCTGCTTCAGAACAACACATTGTAAAACTTTGGGTTTTGATCCACTCTCTTTATCCACTTCCATTTTATGAGAGAATATTTTTATAAACATTTATTATTGTGATTACTATCTATGACAGTATTTTTTATAAAAGTCTCATTTCTAAAATATATAGATAATTGACTCAAATTTATAATAATACAAATCTTTTCCCCAATTGATACATGGTCAAGGGATAGGAACAGATAATTTTCAGATGAAGAAATTATATGAAAAAATGGTCTCAATCACTATTGACTAGAGAAATACAAATTAAGAAACTCTCAGGTACTACTTTACCTCTTGGATTGGCTAAGATGACAGGAAAAGATAATAATGAATGTTGGAGGAAGTGTGGGAAAACGGGGATGCTAATACAATGTTGGTGGAGTTGTGAACGGATCCAATTATTCTGGAGAGCAATTTGCCCAAAGGTTCTAGCAGTGTATCTACTGGGAATATATCCCAAAGAGATCACAAAAGGGAAAAGACCCCAAGTTCAAGAATGTTTATAATAGCTCTTTTTATAGTGGCAAGGAATGAAAATTGAGTGGATATCTATCAATTGAGGAATGTCTGATGGAAGTATAAGAAAGTAATGGAATATTATTGTTCTATAAGAAATGATGAGCAGGCTGATTTCAGAAAAGCTTGGAAAGATTTACTTAAACTGATACTTAGTGAAATGAGCAGAACCAAAAGAACAATAAACACAAATTATATAATAACAAGATTATGTATGAGCAACTGTAATAGACTTTGCTCTTTTCAGCAATTAGATGATTTAACACAATTTTAGTAGATTTGCAATGGAAAAATCCATTTGCTTTCAGAGAGAGAATCATAGAGACTGAATGTGGATCAAAGCATAATATTTTCAACTTTTTGTTGTTTGCTTACTTGTTTTTTTCCCCTTTGTTCTGATTTTTTTTTCACAGCATGATGACTACAGAAATATATTTAGAAGAATTGAGCATATGTTGCTTGTTGCCTTGGGGAAAGAGAAGGAAAGAGAGAAAAAAATTAGAACACAAGGTTTTGCAAAGGTAAATGTTAGAAACTATCTTTGCATGTATTTGAAAAATAAAATACTATTAATTTTTTAATGATTACTATCTGTGTATTTCCTTTCATGCTATTCTTTTCATGTTTGTCCTCTCTCTCCTTTCACTTTTCCCTTTCTCACCAATGTTTCTTCTGTCCACTACTGCACAATCTGTCTCTCTTCTATCAGTTCTCATCCTAACCTTTACTCAATCCCCTCTCTTCCTTGTCACATAAAATAGATTTCTATTTTAAAATTATTTTGTATATTATTCCCTCTTTGTGTAATACTGATGAGAGCAAGGTTCAAGTGATATTCATCATCCACCTTCCCATCTTCTACCATAATAAATCTTTCACACTTCTTTATGGGAAATAATTTATACCATTCTACTTCTCCCTTCATTCTACATCTAGTGTACTCCTCTTTCTAATTCTGTAATTCTTTTTAAATGTCATTCCTTCAAATTTGCCTTATACCCATCCACTCTATGTATATTCCTGCTGGCTTTATTATTAGTGATATAGTTTTTAAGAATTACAATTATCATATTTCCTTGTAGGAATGTAGCTTAGCTTTATTGCATCCCTTACGTTTTCTTTTCCCTTTTTAATCTGTTCATACTATTCTTGAATCTTGATATTGAATGTCAATTTTTTTTAATTTAGTTCTAATCTTCTTTTGAAAATTTGAAATCCTTCTATTTCATTGAATAATCATTTGATATATTATGCTTAATTTAGCTGGGTAAGATTCTTGGTTGTAGTCCTAGCTCATTTGCCTTCCAGAATATCATGTTCCATGACTACCAGTCTTTTAATGTTTCAGCTGCTCCTCAGTATTTGAATTGCATTTTTTTGGCCACTTGCAGTATCTTTTCCTTGACTTAATAGTTTTTAAATTTGTCTGTATTGTTCATTGGAGTTTTTTGGTGAGCATATCTTTCCTGAGGTGATCTGTGGATTCTTTCAATGCCTATTTTGCCATTTGGTTCCAGTTCATCAGGATAGTGTTCCTTGAAAAATTTTTGAAAGAGGCAGTGTAGATGTTCCTTTTAATTATGACTTTTAAGTAGTCCAATGATTTTGATATTGTTTTTCTTTTTCTGATCTGGTTCAATTTTCCAGATCAGTTTTTTCTTTTTTTAATGTGTTTAATTGACTCTGGATCTCATAGAGTACACTACCTTCCACTTGCTCAATTCTAACTTTTAAGGTATTATTTTCTTCAATTAGCTCTTGTAACTTTCTTTTCTATTTGTCCAGTTGTACTCTTTATGGAGTTTTCTTCACTGGATTTTCATATCTCCTTTTCCATTTGGCTAATTCTACTTTTTAAGCAGTTTTTGAAGCTGTTAACTTTTATTCAATGTTCTTTTGTATCAATCTCATTTTTCCCAATTTTTTTTCTACCTCTCTTATATGACTTTAAAGCTCCCTTTTCAGTTTTCCCATGGTTCTTTCTGGGGTTGAGACCGCTTCTTGTTTTTCTTTGTTATTTTGCCCATAAATATTTTGACATTGTTATCTCCTTCTGAATTTCTGTATTAGTTTTCCCAATCACCATAATAATTTTCTAAAGTCAAAAGATTCTTTTTGTTGGTTTTTTGCTCATCTTTTTTCATTGATCTTTTTTCTTTTATATTTGAGTTCTGCCCCCAAGATAAAAGGAGTACTCTCTCAGGCTTTTTTGTGTAGGCTGTGGATCTTTACTAAGTGTTGTATTGAAGTTGCCCTGGGTCCTACAAGGCTGAGTTGAGGGAATGAGGTGGGGATGAGATAGAGGCTGTTTGATGCTGGAGAGGCTGGAGGAGTCTGGTAGTTTACCTAGTGCTGAGCGGTGATGAGGCCTGGTGGGGTATTTCTATTTTTCACCAGGCTTCATTGAAGCATCTGATGGTCTCTAACAAAGCTTATGCTAGCAACTACCTATTTGTTTAGGTACCTATAGGATTGATGTCTATTTGTTTGTCCAGGGATATTCTGAAGCATGTTGTGATCTATCCACTGGAGGATACCTGGCTGAAGTACATAGTAGTTCCCAGAACTGGAGTCCATTAGCTCCCCTGGCTATGGTAAGGTATGTGGAGGGACTAGGTGTTGATATTTACCTAAAGGTTCAAGATCTGCTTCTGACTTGCTGAAGTATGGTTTGCTGCTGACTTGTTAGGATGTTTCCTGTCCTGGATTGTGCCCCCCTCCCATCTTTCATCTGAATGAAATGGACTCTTACAGCTAGATTTCCAAATTTCTTGAACTAAAAGATTGTTTCACCCTGTCTCCTTGCTGGTTCTGCTGTTCTAAAATTTATCCTGGGTGCTATTTTATAACTCCCCAGAAACCAATATAGAATAGTTACAGCAATTCACTGCTTACTCTGCCCCTTCATATCTTCATATCTTTTTGGATCTCTTCTACTCTCCTCCAACGTTTGGAAATTACAGAAGATATGGTCATTTAACTGACCAATTATAAATGTTTTATTCTTTGTTGCCTGCCAAACATTTGACACAAAAATAAAATCTTCTTGAATTATAGACACCTTTAATTCTACTTATTCTCCTGGGAAGCAAGGCTCTCTTCCAGCATATCCATCTCTCCTGACTTTTGGCTCCTCTTTTTTTCAATTTCCTATCATTTTAAATAAATGAGAAATAAACTATTTTGTCCTCCCCACCTTGCTAATTCACAAAGGACTCGACTTAATGATTTTACCCCAACTGGAAAGAGATAGGAAGGGCCAATTAAAACTGTTGAAGGCAAGCTGAAGTCAGTTTTTATGGATAATGAAATATGACTAACACCATCTGCACTATGATGGCACTACTCACTATCAAATTACATTTATCATAATGAAATTAAAGAAAAATCAAATCACACTCCATATATATATCTCCACCAGTCTCCTTCATTCCTTTACTGTCTTGGCTAGTAGAAAAAAGAATTGGTGAGAACTTCTCCCCCACTTGCCATTATTTTAAGATTAGAACAGTTGTATTGAAAAATTTCACCTTAGATACATAAAGTTCTTCATTTTAGCTCACCTATTTCTCTAGAAATAAGTTTCTAGTCCTAAAAATGCCATTGCCCTTATAGTAGAATGGGAGAGATGGTATCAGTGACATTAAAATTTCACAAGTGGCAAAGTTCAAGTCTATATCCAGAATTTTTAATTTGGAGCTAAAATTTGTCTAAAGAAGCATGCTCAAGCCTCAAAAAAAAACCTGTAAACCTATTTAATATTTCTATTTAGATATATATTTAATTTATTTAAATAATATTTAAATTTAATTTTTATTTAATATTTAAATTTATTTATTTAAATAATATACCACAAAAATTATTCCAAAAGTATCCTTATTAGTCAAATCCCTTGTAGCTTATGGTTCAGAATGATAAGTTGAAGAAAAAAATAAAAAATGAGGATTTATTTGAGATCAGGGCCAAGAGAAAGAAAATTATTAGGCAGATTTACTGTACAATTACTGTTTCCTTTCTCTAATTCATATATATCCTTTTCTTCCCCATGCCATTTGACTGATATTCCTTCGTTCTTTCTCCTTCTTGATTACCCAGGGAATCCCATTAAGATGTTACACTTGGGTCAGCTATTGCTGCATTCTCCATGAAATATCCATATTCTAGACATTTTCTTTCCATCTTCAAAATTTATTTCTTCTTTACTGCATTTTTTCAGGGATTTATCTTGTACTATATACCTGAGAAACTGAACCAATTTATCAATATGTATAAATGACACATTTGCATTTCTATTTGACTTTCTGGGGAAAATGTTAACTTCAACAACTGTAAAGGTGGAAATGTTAGGCAATATATTAACTGGGGAGGTGGAGTTATAGAGATAGATGATTTTCTCAATAATGTACAAATCATAACATATAGGACCTTTTCTCCTGGACCCATGTTACATAAGTAAGTAACAAAACTATAGGAAAACCAAAAAAATTCAGATCACTGGGAAAAATTGCAAATCCAAAATACTTCCAACCCAAGGGAACAAAAATCTAAATTAAATGCTTATTTCATTCAACTGCTTTAGTTATTGTTTTCTTCAACATAGTCTGTTTTGTATCCAAGAAAAGTATTTACTTTTCAAATTCTAGAAATTGCCACAATTTCATTGAAGTATGAGTTTCTTTTTCCTCCTATATAAAATATAAAAGTCTTATAGAACAGATTTTTTAATCTCATTAATTTATTCAAAAGAATATTTTACTTAGAGATTGTTCATTTTTTAAAAACAATTTTTCCCTCCAAATTTACTGTTTTCATTGGACATAAATTTATCTGTACTTCTGTGATCTCAGTATTAATTTAGTTTGCCAAACTGACTGATGCTTGAAAGTTCAAGGAGCTAAGGAAGTATTTAATGTGCATTTTCTTAAAAGTATCAAATTGGAAAACCAATTATATGTTCCTTTTTGCACAGGAATTAATGATTCCATATTTCCTACAAAGTTTTCATCAGATACATACAGTGTGTCTCAAAAATCTTAAAGTTCAAAACTACATAAATGATTTTGATATACGATTTATCACCCTAAAGATTAGTCTTGCTAATTAGCATGTCAAAATTTCATACTAAATAGTACTAAATTTTCTTTATGAAAGTATTCATGAAGATAGTTCAGCATATGAGTGTGGAAAAATCCTAAATTTGGAGTCAAACTCCAAGGGGCCTTAACTCTGACACTTAACAACTTTCAACAACTCAATTTCTGAGCTTCACATATTTTATTCATAAAATGAGGTCAATATTTTCACTACCTGTCTCACAGTGTTGTTGTGAAACAAGTGCTTTATAGATTGTAAAAGACTAGGTATATATATATATATATTGTTATTACTCTCAAAACTATACATAAATTTGACATTTTTAGACATATGTCCTATTCTTAGAAAATCTGAACTGATTAATCCTTTTTTTCCTTCTGTACCTAATGTATGAAAATAATTGTCATCTTCTGAAATTCAAAAACATGGATTTTTTTTAACATACTCATCTAGTCTTATCACATCTTTCTTTAAAATGTGTTTGACATTTATCCTTCCCCTTTCCTTAGTCCCTTGTTACTTCACAGTTAAAATTTCTATGTTTTTAGTTGATTTTGCTAATCCAGTCTCCTCCTCCCTACAAATCATCCTGCATTCCATAGTCAGATTAATCTTCCCTTAATACTCCTTTTATCATGTCATTCTCTTGCTAAGAACCTTCGAATGATCTTTTTTCCTAAACACCAAATGTATACTTTTCAGCCTACTTCCCAAGGACCTTCAGAATTAGCCTTAACCAACTTTTCCAAATTTATTCTCCATTTCTCCCCAACACATGCTCCACTTTAATCAGTAGAGTCTCTGCATTCATTTCTTCCTTTGCTTCTCTAAATCCTACTTAGCCTCAGATATAGATTTAGTCTTCATCTCAGAAGTCTTTCCTATTACAGCCCATAAATGTGTCCATTTCTCTGAATTTGTTTACCCTTCATTAATTGTTCCATACTACTTAATACACAATGTCTTGTGTGTTTTTTTGATGTTTTTATCTTATTGTTCTCCCTTGTTCCTTAGCTTCAATCAGTCCTCAGATCCAATTTATTCTGTTACTTTCACATTTTGCTTCTTTATTGCTATTGTTGCCTCTAATCTCTTCCCTGATCCAGTTCATCATTCACAGTATTAACAAAAGCAAAGGGAGGAGGAGGAGAAGCATTTATTGTCTAGAATGTACTAGGCACTATGCCAAGTACATTTAAATATATTATTTCATTTGATCTAAAATCAGCTTTCCCAAAGCACAGGTCTGATCATATCTTTTTCTAGCTCAAAACTTTGAATAGATACCCATTGATTACAAACTAAAATACAAGATTATCCCTAACACTGAGGCAAGCAATAGTATTTTAGAGAAAGAATAATAAATTAAGGGTCATTATTTATTTTTGTAAAAGATTCCCCACAGGATTTAATTAAACAGAAAGGTTTCTGACTGCATTAGTAATAGAATTTAATTTTAATAAATACACACACACACACATATATATAAAATTTTGACATCCATTGCATGTTATTGCACTCTTTATTATTATTGCACAGTAAAGTGTACAGAGCTGCCAGAAGAAAGTATTTTGGAGAATAACAGTCCCTAAAATTTAATGATTCTTCATTAAGCAACCAAACACAGATTAGAAAAGTGAAGCTCAGAAAGGTTAAATAACCTTCCTCAGTATCACAAAGATAAATAATACAACTTAGATCAAGAAGCAAAAGATATCCTATCAGTTGATAAGCAAATATTTATTAAATATCTACTAGATATCAGGAAGTATAATATGTTCTGATGATTTAAATACAAAAGGGAATCACTCCTGCCTTAAATACCTCACATTCTTCAGAGGGATATATATATAAGCAATATACAAAATAAATATATAGTGGTTACCTAGTAATGTGACATAGCAGAATGCTCAGCTTGGAGTCAGGAGGACTGAGGTTTCAATATTGCCTCAGATGCTTAACTAATTATATGCACAGGGAGGATTATAGGAAGATGGTGGAGTAGGTTAGAAAATTCCAAGTTCTCCAGTTATCCCCCCAAAACAAAACAAAATTGTCCCTCAGAGCAAACATACATCAGTAAAAAACAAATAAAACTTGGGGAAGAACAGAGATCTTCCAGGGAAAAGCCAAGAAGACCAGAAGGATCCCAGGACCAGATGAAGTGAATTGGTATGACATATAAACATCTCCAGATTATCTTTACAGAAACAGCTAGCTGATCTGGGTGATGTCCTTGGCCAGAACCATAGGTACTTTGACTTCCCATACACGTGAAGAGTAGAGGGTCTGAGTTCAGGAATACTAAGGGAACCACTTTTGATTAGGAATCCCAGGTCCAGCTGTGCTACAGTAGCAGAACCCTGAGTGAGAAGGAACAAGAACATCTGTAAGTGCAGAAGCAGTGAGGCAGGGATACTGCTGGCTATAGGCACTTACAGGAGGATGGAGCTCTTGGTTTGGGATTCTAGGTCAAAAGGGAAAGCTAAAGTGAAGGTGAAGTGAAGCTTTTGACACCCCCAACCAAGGATTAAAGAATGAATTTGTTCTCTCCTTAAAAAAATAATAATAATAATTTACCCTAATCCTAGAAATTTACTATGAGAATAAGGTACATGAATTCATCTTCAGATGAGAAGAGTAAAATAAAAGCCTCTCTATCCCAAAAGTAATGTTAAATGACTACTTTCCCAGAAGAAATTTACAGAACTCAAAAAAGACTTTAAAAATCAAATGAGACATTGAAGAAAAACTTAAAAAAAAAAATCCAAGAAAAGAATTATTTTAAAAAAAAAAGTCTGCCAACTAGAAAATGCAATCCAAAATTTTAAAGAAGAAAATAATTCTTTGAAAATTAGAATTGGACAAGGGGAAATCAGTGAAGTAATGATACCAAGAAATAAGAAAAGAAAATATAAAGAATGAAAAAAAGAACAAAATGTGAAACATCTTTTTAAAAATGTGAAGCATCGACTTCCAGCCAAGGTGGCGGCATGGAGGCAGACAGCTGCTTGAGCTCCGTGTTTTTCTCTCAGGACCTACTTCATGACAAGCCTCAGAATTAATGCTTGACCGGAAAAGAAACCCACAAATAATCACTAACAGAAGACATCCTTGAAATTCCCCAGAGAAGGTCTGTGTTTGCTCCGAGGAGGGTCAAACAGACTGGGCACAGATTGAGGGCAGGCAAGCCAGAGTGAGACAGACAACTCACACAGCTCAGACCTGAGGGGGGAGGGGAACGATCTCTGCCATTTCTGCAAAAAGACTTTTACCCCAGTGTGGATATTCCATCTTGGCAGCAAGCCCAGAGCAGCAAAGAGGGTGTAAACACCAAAGGTGAAGAATAAAACCCTGGAAAGCTAGCCTCTCTCAGAACCCAGCCACCCCCAATCTGGAGTGACTCAGCGCAGCGCTTTCTCAGAGCCTCAGAGCGCAGATGCAGCACAGCCATTGCTGTCCTGTTAGTGGCTCCCTGCTGCCCTTCCCCGAAGTCTGTAGAGGAAGCCCATTAACACCATCCAGCCCCATCCCCCCTAAAACAGACCAATTGTTTCTCTTGTCAATTTGTTTTCTTCAATTTCCGCTCTGACAAAATTAACAAAAAATTCAAAAGGGCTCTAACCATTAATAGCTTCTGTATGGAGAGAGAGCAGACTTCAAGTACTGAGGAGACTAAAAACAGACTGTCCCCAGAGGAATCCCCTAAGGGGGATATGATCTGCTCCTCAATACAAAAGAATCTCATAGAGGAAATCAAAAAGGCTCTCACAAGAGAGCTAGAAAAGAAATGGGAAAAGGAAAGGGAAGCTTGACAAGAGAGCCTGGAGAAATTATCCAGAGTAGATAAAGAGATCAAATCATTGAGAAACAAAATTAGTGAATTGGAAAAGGTAAACAACTCCAAGAAAAACAGGATTGGTGAGCTGGATAAAGAAAACAGCTCTCTGGGGCGGAGCCAAGATGGCGGAGAAGAAACACACTACTCAGTGAACGTCCTCACTCCCTCACAACCAATTAGATAAATTAAGTCTCAAAATTAGCTCAGGACTGATAGATACCACAAGGACTGGAAGCACGACTTACCAGCTGAAGAGAATCTGGAGTTTCAACAGGAAAGGTCAGTTCTCAGGGGAGGAATAAGAAAGACCAGCACAGATGGTGGGGTAGGGGCACGCTGCGCCCATTGCGCTGGGAGGGGCTCTGGGACCAGAGAAGCCACTGAGGTAAAGGAATCTGGCACAGGCTGTTAGCTCTTCTCTGCTAATTATTTAGCAGTTCAGAAGAGAAAGCCAAAATATTTTAAAACTCAGATTAGATTTCCCCCCACACACACCCTGGGGGTGACTCGGCAGACTCCGTGCCAGGGGGTGTGGCCTCAGCTACCTCCTGAGAATAGTTAAGAGACTGACAAGTGGGTGGATACGGCCCAAGGCAACACACACGGCCTAGCTTAGCTGGAGGGAGTGGAACTCAGCTCCAGGAAGTCCCAGAGAAGCGGAACCTTTGAACTAGGGACCCAGAGAAGAAACACTGGGAGGGGAATGTAAATTGTTAGCACTAATATCTGTCTGCCCAGGTTGCATGTACCTTCGGATTCTAATGTTTATTGTGCAACAAGAAAATGATATTCACACACATGTATTGTACTTAGACTATATTGTAACACATGTAAAATGTATGGTATTGCCTGTCGTCGGGGGGAGGGAATAAGGGAGGGGGGGTAATTTGGAAAAATGAATACAAAATAATTCATTTAAAAACGAAATTGGGCATTTACAAAAAGAACTAAAAACTGTGAAAGAAGAAAATAACTCCTTAAAAGTCAGGATGGAACAAATAGAAATGAATGATTCACAGAGAACCCAAGAATCAGTCAAACAAAACAAAAAAAATGAGAAGCTGGAGAACAACGTCAAATACTTACTGGGAAAATCTATAGACCTGGAAAATAGATCTAGGAGAGATAATCTGCGGATTATTGGACTTCCAGAAAACTATGACCAAAAAAAGAGCCTAGATTCTATTTTACAGGAAATTATCAAAGAGAACTGTCCAGAGATAATAGAAACAGAAGGGAAAGTAGATGTGGAAAGAATTCATCGAACTCCTTCTGAAATAGACCCTAAAAAAAGAACACCACGGAATATTGTGGCTAAGCTGCAGAATTACCACAGAAAGGAGAAAATCCTGCAAGCAGCTAGAAAAAAAAAATTTAAATACCAAGGTGCCACAATAAGGGTCACCCAAGATCTGGCTGCCTCCACATTAAAAGATAGAAGGGCCTTATCTCAGATCAAGCAAAAGCAGAAGTAGATCTCGTTAAAAAAGATAAGGAAGGAAACTATATCCTGCTGAAAGGTAGCATAAATAATGAAGCCATATCAATACTAAACATATATGCACCAAGTGGTATAGCATCTAGCTTTCTAAAGGAAAAGTTAAGAGAATTGCAAGAAGAAATAGACAGTAAAACTATAATAGTGGGAGATCTCAACCTTGCACTCTCAGATTTAGACAAATCAAACCACAAAACAAACAAGAAAGAAATTAAAAAAGTAAATAGAACATTAGAAAAACTAGGTATGATAGACCTTTGGAGAAAACTGAATGGCAATAGGAAGGAATATACTTTCTTCTCAGCAGTTCATGGATCCTATACAAAAATTGACCATATACTAGGACATAAAGATCTCAAAATTAAATGTAGGAAGGCAGAAATAATAAATGCCTTCTTCTCAGATCACAATGCAATAAAAGCTACATTCAGTAAAAAGTTAGGGGTAAATAGACCAAAAAGTAATTGGAAACTGAATAATCTCATCTTAAAGAATGACTGGGTGAAAGAGCAAATTATAGAAACAATTAACAATTTCACCCAAGATAATGATAATGATGAGACATCATATCAAAATCTTTGGGATGCAGCTAAAGCGGTAATAAGGGGAAATTTTATATCTTTAGAAGCTTATTTGAAGAAAATTGAGAAAGAGAAGATTAACGAATTGGGCTTACAACTTAAAAGGCTAGAAAAAGACCAAATTATAAACCCCCAACCAAAAATTAAACTCGAAATACAAAAATTAAAAGGAGAAATCAATAAAATTGAAAGTAAAAAAACTATTGAATTAATAAATAAAACCAAGAGTTGGTTTTATGAAAAAGCCAATAAAATAGATAAACCTTTGGTAAATTTGATCAAAAAAAGAAAGAGGAAAATCAAATTGATAGTCTTACAAATGAAAAGGGGGATCTTTCCACCAATGAAGAGGAAATTAGAGAAATAATAAGGAGTTACTTTGCCCAACTTTATGCCAATAAATTTGATAACTTAAGTGAAATGGATGACTTCCTCCAAAAATATAGGCTCCCTAGATTAACAGAGGAGGAGATAAATTGCTTAAATAGTCCCATTTCAGAAAAAGAAATAGAACAAGCTATTAATCAACTCCCCAGGAAAAAATCCCCAGGGCCAGATGGATTCACATGTGAATTCTACCAAACATTTAAAGAACAATTAGCCCCAATGTTATATAAATTATTTGAAAAAATAGGGGATGAAGGAGTCCTACCAAATTCCTTTTATGACACAGACATGGTACTGATACCTAAACCTGGTAGATCGAAAACTGAGAAAGAAAATTATAGACCAATCTCCTTAATGAATATTGATGCTAAAATCTTAAATAAGATATTAGCAAAAAGACTTCAGAAAATCATCTCCAAGATAATACACTATGATCAAGTAGGATTTATTCCAGGAATGCAGGGCTGGTTTAATATTAGGAAAACTATTAATATAATTGACCATATTAATAACCAAATTAATAAGAACCATATGATCATCTCAATAGATGCAGAAAAAGCATTTGACAAAATCCAACATCCATTCCTACTAAAAACTCTTGAGAGTATAGGAATAAATGGATTATTCCTTAGAATAATCAGGAGTATATATTTAAGACCGTCAGTAAGCATAATATGCAATAGAAATAAACTGCAACCTTTCCCAGTAAGATCAGGAGTGAAACAAGGTTGCCCACTATCACCATTACTATTCAATATAGTACTAGAAACGCTAGCCTCGGCAATAAGAGCCGAGAAAGAGATTCAAGGAATTAGAGTAGGAAATGAGGAAATTAAACTATCACTTTTTGCAGATGACATGATGGTATACTTAGAGAACCCCAAAGACTCTGCTAAAAAGCTACTAGAAATAATTCAAAATTTCAGCAAAGTGGCAGGATACAAAATAAATCCACATAAATCCTCGGCATTTTTATATATCACTAACAAAATGCAACAGCAAGAGATACAAAGAGAAATTCCATTCCAAACAAATGTTGATAGTATAAAATATTTGGGAATCCATCTACCAAAGAAAAGTCAGGAATTATATGAGAAATTACAAAACACTTGCCACAAAAATAAAATCAGATTTAAATAATTGGAAAGACATTCAGTGCTCTTGGATAGGCCGAGCGAATATAATAAAGATGACAATACTCCCCAAACTAATCTATTTATTTAGTGCTATACCAATCAGACTCCCAAGAAACTATTTTAATGACCTAGAAAAAATAACAACAAAATTCATATGGAAGAATAAAAGGTCAAGAATTGCAAGGGAACTAATGAAAAAAAACTCAGAGGAAGGTGGTCTAAGTGTACCTGATCTAAAGCTATATTATATAGCAGCAGTCACCAAAACCATTTGGTATTGGCTAAGAAATAGACCGGTAGATCAGTGGAACAGATTAGATACAAAGGACAAAAAAGGGTACATCTATAGCAATCTAATCTTTGACAAACCCAAAGATTCCAACATTAGGGATAAAAATTCATTATTCGGAAAAAACTGTTGGGAAAACTGGAAATTAGTATGGCAGAAATTACATATGGATCCACACTTAACACCATATACCAAGATAAGATCAAAATGGGTCCATGATTTAGGCATAAAGAGGGAGATAATAAATAGATTAGAGGAACAGAGGATAATCTACCTCTCAGACTTGTGG
Organism: Sminthopsis crassicaudata; assembly: GCF_048593235.1. Classification (NCBI taxonomy): domain Eukaryota; kingdom Metazoa; phylum Chordata; class Mammalia; order Dasyuromorphia; family Dasyuridae; genus Sminthopsis; species Sminthopsis crassicaudata. The sequence continues at coordinate 451,945,479 of NC_133619.1, forward strand.
AGGAGGAAGGAATTTATGACCAGAGAAGAACTAGAGATCATTATTGATCACAAAATAGAAGATTTTGATTACATCAAACTAAAAAGTTTCTGTACAAATAATACTAATGCAAACAAGATTAGAAGGGAAGTAACAAATTGGGAAAATATTTTTAAAAACAAAGGTTCTGACAAAGGTCTCATTTCCAAAATATATAGAGAACTGACCATAATTTATAAGAAACCAAACTATTCTCCAATTGATAAATGGTCAAAGGATATGAACAGACAATTCTCAGAGGAAGAAATTGAAACTATATCCACTCACATGAAAGAGTGTTCCAAATCACTACTGATCAGAGAAATGCAAATTAAGACCACTCTGAGATACCACTACACACCTGTCAGATTGGCTAAGATGACAGGAACAAATAATGACAAATGTTGGAGGGGATGTGGGGAAATTGGGACACTAATACATTGCTGGTGGAGTTGTGAAAGAACTCCAGCCATTCTGGAGAGCAATCTGGAATTATGCCCAAAAAGTTATCAAACCTGTGCATACCCTTTGACCCAAGCAGCGCTACTACTGGGATTATATCCCAAAGAAATACTAAAGAGCATAAAGAGACATATATGTGCCAAAATGTTTGTGGCAGCTCTTTTTGTTGTAGCTAGAAACTGGAAGATGAATGGATGTCCATCAGTTGGAGAATGGTTGGGTAAATTGTGGTATATGAAAGTTATTGGAATATTATTGCTCAGTAAGAAATGACCAGCAGGAGGAATACAGAGAGGGTTGGAGAGACTTAAATCAACTGATGCTGAGTGAAATGAGCAGAACCAGAAGATCACTGTATACTTCAACAACGATACTGTATGAGGATGTATTCTGATGGAAGTGGAAATCTTCAACATAAAGAAGATCCAACTCACTTCCAGTTGATCAATGATGGACAGAGGTAGATACACCCAGAGAAGAAACACTGGGAGGGGAATGTAAATTGTTAGCACTAATATCTGTCTGCCCAGGTTGCATGTACCTTCGGATTCTAATGTTTATTGTGCAACAAGAAAATGATATTCACACACATGTATTGTACTTAGACTATATTGTAACACATGTAAAATGTATGGTATTGCCTGTCGTCGGGGGGAGGGAATAAGGGAGGGGGGGTAATTTGGAAAAATGAATACAAGGGATAATATTATAAAATATATATAATAAAAAAAATTAAAAAAAAAAAAAAAAAAAAAAAAAAAAAAAAGAAAACAGCTCTCTAAAAAATAAAATGGATAAAATGGAAAAAAATTCCATACAAGAAAAAAACTCACTTAAAAACACAATTGAACAATTAAAAAAAGATATAAAAAAAGTGAGTGAAGAAAAATACATCATTAAAAATTAGACTCGAACAAATAGAAATGAATTACTCAAGGAGAAACCAAGAAGTAGTCTAGCAAAACCAGAGAAATGAAACAATTGAAAAGAATGTCAAGTACCTTATTAGAAAGACAACAGACCTGTAAAACAGATCCAGGAGAGACAATTTGAGAATAATCAGACTCCCTGAAAAATGTGAGGAAAAAAAGAGCTTGAACTGCTGAGATGTTTTGGAAACAGAGGGTAAAATAGACATTGAAAAAATTCATCGATCATCTAGTGAAAGGACACTAAAATAAAAACACCAAGAAATATAGTGGCCAAGTTCAAGAACCATCAGACAAAGGAAAAAATACTGGAAGCTGCTAGAAAAGAGCAATTCAGATATGGAGGAGCCACAATAAGGATAACCCAGGATCTAGCAGTGTCCACATTAAAAGAACGAAAGGCCTGGAACATGATATTTCAAAAGGCTAAGAAACTTAGTATGCAGCCAAGAATAACTTACCCAGCAAAAATGAGCATCATTTTCCAGGGAAGAAGGTGAACATTTAACGAAATAAATGAATTCCATCTATTCTTAATAAAAAAAAAAAAAAAAAAAAAAAAAAAAAAAAAAAAAAAAAAAAAAAAAAAAAAAACAGACCTACATAAAAGGTTTGATCTTCAAATACAAAACTCAAGAGATTTCTAAAAAGGTAAAAAGAAATCTTGAGAACTTCTGCCATAAAAATATGTAAAGAACATATGTATAATTTGTCCTAGAAACTAGATGTGGAAAGGAAATTATATCATAAAAGTGTAAAGTGATGGTACTACACCTCATGAAGAGGCAAAGGTAATCTATTATATCTGAGAGAAAGAAAGCAGGGAGATGAACATAGTGTGTATCAATAGATATATTCGATTTATGGTGAAACTTCTTCCACTTCATTGAAAAAGTGAGAGGGAGGAGGAGAGGAATACAGAAATTGTGAGTAAAAGGGGTAAAATAAAGGGAGGAACTTTCAAGTGGGGGAGGGATACTAAAAAGGGAGGGCTGTGAAAAGCAAGTGGTGTTCACAAATTTAATACTGGGTAGGGGGGTAAGAGGGAAGGAAAGGAGAAAAGCATAAGCAGGGGTTAACAGGATGGCAAGCAATATAGAATTAGTCATTCTAACCATAAATGTGAATGGGGTAAACTCCCTCATAAAGAGGAAGCAGTTAGCAGACTGGATTAAAAGTCAGAATCCTACTATATGTTGTTTACAAAAGGCACACCTGAAAAAGAATGATACATTCAAACTAAAAGTAAAAGGGTGGAGCAGAATCTACTATACTTCAGGCAAAGCCAAAAAAGCAGGGGTAGCCATCCTCATCTCAGATCAAGCAAAAACAAAAATTGATCTAACTAAAAGAGATAAGGAAGGGCATTATATCCTGCTAAAGGGCAGCATCAATAATGAAGCAGTATCAATATTAAACATATATGCACCAAGTGGTGCAGCATCTAAATTCTTAAAAGAGAAATTAAGAGAGCTGAAAGAGGAAATAGATAGCAAAACTATAATAGCGGGAGATCTCAACCTTGCACTCTCAGAATTAGATAAATCAAACCACAAAATAAATAAGAAAGAAGTCAAAGAGGTAAATAGAATACTAGAAGAGTTTGATATGATAGATGTTTGGTGAAAGCTAAATGGAGACAGAAAGGAGTATACTTTCTTCTCAGCAGTTCATGGAACCTATACAAAAATTGATCATATACTAGGGCATAAAAACCTTAAAATCAAATGCAGTAAGGCAGAAATAGTAAATGCATCCTTTTCAGACCAGAATGCAATCAAAATTACATTTAATAAAAAGCCAGGGGAAAATAGAACAAAAAATAATTGGAAACTAAATAATGTTATACTAAAGAATGATTGGGTAAAACAGCAAATCATAGACATAATTAATAACTTCACCCAAGAAAATGACAATAATCATACCAAAATGTGTGGGATACAGCCAAAGCAGTAATAAGGGGAAGTTTTATATCTCTACAGGCCTACTTGCATAAAATAGAGAAAGAGAGGGCCAACGAATTGGGCTTACAACTAAAATTGCTAGAAAAGGAACAAATTAAAAACCCCCAGACAAACACAAAACTTGAAATTCAAAAAATAAAAGGTGAGATTAATAAAATTGAAAGTAAAAAAACTATTGAATTAATGAATAAAACTAAGAGTTGGTTCTATGAAAAAACCAACAAAATAGACAAACCCTTAGTAAACCTGATTAAAAAAAGGAAAGAGAAAAAGCAAATAATGTTAGTCTTGAAAATGAAAAGGGAGAACTCACCACTAATGAAGAGGAAATTAGAACAATAGTTAGGAGCTACTTTGGTCAACTTTATGCCAATAAATTCGATAACTTAAATGAAATGGAAGAATACCTTCAAAAATATAGCTTGCCCAGATTAACAGAGGAAGAAGTAAGTAGTCTAAATAGTACCATCTCAGAAAAAAAATAGAACAAGCTATTAACCAACTCCATAAGAAAAAATCACCAGGACCAGATGGATTTACATGTGAATTCTACCAAACATTTAAAGAACAACTAACTCAAATGATATATAAACTATTTGAAAAAATAGGGATTGAATGAGTCCTACCAAATTACTTTTATTACACAGACATGATACTGATACCTAAACCAGGTAGATCAAAAACTGAGAAAGAAAACTATAGACCAATTTCCTTAATGAACATTGATGCTAAAATATTAAGTAAGATATTAGCAAAAAGACTTCAGAAAATCATCCCCAGGATAATACACTATGACCAAGTGGGATTTATACCAGGAATGCAGGGCTGGTTTAATATTAGGAAAACTATAAGTATAATCGACCATATTAATAATCAAATAAATAAAAAACACATGATCATCTCAATAGATGCAGAAAAAGCATTTGATAAAATCCAGCATCCATTCCTACTAAAAACGCTCAAGAGAATAGGAATAAATGTACTATTCCTTAAAATAATAACAAGCATATATTTAAAACCTTAAGTAAACATCATATGTAATGGCGATAAACTAGAACCTTTCCCTGTAAGATCAGGAGTGAAACAAGATTGCCTACTATCACCATTACTATTCAATATAGTACTAGAAACTCTAGCCTCAGCAATAAGAGCCGAGAAACAGATTCAAGATATTAGAGTAGGAAATGAGGAATTCAAACTATCACTCTTTGCAGATGACATGATGGTATATTTAGAGAACCCCAAAGACTCTGCTAAAAAGCTATTAGAAATAATTCAGAATTTTAGCAAAGTTGCAGGATACAAAATAAATCCACATAAATCCCCAGCATTTTTACACATTACCAACACAATACAACAGCAAGAGATACAAAGAGAAATTCCATTCAAAATAACGGACGATAGTATAAAATATTTGGGAATATATCTACCAAAGGAAAGTCAGGAATTATATGAGCAAAATTACGAAACACTGCCACAAAAATAAAGTCAGATTTAAATAATTGGAAAGACATTCAGTGCTCTTGGATAGGTGGAGCGAATATAATTAAGATGACAATACTCCCTAAACTAATCTATTTATTTAGTGCTATACCAATCAGACGCCTAAGAAACTATTTTAATGACCTAGAAAAAATAACAACAGAATTCATATGGAACAACAAAAGGTCGAGAATTTCAAGGGAAGTAATGAAAAAAAAAAATTTAAATGAAGGTGGTCTAGCTGTACCTGATCTAGAACTATATTATAAAGCAACAGTCACCAAAACCATTTGGTATTGGCTAAGAAATAGACTAGTTGATCAGTGGCATAGGTTAGGTTCACAGGGCAAGATAGTGAATAAAAATAGCAATCTAGTGTTTGACAAACCCAAAGATCCCAATTTTGGGGATAAGAATTCATTATTTGACAAAAACTGATAGGAAAACTGGAAATGAGTATGGCAGAAACTAGGCATGGACCCACATTTAACACCACATACTAAGATTAGATCAAAATGGGTCCAAGATTTAGGCATAAAGAATGAAATCATAAATAAATTGGAGGAACATGGGATGGTTTACCTCTCAGACTTGTGGAGGAGGAAGGAGTTTGTGTCCAAGGGAGAACTAGAGACCATTATTGATCACAAAATAGAACATTTTGATTACACCAAATTAAAAAGTTTCTGCACAAACAAAACTAATGCAAACAAGATTAGAAGGAAAGTAACAAGTTGGGAAAACATTTTTACAGTTAAAGGTTCTGATAAAGGCCTCATCTCCAAAATATACAGAGAATTGACTTTAATTTATAAGAAATCAAGCCATTCTCCAATTGATAAATGGTCAAAGGATATGAACAGACAATTTTCAGATGATGAAATTAAAATTATTTCCACTCATATGAAAGAGTGTTCCAAATCACTATTGATCAGAGAAATGCAAATTAAGACAACTCTGAGATATCATTACACACCTGTCAGATTGGCTAAGATGACAGAAACAAATAACGATGAATGTTGTAGGGGATGTGGGAAAACTGGGACACTAATACATTGTTGGTGGAGTTGTGAAAGAATCCAACCATTCTGGAGAGCAATCTGGAATTATGCTCAAAAAGTTCTCAAAATGTGCCTACCCTTTGACCTAGCACTACTACTACTGGGCTTATATCCCAAGGAAATACTAAAAAAGTGAAAGGGACTTGTATGTGCCAAAATGTTTGTGGCAACCCTTTTCATAGTGGCTAGAAACTGGAAGATGAATGGATGTCCATCAATTGGAGAATGGTTGGGTAAATTATGGCATATGAATGTTATGGAATATTATTGTTCTGTAAGAAATGACCAACAGGAGGAATAAAGAGAGGCTTGGAGAGACTTACATCAACTGATGCTGAGTGAAATGAGCAGAACTAGGGGATCATTATACACTTCAACAATGATACTATATGAGGATGTATTCTGATGGAAGTGGTTATCTTCAACAAAGAGAAAATCTATCTCAGATCCAATTGATTAGTGATGAACAGAATCAGCTACATCCAGAAAAGGAACACTGGGAAATGAGTGTAAATTGTGAGCAGTGTTTTTTTGTTTTGTTTTGTTTTGTTTCTCTTCCCACATTATTTTTACCTTCTGAATACAATCCTTCCTTTGCAACAACAACAACAACAAAATTTAGTTCTCCCCATATATATTGTACCTAGGATATACTATAAGATATTCAATAAGTATGGGAATGCCTGCCATCTAGGGGAAGGGTGGAGGAAAGGAGGGGAAAAATTTGGAACAGAAGGGAGTGCAAGGGATAATATTGTTAAAAAAAATCCCTATGCATATGTACTGTCAAAGAAAATGTTATAATTATTAAAATTAATAAAAAATATTTTTAAAAATGTGAAGCATCTTATAAGAAAAACAACAGATCTGAAGTACAGAGCTTAAAGAGAAAATGTAAGAATAATTAGATTATCTGAAAACTGTGATCAAAAAAAAAAACAAAAAACATTGATACAATAACAAAAGAAATAATCCAAGAAAATTGTCCAAGGAGGAAGTAGATATAGAATAACTCTGTCACTACCTCAAAGAGTTCCTACAAAGAAACACTAGAAACATTATCATTAAATTTGAAAACACCCAGAGTAAAGAGATAATTTTACGAGAAACAAAAAAACAATTCAGATGTGTACAATCAGAATTGTACAGAATTTGTCAGCAGCTACAATAAAAGACCATAGGTCCTGGAATGTTATATATCAATAATCAAAAGAATTAGACCTACAGCCAAAAATAACAAATCCAATAAAACTAACCATAATATTGAATGGAAAAATAGAAATTCCATAAACTCACAGTAATGAGGTTTATATTTAGGGTACCCAAATGAAATTAGGGTTTCTGATGGTCAGGGAGTTAAGTAAGGTCTAGTGGCAGCGCAAGGGTAGAGAGTTCTGAGGATTCCCTTTCTGGTGCTGCAAGCAGTTCTCTGTAAAGGAATTTACAGACCCAAAAACCTAGATTGATAAAAGTGGTTTATTATGGGGATTGGAAGTAAGATTCTAGTTAGTAAAAGATTTTAGGTAAAGAGAAGAGGGCACTGGAAATAGTATTCCATTGGGTAGAGACTCTTGGCATGCCAAATGTAAGGCTGCCATGTTTGGAACCTCTAAACGAGAGAGGTTTAGTTTGGCTCTTTTTACAATGAGAAATTTAGCTAAAGAGGGCCGTGGGTGAAGTCCCAAGTTGGCTCAGATCCGATGGGGGCTATGAGAGCCCAAGTTGGCTCAGTTCTGGTGGGGACTGGGACAAGCCTGAATCTCCTGTTAGAATTCAAAGGGGTGCTTTTGATCAGGATTTATGAATCAAAGGTCCTAGCTTCTTGAATTAATAATGCATCAGCCAGGAGGGGCTAGGAGTAATCTGAATCACAAATCAATTTGAAAGGATCACAAATCAGTTTCTTAAAAGGACCACAACCCCACTTCAACAGGTTTTCAGGATTCTGTCTCAACAAAACCTGAACTCAATAGTAAATATTCTGTAATAATATATGGTATAGTAAATATCCTATAAGAGCCACAATAAAATACTAATTTCAAAGAACTCAATAGGGATAAACTGTTTCTTTTTGTACACAGAAATATAAGCCATATGTTTAAGATTAACATTAGTTATATTGGGTAGTTTGAAAGAAAGACTGGGGCAGAGCTGAGCATGACCTGTCTAGGAAAAGGTAAAAATAGGTGTAAGCTCTACAAATGAGGTGCAGAGAAAGAACTGACATGGAGATATTAAAGGGGGAAGGAGAGCTGGAGGTCTGAATACTTACTTATCAGGAATGGATCAAATAGGGAACAATACATATATACACCATGAAGAGCATAGCATCCTCCAAAATCTATAAGGAAATAATTGGAGAGGGAATAGCATAAGGTGGGATATATATATATATTTATAGCAGTGGGGTGGGATAAAATTATGCAGATAAATGGTAAAGGAATAATGAGGGAGGGAAAAAGTGACAGAGGTTAAGGTGAAGTACAGAAGAGTGATTAATGGGAGTGGTAGAAAATGTGTAGATTAATGGGAATGCAAAAAGAGGGTGGGAGTAGGGGGGAAAGATAAGGGAGGAATCCATGGGTGGGGGGAGTGTAAAGGGCTAGAACTTAGCAATGCACTTGGATAATGAAGCCCGTGAGACTAATTACCAATTGGACAGTTCCCTATTAACTTATTTGAAGGTTGACCCTCCCCAGCTGTTCTGTGCTGACTTGATTGGTGGCACAAAGAGGGGGAGTAACATGTGTGGGAGGAATAGGAGGAGAAAAAACTTGGGTTGTGGAACTCAAGCTCTCTTGTACTCATGACCTGGCGTTGGAGGGTGATTGTAAAAGATCAAGAATAAAGACGTTTAGTGATCCTGACTCCAGCTGATTTCTGGGAAGATAGAGTTCCAGCATTTGGCATCCAAAAGTGGGGCTGGCACCCTACTTCCACCGAAATCCTCCGGTGACCAGAAGATTAGGTGAGTATTCTAACAGAAATAAGGAACTTACCTTAAGGACTAAACCAGCAATCTCTAATAGCTGAGATGGGGCAGGTGTTAGGTACAAACATTTCCTCCGCCTCAGCCGACCCTGCTCCAACCCCAGCCCCTACTTCAGCCTCATCTAGAAATGCTATAGAGGATATAATTAAGATAATTGATGAGAAAAGTTTACTTGTTACCAGCCCACAAATGGACAATCTCTTAGACTCATTGAATCCCATATTCCCTTGGTTCTTAAAGAAAGAAAAACTAAGTATAGATAACTGGAAGCTAGTGGGACTTGAAATGAAAGAATTTTACGCAAAAAAATGGGCTTTGTTCAATTTCCCCATAGGTATTTTATCTATACAACGTGATTCAATTAGACTTAAGCTATTGAGCAGGTTTTAGGAGAAGGAAAAGTTCTAAAACTGAATAGAGAAGGAAGTGTGAGGAACAAAAGATAGAAAATAAACAAACTCAAGACATTGCCAGAGGGCAAGGGGATTTGAATGAGGAATCAGGATGTGTTGACTCTGATTGACCTGAAGAAATTTTAACCCCACCTAGAGAGCAGATTATTGATCAGCCCTCATCAACTCCACCTTCAGGGACAGAGGGAGGAGGAATAGTGGGAGGGGCAGTGACATCATCAGCACCTCCCCCCTAGCAACTACCAACCCCTATAACTAGATTAGAAAAAGGGCTTATTGAAGCGATCCGAAATGGAAAAGAAGTAGATAATGATTTCAAATTTCAAATTTTTCCCATGATTCAACAGTATAATTCGGCAGGTCAATAGAGTAGAAGATATGCTCCTTTTAATATAGATGTCCTTAAAAACCTGAAAAAATCTTGCATTGTCTTTGGGGCTATATCAAATTATGTTAAGATGTTAATACACAATTTGGCTTATGAAACCTTAAACCCTAGTGACTGGAAAGTCATTGCAAAGGTGTGCTTAGAACCTGGACAAAATTTGTTGTGATTTTCTGAATTTAGTGAGCTCTGTAGGATTCAAGCCCAATGAAATAGTCAAAGTGGAGTTAATACTTCAATCACCTATGACCTACTAACAGGTGTAGGTTCTTATGCAGATGCTTTAGTACAGATTAATTACTCCATAACAGCATTTGAGCAAATTGCTGCTGCTGCTATCAAAGCATGGGCTTCTCTCCCCAGTAAAAACTACAAGGGTGAGACCTACACAAAAATTGTACAGGGACCAAATGAACCTTTTGCCGATTTTGTGGCACGTTTGCAGACAGCTGTCACATAGACAAATGGTGAAAATGAAGTAACAGATACTTTGGTAAGGAAACTTGCTAGGGACAATGCCAATAAGGTTTATAGAAGGATTATACTAGGACTACATAGGGATGCTCCTTTAGAGGAGATCATAAGTTAGGCTATGGTGCAGACTTCCCAAGAGCCCAACATAGGAAGACAGGGTCCCTTTTGGCAAAGGACTTCCAGAGAGACTTGTCAATGCTTTCAATGTGGTAAAGTAGGCCATCTGAAAACTCAATGTTGGCATAGAGACAGAGTGAGAAGACAGGCTGGGAGAACAAAACCCAAAACCCCATGTCCAAAATGCAACAGAGGACTCCATTGAGCCTCAAAGTGTACACTGATTCAGGGAAACAGGATGAGGGGCCCAGCTCCAGGGCCTCAGGCAAAAAACAATTGGGGCATGATGGCAGCCGATGCCACACCCAGAGAGTGCCTCCAAGTCTAATACCCAGACATGGCCAATCAGCCAGGAAGCCATCTGATGGGAGAAAGGGATTACACAATCAGTCAGCCAGGAAGCAACATAATGGGAGAAAGGGATTACAATTAGGGAGGATAGAGTTGTATGCAGCTGGGACAACTGAGATACCCCCTGCAGAGGTGAAATCTGTTCCTCTCCAACCTATGGATCCCTTGCTTCCAGGGGCAGTAGGCTTGACCATTTCACCTCCTGAGAGTACTTACAAGACAGTGTTCATTCATACACTGATGTGGGAAACTGGGGAATGTGTAGATAATATCCCAGTCACTAACACAGGGAGACAATGTGTGACTTATCAACCAGGGGAAGTAGTAGCATCGGGTTTATTGATACAGACCCCTAATAAGCAACCTGGTGACAGTCATCCATGTTCTGACTCCAAGCAGAAAAACCCAGGAATGTACTGGACAGCAGCTGTGACAGCAGACTGACCTATGCTCACCATTTCACCTGTTCCTATCCAATGGAAAACTGATACACCAGTGTGGATAGAACAGTGGCCCTTAGGTAGCGATAAAATTCAAGGCTTACTAGACATAGTAAGGAACAACTTGACCAAGGACACTTACAACTTTCTCTAAGTCCTTGGAATTCCCCAGTATTTGTTGTAAAAAAAGAAATCTGGAAAATGGAGGATGTTGATTTAAGAAAAGTAAATGAACAGATGGAAACTATGGGAACTCTTCAACCTGGACTTCCATCTCCTACTGAGTTGCCTAGAGAATGGCCTCTATGGGTTATAGACATTAAGGATTGTTTCTATTTTATCTCTCTAGATAAGGAGGATATGAAAAGATTTGCCTTTTCAGTGCCCAGCGTTAACTTAGCTGAGCCTTATAAAAGATATGAATGGACAGTTTTGCTACAGGGAATGAAAAACATCCCTACTATGTGTCAAATGTATGTTGCTGCTGCTCTTACTCCAGTAAGAAAAGCATTTCCAAAAGTAATGTTATTACATTACATGGATGATATATTGGGATGTGCACCTGAGGAACAAATGTTAGAAGCATGTCTACAAAAAAACATAGAAACACTAAGGAATTATAAATTGCACATAGCTTCAGAAAAGATTCAAAGACATGTTCCTTTTCAATATTTAGGATATGAAGTATATCCTAAGGTGCTTACAGTACAAAAACTCTCCCTAAGAACAGAGAAGCTAAACACCTTAAAAGACTTCCAGAAATTGATAGGAGATATCCAATGCATGCATCCCGTGTTAGGCTTGACTACCTGTCAATTGCAACCTCTATATGACATTTCAAGGGGAGACAGCGCTTTAAATTCACCATGCCAGCTTACAAAAGAAGCTCAAGAGGCTTTGAGACAAGTTGAACTGGCTTTATCCAATGTGGTTGAAAGAGTCACTCAAAAACCCTTGGAAATATCAGTTTTTGCTACACAAGAGGCACCCACAGCAGTCCTTCATCAAGGAGACAGTGTGATAGAGTGGGTGAACCTCCCAGCACAACCAGAACAAAGCCTTATTCCTTACCCAGTGCTTGTGGCTAGAATTTTATTAAAGGCCATTAAAAGAGCAGTGCAATTATCTGGGATAAGACTTGACAAGATATACACCTTTTATACTAATGCACAAGTTAATGTGTGCTGTGAAACCATCCCAGAGTGGCAAATTTTATTAACCATGGCTCCAAATTTTGCATATGGGTCTCCATTAAAGATAACCAGACTGTTACATAATTGGCAATGGATTCTTGAAGAAAAGATTTCTAAAGTTCCTCTTAAAGGACCAACTATCTTTACAGATGTATCCAAACATAGTGTTTGCGCTGTATATTCTCGTGACAACTATAAAGAGAGTAATCAGAACTCCTTTTCAGTCTACTCAGCAGAATGAATTGTATGCAATCATTCTAGCTCTTGCTTATTATCTGGGAGACATAAATATAATATCTGGTTCGGCCTATTCAGTAGGTGTGGCACAAAGAATTGCCACAGCCCAAATAAAATTTGTAGCCTCCAATATGTATCAGCTCTTTAAAGAATTTCAAGAGCGAGTGAGAAAGCATCCAGGTAAGATTTATATTTTGCGTGTCCACTCCCATAGTGGACTTCCAGGTGCTATTTTTGATGGTAATTCAAAGGCAGATAGCCTTCTAACCATGTTTGCAATACTCCGTTATTTCAAGAAGCCCAAGAATCTCATTCTAAATATCATCAGGCTGCCTGAGCTTTAGGTTTACAATTTGGAATAACAAGAGAAGAAACTAGAAGCATAGTAAAAGACTGTACAGCTTGCCTTCCTTTCCATGCTCCTACACTCCCTCCAGGGAAGAACCCTCATAGTTTGAGACCTAATGAAATCTGGCAAATGGATGTGACCCATTATAAATATTTTGGTCATCTATCTTTTATCCATGTCGTGGTAGACACCTTTTCAGGATTCACATTTGCAATGCTAGCAGCAAAAGAGACAGCCTGAGTGGTAACTGAATTCCTTATACAAGCATTTGCAATTATGGGTGTGCCACAAACAATAAAAACAGACAATGGACCTGCATATACATCTAAACATTTTACACACTTTTGTGCACAGTATAAGATTTTACATACCACTGGCATACCATTTAATCCTCAAAGGCAGGCAATAGTAGAGAGAAGAAACAGAGATATTAAGACACTCCTCCAAAAACAAAAGAAAGGGGGAGCCACGGGTAACCGTAGAGAACTTCTAAATTTAGTTCTATATACCATTAATTTTTAAATTTTTGACAAAGATGCACTGGCTCCAGCAGACAGGCTTTATAACCCACCAGAAGGGCAGTTTCCCGTATGAGCAGCTCCACCGTCTTTAGATAATCGCCAGGTGATGTGGAGAGACCCAGAAGTGGTGAATGGAAGGGACCAGATAGGTTAACTGCTTGGGGGAGAGGGTTTGCTTGTATCTCCACAGATAGAGAAGGAATCAGATGGGTGCCAACGAGCCGTATTTACCTTGTCCTTCAAAGAGAGACACAGATCAGACTCTTGAAATGAAGGAGAAGACCCAAGAAACACTGGGTGGTTCCATTGCTGACTGTGCCCACCACTGAAAGAACCTGGCAGTTATCGCATTTGACCCATGGACATCAAAAACTATTGGACTTGAAAATCCTCAGGAATCATTGGATTCTCTGAGGCATCATACGACTGTTGCTGGACTTCAAAACCTGTAGGGATCATTGGATTCCCTAACATATAAAAAGACTGATGTGGGACTTCAAAAACTTGTGGGGATCATTGGATTCCCTAACACGTGAAGCAATGGACAATAGATTGGTTTTGGACTATCTCTTGGTGCTGAAGAAGGCATGTATGTGTGACTGATGTTTACATACCCTCCTTCTAGGACTTCTGGAAATCTTTTACAATACCATGTTGATTTATATTGTTATATCACTACTTGCATGTACAATTCCTGTTTGTTACACCATGTTGAATCTGCACTGACTGTGGGGGAGTCATCACTAATAGCCTCTGCATTATTGCTATGTGCTTGTGTAATACCTCCCATGTTGATGGGTTTGTGCATACTTGTCTCTAATATGACCTTCAACCCAGAAACCCGTTAGCAAATGCCCACTTCTCTTTGGTGCTTTTCATTTCCCTTCCTGAGATGTCAGGGAGGGTGTGATTATCTCCTTTTTAGTGCTTTCATCTCCCCTCCTGAGAAGTCGGGGGGGAGGGGGGGGCATGATCACCTCCTTTTTGGGGTTCTCACCTCCCTGAAAAGTCAGGGATGGCACAACCATCTGTGGTCTAAAACAAAAGAAAGTGGGAGATGTAACGGGCTAGAACGAGCAATGCACTTGGATAATGAAGCCCGTGAGACTAATTACCAATTGGACAGTTCCTACCCTCCCCAGCTGTTCTGTGCTGACTTGATTGGTGGGACAAAGAGGGGGAGTGACATGTGTGGGAGGAGTGGGAGGAGGAGAAAAAACTTGGGTTGTGGAACTCAAGCTCTCTTGCACTCATGACCTGGAGTTGGAGGGTGATTGTAAAAGATCAAGAATAAAGACGTTTAGTGATCCTGACTCCAGCTGATTTCTGGGAAGATAGAGTTCCAGCAGGGGAGGTTAAATATTAGCGAGGCAATTAAGGAGTAGAATTAAAATAGAAGAGTTATCTGGGATAGGAAATAAGAGATACATACAAATATTATAATTGTTGTGCCATAGTTCTCTTTTAATGTCCTGACCCAGTTTCCCTAATTGTCCTATTCAGTTACTCTGCCTCATTATAATCATTCTCTTTTAATGTTAGGATAAAGGTCTTACATCTTAGACCTTAGGCTATACTTATTCCCTCTTAATGTTTAATGGGATAAACGTCTTTATCCATTTTAGACATCATTAGAATATGAGGAGCCTCTCAAGTACCTCTCTCCATCATGTAATCCTAGGTGCCTCCCCCCATTAGGTCATTCCCATCCAGGTATCTCCCCCATTATGTCATTGTTTATATTACTCTAAAAAATCTGTATCCAATATTCAGTGCTGGATTCTTTGAAAGGATAGTCTCATGCAGCCCTGGGACTAACCATGGATCCATTGGTCCCAGTAAATCTCCCCATTTACTAAATTCTGTATTGAATACTCTCTAATCTGTCTTGCTCAGTTTCTCTGGCATTACATAACAAGGATCAGAAGTAAAATTTATTAGAAAAAATATAAAGCTAGTAATCTTTGTTCTCAAAGTCAAACTTAAAGATTCATTCAAGGGAGAAATCTACATAATATGTTAGCCATATTAATGTTGTTTTAGATGCATGTCTACAAAGTGCAAATGTGTATCTGTATGTATATGTGTGTATGTGCATTGTGTATATCTATGCATGTATTTGTATGTGTTTATATAGATATATGTGTGGGTTTATATGTGAGTGTGAATATATATATATATATATATTCATGCTTCAGTGTAGCCTACTTCGGAAAGGTGGGGGGACAAAAGGGGAAAAGAAGAATTAAGTTTATATTACACAGCAGAAAACAAAAGAATAACCAACAAGAAAGTGAAGAAAAGATAGATAGGCAAGAATATAATATCTACTATTACTATATATGCTTTTTTGAAATGTAAATTTATTATTAAACATTTTTAATCTTCTCTGATATTCTGCTGGGCACATAACAATGTTTTGTTTTCCTTTATCTATTTTTCTTTTACTATTTTGTATTTAGTTTTAAATAAATCATTATTTTAAAAAATCATTATATGTGCAAACAAGTCATTTAAATACTCTGGGCCTTAACTTGTAAAAATAAGTGTGTTGGCTTCTATGACTTCAAAAGTCCCATTCAACTATTAATCTATGATTCTATAATCAGTTTTATTTTGGAGGAAAGGCACTAAAAAGTGAGAGAAGTAGGAAAGGCCTCTAGAAGGAAGAGGTTATTGAGCTGAGTCTAGAAGGAGCTAAGGATTCCAAGAAGCATCATTGAGGAAGAGAAGTCTAGGTCTCAGAAATAACCTGTACAAAAATACGAAGATAAAAAATGAAATGTAGTCCTGTGTGAGCAAATAGTGCAACTTGTCTGTATCCTAAAGTGAATGTATAATCAGGAGTTGTGTTGTAGTTAGAGCCATGTCAGAGATAGAAATTTTATTGTTAAAAGGCACTCCAATGAAGAATCTGAGATGACTTGGGTGAAATAAATATCTCTATTTCAGAAAACAAAACAAAACAAAACAAAACAAAAAAATAGATAATTTAGAATCAGATATGGAGGTTTTATATGCTAATTAAGGAGTTTTCATGTTATCTAAAGGCAATGATAGTGAAACAAAAGTTCTTATAGTACCTACTAAGCTATAAAGTTTTTGCATGAGATAAGAAACTCTTATTTGAGTTGTTTGGAAAGGCTTAGCATAGAAGGTTGTATATCAGATCAGAGTTTTCTTTCTTTATGGCATATTTTTTGTTTAGTTTGTTGGTCACAGAAATTCATGAAGTACTGGAATGGTTAAAATTCCTATCAATGCGGGGGGGAAGGGGGGAAGGGAGGAGGGAGAGAAGGAGGTATCCAGATAAATAAAGTCTTGAATATTTTTCCTTACTGACCTATATCTCCTATCTCAACAACAGGTATCTATTTCCTCCTCCATTCTTTTCCCAGATCCTCTAAGGGCCAGAAAACCACCATACTTGCCTCTTTTCCCCCATAGATACAATGGCCTCTTGGCCATAACATTTTATTTCTTGCCATTTTACATATTCTTTACATTTTACATTTTATAATTTTAAATCTGGTAATCATCAAAACTACTTGATACTGTCTAAGAAATAAAATGGTGGCTCAGTGGAATAGTTTAGACATGAGTAAACATCTATAGTAATCTGTTGCTTGCTAATCCAAAGATTCCAGTTTCTGGATAAGAACTCATTATTTTACAAATACTGCTGGAAAAACTGGAAAATAGTATGGCAGAAATGAGGCATTGACCAACATTTCATTTATTATATCAATATGTGGTTTAAATGGGAACATAATTTAGACATAAATAATACCATAAGCATATTAAGGGAGCAAAAAAAAAAGTTTACCTCTCAGATATATTGGAAAAGGGGGAAATGTATGATCAAAAGGAAATAGAGAACACTGTGAAAATGCAAAATGGATAATTTTGATTCCACTAAAAAGAAAAGATTTTGCACAAAGTACAATGCAACCAAGATGAGAAGAGAAGTAGAAAGCTGGGAAATAATTTTTATAGACAATGTTTTTGACAAAAGCCTCATTTCTAAAATATATAGAGAACTGAGTCAAATTTATAAGAATATAAGTCATTCCCCAATTGTTAAATGGTCAAATTATATCAAGAAGCAGTTTTACCATAAAGAAATTAATCTATCTATAGTTATATAAAAATGTTCTAAATCACTATTGGAGAAACACAAATTAACATCTTTCTGAGATACTGTTTTACCCTTAGCAGATTGATTAATGTTAATTGACAGGTTGTAATGGCAATAGATTGTAGATTGACTAAAGAAAAATAATAAATATTGGAAGGGAAGTGGAGAAATTGGCACACTAATACACTGTTAGTGTACTTACAAGCTGATCCAACTGTTCTGGAGAACCATTTAAAACTAGGTTCAAAGAGTAATCAAAATGTCCTTACCTTTGATTCAGTAAAATCATTATTAGATATGTATTTCAGAGAGAACATAAGAAAGAGAAAAGGACCCCCATGTACAAAAATACTTTTAGCAGCTCTTTTGTGATGGCAAAGAATTATAAACTAAAGGAATGTTTATCAATTGGGAAATGGCTGAACAAATTATGGGATATGAAAGTAAAGGAATATTATAGTATTATAAGAAATGATGAACAGGCAGATATCAGGAAAAAAAAATACTTACATGAACTGATTCAGTGAGTAGAACTAGGAAAACATTGTATACAGTAGCAGCAATACAGTGATCCAAGGGCAATTCCAAAAGATTCATGATGGAAAATTCTATGCACATCCAGAAAAAGAACTATGGAATCTGAATGCATATTGAAGAATACTATATTTGTCTTTGTTTGCTTTTGTTTTTTTTTTTTTTCTTTCTTGTGGTTTTTCCCTTTTGTAATGATTCTTCTTTCACAACATGACTAATGTGAAAATATGTTTAATAGGATTATACGTGTACCACTTTTTCAGATTGCTTGCTGTCTTGGAAAGACTTAAAACTATTCTTTATCCTCACAGTGTGTTCTATTCTCTCCATTCTCAAATACTATCCAAAATCATTACCCCTGTCCTTTTTTCTTTTTTCCTAGTATTGACATTAGATTTTTCAATAGATTGGGGGAGAGATGGTGGACTTGTGGAGAGATTCCTAGGTTATGGTGAACCAGTTACATTTTACATTTTCTTCTATTGTGGAATACTTTTTTTTCCTTCTGTCAGTAATCATGCAACTTCACTGCCTATTGGACATTTTGAAGTAAATATCCCATAGGAAACTCAAACTCAACATAATATATTCTCTTCCCTCCAAAATAAATAAATAAACAAACAAACAAACAAACAAATGAATGAATGAATAAATGAATGAATAAACAAACAAACAAATAAATAAATAGATAAATAAGTAAATAGATAGATAGATATATGGATAAATTAATAGAATCTTCCAAATTTCTCTATTGCTGAAGTTCACAACATTGGTATTTTTCTTGTCTCCTCTTTTTCACAGTCCATACAATTGAATTTATTGTCAAATCTAAGTTCATTTTCCACGTCATCTGTTACATGTCTTTATCTGTCCACTTACATAGATGCCATGCTAGTTCTTATGATCTTATAAACTCTGCCATAGATTATTGCAACAACCATTTGGATTCCATGCCTTAACTTTCATCCCACTCCAATTTATTCTCCACACAAGTGCCAAAGTGATTTTTCTAAGGCTTATTTTTAGCTAAATCATCTCCCTACTAAATAAACTCCAAAGACTTTCTAATACCTTTAGGATAATATGAATATAACTATAAACTTTTCTGGCCTTTAAAGCTGTACATAGTCTGTTCCCCTCCTCTCTTTATAGTATTTCAATGCTTTACTTGTCCACTCTCCATATACTCAGACATACTCATCTAATTGCTGTTTCTCATACTAACACTATACAATTAATCTCCATGCCTTTTATTGCTGCTCTCTGTTCTACCACCACCCCATACCTAGAAAGCTCTTACTCCTCCTAGTTGTCTGATAGAATTGAAGACCTAGTCTAAGATTCAGTTCAAGTGCCACCTGCTGAAGTCTCGTTGTAATCTTCCTCCCTTTCTTTTCCTTATAAGACCTGTATCTACTCTCTCTGTTTACAAGATAAATTCTTTATCAATGTTTGTTGACAACATAATTCATATAGATAAATGAATGGACAGATACTTGAGTGGATGAATGAATGAGAAAGCATTTGCTAAGCACTTAATATGTACTAGCTACCCAGCTAAGTGCTAGAGATACAAATGCAAATAGAAAGACCATGATCTCAAGGAGCCTATATTCTAAATAAAGAAAATAACCCATATATGATAGCCAGAGAGGGATGTTTTAGACATGGAAAAAATAAATTGCTAAGTGAAGCCACAGGGCAATTTTTTGAAATGATGTTTCCAGGAATGAAAATGTTTGACTACTCTTCACAAATAATGAGGAAGGGAGAGGATAGGACAGAGAAAGGACATGTAGATGATAGCATAGAATAAAGGTGGCTAGAGCATAGTAACAATGTCTAAGTTGGACTACTTATAAAGAACTATGATCTATGGAAGTGTGACTCTATCATAATGTAAGTTTTTTAAAGGCAAGGATTTTTTTTTTCTGATTTTTCAAGTCAATAAGAAACCATATTTAATTTTTTTGTTATTTGAATAGTTTTTCATTTTTCAAAATACATGCAAAGATAGTTCTCAATATTCAATCTTGCAAAACCTTGCATTCCAAATGTTTCTCACTCCCTCCCCTTTCCTCCCCCTCTCCTAGCCAGCAGGTAATACAATATTAGTTAAACATGTACAAATTTTATAAACATAATTCCAAATTTATCATGCTGCACAAGTCCAGTAGTGAATGATCATAATAATCTAGTATTGGATAAATCCAAAAATCCAAGTTTTAGAGCTAAGAATTCACCATTTAACAAAAACTTGCTAGGAAAACTGGATCATGGTGTGACAGAAACTAAGCAAAGACTAGAGACAGCCAAATTGCTCATTGTATAGACAGTTTGGTCTGGAGTCAGGAAGACTTGAATTCAAATTTTCCCTCAGACACATACTCCATGGGTTATCTTGGACAACAAAGTGGCTGAGTAGACAGAATATGAGGCCTGGAACTAGGAAGAACTGAGTTCAAATCCTGCCTCAGACTTTTATTAGCTGTATATCACTGGGAAAATCATTTTGCCTTGCCTTAATCCTCTGGGGAAGGAAATAGCAAAGTGATCCAATATCTTTGTCCAAAAAAGAAAGTTTTATATGATTGAACAACTGAGCAAGATAAAGACCAACTTTTCTCATCAAAATAAAGTCAAAAATACATACAAGGTAATATCATTAACAAAGTAGAGGACCATGAAAAATTTTAGCTGTCAGATATATAGATTAAGGAAACACTTATGACCCAAAAAATAGAAAAGATGGCAAAAATTGTAGATAATTTTGATTACATGAACTTTATAAAAGATAAAAACAAATGCAGTTAAAATTAGAAACAAAACAGGAAAGTTTAAAAAAAAAGGGGGGGGGTGGTTTATAGAAATTTCTCTGACAGTTGCCAGATGATAGGAAACTGAATCAAAGTTATAAAAATAAGAACCATTTGATTTGATAAATGGTTAAAGGATAGGAAAAGGCAGTTTTTAAAATAAGAAACCAAAGCTATCAATAGTGATATATAAAAATTTGCACTAAATCACTACTGATTAGAGAAGTACAATTAAAGCAAGTCTGATGCCATCTTGCATCTATCAGATTGGCTAATATGACAGAAAAGGAAAATAACAAGTGTTGGAGGGGATATGGAAAAATAGAAACACATTCACTGTTGGTGGAATTGTGAACTGGTCCAACTATTCTAGAAAACTATTTTCAGCAAGGCCAAATAGGGTATAAATCTATGTATAATCTTTGACTCAGTGAATACCACTTCTAGGTCTATATCCCAAAGAAATCAAAGAAAAGTTAAAAAAAAAAAAAAAAAAAGACCAGTGTGTACAAAAATATCATTTACAGTAACTTTTTTTGTGGGAAGCAAAGAATTGGAAATTGACAGAATGCCCCTAAGTTAGAGAATAGATGAACAAATTGTGGTATCTAATTTTGTTAGAATATTGTGCTTTAAGAAATGACAAGGGAAATGGTTTAAGAAAAAAAAAAAAACTTGGGAAGACCTATATGAAATGATACAGAGTGTACTGAGAAAATTCAGGAAATTATTGTACATAGTAATTTTGTAAAGATGATCAACTATTGGGGCAGTGGATCAAGCACTATCTCTGAAGTCAGAAGGATCTGAGTTCAAATCAAATCAGAGTTAAAACAAAAAAAAAACAAAAACAAAAAAAAACCTTAACACTCTTTAGCTGTGTGAACTTGGGCAAGTCACTTAACCCCAATTGTTTCAGGAAAAAAAAAAATCAACTATGAAAAACTTAGCTATTCTGATGAATACAATGACAATGTCAAATTATTCATGATGAAAATTCTATACACTTTCAGAGAGAAAACTGATAAACTCTGAATACAAAGTAAAGTATATCTTTTTAAATTTTACTTGCTTTTTCTAAATATGATTAATATGGAAATAATTTGTATTGTTTCAAGTATAAAGATATCACTTGCCTTCTCAATATATAGAGGAGGGGCTAGTGAGAGGAAAAGAATTTAAAGCTCATTAAAAATGTTAAAAATAAATAATAAAAAATTTAAATGTGTTTATAAAA
This sequence comes from Sminthopsis crassicaudata, assembly GCF_048593235.1. Lineage (NCBI taxonomy): Eukaryota > Metazoa > Chordata > Mammalia > Dasyuromorphia > Dasyuridae > Sminthopsis > Sminthopsis crassicaudata. The sequence goes on from NC_133619.1 coordinate 451,967,592, forward strand.
TACCAGAAACTCTCCAAAACAAAAACAACAGAGAGACTAATATCAATGGATGTAGTGTCTGCGACGCTCATCATGGTACCTAGAATATAGTAGGTTATAATAAATATCAATTAATTGATTGAATGATTTTTAGATTTAAAATCTGGGTATTCTGGCATTCATTTACCTTAAAACATGACTACTTATCAACATTGAAAGCTGAAGTTTAAGGAATAACAGAATTCTCCAAAGCTCAAATGAACAGATGTATTTTTATTTCACTGAATTAACATAAAGGAAATGTACTCTAACACTCAGAGAATGATTATCAATGTTCATCAATTTTAAAAAGAAATATATGCATTAATTTTGCCATTTGACAGAGTCTCTCATTACTCAGTCCCATAACAGATCAAGTGATCCAACAGAAGTTGGCAGAAAGTTTAAATTATAATAAATGTGAGAATTATATGCATTCACCTTACCTTAAACTTAAATTTGCTCATTATACTTTGTGTCACATTTGAGATTTAAATAATCAAGGAAGTTCTTATAAATCCTTTTCAATATTTTTTTTTGTTTTTTGTGTTTTCCAAAAATCAGAGCCCCGACATCTGCTCATAAGAATACCACATTCAGAGCAAGAAAATTTGTGAAAAATAAAGTGGATCATGAATTATAGCTTTGAAACCTGTTTGTTCAAAAAAGGCTTATTAAGTATTTATTGTAAAATATATTGTAGGAGATAGAAAATGAATAAGAAATTATCTTTGCTCTCAAAGACCTTATATTCAAATTGAAGTGATAATGCAAGCAAACAAATAACTATATAATAAAAGGCAGATAAGAATCAATGCAAGACCAATAAAGAAATTCAAAGGTAAGATCATTTCTGAATATAGAAAAAGGGGAACACTACATGGAAAAAGAATTATTCAAAATGAGTATTAAAGCATGAGTAGAATATTCACAGAGATTAGAAGGCAGGTATCTAAGGTAGATAGTATAAAAACTGCAAAAAAAAAAAAAAAAAAAAAAAAAAGAATAAATTTGTATATTCTAGTTGGACTCAGTATTAGGTAATTATGGGAGTTGCATAAAGCCAGGGTGGTAGGTAAGGATCAGGCCCTCAAAAGCCTTAAAAGCCAAATAAAAGAAATATTCTGTAAAGAGATATATTGGCATATTTGGGGAGAAACAAATAACATAATCATAGCTTTTTACTGGTACATATGATGCGGACTATTTAAAAATATATTTTTCATCTTTCACATCTGAACTACCATATAGTCACAATAATATCATTTTCCTTAAATAAAATTTTCATCCTATTTTTAAAATTTGAAGTATATACTACAAGATGGTTAATTTTAAACATGTACATGTAATTACCAAATAATTTGCTGGAATACATACATATATCATTGGAAAAAATAAGAAATAGAAAAAATGATTTAGAATTAGGTCTATTGAAAAAACAAGTTATTGCATAATTTGATGTATTTTTATAGAAATGTCAACAGGAATTTTAAATCCCTAATACATTAAACAATGATTTCTACCTCTGGGGCTTCCATTCTAAAATAGAGGCAGCTAAGTATCACAGTAGGTAGATTGCTGGTCCTAGAGTTAGAAAAACCTGAGCTAAAATTTGATGAGTCATTTGCTAATTGTGGAAGCAAATCATAATTTATGTTTGCCTTAATTTCCTCAACTGTAAAATGAGGTTGGTAATAGCATCAACTTTAAAGGATCATTGTGAAGCTAAAATGAGACAATCATTTCTAAAGCTCTTAATACAATTCTCAATGCATAATAGGAACAGATGATTTTTCCACTGTACTCTTTCTTGATCATCTCATCAACTTTTTATGGTTCAATAATCATCTATTCAGATTACTACCAAATAAATATCAATATTTATCTTTTTCATCTCAGCTTCATCCATACATTAAGTGTCTGTTGAAATGTATAACTGGCTACAATGGAGATATCTCAATTTGACATGTCCAAAAAAGAGTTTATTATTCATCCCCCCAAACCAATCACTTTTCTTAAGTTCCCTACCTCTAGCTAGAGTGGGGGGTGGAGAATATCTGGCCTATAGCCTACATGAGACCCATAAATCATTTGGCCTGGCCCTGCCAAGATATCCTCAGATGGAACTCAAAATTCAATAAACCTGGGATCTTTGTTCATAGCAACATAAATTTATATTAAGTGAATCGTAATAATAATGTAAATTTTGAGGGATAAGCAAGCAATGTCCATTATAGGTCACACAAGATAAATGTGAATACATTATAGGATATTCATGTGTGCTTCTCATCAGCTGCCCATAACAATCCATATGCCAAAAGAATGATGACTCAGAGATAGTCAGTGCTAGGCAGGCTAGAAACATACACATTGCAAAAGTGTTAATACATTGTAGTAAAACTACAGCAATCTAGTGATGATAAAATAAGAAAGAATTGAATCATCTGTCTTGATCTAAATGATTTAATCATATTATATGGTATAATACCTCAAGAAGGTCTCTGTGCACAGTTGTGGCTTAACAATATAATGTCAACAGTAGTATCATGCATGAATTTTGTCAAAAGCAACATGTTTAATAGTTTAAGGAGTTGCTTAATTATCTTGACTTTGAGTATGGTGGTGATCTTGCTTATCACTGAACTGTGGTGGTGAGTTATGGTAACATGCTCATGAGATTTTTACAAACTGTGGGAAGAAATCAAGCAATTTAAGGAGATAAAGAAAAAACCTTTCAAGGAATTCAATGATAGCAAGTGACTAATCAAGCATTCATAGTTTACATTACCAAGTATCTCTCAGAGTTGAATATTAAGCTTCAGTGCTCAACAGATTCTCAACTAATTGCTTTCAAACATGAAATTATTTAAAGCTAAATGTTTTCAGTGCAAGTAGAAAGTACACCTAGAAAAGAATTTTTTCACTCTAGAAAAACAAAAGCTTTCTACCACACTTGAATATGCTAGTGAATGTGTGAAATGTATTGATGTATTTAATGAAAGATTTAAGGATGTGAAAAGTAAACAAATAGAATTGCTACACCATTCAATGTGAAACCAGCTAACTACAACATGAAATCATTCAGTTATAAAGTGATAATGACTTGAAAGCTAGCTACAACAACCTCCTACTATTTGAGTTATATAAATGTTACATAAGCAATGGTGTATTTCCCACTTTGAGGAGAAATGCATTGAAATATGCATTTGTGTTTGGAACAACTTACTGCTGAGAGCAGTTCTTACCATCATGAAAGGCAACTGCCTTCTAGACTGACCAACTCAATCTGGAAAAGGAGTTGTGAGTAGCAACATCATCAATACTAGGTAACATCATATTCTTACCAAAGAGAAATGGTTCCACCCTCACATTAGAAGTGAATTAATTGTTCAAACAAATATAGCAGGCTAATTTTTAAGTTGATAATTTTATATGATGTACAAATAATGTTATAAATATCCAAATGTCCCTTGGCTGAAGATAGATTCCCCACCCCAATTTGGAGTAACAACATACTCACAGTCACCCAGATTCATAACTTAGAAATCTCCTTCCATGAGAATCAATCTGTTGCAAAGTCTTGCTAATTCTATTGTCATAACATTTCTTGACAATTTTTTCCACTCACTTGTCTACTATCCTAATTCATCTCTATTATCTCTTACAAGGACCCCTGAAATAGTCTTAAGTGGACTCTCTGCAACCAGTCTTTTCTCTCTCCAATACTCTACACAGTTGCCAAATTGTTGTATTGATTGTTTCTATGATTTTTGCTTTGACTCACTTATTCTTTAGGATTAGATTATTTCAATTCCAATTAATTTTAATTTGTGTTTGAAAGGTCCTTTACTTAAAGCAATTTTTTTACAGAATTCTGGCATAAAAAGAATGCATTTAATATTTTTATGCATATTTGTAGAGGAGGTCATCCTGTAAGATTATTCTAATTTCGAAATTTGTTTTCAACAGGGATAGTCATATAGAGAATGGGTACAAATTTATTACTGCTCAGAACCTTGATTTAAATAAGGCATAAGGAAAGAGGAAACTCACAGTACAAAAGTAATATACAATTAACAAACACAATGGCCACTATAACAAACAAACAACATACAACATACATTATCACCATTCCAAGGAAGTACCAACATTTTAATTCCTTGGCTGGGAGAATGGTCATAGCCATTCAGATTCTTGAGTGAGAGTCATTGCTAGGCAAGCTATATTTCCTAGCCCAAATCCTCAAAGTTTCTTTTCCACTAAGTGGTTTTTATACTCTGAGAACAAAGAAGGCATACACTAAGTATTCTCAATTGACACATGACTCTTGAGATATAGCAGCTTCCCAAGTATAGGATGCTTCACCACAAGAGGCCCATCAAGGAGAATATTTGTTCATTCCTTTATGAGGACTGTGTTTACTCAACAAAATAGCCAGGTTTCTGGGGTAAACAAATCTGCAATAAACAATACTCATTGATTAATGCACAAGAAAATATAACCTTACAACTTTGGGCTTTCCTGATATTCCATCAGATAATGCAAGCATATTCCCATTTTCTCATCAAAACATTACACAAAAGACATGGCCAAAACTCACTTAAGATTCCTTAATTACTATGATTTCTTATACATCCCCACATTCAATTTTTTAAAAATATATGGTATACAGCTGAGAAAAAGCTATATTCTTTTCTATTTCTATTCAATATACTCCAAAAGTCTGTCATATCTAACTTTTTAAAAAATTCTATTCATTTCTTTTTTTTTCTTGTTTATTTTATGGTTAGATTTATCTAGATCTGAGAGAGAGTAAATTGAGCTTCCTCATTAATATAGTTTTACTATCTATAGTTTTCCTGTGATTTATTTAACTTTTCTTTCAAAAATTTGGTTGACATATCATTTGGTACAAATGTGTTTCCTACTAATAGCAATTCATTCTCTATGGTACATTTTAGCAAAATGCAATTTTCCTGATTGTTTCTTTTAATTAGGTTTTTTTTTCTTGTATTTTGTTTTATATTATGATTGCTAACTGCCTTTTTTTATTTTAGCTGAATCATAACAGATTCTGCTCTAGTCCTTTACTTTAACTTCATAAGTCTGTGTATATGTTTCTATTTCAAAGTGTCTCTTATAAAGCAATATATTGTTGGATTCTGGTTTATAATCCATTCAGCTCTCTTCTATTTTATGGGTGAGTTCAACCCATTCATATTCATAGTTGGGATTGTTAATTGTATTTTCTTCCAGCCAATTCTTCTCTTTTTAACCTTGTCCCTTCCCCAAAAGACAGTTTTGCTTCTGACTACTGCATACCTTAATCTACACCCCTTCTTCCCATTCCCCTTCCCTGTTGAGTGAGGTGAATTTCTATACTTAATTCTGTGTATATCTTTATTTGATGAAGAGTGAGATTCAAGTATTACTGACTTTCCTTCCCTATTTCCTCCTCTATTGTAATCATTCTTCCTTGTGTATCTCTTCTATATGAAATAATTTTCCCCATTTTCCTCTCTTGTCCCCTTTCTCTGACTGTATCCTTTTTCCTCACTCTTCCAGTCTTTTCTGAGATCATCCAAACCTAATAGAGTTGCACCCATACTCTCCAAATAGACTCCTTTAATTGCTCTCCTCTTAATAAAGTATTTAGGTGTTATATGCATTATCTTCCCACATAGTAATATGAACCATTTAACCTTATTAAGGTCTTTAACTCTTTGTCATTTTGTCAGAAATGCTTGAAAGTCCTATTTTCCATTAAATATCCATTTCCCCATACGATTGTACTAAATTTTGCTGCCTGAGTAATTTTTGGTTATAATTGTCACTACTTTGCCTTCTGCAATTTCATATTCTAAACTAACTGCTCCTTTATGGTGATAGCTTCTAAATTTTGTGTGATCCTAACTGTGGCTCAATGGTATTTTAATGTTTTTCTTTTTGGCTACTTGTAGTATTTTTTTTCTTGAATTGGGAGCTCTGGAATTTGGCCAAAATAGTCTTAAGAGATTCTATAGGGATTTCTTTCAGGAAATAATCAGTGAATTATTTCAATTGCCCTTTGGGCAATTATGAAGGGCAACTCATAGAAGGGCAGCATCAAATATGACATAACAATTCTCATTTCTGGTATATATCAAGGTTTTTCCCTTCTAAAGATTCTAAACAAGTGATGAATAAGAAAACATATTATTATGTAGTACTTTATTCCAAAAGATATGTCCTGGAATCTTTCAAGACTATTCTGGAGAAGGAAAGCCATAGCATTATAATGTTCAATATCATTTGTTTTTCTAAAATAAATAAAATCTTCTTTTACAAGAGGATATGAAAGCATCTACCTGTATATGATGCCTCATTAAATATATAAATCAATAGATTAATTAATGAATAAAAATTAAACAGATTAACGGGTAATAGATGAATAAACAAACAACTAAATGAAGAAATTAATAAATAGAATTGTAAGTGCTATCATTCTCTTCATTTTACAGAGGAGGGAATGAAAACTAATGGATTTAATTGAATTTCATTACCACAAAGTACTCTTGGTTTGGTAACTCCCACTAATAATGCCAATTTAACCATTCCTTGAATTAGAAGTTAAATTTTAGAGATTTGCCTCAAGCAAATGAAGTAACTAGACCAGAGATAGATTATGTGTCAGTAACAGAAGCAAGATTTTAAAGTAAATGTTCCTGACTCCAAATCCTAAATTCTATCCATGAATTCATAGTACTATTACAAACTAAAAAGCAAATTTCAATATTATACTTAGTTCTACTAAATATAATATCATAAATAGAAGCTGTGATACTATTAAATAAATATAGAAATGAGCTGGTGTTAGAAATGATTCTTTCTTAACACATACCTTTGTAAAATTATAGATAAAAATTAATTTTAAAAATTGTAGTGTCACGCTGGCCACACTTTCTCCATCAACTCACTACAAAAGATATGGTTTTTTTTTTTTATTTAAATTGAATCTGCAGTGTTTGCAAAGATAAAATCTTTAAAATATACACAGTGTTTGAGCAAGCAAATATTCTATGTTCTTCCAGTGTTTGAAAACATTTCCACCAGGGGATATTCATATGTCTAATTTTTCCCACATTAAAATTGTGTACAGGTACTTCCAAATCCTACAAGCATTTCTTTCACTTATTATGTGCATGGCGCTTTGCTAGACAATGGAAATATAGAGACAAAAAAAACCCTAAAGCACACCATTTTTGTCATTAAAGAGCCTATATTTTACTAGTGAAATAAAACATGGAAACATGGAAACAGATTAGCAACCAAGCATGTGTGTGTGTGTGTGTGTGTGTGTGTGTGTGTGTGTGTGTGTATGATCATTAGAAGAGGGACATATTATCAACTACCAAGATACCTCAATTCATTTATATCAATTGAACTGACATGGAGTGGCTTTGGTAAACCAAAGAGACCCAAACTTTTGGTGAAAATTATGGGGCCCCATTTTACTGTCATGGGAATAAACATCGCTGAAGCCTAATGAAACAGAAATATTTTGAATATAATAATAGCAATTATTAGTTCAACTCTGAACTAAGAATTGTGCACTTAATAAGTTTTGTCTGGGAAAGGGTGTAAGGTTGAAGTTGTGGAGAAGAGGTCTAAACAATAATCTAGTTGAAGAATTTACCCTACTGTTTTAAGCAAATACTTGATTTTTCTATTTTAATTTTACTACTTTTAAAACAAATGCTCATTTTTTTGGCCATAAAATTAAAATAGGTATAAGGAAAGAATTTTGAACTAGAAATTAGATCTAATTTCTAGCTTCATTATCTTACTATGATATGCTTTCAATTTAAGAAAGTCACTGAGAATTGGCACAGAGCCAAGATGGCAGAGAGCAGACATAGCTTTCTAAGAATGATCTCCTCTGACCTTCTCTCAAACAAATAGTAGATGAAGTCTCTAAACTTGTTTTGGAGTGACAGAATCCACAAATATTTGGAGCACAACACATTTCCAGAAGATACTTTGGAAGAACTTTGAAATAGGTCTGTTTCAAACAGGCAGGGGGACAATCTGCCGAGCCCAAACTGCAGCACAGGGAGCCTGGGACAAGGAGCTGGGGCAGAGAGCCAGAGCATTGCAGCTTCTAATCACTGGGGAATATTTTCCATAAAGCTTTTTGTTTTCAAAACATATGCATGAATAATTTGACAACATTAACTCTTGCATAGCCTTGTGTTTCAGATTTTCTCTTTCTTTCCCCTATGCTCTTCCCTAGATGTCAAACAATCTAATATATGTTAAACATATATGTTAAATCCAATATGTAGAAACATATTTATACAATTCTCTTGCTGCACAAAAAATATTTAGATAAAAAAATAAAATAATTGAGTAAGAAAACAAAATGCAAAGGAATAACACCAAAAAGAGTGAGAATGTTATATTGTGATCAGTTCCTATAGTCCTCTCTCTGGGTGTAGATGGCTCTCTGTAGTGTGCTTTCTAGAGTCCCCAAGTTGGGGTGACAAAACGTACTGTTGCTTTCTACAGCCCCCACACTGGGATGCCAAAATATACCCTCCAGACTAGCTCTCTGGAGGACCTTGGGACCAGCCTGAGTCCTTGGTCTTAGTGGAGGATTGATGAAGGCAGGAGACTCACAAGGATGGTCAAATATGGAATCTGTTTATTTCAAGTCTTCTCACTACATCACCATATCACGCTGCACAAGTGCTAATTATAAGCACTCTGCTATTGATTTATAAATGTCTCTCTTTATTATAAGTATCCCACACAGGTGGTAATGCTCTTCCTGACTTTTTAAAAGGGGGAGAACACCAAAAGGAGGTAGTCATGCATTCCCTGACTTCTCAGGAAGTCTGAGAACCCTTAGAAGAGAAGGGGAGCCAAACCAGACATTGTCAACAGGTTCCCTCTGGGCTGAAGGATCTTATATCTTGCCCAGAGTTCCCCCACTATCTGTGGCCCTCTACATCGTCCACTTTCTTTTGTTTTAGTTGAAACAGTTATACATAAATCCATCAGCACTGGAGGTATTACGCAAGCAAGCAGTAATATAACACAAGTTAATAGAAATGTAACAAACAATATGAATCAACATGAGGAGTCACACAGGCAAGTAGTGATGTAATAAACAATATGAATAAACATGGAATTATAAAAGATTTCCATGAGTCCTACAAGGAAGGTGTAGAAAATAACTATCAATTCACAATCACACATGCAACCTCCTTCAGCAGCCAAGAGGTAGTCCAAAATTAATCTAAAGTCTAATCTAAAGGCAGATATAGCTCATTGGCCCCCAATGGGTTCCTTCTTCATCTGTAGAGATATAAGCAAACCCTCTTCCCCAAGCAGTTAACCTATCTGGTCCCTTCCATTCATCACTTTTTGGATCTCTCCACATCACCTAGTAATTATCTAAAGATTCTGAAGCTGCTTTCACTGGGCACAGCCCTTCCAGTGGGTTATGAAACCTGTCTGCCAGAGCCAATGCATCTCCATGAAAAATCAAAAATTTAATAGTAATAGTATGAAAGGATAAGTTTAGAAATTCTCTAGGGTTACCTGTGGCTCCCCCTTTCTTTTGTTTTTGGAGGAGTGTCTTGAAGTCTCTGTTTCTCCTCTCTACTATTGCCTGTCCTTGAGAATTAAAGTTATACCAGTGGTGTGTAAAATCTTATACTGTGCACAAAAGTGTGCAAAATATTTAGAAGTATATGTAGGTCTATTTTCTGTTTTCATTGATTGTGGCATACCCATGATTGCAAAAGCTTGTATGAGGAATTCAGTGACCACTTGGGCTGTATCTTTTGCTGCTGGTATTGCAAATGTAAATCCTGAAAAGGCATCTACTACAACATGGATAAAAAACAGATGACCAAAAGATTTATATTGAGTTACATCCATTTGCCATATTTCATTGGGTCTCAAACAATGAGGGTTCTTCCCTGGAGGGAGTGTTGGAGCGTGAAAAGGAAGGCAAGCTGTATAGCTTTTTACTATGTTCCTATCTTCCTCTATCATTATCCCAAATTGCAAACATAAAGCTCAAGCAGCCTGATGATATTTAGAATGAGATCTTGGGCATTGGCTAATATAGTTAAAAGGCTTTCTGCCTTTGAATTTCCATAAAAAACAGGACCTGGAAGTCCACTATGAGAGTGGACATGCAAGATATAAATCTTACCTGGATGCTTTCTCACTTGCTCGTGAAGTTCTTTAAAGAGCTGATATATATATTAGAAGCTGCAAACTATTTGGGCTGTGGCAATTCTTTGTACCATACTTACTGAATAGGCTGAATCAGATATTATATTTATATCTCCTAGATAATATGTAAGAGCTAGCATGATTGTATACAATTCATTCTTCTGAGTTGGCTGAAAAGGAGTTCTGACTACTCTCTTTATGTTTAAGTCATGAGAGTACACAGCACAAATGTTATATATATATATATATATATATATATGATGCATCTGTAAAGATAGGTGGTCCTTTGAGAGGGACCTTAGAAACCTTTTTCTTCAAAAATCCAATTATGCAATTGCCAATTATGTAATAGCTGGGTTATCCTTAATGGAGACCCATGTGTAAAATTTGGATCTGTGGTCAATAAAATTTGCTACTCTGGGATGGTTTCACAGCATACATTAATTTGTGCATTGGTATAAAATGTGTATATCTTACTGTCCATATTACACTCCCCTGCATTTGCCCTTTCAAAGACAAAAATAAATTTTGTCTTTATGCAATGGTACAAAAGAAAGCATCTTTAAGTTCTAAGATAAAAAATCATTGTATATACCCTGGATACTTGTATTTGAGGCATAGCTTCTACTGACCACTTATTCTGATTATAGAAATTTTCTGTAAGAGGAAAGTGTAGGGACATAAAGTTAATAATGTCAAAACAGATTCTTTAGGCTTCAGCTTGAGAGTTCATACATGACAAGATAAACCATACCTCTGTTTTACAAACAATCATGCAGTGACAATTCCACCTCATAGCCAGACTCGGGAATAATCAGGTGGGAAACAAAAAAACAAAAAACAAAAACAGAACTGTGAAACTGAGTCAGAAGGATACAATTTTGAGCAAATACTAAGGTCGTCCTCCTCCCAGCTCTTGCCGAGATAAGACATCCACTTACAACAGTTCATAAAGACATCCCTCTGAGTAACTTGTGGAATTAATTTCAAATGCTGTGTTACTGCCTTAATGATCAGGAATTAAATTCAAAACTCAAAAGAATATCAGTTACAGTTCCAGGAGACTTTACCTCCAATAGCAAATTCTATTAATTTGCTTAGACCTATGGCTAGATACATTATTTTAAAATTTTTACCAGGAGTCACACATATAGGAAATCTTGTTTTAACATGTTAAATGTTTAAATGTATCCTATTACAAAGGATTAATCATTAAACAATTATAGATTCTTAGTAAACACATTCCTTGTTTACAAAATATACATCCTAAATAGGCCCATTTTTCAAGTCTGATGACCTTGCTTACCTGATGGTCTCAAGAAAACTGGCAAGCTTGCAAATTAAGGAGAGTTTTTAGAGATCCCAGAAATCCCAGGGTCACTGTTCAGCCTAAGAATACTCCAAGGGCACAGTCAGTGCTCACACAGAGTGCTTACTTCTGAATTATGAGTGCATAAGTCACCTGGCTGTCTTCTGGATGACCATTTGGGTTTCTTTGGAGACTTTACACATTCTCTTTTTATTTATTCCTCCACCTCAAGCAGATATACAGAGAAGGGAGATGGAAGTCCAATCACAAGGACCATTGGAGAAAACTCTCATGGACACCTGTCACCTTATCAGAACTCTAAACATCTCTCTGGGAAGTCACAGGATCCTGTATGAGCTCCCATAAAACTGTATGAGATGGAGTACTAGAGCCCCCTTACCCAAATTGACTTTTTGAAGCCATCTCCAGGTGCAAACAGAAAGCCTTTACTCATTTTTACACAAGAAGTGGGATAGCATACCAACTGGACTGTCTAGCACACTGTGTGGCACAGTACAGAAGCAAAAGCTGGGTTATATGGTCAAAAAGCTGTGGGTCCCTCGCTCCTTATCCTGTTAATTTTTAAGTTTATTGGATGGACTGATTTCTTCAGGAACACAGAAGGGGATATAGACCAATATACAACAATGCTTCCTTAATTGGCATGAACAATGCTGATGCAGTATGCAGATTCTGCTTTATAGAGATCATGTGACTTCTTGAAACTTAAGACTAGGATCTGCTCTATTTTGCTCTACAGTCTTCTGAGAAATCTTCATTTATTCCATTCAGAATATAAACGTACAAACTCAGACCAAGGTTTATTTCTTAAGAGAATATGGTCTAATGATGATCTCCTGGCTTTTTCCCCTTCAGCATGGTCTCTAATGTGATGTCATTCTACAATGAAGAAGACTAAGGCAAAAAGAGTACTAGAACCCGCCTAAGACTTTTTGAATGACTCCATAGATAATTAAGAAATATACCATACCAAAATATTGTATTAATGATGGAAACCCAAAGATAAAAAAAAAAAAAGTCTGCTGTAAGCTAGGCCTAATAAAGCCAATCTTGTTGTGCAGATTGAAGAATGGAATGAAATTAGATATTCATACACCATATAAGTTAGCAAAAATATTTACTTAGCAATAATTTGGAAAGAATATTCAGGAAGAATGCAGCATTTATTTAGATAGGCAGAACATCTCTACCTTTATATTTTTAATAGTATTTTAGTTTTTATAAAAACATATAAAATATATTTTTTCCAAATACATATTATTCAACATTCATTTTTTGTAAAACTTTGTGTTCCAACTTTTTCTCCCTCCCTCCCTTACCTCCTTCCTCCCCAAGACAGCAAGCAATCTGATACAGGTTATGTGCAATTTTTAAAAATATATTTCTATATTTATCATGCAGTGCAAGAAAAATCATATCAAGAAGGAAAAATCATGAGAAAAAAATAACAACAAAAAAAGGTGAAAATACTTTTGATCCATATTGAATCTCCCATAGTTCTCTCTAGGATATGGATATCACTTTTCATTACAAGTCTATTGGAATTGCCTTAATCATTGCATTGTTGAAAAGAGCCAAATCTATCGAGTTGATCAGTATATAATTTTGTTACTGCATACAATGCTCTCTTGGTTTTACTTACTTCACTCAATCTCATTTTATATGTCTTTCCAGGCTTTTCTGAAATCAGCATGCTCATCATTTTTATAGAACAATAATATTCCATTACGCTCATATACCATAACTTATTCAGCCATTCCCCAACTGATAGGCATCCACTCAATGTGCAGTTCCTTGCCACTACAAAATAAATAAATAAATAAAGCTGGGTAGGATTAATCTAGGTTTGGAATTCACATTCAAAGGCATAGTCTTAAAGAGGGTGGGTTCAAGTTTATTACTGCTCAGAACTTTGATTCAAATAAAACATAAAAAAATAGGAAATTCATAGTACAATTAACAAACATGGTGGCCACTATAACAAAAACAAACACTCTGAGGAAGCATTAACATCTGAATTCCTTAGTTTGGAGAATAGTCACAGCTATTCAGTCTCAGGTGGGAGCCATTGTTAGGCAAATTTGTACCAGACTTCTTAGCCCAAATCCTCAAAGTCCCTTTCCACTAAGGTGGTTTTATAGGCTGAGAACATAGAAAGCTACACCAAGTATTCTCATTTGATATATGACTCTTAAGACATAGTGACCTATCAAGTATAGGATACTTCATCATAAGAGGCCCATCAAGGAGAACATTTGTTCATTCCTTTAGGAAGACGTATTACTCAAGGAATTAGGTTTCCGGGGTAAACACAGGCCTGCAATAAAGGATATGCATTGATTAATGTCAAGAAAGGAAGGCCTATCTTTATGCTTTTCCTGGAATTCTATTAAACATTATAAACATGTTGTCATGTTCACAGCAAAAGTTACACAAAAGACATGGCTGAAACTTTACTCACAAGGATTCCTTACAAGTTGCTATAAACATTTTTGCACATGTAGGTCCTTTTCCTTCTTTTATGATCTCTTTGAGATGCAGACCAATAGAGATACTGCTGAATTCTTTGGACATAGTTCCAAATTGCTCTCCAGAATGGTTGAATCATTTCACAACTCCACCAACAATGCATTAATGTCTTAGTTTTCTATATCCCCTCCTACATTTATCATTATCTTTTTCTGTCATCTTAGACAATCTGAGAGATGTGAAGTATACTTCTCAGTTTTCTTAATTTGCATTTCTCTAATCAATAGTGACTTAGAGATCTACCTCTTGATTAGCCAAAAGCCTAAAGAAATTGCTCCTGATTCATTAAGAGCTGACTTTTATACTTAGTCTACCAGGAAGGTATGTTAAAGTTTCATGCTTTAATGACTTGGACAATTTAACTACCTCAAGGATGGTTTCAGTACATTTTAAGGAAATATTATCTTATGGGTATTCTGTAGGGTCCTAGGAAAAATCTATCCCAGATGACATGATAGAGCCTTAGAAAATATTGCTTCTATCACAGAGTATCTGCCTCCATACCACATACTTCAGGAGGATACCACTTGTGTGCATATACATATAATATATGGTGGGATATGATGAGGTAAAGAAATAATCCAGAGAAAACACTATAAGAAAATTTAAGAAGGAACCTTGCAATGGTCCTGTCTAGGTCCTCTGAAGGGCTCAGAATAAGTCCTTGTCAGGATAAGGAAAAGTCCTTGCCCCACATTGTGGACGCCAATATGTAATGTGCTGTTGTCTCCAGAAGCTGCCAATCGCTCTCTGGAAGGAGATCTGCTGTGTCAACTCAAATCTCTCGGACAAATTCTTCTTCCTGTAGAGAGCCGACTTCCCTTCCTGCAAAGAGCAGCCTCAAGTCTGGTCCAGAAACAATTCCCTTTTTCCTCCAGAGCTGCCCTCTTTATCCTCCCAGAGAATGGGCATGGGATAATGCAAAGGCTTCTGGGAAGAATTACTTCAACCAATGAATTTGTTCCTCCTAAGCATGCAAGCTCTTCCCCAGGAAAGGCTGGAACTAGAGAATTGTCAAGTACTGACTTAGCACTTAGTAAGAACTTAACATCTCCTCCTTTCTTTTGACTTAAAACATAGGGTGGTCATAACCTTGAAACATAAATCCATTAATATGGGTGGCATTACACATAATTACATAGATTACATAAACACATAGTAACATAATAACATAGTAACATAACACATGCTAGAAGTATGTCATAAATTGAGAATTTATAAATGTCCATAAGTCCATTGTCCATTAGTCTCATCTTGTGTTAGGAAATCCAATGATTCCTGCTGGTTTTTAAAGTTCTTTAACAGTCTTCTTATTAGCCATGCTCTTTCAGTGTTAGGTGTTTCTTAGATTTTCTCCTTTGTTTTGAGGTCTTTCTCTTTTTCTGTCTATCTCCGACAGACAAGGCAAATACGACTCATTGGCACCCATCTGATTCCTTCACCATCTGAAGAAATACAAGCAAACCCTCTCCCCCAGGCAGTTAACCTATCTGGTCCCTTCCATTCACCACTTTCTGGGTCTCTCCACATCACCTGGCAATTATCTAAGGACAGTGGAGCTGCTCGCACTGGACACTGCCCTTCTGGTGGGTTATAAAACCTGTCTGCCAGAGCCAGTGCATCTTTGTCAAAAATTAGGAAATTAATGGTATAGAGAACTAAATTTAGAAGTTGCCTAGGGCTACCTGTAGCTCCTCCATTCTTTTGTTTTTGGAGGAGTGTCTTAATGTCTCTGTTTCTTCTCTCTACTATTGCCTGACCTTGCAGATTAAAAGGTATTCCAGTAATGTGTAATATCTTATCCTGTGCACAGAAGTGCGCAAAATGTTTAAAACTATATGCAGGTCCATTATCTGTTTTTATTTCTTGTGGCACACCCATAATTGCAAATTCTTGGATAAGAAATTCAGTGACCACTCGAGCTGTCTCTTTTGCTGCTGGCACTGCAAAAGTGAATCCTGAAAAGGTATCTACTACCACATGGATGAAAGACAGACGACCAAAAAATTTATAATGGGTCACATCCATTTGCCAGATTTCATTAGGTCTCAAACCACGAAGATTCTTCCCTGGAGGGAGTGTAAGAGTGTGGAAAGGAAGACAAGCTATACAGCTTTTTATTATGCTCCCAGCTTCCTCTCTTGTGATTCCAAATTGTAAACGTAAAGCTCGAGCAGCCTGATGATATTTAGAATGAGATTCTTGTGCTTCCTCAAATAAAGCACTACTGGCTAACATGGTTAGAAGGCTATCTGCCTTTGAATTTCCATCAAAAATAGGACCTGGAAGTCCACTAGGTGAGTGGACATGCAAGATATAAATCTTGCCTGGATGTTTTCTTACTTGCTCTTGAAGTTCCTTAAAGAGCTGATAAATATTAGAGGCTGCAAATTTTATTTGGGCTGTGGCAATTCTTTGTACTGCACCTACTGAATAGGCTGAATCAGTAATTATATTTACGTCTCCTGGGTAATAAGTAAGAGCTAGCATGATAGCAAATAATTCATTCTGTTGAGTGGACTAAAAAGGAGTCCTGACAACTCTCTTATGGTTAAATCATGAGAGTATACAGCACAAATATTTTCTTTGGAGGCATCTGTAAAGATTGTTGTTCCTTTAAGAGGAACCTTAGAAACCTTTTCTTCAAAAATCCATTGCCAATTATATAGTAGCCGGGTTATCTTTAATGGAGATTCATGTGCAAAATTTGAAGCTGTGGTCAATAAAATTTGCCATTCTGGGATGGTCTCACAGCATACATTAATTTGTGGGTTAGTATAGAATGTATATATATTTTTCAGGACTTATTCCAGATAATTGTATTACTCTCTTAATTGCCTTTAATAAAATTCTAGCCACAAGCACTGGGTAAGGAATAAGGCTTTTTCTGGTTGTGCTGGGAGGTTCACCCACTCAATCACACTGTCTCCTTGATGAAAGACTGCTGTGGGTGCCTCTTGTGTAGCAAAAACTGATATTTCCAAGGGTTTTTTAGTGACTCTTTCAACCACATTGGATAAAGCCAGTTCAACTTCTCTCAAAGCCTCTTGTGCTTCTCTTGTAAGCTGGCGTGGTGAATTTAAAGCACTGTCTCCCCTTAAAATGTCATATAGAGGTTGCAGTTGATTGGTAGGTAAGCCTAACACTGGACACATCCATTGGATATCTCTTATTAATTTTTGGAAATCATTTAAGGTGTCCAACTTCTCTGTTCTTAAAGAAATTTTTTTTTTACTGTGAGTGTCTTAGGATATACTTCATATCCTAAATATTGAAAAGGAGCATGTCTTTAAATTTTTTTCTGTAGCTATATTCAGTTTGTAGTACTTTAGTGTTTCCATGGTCTTTTGTAGACATGCTTCTAATATTTGTTCCTCAGGTGCACATCCCAAAATATTATCCATATAATGTAACAATATTACTTTTGGAAAGGCTTTTCTTATTGGAGCAAGAGCAGCAGCAACATACAATTGGCACATAGTAGGGCTGTTTTTCATTCCCTGTGGCAAAACTGTCCATTCAAATCTTTTGTAAGGCTCAGCCAAATTAACACTAGGCACTGAAAAAACAAATCTTTTCATATCCTCCTTATCTAGAGGGATAGAATAGAAACAATCCTTAATGTCTATAACCCATAGAGGCCATTCTCTTGGAAACTGAGTAGGAGATGGAAGTCCAGGCTGAAGAGTTCCCATGGTTTCCATCCGTTCATTTACTCTTCTTAGATCAGTTAACATCCTCCATTTCCCAGATTTATTTTTCACCACAAATACTGGGGAATTCCAAAGACTTAAGAAGGCTGCAAGTGTCCTTGGTCAAGTTGTTCTTGCACTATGTCTAATAAGGCCTGAATTTTATCACTTCTTAAGAGCCACTGTTCTACCCACACTGGTGAATCAGTCTTCCACTGAATAAGAACCAGTGAAAGTGCAGGTAGGCTTTCAACAGCAGCCCTGCCTAAAAAGCCGAAGTGCTTATTTGTAATCCTATCTGCTGTAAAATGTCTCTTCCCCACAGATTGATGGGGATTTTTTCAACCACAAAAGGAGTAAAAACTCCTGTTTCACCTTCAAATATCCATCTCAAAGGCCTAGCACTAACTTCTGCAGCTATTGATCCTCCTACCCCAGACATGTAGGTGTCTGCCTTAATCTTTGGCCAGTGACTGGGCCAATTGGCATCTCTAATAACTGTACAATCTGCACCCATGTCTACCAATCCTTCAAATGGTATTCCATTTATATAAATAGTAAGCATAGGTCGGTCAGCTGTCACAGCTGCTGTCCAATATATTCCTGGATTTTGTTCATTGGAGTCAGAATCTAGGCGACTATCACCAGGTTGCTTATTAAGGGTACATAACAATAAGCCTGATACTACTACTTCTCCTGGTTGATAAATCACATGTTGTCTACCTGTGTTAGTGACTGGGATATTAGCTACATGTTCTCCAGTTTCCCACATCAGTGTATGGATGGGCACTGTTTTGTAGGCACTCTCAGAAGGTGAAATGGTCAACCCTACTGTGCCTGAAGGCAAAGGATCCATAGGCTCAACAGGAACAGATTTCACTTCTCCAGGGAGTATCTCAGTAGTCTCTACTGCACACAACTCTATTTTTCCTAATTTCAATCCCTTTCTTCCATCTGATTGCCTTTTGGCTGATTGATCATGTCTTAAAATTCTCTGTATGTAACCTCAGCTGCCATCATGCCCCACTTGGGGGGCTGAAGCTGGGCCCCGCCTCTCATTTCCCTGGGTCAATCTACATTCAGAGGCCCAGTGGAGACCATTGTGACATTTTGGACATGGAGTTTTAGGTCTTCTCTCACCCTGTCTTCTCACTGTATCTGCATACCTACACTGAGCTCTTAGATGTCCAATTTTTCCACATTGAAAACATTGCCGAGTTTCTCTAGAAGTCCCTTGCCAGGAGGGACCCTGTCTTTCCACGTTCATCACAGTCTAGGTGTAAAAACTATTTGTTCCCACTGTAGCACAGCATCTTATGATCTCCTCTAATGGAGCATTTTTGTCTAACCCCCATATAATTCTTTTGGAAATCTCATTGGCATTTTCCTTAGCCAGATGTCTGGTCATTATATCTGTAGCTGCATTTTCTCCAATAGTTCTTTTGACAGCAGTTTGCAAACATCCTACAAAATCTGCAAAAGGTTCATTGGGACCTTGCTCTATTTTAGTGAAAGCCTCTCCCCGATCTTTCTGTCCAGGGAGAACACCCCAAGCTTTTATTGCAGCCTTAGCAATTTGCTCATATATTGTCATGGTATAATTAATCTGTTCTGAATTCTCTCCATACTGACCTTCACCAGCTCAAAAGTGAATTGTGTGTTAATTCCTATTTCCAAATTGCATCTGACTTGGATTTTATATAATTCATGAAACTCCGCAAGCCATAACAAATGTTGTCCAGGTTCCAGGCATGTCCTTGCTTTGGATTTCCAATCATTCCGGGTTAGGAGTTCATAAGACAAACCATCTAGTAACATTTTAACATAAGCCGATGTGGCCCCATAAAGAGTAGAACCTTTTTTTCAAATCCTTAATTTAATTCAAATCTAAAGGTGCATATCTTCTTCTTTTTTGTCAATATCTTCAATCACAGGGTATGCCTGTATAAAATCACTTATATTCTGTCCTTCTCTCTTAGCTTTAACTAATGCTTTTTCTAATCTTTTCATAGGCTTAGGCTGCTTCACAGGCAATTCTGTATGTGTTTCTACCTCTTCCCCTCCTCCTTCTTCCTCCACCCCTGAAGGATTAATTGAGGGAGAAGATGGGAGATGCTCCTGTTGCTCAGAATTGTACTTAACTTCATTGTTATCTGATTCATCCTTTTCACCTAGTTTAGTTGACACTTCTCCATTTTGCTCCTTCTTTTCTTCCTTTAGAATAGCATTGTTTAAAGCCATTTGGATTAAATTGTAGGTATGAAGTGTATCTTTGGAAATTGAGTTTAGTCTGGAACCAAAGGGCAAAATGTCATAAGGGCAATTGTAGTGTTCACCTAATAGCTTTCCTACTAATTCCCATTCATCTAGATCCAATTCTTTTTCCAGAGAAAAACAAGGACTTATGGCCTTCACAGTTTTTAAAAGTTCAGTAATCTCCTCCAAAATTATAATCAATCCTTGGCTTTTCATAACCTTGATAATGTTCTCCAAACATTTTCCTTGAACAGAAGGCGTTTGCCCCATTTCACTATAAGAGATTGCTGGTTTAGCCCTTAACAAGTTAAGTTCCTTATTTATCTATTAGCATGCTCACTTAATCTTTAACAAAGTTTCCTTGTTACTCACGGTTCTGGGTCAGAGAGACTGAGATCTGGATTGGAGGCTTTTCCACTGGAATCAGGATTGTATCTGAACCTGTTTGGGCACCAAATTGCAATGGTCCACTCTAGCTCCTCTGAAAGGCTCAGAATAAGTCCTTGTCAGGATAAGGAAAAGTCCTTGCCCCACATTGTGGATGCCAATATGTAATGTGCTGTTGTCTCCAGAAGCTGCCAATCGCTCTCTGGAAGGAGATCTGCTGTGTCAACTCAAATCTCTCGGACAAATTCTTCTTCCTGTAGAGAGCCGACTTCCCTTCCTGCAGAGAGAAGCCTCAAGTCTGGTCCAGAAACAATTCCCTTTTTCCTCCAGAGCTGCCCTCTTTATCCTCCCAGAGAATGGGCGTGGGATAATTCAAGGGTTTCTGGGAAGAATTACTTCAACCAATGAACTTGCTCCTCCTAAGCATGCAAGCTCTTCCCCAGGAAAGGCTGGAACTAGAAAATTGTCAAGTACTGATTTAGCACTTAGTAAGAACCTAACAGAACCTGAGCTTCAATGTAGGAAAATAATTCAGACATGACAATGAAAAAAGCAAATCCTGGGCATAGACAATAGACTGTGAATATCTACATATAATATGTTGAGTTTGGGGACCTTATACTAATTCAGTTTGACTAAAATATAGTGTGTGAATATTGTGAAATATAAATGGAAATGTAGTGACTGTCTACAAATAAAAAGCTAAGGTATTTGTTTTTAATCCCAAAAATATGGGCTATTAAATGTTTTTGAATTGTAAAAATGATCTATACTTTAGGAAAATTATTGTAAATGGTATGTGAAGAATGGATTAAAAATGAAAGAAACTTGAGGCAGAGAAACCACTCTAGAGGCTATTATAATGTTTTAATAAACAGGTGATTAGAATGTGAACTAAAATGGCAATAGTGTCAGTAAGTGGAGAAAGGAAATAATTGAGAAATTACAGACACAGACACTATTGTGGTCTAGTTGAAATAAGAGAGGGAAATAACACATGATAGGTTGGATTTAAAATACAAGTTTGAAATAATGGTAGGATATTCCAGTGGAAATACTCAGCAGAAAGATGAAGTGCTATGGTAGAGTGGGAAGAGCACTGAATTAGAATGAGAAAACATGGACTTAAATCCTAGCTCTGTTTTATATTAACTTGAACAATTTATCTTTCTTTATTAGAGGAAAGTAAAAAAAAATGATCATGGCACTAGAGATCACATGACTTTAGTGAAATAAATAGTATCAAATATTCTGAATAAGAGAAATTTCAGAGGACATAAGGTGATTATTTTCAATTATTTGATGTGTATTGATGAAATTGAAGGGACAAGACTTTCTCCTCTTGGCCCCAGAAAGCAAGGCAATATGAAAACAAAAAAACAGGAGCAATGTAAAGATGCTATAAAAAAGAAAATTTCATAGTGATATTAGGAAAACCTTTCTACAAATGACAGGTATCTAAAATTTAGTTGGCTATCTCCAGTGGTGATAAGTTTTCTTTTGCTGGAAGTCACTGGGAAAAAAAGTATGGTTGACTATTTGTTGAGTTTTGAAGCAGTTATATAGAGAAAAATCTTGATCAGTTATGGGTTGAATTAGATGATCATTGGCTTCCTGTGCAACTCTGAGATTCTGTGATGCCTCAATAATTAAATGAGAAAGCAGAAAAGAGTCTTCCCATTTTAATTTTTTTTGTTATTATTCTAAATAGTCAACATATCTCTCTAGTACTTTTCTATTTTCTTTTTCCAGTACTTTTTTCTCTTTCTGGATCTATTTTAAAAACCTGTAAATGATGAATTTACTAGTCTAGCTAATCAAAAACTCCAATAAACTGATTTATTGTATGATATAAATAACTTGGAATGGCAATATGACCTGTAATACCCAACTCATAGGACTATAGCAAGTCTTAAAGAAGATAAAATATAAATATAAATATAAAATGTTTTTTAAAGTCCCAGTACAGTTTAAATTTATTAAAGCTTAAAAGTTTTAAATCAATTATAATTTAAAATTGCACTAAGGTTTTGGGATTGTCTATACATTTACAAAATGTAAACACTAGGTGAATATTAAGTATTAATTCTTACTACCCAATCCAATGATGTTCAATTTTCATAGGGGAACAATCCCAAACTCATTTTATTTCTTTCAACAAAATTAAATTAAAATACTTCCTCAATGCATATTCTTATTGAATATTCTTCTGCTATAAACAAAGTAAAGAATAATGATAAAGATGATAATAAAAACTAGTTTTTATAGCATTATAAGGCTGAGTTACATTTATTTTGTCATTATAGCCTCACATCAATCTAACACAACTACTCACAATCAGCAAGTGTTATTATTCTCCCCATTTTATAGATGAGGAAACTGAGACAAAGATAATAAAGGTCTAAGTCCTGACTCCAGATATTTAACTTATCACCAAATTGCATTTTGTTGACTTGTTTTGCTAACTGCTGAATCTAAACTAGCAGAGCACTGGCTTAGCCAGGCTCAACCCAGAATACCAGACTAGTCTATTCTCCTTCTCCTACTCCAAGATTATAAATTTATTAAGGGTGAGGATGTGATTATTTGTTTTATCTTTATATCTCCAGTCTCTAGCATATTACTTTGCTTTTGTTTTTTTGTTTTTCTGTTGTTATTTTTTGGTGGGAAATCTGGATCCATTATTTCTTCAATATACAGCAAATAATAGTATGTAAGCTCTCCACCAAAGCACTTTGTCTATTCCTTATAATGTGTGTGTGTGTATGTGTTTTCCCCTGAGGCAATTGGGGTTAAGTGACTTGCCCAGGGTCACACAGCTAAAAAGTGTTAACTGCCTAAGATCAGATTTGACTTCAGGTCCTCCTGATTTCAGGGCTGGTGCTCTATCCACTTTAACACTTAGCTGGCCCCTAGTGTCAGGAAGTTACTTTAAGATCCTAAGAGGTTAGGTTATTTGCACACATTTATACTGAATATATTAGAGGAAAGATTGAACCCAGGAATTATTGACTGTTCAGGTGGATTTCTATCCATTATAGTATATTATTTCTCTCCTTACAGATAATGGTGCTTAATTTTATTTTACTTGAATCATAAATAAGCATTAAAACTACTTTCTCAGCTTGCCAAGTTCTAAGCACTTGAAACTTCATGGTTAATGTTCTTTCTCTTGTGGACTATAAACAGTTCTTTAGAGAATTCCCATCTGGATGATGCCTTTGTGTTTCAAAGGTTTATTTTTAGAATGTTTCCTAATGTAGTGAATGTAGTGACTGACTGGATAAGGTAGATGAAACCCCATTTTGGTCCATAATGGTGCATGACAAAATATCATAAAACAAAAGTGAAGAGTATTGAATGAGAAATTCCTGACCTGATTTTTTTTCTTTGATTCTGGTTGACAGCACTATAAGAAATGACAATGATAAATGATCTGCAAAAGAAAATGAGCCAGTATAGTTTTATATTATATAACATTACACTAAGTAATTATAATTCTGATTTAAAAAACTACAGGGAAATTAAATCTTGAAAAAATACAGTAAGGAAAACTATTGGTGAAAAAGACTTGCAAACTCAATTCTATTGAAGCCAAATAATAACAATGACTAATTCAATGGAATGCAGAAACCACAGTTACTTTATTTAGATTTTCTCTATAAAATATGTTAACAGTCTACAGCAAAAGAAAAAAAATAAAATAACAGCCGGTATAAAATTAAATTTTAGCATAATTCAATGATGGGATGTCCTTATGTCCATTAAAAGACTAGTATTCAAGTACAGAATTTAGACAAAGAGAAGTTGGAATCATTCTCTTGAAAGATCAAACAGAGCCCCATTAGGAGTATGTAGGAATGGTCTAAGATGCTTCTTATAGGAATAAAAGTACCAAATTTATGCAAATCATTTTCAAAATGTTACTGAATGCAGCATGGCTTAGATATGCAGTGTGTAAACCAGAAACATTTACATTTATTATCAAATTTAGGAATTTCACAGGTGAGGGGGTTGCAATTATGCAGGGGCATAGAACTTAGGAGTGTTGTTTACAGTCATTTAAAAAAAGGAACTGGCATTAGAATCTGATGCAAAGTATTTGCCTCTCCATAACACTCCATTCTTTTTCCCAATTACAAACAAGAACCTATATTTCCTCCTCTTCTTTTCTGCTTTGTATAATGTAAGGTTTCCTGCAAAAAATCAGTGCTAAAAAAGAAAAGGGGGGAAAAGGATGTCATGGAGGGTGCAGAGAAAGCATATATTGTCTCTGTGGATTTTTTTTTTTGATACAGTCATTCATGAATACATGAATAACTCATGTATATAACTTTGCTTGTTTTGGATAGTCATTAAATATCCATGCCCTCTCTCTAGTATAAAGTCCTCATTACCACACACTTGGTATAGTGTGGTAGCCTAGATTTTTAAAACATCCTTCTGTTTCTTTCCCTAGTTCAATTTACTCTTAATATTGTTGCCAAGCTAATCGTCCTTGTAAATAGATCTGGTAATTTTCTTCCTCTGCTCAAAAAACTTCAATGTGTTTTTATTGCTTGCTAACTAGTTCAACCTTTATTATCAGGTATTCAAGGTCCACCACAATGTGCCACCACCCTACTTTTCAATTCTCTTTCATTCACATTGTGCTCAGAAAACCAGATTATTTTCTGCCTATTAATATGCTTTCAATATAACTGCTATCTTTTGGAATGCCATGTGTTTTATTTTATGCATTAAAAATGCTATTCTGAGCAGTCCATGGGTGTAACTAAACTTTCAGAAGGATCTGTGATGCCAAAAAATTAAAAAAAAAAACACATGTTAACTTAAGGCAGTGGTCAGACCACTCTGCACCATACACCATACACCACACACAATTCCCCTTCTTACCCTTCTTCACTCATGTAATTCCTATCCATCACTTAAAGCTCAATTCAATTTTATCTCTTGTTTTTTTTAATCCAACCCATCCCTTATCTCAACAATTAGTTATAACTCTTCCCACTTTGGATTTCATATAGGATAGCATGAAAAGTAATATGATATGCTGAAAAAGGAAATTAATTTGGATTCAAAGTATTTCAGAGGTTGGAATCCCACCTCTGCAACTTACTATTACCTCTGTGCTCTTTTGTAAGACACAATCATATTAATCATGTTTCTTCACCTGTAAAATGAATGGATGAGCCCAAGATCCCTTCAAGTTCCAAATATATTATCCTTTTGTGAACATATGCATCATACATTGTATTTATGCTCATATCTCTTTATGCATCATGTTCCCCTAATAAATTAAATTCCATGAACCCAGAAGTTATGTCTTATCTAAAATTTATACCTCTGCCAATGTCCTTCATGATTTTCTTCACCTAGCAGGAACTCAATATAATAAAGTTTTGAATTTGCAATTAATATTTTTCTACCAACCTTCTAGAAACATGCTGTGATTTTTTTGACTTTCAAAATTGGAAAGTACAGGATATTGTCCAGTCAAATTCGGAGAGGTTGTAAGTTTGCCCTTCTTAGCTAAAAGGCTAGAAAGTGGGTAAGTTGCCACTAAAATCCATATTTTCTAATTTCCTGATGAGAAATTTTTATATTACAGCATATTGTGCAGATGGCCATAATAAGCAATAAATATTGGTGAAAACAAAGTGGACAGGGAGAACCAAAATCATCAAGGAAGATATCATACAAGAGATGGGTCTTGGAGTGAATCTTAAAATGTAGTTAGAATTTAAACCAGTGAATATAAGGTGAGGGAACATTCCAAATAGGCAAAATAGAAATAGTAAAGTCTCATAGATGGAAATGAACATGAAACACCAGCACTGCAGCAAGACTCAAGTAGTTGTATTGGAGTAGTATCTTAAAATAATCTTTATCTGGTGTTCACTAACTTATTTTAAAATGTTTTGACAACTATATTTAAATATAATTAATAATTTATCTTCCCTAGTGGCTAGCACTGTGGCTTACATATAATAGGCACAGCAAATAGGCATTAAAATTTTGCTGCACTTATATGTTTAAACATCACAGGATAACACATTTTTTAATTTAATTTTAATTTTATTTTATAATTATAACTTTTTTTTGACAGTACATATGCATGTGTAATTTTTTACAACATTATCCCTTGCACTTACTTCTATTCAGATTTTTCGCTTCCTCCCCCAACCCCCTCCCCCAGATGGCAGGCAGTCTTATACATGTTAAATATATTACAGTATATTCTAGATACAATATATGTGTGTAGAACCGAATTTCTTGTTGCACAGGAAGAATTGGATTCAGAAGGTAAAAATAACAATTTACACTCATTTCCCAGTGTTCCTTTTCTGGATGTAGCTGATTTTGTCCATCATTAATCAATTGGAATTGGATTAGCTCTTCTCCATGTTGAAGATATCCACTTCCATCAGCATACATCCTTGTACAGTATCATTGTTGAAGTGTATAATGATCTTCTGGTTCTGCTCGTTTCACTTAGCATCAGTTGATGTAAGTCTCTCCAAGACTCTCTGTATTTCTCCTGTTGGTCATTTCTTACAGAACAATAATATTCCATAACATTCATATGCCATAATTTACCCAACCATTCTCCAATTGATGGACATCCATTCATCTTCCAGCTTCTAGCCACTATGAAAAGGGCTGTCACAAACATTTTGGCACATACATGTCCCTTTCCCTTCTTTAGTATTTCCTTGGGATATAAGCCCAGTAGTAGTATGGCTGGGTCAAAGGGTATGCACATTTTGATAACTTTTTGGGCATAATTCCAGATTGCTCTCCAGAATGGTTGGATTCTTTCACAACACCCCCAACAATGCACCAGTGTCCCAGTTTTCCCACTTCCCCTCCAACATTCATCGTTATTTGTTTCTGTCATCTTAGCCAATCTGACAGGTGTGTAATGATATCTCAGAGTTGTCTTAATTTGCATTTCTCTGATCAATAGTGATTTGGAACACTCTTTCATATGAGCGGAAATAGTTTTAATTTCATCATCTGAAAATTATCTGTTCATATCCTTTGACCATTTATCAATTGGAGAATGGCTTGATTTCTTATAAATTAAAGTCAATTCTCTGTATATTTTGGAGATGAGGCCTTTATCAGAACCTTTAACTGTAAAAATGTTTTCCCAATTTGTTACTTTCCTTCTAATCTGGTTTGCATTAGTTTTGTTTGTGCAGAAACTTTTTAATTTGGTGTAATCAAAATTTTCTATTTTGTGATCAATAATGGTCTCTAGTTTTTCCTTGGACACAAATTCCTTCCTCCTCCACAAGTCTGAGAGGTAAACCATCCCATGTTCCTCCAATTTATTTATGATTTCGTTCTTTATGCCTAAATATTGGACCCATTTTGATCTAATCTTAGTATGTGGTGTTAAATGTGGGTCCATGCCTAGTTTCTGCCATACTCATTTCCAGTTTTCCCAGCAGTTTTTGTCAAATAATGAATTCTTATCCCAAAAATTGGGATCTTTGGATTTGTCAAACACTAGATTGCTATTTTTATTCACTATCTTGCCCTGTGAACCTAACCTATGCCACTGATCAACTAGTCTATTTCTTAGCCAATACCAAATGGTTTTGGTGACTGTTGCTTTATAATATAGTTCTAGATCAGGTACAGCTAGACCACCTTCACTTAATTTTTTTTTCATTACTTCCCTTGAGATTCTCGACCTTTTGTTGTTCCATATGAATTCTGTTGTTATTTTTTCTAGGTTATTCAAATAGTTTCTTGAAAGTCTGATTGGTATAGCACTAAATAAATAGATTAGTTTAGGGAATATTGTCATCTTAATTATATTCGCTCGGCCTATCCAAGAGCACTGAATGTCTTTACAGGATAACACATTTAACTATATATGATTAACAACACAGATTAACACAAAGTAATAATAAAATGCTATGTATTTTATGAATTTAAAATGTTATTCTGAGAAGTCTATAGGTGTCACCAGACTGTCAGAGAAGTCCATGACATCCAAATAGTTTTTTTGTGTTTTTTTTTTTTTTTTTTTTTAATTCAGGGAACTAAAGCTGGGGTCAGCAAAGTACTACAGATAGGACCAAAACTAGCAATGCCTATTTTTGTAATTCCTGTGAGCTAAGAATCATTCTTATGTTTTAAAAAGCACTACCATAATACTAATGACCAGGGAAATAGAGCTGAAAATTGCCAGATTTTAGAAGGCTTCATACATATTAGTGAGAAGTTTGGATTTTAACCTATAGATGATGGAAAGTTATTAACAAGGTTATTTTAATAGTCATTTACAAAATAGAGAGTGGGAAGATACTAAGAACAAGGAGAATGGGCATAAAGCTATGCTGATAATCCAATTGATATTTTTAAATCTTTATTTTCCCTTAAAATCTTCAATTAAGAAAACCTATTTTTGTTTCTTATGGAACAGTGCTTTCACAATTATCATGCACATAAATATATCATAATCACAAATTATTAAAATGGTATGCTGTGTTTTTCTCCATGAAAAATAAGATAAGAATGTATCTTTATTTTTGATTACAATATTTCTCCTTTAATAATATTTAGTGATCTTTTTCTCAGGGGACAAATTAAAACTCATTATTAGTAGTAACATTTCCCAGGCATGTCAATAAAATAATTTAATCTGTGTTGTTAATCACATATAGTTAAATTTGTTATTTTGTTATGTTCAAATATATAAGTACAATTCAATTCAATGTGCCCATTATATGTAAGTCATAGTGCTAGCCTCTAAGGAAGACAAAAATGAATGAACCTTTATGGAGTTTATAAGACAGAGAGTTGATATATGAAATATAAAACAGGATAAGGGCATAGTCTGTGGCACCAAAGGAAAAAAAAACCTTAATCTGAATGATAAATGAAAAACTTCCCAGAAGAAACGGCACTGGAAACAGATATTAAAGAATAGAGTTGGTAGTTGGTAGAAGATTGAATTTCAGGGAGATGGTAGGAGTAAATACACAAACACAGAATAGGACAAAATGCATTGAGAAATTATTCACTAGTAGTTCAATTTGGCAAAGTAGTAGAAAACACTATTCATTCAACAAATATTGGTTTAGTGCTTTCTTTGTTCAAAAAGCAACACTGTTTTATATACTAATATACATATATATACTTTTGACTTTAATCTGTAAAATATGCTGTGTTACTTAGTAAGCTTGCAAAATGGGTTTATGATTTCAACTTATTTTCCATGACTGACTTTTAGTGAGCCACATTTTCCCAGTGCCTAACCCACTCCATGGTGGTAAATTAGTTTTCTTTGGAAGCTATATTGAATCTGCCAGGTTACTAGGATACCACTGTATTTAATGAAGTGATAAGTTTCAGCTAAATTTTAAAATTACTCAGTATAGAGAAAATAATAAGAATACTGGGAAGACTATCTTACTAAAACATATTACATATTTCTCCAATTAGTGTTTATATCAAACTATGCCCTCTCAATTGAAGAAAATACCACATGGTAATTTATTATTTTATGCATGGTTGTTTTTATATTTCAATTGATACATGATATCAAAGGATATTCCTTTCAGTGATGTAGACCACAACTCATCCATGCCCTCTCATCCTTACAGACCCATGTCCATGTTCTCCCATAAATTCTCCATAGGAAGTTCATCCAATATGTCATAAGCATTCCTATCAACATTGGGTGGATACCAATGCAGCTTAATTATCTCTTACCCTTGCCCTGTGATCTTTTTTTCCCCATTTTTCCATTCCTACATTTCTCTGCTAATATATTTTATTCTTGTTCAGTTGATGGTTAGTAATGTGTGACAGATTCTACATGGCCATTTGAGCCACTTTCAGCTTTAATTCTTCAAAGACTTTGATATTTCATGTCTTACAGCTACATCACATCACTGGAAAAATATGAATATTGTGCTTAAAAAATGGATCTTGACCTCAGAAAGATGCTTAGGATCATTAAAGACACTGGGCAGTTTCCCAAAGGTAATTCAACCTCCTTCCCTCCTATTCAATTCTGGCCCCAGTTCTTTGTCTTTGTGACAAGAAAGTATAAAATATATTTATACCATAGGCATAAACTATAAATTATACAAATGCTAAAATTTAATAATATCCTAGGGAGTATTAGTTAATATAGTTTCTTTTTTGCCCTTTTTCTTTAAAAATCCTTGTTATGAGGGAGAATATACTAGTCGGGGAAGATTTAGAAATGAGGGTGATATAAAGTCAAAGTTTAAAAAATTAAAATAAAGTTTTTGAAAGAGTTAAAGCATTTTCCAAAGAAAACTAACATCAATCTAAAAGCAAACTTAAATGCTGGGAAATTCTGTTTTAATAACTATTTATGAAAATGTTTAAGAGCATGCATTGCATAAAAAATTATGTAGATTCATTTCACCTAATTTTAATAAAAATATCTATTTCTAAAAGGAAGCCAAAAAGTCTACTACTTTATAAATTCAAAACTAATAAGAACAGCTTAAGAAATAAACACAAAAAAAGTCTGATGAAAGACAAAACTCTGTGTGTGTGTGTGTGTGTGTGCCCAATTTATATTGGGCCTACTGATAAAGAATCATTAAAAAAAACAGTCATCATTTTCAAGGACATTAATTGTATGTACTTGTGAACTAAATTTCTCTGTTTTATATACTTAGTATATTCAAGTTATTTCCTTTCTCAAAGAAGCAAGCTTTTTAAAATAGCCTTTCCTTAGATGTATAACATGTTAAATCTAGAAGGAACCTTTGGAAAGAGTTTCACAGATCATCAAGTACATCTCTCCCTTTTTTAACAGCTGAGGATACTGAGTTTGCAAAAAGTTACATAAAATTTATTTTTTCTTTCCAAAACTTTTTTCCTTCCTCCCAACCTATAAGTAATCATCTGTTTTCAATGTGACAATAATTACTACAGGCTCTCTGGAGATTTGGACAAGCATTGATCATCTGTTGAGATCTATTTGGAAGGAAGTGAAAATGAAGAATTTCTTTTGAATTTAATATCTAGAAGAAAACTTATTTTAGCAAATAGCCTTATGAAACCCATAAATGAACATGATTAAAACTAAAGTTATTTGTATAGTTCACTTGACTTTCTACATTTTCAAGACTGGGAAGTAAGTAACATGCAATTGTTTTACAGTTTAGAAATCTACCAATGATTCCTCTTTGAGTGGGGGAAGGAATTTTCCAACAGGCAAAGCAGGTTTGATTCTATTATTGGATGAATATTGATTGATGTACTTGTCTCTACTGCACTAATGTATAATGCATGAATACGATTACTAGGGTAATTTAGAAACAGGATGCCTTTAATCTTCTACTCAGATCAATCAATTACAATACATAGGTTAGAAAGTGTCCTATGATCTTACAGTGAATCCTTAATAGAACTAATCTGAGAGTTAAATGAGGTTAGGAAACGTGAAACCTATAGAACACTACCATATAGGATTTTTAAGAGTTATAGTAGAATTTAAATGTAAAATGAGTAATTAACAACAACAACAACAAAAATAAACAAAACAATAAAAGTTAAAATGAATGACAGGGAAAGCCCTCAGGGAGTAAGAAAACACCTGATAATGTAGAGAAAGAACAGGTGGAAGGCCAAGGTTTCTAGCTCAGCAAGCTGTAAAAGTTAGTATCAAGATTATCACTACAAAAAACGTTTACTACCATTTCTTACCTATTAAGAAACTATGTCAGGAATCAAGTATAAATAGCCTACCTCAAGCTATATTTGGTAATACTAATTTCACATAGTGCAGTATATACTGAGTTTTAACTACCAGACTTTAATCGTTCAAAGCAGTACTATCAAACTAACCTCGACATAACTTACTGTTTTATTACTATGTCTTCCTATTGTCCATGGAGCTTTAATTACAATCCACACATAATAGTTGGTTTGCCAGTATTCCTCCCAAGTCGTTAATGTACTTCAGGATAGAGACTGGGGAGTAGTGGTAGGGCTGATTGGGTGGGGTGGAAATGGAAAGTGTTGCAGAAACTGTAAGCATATAAGGCGGCTGATGTGTGAAGATCTCAATTCGGCTTGCCTGAGTTTGCAGTTCCATTGTCTATTGCTGGATTGAAGCTGCAATTACTAATAGCGGAGTCAGCACCAGCGTCACGGATAGCTCCTCGGGTCCAGCACCTGGGGAAAGAACGCCTGCTTCTCTGCTTTCAAAATGCAGCTAAAGCCCCAAAAGCTCTAACAGACAGGTGGGGGCAGGAGCGTAGGGAGTGGTAGGAAGTGGGGGTAGGGGGGAGGAGAAACCAAGGAAAATAAACTGCAAGTTGGGGGTGACAAAATTTTTATTTCACGAAGGGGGGTGGGAACCATAAATTCAGGAAATCACTTTCTCCCCTTTCAAAGGTGTAAATTAAACCTCAAGAAGCAAAAGTCAAAATAAAACATCTCTAAACAGTTCACTAATTATTTGTGTACTTCTGAACATTAGATAGAAACTAATAAAAATTCTTAGGATTTTTGTGTGTGAGTTGACTGACTTGGCTTAGTTCTCTGAAAGGCAAAAATAAGAGATTTCAACGGGTTTATTTTCCAAACATTCCTTCATCTTTACTGATTATCATCCAAAAAATTCCCTTTCATATTTTAACTCTTCATCTCTTACCCACCTTACACTTCCTTCCCCTTTCTCTCTTCAGAGTTGAGTGTGTGACTGCAAAACTGGGAGTGACACCAGAGACAGGCAAAATGGGTATAAAAAGCCAAATTGTCCCTCCCCCCAAAAAATCCCTATAACATACAAATATTCGTTTCTGCTGGTGACTGCTGAACAGACTTCTCTCCTTGCTAGAGGCAAGAGTTTATGTTGTTTGTTTTGATTTTGTGCTCCACTTCTCGAGGTAGTAGATTCCATTAAGAGAAAAGCAGCAGGCATAGGAGAGAAAGACATAAGTTTAATCAAAATCGAATGAGTAGGCTGAAGAGGGAAGAAGGAATACAAGAGAAAAATGGAAGGGACTGTGACCTGATATACTCAAAAAAATCAAATCCTCTGTTGAGAAATATGGACAGATCTGATTTGCTGAGTGATAGTTATAGCATGACTCTTCATAAATAAATCACAACAGTACTACCAAGTTTCCTTCTGGAGGGGGAAAAAAGTTCAGTTCAAAATAATCAAAGAGGTTAGTGCACCTGGGAGCTTAAAGGGAAGAGAACGTATAGAAGAAATCCAAGAAGAAGGGAGTGAATCTACCTCATCGTTGCCTGTGGGTGGAAGGAGAATTCAAAGTGGTCAAGATAGCTGTGTCTCAGTTCTGTCTTTTCCTTCAGGGTAAGCCAGGGCTTAGAGTAGTAGGTGAAAGAAAAGAGAAGATGCAAGTGTTAAGTGCAGCAGACTAGGAATGGCCTTGAAAAAGCCACACCAACGCGGATAATTCTGTGCTCCGCCCACCTTTTGTTCCTTCACTCCTTCCTCCTGCCTCACCCTTTCCAGGCTCCATCTCTGTTTTGGACCACAAGTTCTGGTGTCCTCTTGCCTTTCCCTGAAGCCCACAGAGAACAGCACCTGAACAAGTGCAACAACCCGCGCGTTTCAACTCCTCGGAGGCTTGAGCAGTGAAGCTGGGCATGCTCTGTAGCGGGGGCAGGCTTTGCAAAGAGGAAGCCCTTACAAGATACTGTGGCGCCGAGCCCGGAGCTAGGGCAGGGACAGTCAGTGGTGACAATACATAAGCTAGAGAGCTTTACCACTCCACCCCCAACTACGCCCGTTACTGCTCCCCAGGAATCCCTGCCATTCTCTGAGTACCTTGTTAAAGGCTCTATCCATAAACCCATCCCTTAAGTACCACCAGAGGCAAGAGATGTTCCTCCTTGGTTACTTTCCCATCTCTCTATCTCTTCTTTGAAGCTGAGTGTTTTAAGCAGCCACATACTGAAGAGCTATGATGGGGCATCTAGCAAGTGACTGAGGGCATCGGAGAACTCACCTTCCTAATGTAGGTGTTTGTTACTGAGTTTGGAAGGTGTGTAGGCTGACTTCCCCTAAACCATGTTTGTGTAATCGGAGCTATAAGGTAGTGAAGCCCAGGATAAAGGAAATGTGTCTGCACGTGTGTGTGTGTGTGTGTGTGTGTGTGTGTGTGTGTGTGTGTGTATGGGGGTGGGACATCAACCTCGCTGACTCCCCTTCGTTTTGCTCTTCCCCTTCATCAAAAACAATCTGGAAGTCTCCTGTCTCCTTAAACATCACCACGGTTCGGGGAAACTGCCAGGTTAGGTCCATTTGCTCTGGGAAATTGTCGGTGTTTGGTAGTAAAGAAACAGATCGATTGCACTTGTGACTCCCTTCCTCCCCCTAGCCACCCCGTCGCTTTCCCCCTCCCCCGCCTCTTGTCCTCCTTCCTTCTCCCTCCCCCCTCCCCCCAACCATCTCACCAAACGACAGTCCGGTGCGAGGTCCCCCTCAGGAAGGTGTGGGGAATGGATTTTGCTCCAGTGGGAAAAGCGTGTGTCTAGAAGTGGTGCTAATGGGAAGAGATTTCTGTATTTCAAAAGAGGATGATTTGTCACAAAGAGAAGCTCGCTCAGTGGTCTGGGCTGTAGCCGTGTAGATCACTGGAGAACTCTTGTGTTCAGGGAGAGAACTGATCTGAAGATCGGGTGTAAACATGCCTGTTCGCAGAGGTCATGTGGCACCACAAAATACATTTTTGGGGACCATCATACGGAAATTTGAAGGGCAAAGTAAGTTCATTTGTTCTCTTTTCTCTCTCCCTCTCTTTCTGTTTTGATAAAAGTACTTTGTTTTAGGTGCTTTATAAGATCTCTAAGAGCAACTCCGGGCTGTTTCAAGTTAAGATTGTGAAATCAAACCGAAAGCTTTGCGTGGCGGAGGGGATACCCTTTCTGAAATTAATTTTGATTTACATGTTAGATTATTGTCTCCATTATAAGAGGCAATTTGATCCCTCCTCTCCCACTGCCCCATTCTCTGCCTGCTACTTCATGTCCTACTATTTCACTATCTTAAAGGAACGTGTCTATATAATACAGCATTATTATTTTTGAGATTGTTTTATTTTAAAGACAAAAATCCGGAATGGCAACAATTATGTTATGATTAACTGAAATAATACGAACGTGAATAACTACAAAAAGTATTTAAACTTGAATACATTTCAAGGCTGGAATGTGATATTAGTTTTAATATGGCTAAACTTTGCATTAAATCAATGCAAATATAGTCCTAACAAGATATTCTGCGTGGGTAGATTTCTGATCTAAGATGCATTCTAATGCAGACTATTGACTTCCTGAAAGATTTCAGCTTAAGTCTCTGAATTCTCCTTGCATCTCTCATTTTACTAGAAAATAAAATGTATTAGGTAAAACCCATAATCACAGGGAATATAATGGTCTCATATGGGATTACTATTGTGGGCGGTATTCTCATTGTTACACAGATGCATTAAATTTAAAGCCTACACTTGGTAACTTAAATTTTGATACTTTTTAAAAACCAACATCTTGAGCACCCATTTAAGGTTATATACATTTTGGAGTTATTCTGATAATTGCATCTAATAACTTGATATTCTGTAAAGTTATGTAAGGAAGAAACTTGCACACTGAAATTGCTGCTGTGAATTTTGCCCAGGGATAATATAGTTCTGTAAATTTTAAAAAATAAAACACATATATTATCATCCTTTACACAAAAATCTGACATCAAACAAGAGAAAAGAAAAAAATGTGAAGTTATGATGTTTCTAGTCCATGTGTTTTAAAAAGATAAAGCTTAATATTATTAAATGTTAGAAAAGTGATAATTGCGTGACTGATGCAGTTTTTATTATTATCATTCCTTTAAAAGGGATCAGTGTGGTAATATAAGTCCAGAGAGAAAAGTAAAGAAAAATAGATACTATGTGAAAGTTGAGCAGATTACCTAGGCATCAAGGGAGAGAGAGGAGAGAGACAGAGACTGAGAGAGAAAGAAGAGAGAGAGAGAGAGAGAGAGAGAGAGAGAGAGAGAGAGAGAGAGAGAGAGAGAGAGAGAGAGAGAGAGAGAGAGAGGAGAGAGACAGAGAGAGAAAGAAGAGAGAGAGAGAAGAGAGAGACAGAGAGAGAAAGAAGAGAGAGACAGAGAGAAAGAAGAAGAGAGACGAGAAAAAAGAGAGAAGAGAAGAGAAGAGAGAGAGAGAGAGAGAGAGAGAGAGAGAGAGAGAGAGAGAGAGAGAGAGAGAAAGAGAGAGAGAGAGAGATTTGCCAGCTACAGAATGTTTCAATGTTTGGATTTTCAAAATATTTACCTAGAAACTAAATAGTATCCTCAAAATATTATAGAGCCATTTGCCCTTTGTACTTTGGGCTTCTGAGAGTTACAGGAGGTGAGAACTAGCCACTAGATTAAGTTATTCTCATATAATTTGATGGAATGATTTTCATTACTTTCTCAAAATAACCCAACCATGTTGCTGTCAAGTTTAAAGCTTTTTTAAAAAGTCTAGATCAGTTCATTATGAAATATTATCAGCATTTCTAAAGTTCTATTATGCAACAAATTGTTCCTATGTTTATGGGAGTTTTATGGAAGCTTTTAAAAATGTGCATCACTGTCTTTCTATTACAGATAAAAAATTCATCATTGCAAATGCCAGAGTGCAGAACTGTGCCATCATTTACTGCAATGATGGGTTCTGTGAAATGACTGGGTTCTCCAGGCCAGATGTCATGCAGAAACCATGCACTTGTGATTTTCTTCATGGACCAGAGACCAAGAGACATGACATTGCCCAAATTGCCCAGGCGCTGCTTGGGTCAGAGGAAAGAAAAGTGGAGGTTACCTATTATCATAAAAATGGTAAAGTCTCTTTATTGAGGATCCCTTAAATGTTTTATTGTGTGTCCATTGAAGTGGTTTCTTATGTGCACATATGAAAAAAACACCTAATAATCAAATTCCAACTGTGTAAGTATGAGCAGACACTTTGCATCAAGATTGGTCCACTTTGTATATGGTATTTAGACTTTTAGCTCTTCATTACTGAATTAAAATCATATAAGGTATTTCATCTTGTGGGTCAATCTATTGCATCTAAGCCTTTTAGTAAGGAGAGTAACCTAAAGGAATCCACTAAGGAATGGTTTTTCCTCTTTCACTTTTTTCTCTTTTTGTAATCTAAGAGTATCTGCCATTTTATAAGTACCATGGTACTTACACAACAAGAAAGTAATTCAAAATTAAATCTTCTCTAGAAACTGTTTCTGAACCATAAATTATTTATAGCTAGCTATAAGAGTTTCTTAGATTATTCAACTATATTTGTTAGCAAGTACTTCTTGTTATCTTTGTTTCTTGATATTTAAGATTGAATAGTATATAAATAGGGTGTGCTGAAACCTGCCCAGTGCTGAAACCTATGTGCAAAGAGCACAGGCTAATCATTGGCTGAAGTTTTGTTTTTAAATTAGAATTAGAAACATGGCACTTTTGAAGTTATTTTTTATACCTTACAATTTCTGAAAATTTAAGGGACTTTCAAAATGTAAGGTCATAGGTTAAATTCAATTCATTTTTCATTTATTGCTAGTTAGAGTTAATTGATGTGAAATATATATAGTATGTATTTATACATATATATTCATTAATGAATAAATATTTAATGGAATATGTGTGTATAAATACAAGTCTGATAAATATTCAGATATAGTCAAGTCAAATAATAATATATCTTCAAACCATATATATTTAATGAATAGTATGACAACATGAAAGATATTAAAGTTAAGAAACTAATCATACTATAAAAATTAATATTATTTAAAATTGTTGACTAATATATATTCACCTGACTTTATGATGGCTCCATTGAGAGAAGTGTGTGCTATTAAGATTATTAACACATTATTAAACAAGATTTCTAAAGATGTTTGATGTGCTAAAGCCTTCTATCATATATATGACTCATTGCTTGTTATAGAGGATGAAATCAAATAAGAAAAAGTTTTAACTTTTCTATCTAACTTAATGTAATGTGAAAATTGAATGGTATAAAACTGTCATCTGATCTTCACTGATTTATGCTTTGGCAGCTATCAATCTATATCCAATATTCATATGGTATTCTTGAAAATTACCCCTGAAACTAAACAGTTTTGGCCAACAACCAGTCCCTTTGTTGTGATAGCATGATTCTGATGGTTATTTTGGGACATGAAGACAAGAACCATTGTTTTAAAAATTGATGTTATTAGTTTTTAATCAGTTGTTGCTGGTGTCACGGAAATATGAGCTTTCCTGCAAATATTATTTGATAGATTATTGTTCCATCTACACAGGACCAAAACACCTGTATTTTTTAAGGGCAAATTCAATCAATCACTCAAATAGTCTGTCTATATTTCATTTGGATATTTGAAAACATCTGGATTCGTGGTTAATGGCATTCTCCCCCTACTGCTTCCTACTGCTTTCTTCATGAATATTTGGCATCATATAGACATAGGCTCTGTCATATTTAGTCATATATTAGTTATTCTCATTAAATTATTTTTTTAATTTTCGTCTATTGAATTCATGTAGGAAATATCTGGGATTTCAGATTCCCTATACAGTGTCTATCTTTTAATAGCCTGTATTTGCCCAATTTAGTTGTAATATACTTCAGGAATGCACATCTAATGAGTAGGGAAAGGAGGTGTAGCTGCATTCTGAGATGTAGAATTTTTCCTTCAATAAAAAAGCATTCAAATAAGATATTTTAAATGTAACCACAAAGGTGATTATTAAAAATGCCTACAATGGAAATGTGGCTAATGTGGAATGTATCCATACGGGTGCTTTGTTTAACTATATGGATTTAATCTAGTACAATAGTACATGCATGCATATGTGTGTGTGATGTGTCTTTTAAGGAAATAAAACCTTTAGAGCACTTATTTCATAATATATAACTGTATAAAATTACAGTTCCTCTTCCGATTGTTTCCTTTTCCATTTTAACTCAGTTGTCAATACTTAAGCAGCTTTATGTTTAAGAAGAAACACTTGCTATTTTGTCTTGGTTGACAAGTAAGGTGGAGAGGAAAGGAAATCTTTTTTTTTCCTGAGGAATAAAAGTTTTTTTATTTACATAGCTTGAATGAATCAACACAGTTACTTTACTCCATGCTGAACTATGATAGAGAATATACCATTTGAGTGAAATGATGTTTACTTGGTTTTACGTCTATTCCTTAAGTTCTTGTTTTGGCTACTAGTTAAGAAGATTTGGGTAGGCTCTTCAAAGTATATAGGTTTTATCCCTATGATTCCCCCCAAAATCAATGAGTGCTCTGAAGTTCAATGCTTTTGAAAATGCTTTGAAACTCTTTCCCCTTGTAGATCTGCTAGCACATCATGGTTAATTCCTGACATTTTAACATTTGACAGTAGGGTAGAAAGAAAACAGTTTTGCTTTCCTAATGATTTTTTAATTCTTTATTACTGAGGCTATTTCCTTTAGTATATTCAGTCTATGTTTCCTTAATTTATTCTCCATTTATTACTTCCCAGACATTTTCAGCTAAAAGCTAGCAACATCTTAGAAAAGGAATAGTGAGTCTAAGAAGCCAAATGAACAAATCACATAAAGAAAAAAAGTGTTATTGTTATGTTCAATCAGAATAGAGGAGCAAAAACTATGGCAAAGATTGAATATATGACCATTTTTCTGAGTTTTTCACCAGAGTTACCCAGAGCCATTAAAAGTTGTGTAAACTCAAATATGTATATACAAGAAGCTCATATTTATTCCCAGAACTGTATGCTTCTCTATCTATATTAACCAAGAAAAAAGCAAACTGTAACTCAACCTCTCTTTCTATGAATTTTCTATCTACAATTGGAGTATTATTTACTAGAGTATCAATTTATAAAGAAAAAAATCAATTATTTTCAGTAGGAATATATGACAGTCTTTCCTTTGAGGATTTCATTTCACAGTTTAAGTCATTATTGCATAAATCATTTTCGACAGCTATGAAATATTGCTAGGGGTGATGAAGCTGTAAATCTTTTGACATAAAATTATAATTGTTCTAGAAATCAGAGTAGAATTATATATTAATAGCATAATGCTGTGTGGTCAGTAGGAAAAGATCTCCAACTCTGTGTCATTTGGAGAACAGCAAATAGTTTCACTACAGACAACTTAGAGGAGATTATGGAGTTAGTATTGGTGGTCATAGTTATGATAGGCCAATTGAAATGAGTTATTTATGGTAATTTTTATATTAGTAAGAACCTTAAAATCTGCCACTTAGCTGATATGAATTTTCTCATGTGATAAAGCTATCTGATAAACATATATTTTCGGATGTCATAGAGTTCAATACAGAAAATCACAACTTGGACCTCTTAGAATTTCAATGTACTTTTTTTTTCACTCAATGATTAGATATGAAAAAGTAGGTAATGTCTGCTAAATCATTGCTAATGTGAATAGCAACAAAAAAGTGCAAAACTCTTTCAAATATATTCAGATGTACATATTTGAATGTACTTAAAATTTATAACCAATAGTAAATCCTTATATGTTCAAGTAATTTTCTCTTGAAAAAAATAAATAACCATCAATGCCACTTGGAAAGCAGGCTTTATTAAAGGGATTATTTTAAAAAGTCAGGGATATAATGTTTTCAATGATAGTGCAATTGGAATTAGCTAACAAGCCAGAAATAAATGAATTTAATTCACCTTCCATTAAGCTAGAATTGAAATATTGAAAAAGATAAAAGACTTGGGATGAAAAGAATTCTTTCCCAATATAGTCCATGTACTAGGAAATTAGAAGGGAGAACTAATTCCTAAAGATGACTTTTTGATGAGCTCTGCACATATCAACAGTTAGAGGAAGAGTAAAAGAAAAGAGGAAGGAGAATAAACATTTATTAAGTATCAGCTTTGTGGCAGGTACTGTTGTAAGTGCTTTACAAATATTATTTTGTTTGATTGAAAATAAAATGTAAAGTTATCTCAGCCCACTGAAGTTTTCGTTTCAAAGTATTAAATCTACTACTTGAAATGCTTTCTAAATACTAAATGGCTGATCCTGCCATGTTTAAAATGCTTAGTTTAAAATGCCATTATTTTTTTTAAGTGACCAAAATAAACTAACAAACATTTACTAAGCCTTACAGGTGCAAATAAGTAAGCTTGGGCATATAAGAAAGGGAAATATACAAAAGTACAAGATATGGCTCCAATCTCAAAGGAACCCAAAGCCTATGTAGTCAGTAGGGAAATACTAAAGATGGCAAATATTTCTCTTTGTTCAAACTTTGGATATACTTAAAATTAAAAGAAAGGAAATAATTATTGTCATTTTGTTGAGAAAATATTTTAAATTAATTCAGGGTATTAATTTGACCTAAGAGATAGATTTCCTGCATTTTATAAGACAAGTCTCACTCTGCCTCAATCTTCTCCTTTTTGAAAAACACTTGGTCATTAACCTTGACTTCTCTTTCATTAAAAAAAAAAGTACACCAAGTAATAAATGTTTTTGGCCATAAAAATTTATGAAGCCATTTTTTAACCAACTGAGAAGTTGCTATCTGTACTGGTAGAATAAGTGCCCATCCTAAAAGAGGAGTGTATATGTATGTATAAATATACCCACATATATATTTGTATAATTATAAAATATAACTTGTCCCCAGAAGTTTTAGTATAGCTTTATTAACATTTCATTTTTATAAAAAATATTATTGTTTTAATATCAAACCATTAGAAGTCTAATATTAAGCTATTAAAACTTAAAACCACACTAAATTTTTTGAAACACCCTAAATTTAAATGAATGTATCTTTATGTCAATTATTTATAATACATATACCTAATAATTTTATAATGTCTGTATAGAAGTCTCTATGTGCATTTTTGATGATGTTATAAAAACATGGCATGGTAATTTTATAAAAGTTGTTTTATAAAATGCTTAGGTTACCATATCCCTGGACATTAAATATAATAGAGAAGCTACAAGTAGTAATATGCAAATACAAATAATAGCATTTATACTTAGAATAAAAATGTTACAGAAATCTTCCATTTAATCACTCTTTTTAACATTGTATGTTTAGATTATTGATATTATAGCCATTTCATAACCAAGCACTACTCTTTATGTTATGGCCCACGGGGCAAATTTTAGGAATTTTATTAGATTGAATATATTTCATTGAACAAAAATTCTGTCAAATTATTTTGCTATAAAGTTTTCATTTTAAGATTGGGTCAAATGAAGCCCAAAGAAAAATTCTTGGATGTAAATGAGCTCTTTTTGTCATTCCTGCTCTACACCTGGAGTGGCCCTACTTCTGAATTCCCTCTGGTACTGCTCAAAAATATTGAACTTCGCTATTATTTTGTGAGCTCTTTTCTTACCCAGGGGGTTTGAAAATAGGGTCACTTCAGGCCTAGAGATAGGCTAAAATGGGTGGGACCCATTTCTATTTGACCTCTGAGATCTTCTGGTCTATAAATAGTACTGCATTAATAGCTGGCAGGCAGCCAATGAAGAGATTCCCAATGGAATTGAAGCCCAGGAAAGAAGTGACTGGAGGTAAGATATAAGAAATGAATATTAGGAAGTGAAGAGGAAGTAGAGGACAAGGAATAACAGAAAATCACAGGGAAAGGAGGGAATAGGAAAGCTACAATGAAAATTTTCCATATAATTAATAAATTTTCTTAGCTTAACACTACTTTATATAGTTCTGTAATTCAATTTAGCAAACATTTATTAAAGTGTCTAATGTGTACAAAACGGAATGCTAGATTTTGGTGCTTCAAAGACAAAAAGAAAATATTATTTGTCCTCAAGATGCTTTCACTCTATATAATTATCAAAATCCTTTAACCCATATTATCCCACTGGATCCTCACAACCACCTTTGTAATTTTTTGGGTAAATTAGACAATAAGATGTGTAAGTGTGGAACTGATATTATTTTATATTTCCATGCCTTATCTTTAATAAATGTTTCTTATATTGACCTGTATCTCTATTTTAAAGGTGAGGTAGCATCCTCCCAATAATGAAATGACAAGACCCTCTAAGCAGATCATGAAAGAATTAGGAAAAGAATTCCAGTTTTTTTGACTTCCAATCCAAAGTCCAATTCAAGTTCAAACCACAATGTTATTTTGTTAAAACAAACAAACAAACAAACAAAAAACAATTTATTCCTCAATTTCTAATGGTGATACCTCTTTTTTAAAAAATATAATAAAAGGATTGACCCTTCATGCTAATATGTAATGTAAAATCAATTTATATGAGGTAAATCTTTCATGAAGATTATATCTTTTTTCAACAATATCTCATAAAGAATTAGCAGTAGATAATGCATTGATTATGTTAGCATTTGCATTAAGCTCAGTAAACCATATAGTTGTACTATTTACAACATAGATTGTTCACCCTTTTTTAAAATTCTTTGAAGTGAAGCATTGTTTCTTGAAGAACTCAGTCTCTAAACAAGGACCACTAAACTGGCCAGTAAGCCAAATCTAGACCCAAAATCAGGTGTCCCTATAGTTGTATGGACAATGGATTAAGAATGATGTTTATACTTTTAAATAAATTGTATTTAAATAAATTGAATTGGCAATACAATAGTGTTTTAAAATGCAATATATATATATATATATATATATATATATATATATATATATATATATATATATATATATATTAGCTATGGGACTATAGAAAAACAGCCAGTGACCAAGTTTGTCAATACTAATTATAACACATTGTAGTCTCAGAATGCTTTTTTGATGAAATAATTTTAAAAGGTGATAAC
This sequence comes from Sminthopsis crassicaudata, assembly GCF_048593235.1. Taxonomy (NCBI): domain Eukaryota; kingdom Metazoa; phylum Chordata; class Mammalia; order Dasyuromorphia; family Dasyuridae; genus Sminthopsis; species Sminthopsis crassicaudata. The sequence continues at coordinate 452,011,896 of NC_133619.1, forward strand.
ATTAGTAATTTTTCTTAAAGCAGATTTGATCTTACCATCTCAATCTGTCAAGTGAACTATGCTATACTAGTTCTTAGAGTAAGAAACTCAGTCATGTTAATTAGGAGTTGAGAAATTCTTATCTTCCTACCTGAGTTAGTTTATTTAGTAAAACTTAAATTAGTAATCAGAGATTTTTTTTTATGACAGCAAGATTACAATGTGAAAAGAATAATGTTTGTACTAATAACTTTTCCATATAAATTCTACATGAAGTAAAATGTAAATTCCTAGAGGACAGAAAGATTTGTTGTCATTTTTTTTTCATTCTAATAAGTGCTTATTAAATGTTTGTTTAATTTAATTGATTGTCATGAGGCTCAGAATAATATAAATAAAGTATTGCTTTTTTAATGCTGTCTAAAATTTATTGGTAAAGATTTTGTATTAAAGGGACAGCTAGGTGGCACAGTTAATAGAGCACCAGGCCTGAAGTCAGGAGAACATGAGTTCAAATATGACCTGAATCACTTAACACTTAGCTGTGTGACTCTGGTCAAGTCACTTAACATCAATTGCCTCAGAAAAAAAAAAGATTTATATTAAAATTTTAAAAAATAAGATAAATTGCTTCAATTGGTTATAGTAATGTTAGTACATGATGACATGAAGCAAAGTTGTTCAGCCTTGTATATTGTAGAGAGGTTTTCATTATGTTCTATTCTGATGTTCTTCAGCCAATTTCACTGACTTCTAATTATTTTTGCTTTAAAACCACTGTATTTTTTATTTAAAACAGTTTTTAAATGACAACTATACCCCATTCATTTTATTTGATCATATTAATCAATTAATTTTTATCTACAAGCTGATTATTTTGTCTGATTTAAATTCCAAAATTAGCTTTTTCACTGTTGTTCCTGACAATCTAGAGGAAAATTAACAATTGCTCTTATAAAACAAATTTATCCACAATAAATGTTTTTAAAATGTTGCAAACTTGTCCTCAAATAGCTTTCCAGGACCCTTAAAGAGTATATATCCTCTCAAACCTTGTAATAAGGACAGCTGACTTAATCTTCAGTCCTTACTTATAATTAAACATCTCTTATCTCTATGTCTCTCTACTAGCCAGGCCTATGACTCTTATGCATCCTCTCCTTCCTTTATATCTCATACAATCCTTCTCTTCCTTCAAGATGAAACTCAAGCCACACTCTCCAGTTGAAGCTCTTCTTGATCCTTTCTCCACTCCATTGATAGCCATTGTCTTCTTTTCTAAAATACTTTAACTTTTAACATTTAACTAACTTAGTATTTGCTATTTTAGTATTTACTCTTTTTTATTGTTCTAAACTACTTTAATATTTACTACTTTTAGTAGTAAATTTAACTACTTTTAGTAGTAAATTTAACTACTTTTAGTAGTAAATTTAACTACTTTAGTATTTACTTTTTATTATTCCCTTTGATATTTATATATTAGAGATTGTTTCCATCTTTGTATTCATATTACTATTATCTAGTAATGGTATTTGGGACATAGTATATACTTCATAAATGATTGTTGACTAATAGCTACATTTATTGATGAAAATCTAAGTCTCAAAGAGGTTGCAAGTTGGCCATTCAAACCAGCAAAGATGAAAGCAGAGACAAACTCAGATCATTTCAAAGTCCATCGCACTTTTCATTACATCATACATGTCATTATACTCAATCTCGGTATTTTTAAAATAATATAATTCAGTGTAATTGCATTACTCTGCCTTTATTTCCAAGTGTCCAGTAATAAGTAATATTAATTCAAAAAACAGAAATGATATCAGGAAAAAGTGAATATTCAGAATTTTTGGTGTGGGAGCCAATTAATTAAGATTATCCTATGAGCATTTAATAAATAAATTAGAAAAAGAAGAAGCAGGAAAAAAACTGGAAAAGATCTGTATAGTTCTCTAACAATCACCATCCACCATTGATGATTAATGGAGCCATCAAATTTTTATGCTAATTTGTATCACTAAGGAAAGTAAAGTCAGGAAAAGCAGTTGGATTAAAAACATGCATAATGCAGAGGAAAACTGTTTTTAAGATGCCTGAGAGAAGATATCAAAAAACTGGAAAAAAATACATGGTATTAAGTTGAAAGCAATTGAGATGTCATGATAATTACTGACCCAAACATCTGCTTTCTCATATCTACAAAACCTTATTGAGAATAATTTGTCCATATGTAGATGTAAGCTTTGATAAAAATGTGAGAAGTGAATATACAGATTTCCCCAAAACTATTTTATGGCAGATCACATCTTCAGTAGTACAATTGACTGAGTGTACTAGGAATATCAGATTCCACTGTGTTTGCAATTGATTGACTATTAAACATGTTTTATTTTGTAGAATAAAATCTATTCTTAAAGGACATCTCCAAGCATAAATCAAAATCATCCAATACTTCCAAACAGATGGAATAACAGAAGTGAAGCTATCAAGTGAAGCTTAATGAAGGGAAATAGTATGCCAGCCAAATGTATCTATCTTATCATAGAAGATATTAGAGACTACAAATAAAATAAGATTCTCTATATGTTCTTGTTTATAAATAATACCATATTGATCATGTTAAGTACTGGAATATATAGAACTCTTAATTGGGAGTCCACAATTGTTAGAAAGATGTCAGCCTTACAATCTACAAAGGAATAAGAGAGGTGAATAATCACATCTATTGGACAGGTTCTATTATTCAGTTGGCTAGGAAGTGTGTTGATTTGGTCCATCAGTGCTCATGTCCTCAGATATCACAGATAATTAATATAAACTAGATCAACAATTGAATGGAAGCAAAATTGTGAGCTGGATTACATTTGAGAATTTGTACAGCACTTTCAATGACCCTGTTTCTCCCTGAAATAAATAGGCTCTGTGTGTGTGTATATACATACATACATACATACATATATATGCATATCTAAGAATAACCCAAATGAGATAAAAAAGAATCAGTCATGACTAAAGTGACTAAACAACAAATACATGTTTATGTATATACTGTGGATGTGTGTATACATATATACACATACAAATACACACATTACATATGTGTATACATGCTATTCTTCCAATTATTTTCTATGTCTATGAAAATTATTTTCTATGTCTTACTGAAAAATCAGATTTATAGGTATCCACAGTGCAGTGGGTATACATATGGTGAGCATGAGTAATCTGCAACACATTATTGGTGATGAAATTTATGAAAAAAACAGTTTAGACTTTTCTGACTTTCTTTATATATCCTGTACTTATCACAATGCCTAGTGCATGGTGATTACTTATTAAAAACTTTTTGACTGACTGAAAAAGGGGGTGGGGTTGGTTATATTGTGGGAAGTTATTATAGCAAATAGTTTATGTGCTCTACTTATATGAGTACACAGTCCATTATGTTTACCCACTTGATAGTATTTATGGGAGGATAGAGACAGATGTGCACAGGATAAACTATGGAATACATGAAGATGGCCACAAAGATCCATTGAAGAACATCCATAGTCAGAGTAAATTGAACTAGCCTTTTCTTGATAAAGGAAATTCCATAGATAACCTTTAATTTTTTCCCCTTAGTTTCAAATTCCTGAATTTATTATTATTATTTTTTTACAAATTTTCTTCAAGTAACTTGCAATATAATTTTTTAAACCTATTGGTTTCTCATATCTCTGTTGAAAATGTTAATAAGGGTTGAAATGGGTAATGGGCAAAGAGCATGTGGAATAAAAGATATTTTTTCTATAGTATATAATCAGTGTCTGAATAATCAAGAGTTGGTTATAGAGTATTCCCTTAGAATTCTCAAAAATAGAGATATATTCAAATTCATTGAAGATAAAAATAGTGTAAGGGGAAATAAACATAATTCTTCACCTTTTATTTTTAACTCCTTGTCCCCCCCCCCAAAAAAAAAAAAGACAAAGTGAATTGGCTCAATTGACCTAGGTTGAACCTGGGAAGCATAATTGGGAAAACTGGACTGAAGTTAGTGAGGCTGAATTTCACATTTCTTCTCCAAAAGATAGCCCATTTTCAGAAGCACACTGACTAACACTATGTTCTAGATTAAGAGCAAGAAGAAGCATTAGAGGTCATCTGATATTACCACCCCCTCCTTTTATAAATCAGAAGTCAAGGTTTGTAAAGGGGGAAAAAATTGCTCAAAGCTATATAAATAACTGATAGAACCAAGATTTGAATCTCAGATTCTCTAACTTCAAATTCAGCACTCTTGCTTCTGTACCAATTGCTCCTGATTTCTACCTTAGTAAGACTTGATAGATTGACAGATTTTTGTCTTTGATGCTGGCCCTAATCTCTTCTTCCTTTTTCCTGCCTCCAAGAGTCAGTGACCTCAACCTATTGTTCAGATTGTAAGGGCTTTTACTCTGTCCTGGGCTTCAGACCTAATACTCTGAAATTATTACATCACTTTCTTTTCTTTATTGATGTGGTTCTGAGACTAAAGAAATGTAAAGTTAGATGTGAAAAATATTTAACTTTTAGAAAGATGTTTATTAAACCAAATGAATCTTTTAATTGGTCAAAAGCAAAAGGTGGAAAATAGGCCTACATTTGATAGGTAATGTAGTTTTGTGAAGGGAAAACAGGGTTTCTGTCCTGATGGCTTTAGGTTCTTCTTGTAATGCATACTGTCAGTGTGACTATGGAAGTCATTTAACCTCTTGATGTCCTCAAAGAGCTCTCCAAGAGGATAAATTTCAGGCTAGTTGCAGATCAGTTTGGGTAAAGGAAGTTTCCTCATGGGGAGCTTCTCCCCTCCCTTCATCTTTTTCTTCCCTCCTTCCTCTTTCTATCCTTTCCCCCTTTCTCCCTCTTCCTCTCCATCTCCCTTTCCCTCTCCTTCTCTCCCTCTCTTTCCCTCTCTCCCCCATTCTTTTTTTCTCTCTGTCTCTGTCTCTCTTTATCTGTCTTTCTTTACACACACACACACACACACACACACACACACACACACACACACACACACACACACACACACTTATTCTTCTGGGATTCTTGGCCTATACTTTAGTCTTTTATAAAACAAAATACATACCATCAGCACTATTTAGTTACATCATTTTTGAATTAAAATAAGAACTCTATCCCAAGTATTCTAACTTCTGGGCCTCAGTTTCTTGATCTGTAAAGTGGGAATTAAACATGCTATTTACCTCTTCATAATTCTGTTTTGTAAAATTTTGAAATGTACTACAAATGTGACATATTGTAAACAACAATTATTTAAAGAAACAGATTTCTTATCTAGTCCCTTGAAACTCCTAAATATTATTGCAATATTTGATCACCTTATACTTGGATAGTATTCTACTTACATTGGAATCTGACCCATATGAAAGACTATTATGCCAATTTGGACTTAATTTTTATCTCAGAATTATAGCTACCTCCTGCCACTGTCTAGCACCAACAGAACATCCATTTGGGCCCAAGAAAATCTTTCCAAAAATCCCAACTTGTTTGGAAAACATAGAAAGCACTTTGTTTTCACATGTAAAGAGCAGATTGCCTAGCTTTATTCTTTTGGAGAACTCTCACTCCGGGGAGGTTGAAGGCTTTCTGGACCTGGCCCATTTTGACCCAAATCCAAAACTGATCTTGGATGCTCCAGAGGCACCAATTTGGCTTAGTGAATATCCCACCTCCAAGTTGCTTTTTAGGCAAGCTGTTGGTAACAGGATTTCTTGTTGAATGGTCCACATTGGAAGGAATAAGGATAATTGTTTCAACAATTATTATTCACTTTTTCATCAGAATTCTGTTAATTTTTATCCTTTTGTTCTGCTGAGAGTTTCCCTGAGATCCTTAGGCTGCCCAAGTGATTTTATATTACTTATGTAAACTGTAATGTGATTTATAATCATTAAAGAAAACATAAAAATTAAAGGAATATTTTTATTCAAAAACATGTATATTCTATATTTTAATTTTTGTACCTCTGTGTATATAAAAAGTGAGAGATATGAATAATAATAAAACACAATAAAGCCTTCCTAAAAGACAATCACTGAGAGGTAAAATGTATTTATACTAAATAAATGACATCAAAAGAGCAAATATTTTCTATTTCAAGATTAGGAAAAGAATATAAGCAACACAAAGTCAATACAATATTATTTAGACCAAACTTTGTTTAACACGATTCTATAAAATAACTGCGGGGGAAAATAATCTTCCTGCCATTCTTTCCCTCACTTAAATAGAGATGTATATACCTCATGTAATCTGATCTTTTTCTCTGTGACTCAATTTTCAAGTTTTTCCTGTAGGTGTTCTTGGTAATGAATGTCACTTAACCAAAAGTCCACAGAATTGATGGATTCCTAGGATTAGCTTTTGGAATTGAAGTTCTAAACAAAGCTAGTTTTGCTGGATTGTTACATTCAAGACTAGAGTGGCTTATTTCTTCATGGGTTCATATTTCTACTGAGTGGATCTCTTCCTGAAATTTCAAACCCATCAGTGTTCATTATTTTAAATATTTTCTCAATAATAGAAACAAGACTTAAAGAACTTACCATTTTATTTACTGGATAATTGGAAATATTAAACTATTCAGTGAAGCATTTCCTGGGCTCTAATCTCAATTCTACCACTTTAAAGTATTTGGAGACTCTTCACAGATAAAGCTATATTCTTTATATATTTATCTTCTAAACATATTATTATATCTTTTCTGATTTCTTTTTTCAGTAATATAAAATGAAAGACAATATCTCAAATGGTTTTACTAAAACCTCAGACATTAATCCTAAAGAAAGAAAGAACATTCAGTATTCAAATTTTACAAGTACTTTTTCATTGGCACTCAAAAATTATTACTAAAATTCCTTTTGCATTTCATGAAAGGAAAATAAGACATGATTTATAGTTGAGAAATCTGATAGTACATAATTTTTAATATAAAGAATGAAAATAAAATGGGATCATTTTACTCTTTTGGCTTCAGGATGACACACCTATAATTACAAATAAAAATATAGAATGCCAGAAGTTTGTGCCTGGCATTCAATTTTCATTTCAACTGAATTTATCTCTGACTAGAAGAGTAACCTAGATTGTTGAAGATGACATGATCTCATTTTGGCTGCATAATAACATGTCATCTGATGACACAGAGGCTACAAAAGACTAAGAGACTTTTTAAGTCATGCTAAAAGTAGGATCTATGACATATTGAATCTCAAATTATTTTACATTCTCTCCCTCTGCTTTGACCATCTCAAAGGAATGGAATAGAACTTTAACCTAACCTTTGCAATAACAAAAATATCTGAGATTTTTGTCCTTTTGTTCAATTTTTTTCTTTTTTAAATTGTCAAGTATTTTTTCTTTCCTCTTACAGAAAATAAAAACAAAATATATAATCCTTGTAGTAAATAAACATGATCAAGCAAAAGAAGTGTATTCAAAATTCATTCTGCATATTATTCCATCACCTGTCAAGAGATAGCTTCATCATCACTGTCAGTCTTCTAATATTTTATTTATTCTTAAATTTTGATAATCTCTATTTTAGTATTTATATATACATATATATATATATATACATATATGTAGTTTTATATTTATATAGGGAGACATACATATGTATATTTACCTAAAGAGTGTAAGGCTAAATCTTTCTGAGATGAATTAAATGTAATTCTTTCTGGAAGGGGATTATTAGATATGGGTTTGAGTTTTGATTCAGTCCTATGGTTTGAGGATGTCATTTTTAAAAACTATACCAAATATATATATATATATGTATGCATTTATAAGTAGAAATCATTTCTATGCTTAAGTAAAAATGTATGATAATTTTTTGGACTTAAGGAGGTATTTAATTAACTCAAAAACTGCTTCATAAATAGGAGTTAGACTTCAGTACTCCAAATATATATTGTTTCTTTAACCACAAATAGATTCCCCACTCAAATTTCAGAACCTTTGCGATGTTATTTAAGAACTTCTTAAGTTCATTCTCTAGTTCAGTCCTTTGGAGGAAAGTTAGAAAATATCTTTTCAATCCTCCAAAAAGTTATTGGTACTCTAAGAAAGAGTATGACTACAGAGGACATGAAGATGATTGCAAAACCTATGGTTCCAAAATAGCAGAATGGAGTTTAAAGACATAAAGGAGTAGATTAGCTTCTCAAGCAGCTACAATAAAATTAGCTACAGTCTCTCTTTTCACTTAGAAAAAAGGTGCAATATTTTGAGAGTGAGTTACTTTGTACCTTTATCCCAGAACTAGCTTTTTTGTAATAGCTCTGTCTTTGGCTAAAGAGGTCTTCTTCTCAGGCCCTCAGAAGACTTGTAGGTTCTTTTTCTGTGCCACAGTTGTCAATCAGACAAATAGACAAATTTAATGTTGCTAACAATGTGTTTCTTGGCTAAAAATAGACCCTGGAGGACAGAATAATCTTAGCAGTTCTAACATGCTAGCAGAAAAACAAGAGTGATGATGAGCTGGAAAAAAGATTTTCTGATGTCCTAGAGCAGTTTTCATTTTGACTCAAATTCAACAGTGTTGTATGTTACCTGCACCCAAGAATATTTTTCTTAAGAGAATACTGTCTTTCATAGTTTTTGACAAACCAAACATGGGAAAGTATGTATCTCTGACAGGCAACTATTGTTTAAAAATAAGCATCTTCCTTGACCCTTTGCTATGGGACTATATTTGAAATCTACTTCTGAGTGGCTGAATGAGATGGTATGGATAGTATGGAGGATGGCACCTGAAGAAATAGCCAAGCCATTGATTTGAAAACTCTTAAGTCCTATTTTTAATCAAGAAGCAACATTCACAGAGATGAGCAGGTCATCTCTTCAAAATTATGTTTATATGACAGATATTCTTCATCCAGTAGCCACAGGAAATGATGGGAGGAACCTGAGGGAGTAGACACATTTAGGTTTTATTCATGGCTCTCTCTTTACTTAGTAATGGCTTTAATTAGCTATGTGATTGAGGGTAAGTCATTTCACCATTCACAGCAATCTGCATTCTGTAGATACTCCATAAATGTCTAGTGAATTGAATTGCTGTGTTGCTTTTTTTCTTATCTGTAAATTAGTAGGCTCTGACTAGACAATCCTACTATAACATCCAGCTTCAAGAATATATGGTGATTTGACTGTAATATTTGCATACCCCAGGAACTTTGGGGAATATTCAAGAAATTAAACAATCAGATCAGCTGTCAATACCATGCTGACATTCTCTTAGTCAATTCAACCATTTTGTGTCTTCATTTATTCATTGATAACACAGGAGTTTGGGGGGTTTGTCCATTGCTCACTTTACAGGGATAATGTGTTGAATAAATATATTTGAAAATGAATCTGCTTGTTAATTATTATTCTCAAAACAACAACTACATAGAAATCATCTAGTATTTCTGTGAATGATAGGTGTGGAAAGAATGTGTCTGGACTTTGAAGTTAGTAAATGAAGAGTAGAATTGAACTTTTCTACAAATTTTAAAATTTGTCAGTCTGTGGAGATTTCCCTATATTTCTGAGACTCCAACAAGATTCTCTGAAGTTTAGTTCTTTCTTCTTTTCTTCTTTCCATATCATTAAGCTTAAAATAATACATTTTATTAATACTTTTTTTTCTTTTTATATCATAAGACATTTCAAAATGAGACCTCCCTGCAACAAAGATAAACAGGTACACCAAAACAACCAATAGTTGTGTCAACAATGTAGTTCTCCATTTCTGTACTGCAGGAGGATAGTGCTTCCTCATCTTCTCCAAGACCCAGATGGTCACCAAAATTATTCATTCTTTGCTTTCCTACCTGTGTATTTCAGGACTACAAGCAAAAAAACATTGAAATTACTTTTATGTTTTGTTATACTTAAAACTTAAAAGGCAATTTTCAAAATGCTATGTGAAATTGATGTTTATATGGTGTCTTCCCTGAAATGAGTGTTTTGCCCAAAATTCTCTGTTACTAAAATGTAATATCACATTTGAAACTTCTTGAATTTAATGACTATCCAGGAGAAAAAAAAAACTTTAGCAAAGATAAAAGATGGAATGTTAGCTGAAAGGTATTTATTTGGGAAATGATTTGGGATCCTCCCCCACATATTTATGATAGCCTCCACTTAACCAGAAGCATAATGTTCTCTAAATGTGTGAGTACAACCATATCAACCTTCCAAACAATAGTTAGTTTTTAAACATGAGCTATACACACCATTGGTGGCTAAAATGTTTATTCTGTAAACAAAAACCATATTATAAAGTTTGGAATGAGTCAGAACAGTTCTAAGAAGTTCAATTTATTTTCTGACCTCTTGAAAGTAAGACAAGAAATGATTCCAACTATAAATATCATTTATAAAGTTCTCAGTAAAGGAAATTAACCTTTTCCACTTTGTGGACCACAATGAGTCATGAGTATAGCACTGAATGAAAGGTAAAAAAGATTGAATTCTTTGATAAATTCTAGTCATCTTCACTTCTTACTCTGCCTCTTATGTGGAGTAATTTTCATAACCCAAACAAATTTTTTTTAGAAAAAAATTTTGCAGGAAAGCTGACACAAGAAAAAATCTGGGACAAATTAATTAGAAACACAATGCAATCAAAGTTACAATAAAACATTAATATTTTCTCCTCTCTTAAGCAACAAAAATTATTAAATAAAACATATTTTAATAAAAATAATATTTTAAATATAGAGGACAGAATAAGAGAGATCAAATTTAAGAAAATTCAAAAGTAAAAGAGTTCCTGAAAATAATTATTTTAGGAGAAATGGTTAAATGAAAGCACTATAGCTAACATTCTCATATTATCTGAATTTCCCCCTCTAGTCCAAACTGAAAAAAACATTATCCTCATCTGCAAAACTTTGGTTTGTAAACAAATTTAGTAGGTACAATGCCAACTTTCCAATAATAGTCATTGGAATTTGGAAATATCCTCTATAAATCTAGAACCAACTAACTATTCCTTAAAAAAATGATGCCTTAAAATTTTTGAATTCATTGCTTACAATGAAAGTATTGTCTGAAGAATCTAAGGAACTAAATTGGAAGCTCGTGTATTGTGCCATACTTTCTTAGCAGCCTAGTCTCTACATGCATACTATTTAGTAATAACTATCACTCACATAATATTTTAAGTCTTCAAAAATATTATGATTATCCTCCTTTTAGAAATTAGGAAAATGAGACAGAGATTAATAGATTTTTTGTAAAATCAAATAGCTAGCAAGTATCAAGTAAAGTATAATAAACTTTTCTCAGCTTTTCTTTATTCCATGAACAGCACTTGATCCATTCTGTAATCCAGCAATAGATAAATGCTAAATTAAGTTAAATGAGCACAGTTTGGTGGGAAGAAATTGGATTGTTCTAAATGTTTCACAATTTTTTAACAATTCTTCCTCCATATCCCTTGCAACTACTCCCTTCTCTTTTCTCTCATAGTCAGCATCTTAGTTAATGCTTTCATCACTTTTATCTTGGACTATTTAAAGTCAGATTTCTCATTCTCCAATCTCTATTCTTGCAATTCAGTTCTCCATATAGCTGCTAAAAATAATCTTCCCAAAGTACAAGTCTGGTTCTATCTCTGCTAGACAATATTCAGTGGCTCCCTATTGTTCCTGGGATAAAATATTTATTTTTTCTGCTTATTATTTAATGCCTCTTAAATTTGGTTCCAACTTATCTTTACATTATTATTTAACATCACTCCCCTTCATACATACATACATGTTCTTTCCTTCCTGCAATTCTCTAAACTCCCCCATTTTATTCCCCGGTCTCCAACAAGTTTGTTATTCTTACTTGGAATTTATTCTCTCTTTCGTTTGTCCTGAATGTGTTCTTAGAATCTTTTGCTTCTTAGATACCATAGCTTTCTTCAAGCCTTAGCTTAGGTGCCATCTTTTTTTTTTTAAGCTTTTTATTTTCAAAATGTATCTATAGATAGTTTTAAATATTCATCCTTGCAAGAAATTTATGTTCCCAATTTTATCTCCCTCCCTTTCCCTTGCCCCTTTCCTTCCCCCAACCCTTTCCAAATAATCCAATATAACTTAAATATGTGCAATTTTTCTATGCATAATTCCACAATTATCATGCTATTCAAGAAAAATCAGATAAAATTAGAAATAAAACAAAATGCAAGCAAACAAAAAAAAAAGGTGAAAATATTATATTGTGATCTACACTCAGTACCCACAGTCCTCTCTCTGGATGAAAATGGCTCTCTCTATCACCAGTCTATAGACTGGTGATAACAAGGAATCACCTTGTTATTGAAAAGAGCCAAGTCTATCAGAATTAATCATCATATAATCTTGTTGCTCCGTACTATGTGTTTCTGGTTCTACTCACAACACAATTCAAGTAAGTCCCTCCAGGCCTTTCTGAAATCACCCTGCTGATCATTTCTTATAGAACAATACTATTCCATCACATTTATTTACTATAACTTACTCAATCATTCTCCAAACTATTGAGCATGTATTCAGTTTCCAGTTCCTTGCCACTATAAAAAGAGCTGCCACAAACATTTTTGCAGTTGTGGGTCCCTTTCCCTTTTTTTATAATTTTCTTGGAATGCAGGACCAGTAGAGACACTGCTGGATCAAAGGATAAGTACAGTTGGATAATCCTTTCCATAGTTCCATATTGCTCTTCAGAATGACTGAATCAGTTCACAACTCCACCAACAATGTATCAGTGTCCCAATTTTCCCACATTCCCTCTAACATTCATCATTGTCTTTTCCTATCAATTTAACCAATCTGAAAGATATGTAGTAGTGCTTTAGAGTTGTCTTAATTTGCATTTCTCTGATCAATAGTGATTTAGAACATTTTTTCATATGACTAGAAATGATTTTAATTTCTTCATCTGAAAATCATCTGTTCATATCCTTTGACCATTTATCAGTTAGGGAATGGCTTATATCTTTTAAATTTAGGTCAATTCTCTATATATTTTAGAAATGAAGCCTTTATCAGAATGCTTGGATATAAAAAATTTTCCCCAGTTTACTACTTTGCTTCTACTCTTATCTCCATTTAGTTTATTTGAACAAAAACTTTTAACTTTAATATAATAAAAATTATCCATTTTGTATTCCATAATGTATTCTAGTTCTTCTTTGGCCACAAAGTCCTTCCTTCTCCACAGATCTGAGAAGTAGACTATCCTTTGTTCTTCTAATTTGCTTATAATATCACTCTTTATGTCTAAATCATGAACCTAATTTGATCTCATCTTGGTAAAGGATGTTAAATGTAGATCAATGCTTAGTCTCTGCCAAATTATTTTCCAATTTTCCCAGCATTTTTGGTCAAAGAGTGAGTTCTTTTTTTTCTGAAGCAATTGGGGTTAATTGACTTGCCCAGGGTCACACAGCTAGGAAGTCTTAAATATCTGAGACCAGATTTGAACTCTGGTTCACCTGATTTCAGGGCTGATACTCTATCCATTGCACTACCTATCTGCCCCATATAATGAGTTCTTATGCCAGAAACTAGGGTTTGGGGTTTATCAAATCCTTTATCATTATATGAAAACACTATTGTGTTTTATGAACCTAACCTGTTCCATTGATTAACTACTCTATTTCTTAACCAATGCCAAATATGTTTTTTTTTTATTAAAACTTTTTATTGACAGTAGATATTCATGGGTAACTTTTTATGACACTATCCCTTGCACTCACTTCTGTTCTGACTTTTCTCTTCCCTCCCTTCACCTCCTCCCCTAAATGGCAGGTAGTCTTATACATGTTAAATATGTTATAGTATATCTTAGATACAATGTATGTGTGTAGAACTGAACAGTTCTCTTGTTGTACAGGAAGAATTGAATTCAGAAGGTAAAAATAACCTGGGAAGAAAAATAAAAATGCAAACAGTCCACACACATTTCCCAGTGTTCCTTTTCTGGATGTCCATTATTGATCAATTGGAACTGAATAAGGTCATGTCTTTGTCGAAGATATTCACTTCCATCAGAATACATCCTCATACAGTATTGTTGTTGAAGTGTATAATGATCTCCTGTTTTTGCTCATTTCACTCAGCATTAGTTCGTGTAAGTCTTTCCAAGCTTCTCTGTATTCATCTTGCTGGTCATTTCTTACATAACAATAATATTCCATAACATTCATATACCACAATTTACCCAACCATTCTCCAATTGATGGGCATCCAATCATTTTCAGTTTCTAGCCACTATAAAAAGGGCTGCCACAAACATTTTGGCACATACAGGTCCCTTTCCCTTCTTTAGTATTTCTTTGGGATATAAGCCCAGTAGTAACACTGCTGGATCAAAGGATATGCACAGTTTGAGAACTTTTGGGGCATAATTTCAGATTGCTCTCCAGAATGGTTGGATTTGTTCACAACTCTACCAACAATGCATTAGTGTCCCAGTTTTCCCTCATCCCCTCCAATAGTCATCATTATTTTTTCCTATCATCTTAGCCAATCTGACAGGTGTGTAGTGGTATCTCAGAGTTGTCTTAATTTGCATTTCTCTGATCAATAGTGATTTGAGTGATATGAGTGGAAATAGTTTCTATTTCATCATCTGAAAATTGTCTATTCATATCCTTTGACCATTTATCAATTGGAGAATGGCTTGATTTCTTATAAAGTAGAGTCAATTCTCTCTATATTTTGGAAATGAGGCCTTTATCAGAACCTTAACTGGAAAAATGTTTTCCCAGTTTGTTGCTTCTGTTCTAATCTTGTTTGCATTTGTTTTGTTTGTACAAAGGCTTTTTAATTTGATATAATCAAAATTTTCTATTTTGTGATCAATAATGATCTCTAGTTCTTCTTTGGTCATATTTTTTTTTCCTCTTCCACAAGTCTGAGAGGTAACTTATCCTATGTTCTTCTAATTTATTTACAATCTCGTTCTTTATGCCTAAATCATGGACCCATTTTGATCTTATCTTGGTATATGGTGTTAAGTGTGGATCCATATCTAATTTCTGCCATACTAATTTCCAGTTTTCCCAACAGTTTTTTTCAAATAATGAATTTTTATCCCTAATGTTGGTATCTTTGGGTTTGTCAAAGATTAGATTTCTGTAGATGTACCCTTTTTTGTCCTTTGTATCTAATCTGTTCCACTGATCTACGGGTCTATTTCTTAGCCAATACCAAACGGTTTTGGTGACTGCTGCTATATAATATAGCTTTAGATCAGGTACACTTAGACGACCTTCCTCTGATTTTTTTTTTCATTAGTTCCCTTGCAATTCTCGACCTTTTATTCTTCCATATTAATTTAGTTGTTATTTTTTTCTAGGTAATTAAAATAGTTTCTTGGGAGTCTGATTGGTATAGCACTAAATAAATAGATTAGTTTGGGGAGTATTGTCATCTTTATTATATTCGCTCTGCCTATCCAAGAGCACTGAATGTCTTTCTAATTATTTAAATCTGACTTTATTTTTGTGGCAAGTGTTTTGTAATTTTTCTCATATAATTCCTGACTATTATTTGGTAGATGGATTCCCAAATACTTTATACTCTCAACATTTGTTTGGAGTGGAATTTCTCTTTGTATCTCTTGCTGTTGCATTTTGTTGGTGATATATAAAAATGCTGAGGATTTATATGGATTCATTTTGTATCCTGCCACTTTGCTAAAAGTCTGAATTATTTCTAATAGCTTTTTAGCAGAGTCTTTGGGGTTCTCTAAGTATACCATCATGTCATCTGCAAAGAGTGATAGTTTTATTTCCTCATTTCCTACTCTAATTCCTTGAATCTCTTTCTTGGCTCTTATTGCCGAGGCTAGCGTTTCTAATACTATATTGAATAGTAATGGTGATAGTGGGCAAGGATTGTGGCTTTTAATCCAGTTTGCTAACCACTTCCTTTTTATGGGGGAGTTTACCCCATTCACATTTATGGTTAAAATGACCAATACTGTATCACTTGCCATCTTCTTAACCCCTGCTTCTGCTTTTCTTCTTTCCTTCCCCCTTACCCTCTTCCCCAGTATTAAACTTGTGAGCACCACTTGCTTCTCACAGCCCTCTCTTTTTAGTATACCTCCCCCTACCTTAGAGTTCCTCCTTCTTTCTTACCCCTTATCCTCACAATTTCTGTATTCCCTTCTGCTTAGCTTACTCCTTACCTTTTCACTTTTCCCTTCCCACTTTTCAATGAGGTGGAAGAAGTTTCACCACAAATTGAATAAGTCTAATATTTTTCTCTTTAAGCCAATTCTAATGAGAATAAGATACACACTATGTTCATCCCCTTCCATTCTGTCTCTCAGATATAATAGGTTTCCTTTGCTCCTTTGTGAGATGTTGTACTCCCACTTTACCCTTTTTTTCTAGTACAATTTTCTTTCCTCCTCTAGTTTCTAGAATAAATTATACATGTGGTCTTTATATATCTTTACAGCAGAAATATAGTTCCCAAGATTTCTTTTTACCTTTTTAGGTTGTCTTGAGTTGTATATTTGGAGATCAAACTTTTTAGTTTAGTTCCATTTTTTTTCATCAGAAATAGATGAAATTCACTTATTTCATTGAATTTCCATCTTTTTCCCTGGAAAAAATGCTCATTTTGGCTGGGTAAGTTATTTTTGGCTTCATTCCAAGTTCTTTTACCTTTCAGAATATCAGATTCCAGGCCTTTTGATGCTTTAATGTGGATGCTGCTAGATCCTGAGTTATCCTTATTGTAGCTCCTCTATATTTGAATTGATTTTTTCTAGGAGCTTGCAGTATTTTTTCCTTCATCTGATAGTTCTGGATTATGGCCACTATATTTCTTGAAGTTTTGATTTTATGGTCCCTTTCAGTAGGTGATTGATGAATTCTTTCAATGTCTATTTTACCCTCTGTTTCTTTAACACCTGGGCAGTTCTCTTTGATAATTTCCTGGAAAATAGTGTCCAGGACCTTTTTTCATCATATTTTTCAGGAAGTCCAATAATTTTTAGATTATCTATCCTAGATCTATTTTCCAGGTTTGTTGTTTTTCCCAAGAAAGTATTTGACATTTTTTCCCACTGGTTTATTTTTTTGGTTTTGCTTGACTGATTCTTGGTGTCTCCTCAAATCACTCAATTCCATTTGTTCAATTCTAATTTTTAATGAATTATTTTCTTCACTCACTTTTTATATCTTTTTCTAATTGAGTTTTTAAGTGAGTGGTTTTGTTCCTTGGAATTTTTTTTCCATTTTGCCAATTTTATTTTTAGAGAGCTATTTTCTTTTTCCAATTCACTAATTCTGCTTTTCAAGGATTTGATTTCTTTGTCCACTCTATCTTTAAATAAGTGGGATGACTTATCCAGACTCTCTTGCCAAGCTTTCCTTTCCTTTTCCCATTTTTCTTCTAGTTCTCTTGTGAGAGCCTTTTTAAATTTCTTCTGTGAGAATCTTATGTGTTGAAGACCAGATCATATCCCCTTTTGGGGATTCCTCTGGAGACTGTCTGTTTTTAGTCTCCTCAGGGTTTAAAGTCTGCTCTCTATCAGTGTAGAAGCTGTCAAAAGTTAAGAGTCCATTTTAATTTTTTTGCTCATTTTGTCAAAGAAGAGTTAAAGAAAACAAACTAACAAAAAAAGTAAATGCAGTCTGTTTTGGTTTTTTGGGGGGGAGGGGGTGTGGATGATATTGCCAAGCTTCCTCTACAGACTGTGAGGGGCAGAAGTGAGGCACTAGCAGGACAACAATAGCGTCTGCACTCTGAGACTCTGTGAGCATGCTGAGATACTTCAGGTGTGTGTGGTCAGGTCCTGAGAGACCCTAGCTTTTCGAGGTTATAGTCTTTACCTCCTGTTTTTACAGCTTCTCTGCTTTTCTGCTGGCTTGCTGCCAATGCAAAGTAGCCACACTATGGTAAAGTTCTTCTTGCAGAAACAGCTGAGATTATACCCCATCCTCCTCAGTCTGCACAGTGTGAGTAGTTGTCTGCCATACTCTCACTGTCTGCCCTTAGTTTGCACCCAATCTGACCATCCCAGCCTGTGAGCAAAAACAGACCTTTTCTGGCAAATTTTGAAGATGTCTTCTGTTGGCAATTATTTGTGGGCTTTTTTTTCCAGTCAAGCACTAATTCCGAGGCCTTGTCGTGAAATAAATTCTGAGAGCAAAGACGGAGTTTAAAGTAGATGTGTGTGTCCTCTCCACCATGTTGGCCAGAAGCCTACCAAATGGTTTTGATGATCACTACTTTATGTTTTAAATCTGGTACAGCTAAGCCATCAGGTACTACCTCTTACAAGAAGACTTTCCTAATCATTGTACTCCATCCTCCATTTTTAGAATTTCTATTATATGTTGAATATAAGATTCTTGTGGGCAAGATCTATTTTAAGTTTTAGATCCTGTATTGTTAGTAACTATATAATGCTTTGTACAACATATATTCCTAATAAACATTTATTATTTCTTGTTACTATGTAGCTGTTTCTGATAACATGGTAGAAATTCATCGCCAAACTATTTAGAATCCTCTGTTTCTGAATATCTTGAATCATATGAACTCAGAAAACATAGAGAAACATAAAGATATAAAGACATACCCAAAGAAGGTAGAAACAAGGATTATCAATTGAGGATGGCTGCAATATTTTTTTTGGAATTGTATTGGAAGCCCTAAAGCTTAGAATAAATTGAGGTTGGCAGCAAATGCCAAGGACAGCAAAGGGAACTTACATGAAGAAGAGCAACTTCAAATAAGGAACAGACCTGCCAAGTGGCCACTTGGTATATTTTTCCAATGCTAAATCCATTCAGAAGATGGTTTTAATCCTGTTATGTTATTCCTTAATCAGTCCACCTCTCAAGTATTGCTTCAAACTGGAGTGTATCTATAGGAGGAAAAATAGTATGAGGAGAGGTCTGGAGTTCCTTCCATTTAAGGTTCAACTGAAGAAAAGTTGAGCTGTTTAGCTTGGAAAAGAGAAAATTGTGAAGTGGAGTTGTGATGGTATATGACATTAGAGAATTTTTTTGTTGTTGTTGTGTTTGTGGGATTTTTTTGATAGCATAATTTCTTTTTAATTTTTTTTCTTTCCAAGGAATACATTTTACAGTATCTGTAAATACAACAATATGTTTATACTGACTTTTGAACTCAGTATATTTTGGAATGCTGGATACTCATCAAACTCAGTGTAATATGTAATGAAGCAAAAATTGGGCATACATTAAATTAGGACATTTTACAGTTAAAAATATTCATAGCAGCAGGTTTTGAAGGATGATGTTATTAAATCAAGTCATTGAATTTGGTCATTTTATTGCTACAGTAAAACAGGATCATTTTATTATTATAGCATCTTTCATTTCTGAATTTAACTGATTGTTTTATGTTACTCATGCATTGTAAGTTTTCATGTGGACAAAATGTTTAAAGATAATTTGGAGGACATATCTTTGTACTGTGATCACAGTGAGAAAATAGAAAATACATTTCTATGACATCCAGCATACTTTTTAATTTTCATCAAAGAAATCTTACTACTTCTAAAAAATATATAGATAAATATTTTTTAAACTGGAAGCATTCATTTTTGATGTCTTTAGGAAAGTATATGAATACTGAATCAACACATTATATGTCAGAAACCGTGGCATACCTGTATATGAAGTACATTCCCATATAGTTCAGCATTTTAATGGTCAAAATAGCACACATTTGACTCAAAGCTTTGTGTTTATGTGATGTCCTGCAGTGTTATAATTAATATATGAATGATCTTTACTAGGAAATTAAGGAAATGAATTTAATTTCTCAACTTCTTAAACTGGAAAAGGAAAAAATTATTTAAACATATTTTCTAATGAAGATGATTTAGAATATAGAGAGCTTAGTTTTTTCCCCTTTAACATATTCATTTAAAACCAGGGTGGGGAAGGGGAATAAAAAAATTTTGGGGGGGGGTATTCTTGGAATTTAGCACAGTAAAGCCACGTAGTAAGTACTTATTAAATACTTACCATTCCTTTTTCCAAGAGATTAGTTGTGAAACATTAGTAGAGAAACCCAGTTCCAATGGAAAAGTTTTGTTTTTTTTTCCTCTCTCCTTTTATCTGTTGCCTATAGGAAGCTTCAAAGTGAGAAAGGTTGTTAAGGGTAGTAAGCCTACAATTTCTGCTTGCTGTTGTCCTGATCTTCTTAGTGACATTTTTTTTTTTTTATGTAAAGGCATGGTGAGAATAATCAAAAGGTAATACAAATCTAGGAGGCACAATTTGCAAACCTTGCCTGGGACACTTAAATAGTTTGTCTCAACTATACTAAAATGTCACATTTTTTGCTATTTTTCACAAATGACATTTGAATCAGAATAGTTCCTATTAAGTGAAGTAGGAAAACATGTCATTTTACTTCCTTTCCATGTAAGTTTTTATATGACTTGACAAATCAAAATAATAATTAAAGTCATATAAAAATAGATATTCTGTTCTAAATAAAAGGCTTGGATCATTTGAAGAGGAATGTTATTTTATGCATAAAAATTAAAGTTTCATACTGATTTCAATGAGAGCTAAATGGACACATTACTCTATAAATATTTTCTTTATTCCCTGGCAATTTTTTCTTTATATATGAGTGAGTATATTTTTAGTTTTGAGATTCAGACAAAATTCAAACATAGTGGCCAAACATTAAACCACTAACTTCTTTGTGATTCTCTGTTTTTTTCATTCTTTAGATCCAAAAAAGCTTTGGTGATACTGCTCATACTTCCTAAAATCATTCCTTTGGTTCAGTAGATAAACTCCCATGTGTACTAATTGGAAATCAACTTTGTTTTATGCCCAACCTCTCTCAATAAGTTATTATGTCTTTTATTGTGTTAATGAACATCTGATCCCATTTTAAAAGAGAGAGAAATCAAATTGCTTTTGTTTTATCTTTTTTTTGTTTTATTATTTTTATAATTTCTTTTATCTTTGTCTTTTCCTGGTAACAAGACATATAATATGATGTAAGACATAAAATGCAAGCCCTCTACTTAGAGATTAATTTATTTACTGGCCTGTTGAAAACAGCTATGCTTATTAGACCTTTCAACTTAAATATGAACAAAAAAACCTACTGAGAAAGCAATCAAGGACAATGGTGGAAGTTTACAAGCACAAGCAGGTGAGCAAGGAAAAGGATTTATGCTAGATAACGAAAAATAGATCTGGGTGAAATGAAAGCAAAACAGAAAGATTTTCAGACAAATACAAAATGTGAAAAAAACTAAATAAATTGTCTACCAGTACAAAAAGTACATGATCAAAGACAAGAAAGTGTTAAGACAACACTTTCTTTTTCTAAATCATTATATCATCTACACCAACATCTACTTTTATTTGTTGATCTGAAGGATTTGGTATTGACTATGGGAACCTCCAATCCACTTGTAATACAATTACATTGTAGGCAAATATAGTTGTAAAATCATGGGAAGTATATAAAGTGTGCTCAGAATCAATCTCACCAAATAAAAAAAATATATATCAGAATGAAGGTCAAATTCCATTCCTTAAAGCTTGAAGGAAATTGCTTTGGATAAATTTTTAAAACTCCATGTACAGAGTAGATAATAAAATATTCCTAAGAAATACTACTCGCTAGAAATATCACTAGGTTAAAAGACTTAATTATTTGGCTTATGTTAGAGGGATGCTTAGAATATGCACTTAACCTTTAGAGATTGAGATAGGGAGTGATCATACCTTTCCATCTTAATCCAAAGTAGTTGAATTTATTCTTTTGCTACTTTGATAATTATATTTCAATAAATTGTTTTCTTTTGTAATCTTATGTATTTTATTCTATTCATTTGGAAAAGAAATATTTTTAGAAGGGCTGTGCTGAACTATCAAAGGGGGCACATGACTACAAAAACTTGTTTGATGAGCAATTAAGTAAAGTTTGTCTGGATCAACAATCTAGTATGGAAATTTTTATTTTCTTACATTCTTATACTCATTTTATATTATCTGCTCTACCCTCTGAATACAAATGAATGCCAAACCATCAAGACAGGCCACAATTTAATTTAATTTAATTTTAAGAAACATGTATTGGGGCAGCTAGGTGGCCCAGTGGATAGAGCACCAGCCCTGAATTCAGGAGGACCTGAATTCAAATTTGGTCTCAGACACTTAACACTTCCTACCTGTGTAACCCTGGGCAAGTCACTTAACCCCAGCCTCAGGGAAAAAAAAAAAAAAAAAAGAAACATGTATTAACTATCTGTTGGTTTCCAGGTATCCCAGTAACTACTGTGATATGAGAGAATAAGAAAGACACTTCTTGCCCTAGAGAAAGGCAGTCCTTTTAAGGATGTATCATTTACACAGAAAAAAAGAAAAAGAAAAAGAAAGTGTGGAAGATAACTTTGAAGGAGTTTCAAGAAAACCCACTGAGTGGATAGCAAATTATTCATTTATTTAAATCAGCTGGAATTAGGGATTTATCCTCTTTTCAGAATAATGAATCACAAAATGTCAGTGAACTTAATGGTACATTTATTTAATTAAAGACAAATAGTAAGGGCATTAAGAATAATAAACAGACATCAGTGAAGTCAAGGAGTAATAAAATGGAAAGGTGTTCAAAGAACATTTGATACTCACTTTGGAGTTCATAGGCATGGGGAAATGAATTGAACAGGATAGGAGCTTAAGATAAATGATACAATTCAGTTGCTCAGGTGAGATAAGACTCAACATGAACATTTATACTTTAGCAATAAGCAAATACTATAAAACAGGAATTGGTTTACTGTTGTATCCATCATTTATATTTAAGGAGGTAATGAAGAAAATGTCAATAATGATGATTAAATTTTACAATTTGTCAAGCATAGTTTCTTCCTGTCCCGAGAGCAAGTTGTTGAATATTTACTACCATCCTCCTGGATAAGGGCACCTGCAAAACTGCATAGATTGGGAGTGAATGGGAGGAGACAGTCATGTCTGTAAAATAAAATGCCATATTTTTAAAAGTAACACTTAGGTATGCCCACAAAACAGAAAAATATTAAGTGGTATGGGACATCTGAGAAAACTTAACCTGACAACTTTGCTAGTTTGCACATGGCAATAGATTTTTTTCAGCACATTCTTAAATATACTACAGTCAAAACAACTATTCTGTGACACAAATTGGATAGTTTTGTTGTAAATATAACTAAAAGGCAGCTATAATAGAATTTTGAAATAGGTTATATAAAAGTTACACTTTTTAGACAGGAGGGGAGTGTGCTAATGATTGCAAGTTCAGGAAAGGTTTCCCCCAGGAGGCAGAATTGGTGTTGAGCCTTGAAGGAAGTGAAGAATTCTATCCAGCAAAAGTTAGAAGTGAGTTCCTTGTGGGTAGAGAAGAGAGCCTTTGTGAAGGTCCAGAGGCTAGAAAGAAAAAAAAAAAAGTTCAAAGAATAGCAAGTAGGTTGGTCTTGTTAGAACACAGATTGAAGGATAATGATGTGAAACAAGTAAAGAGAGGTAGAGCTGAATCAGATTGAGAAACGTTTGAAGATTCTATCATGAGATTATACATATTTTAAGAATAACAAAATAAATTTAGCCATATTCATTAAGATAATTTAAAATGTATCTCAATTGACTTGTGTGATGAAAACTTCCATTGTACTTCCAACATAAGTGCTTTGTTTTTTGTTTTTTTCTGGGGGGGGGGATTATATTTGTCATTTTCCAATTATTTTATAGCAACTTGAAATTAAAACAAATACAAAATCAGCAGTTACCTATTGTGAATTTATTTCTGAAATGTTGATCATATATAAAATCCTTAGAATTGGAATCTGTTTTAAAACTGTCAAGATTCCTTCCTTCCTACTCACTTAAGAAGATTTTAGAATTGAATTGGGGGAAGGGATTTAGAAATGGACAACCAGGGGCTTGAAAACAACAACAAGCATGTATATAGCATCTGTTTGTGTGGATACTGTGCCATGCACTTTACTAAAATTATCTCATTTGATCCTCACAGTCACCCAAAGAAGTAGGTATTATTATAATGACCATTTGACAACTGAAGAAACTGAAACAAACAGAGCTTAAATGAATTGTCCCAGGTCACAAAACTAATAAGTATCTGACTACAAAGTTACTGTCAGAGCTTGCTTTTATAAAGTACTTTACTCTTACAAAATGCTTTCTTTGTATTTTCTTATTTGATTCTCACAACCAAATGTGATATTACTTTTGTTGTTGTTTAATCATGTCAGTTATGTCTGACTCCATTTGAAGTTTTCTAGACAAAGGTACTAGAGTGGTTTACTATTTCCTTCTTCAGCTCATTTTACAGATGAGAAAACTGAGGTAAACAGGGTTAAGTGACTTGCTCAGGGTCACACATCTATTAAGTCCCAGGGGGATTTGAATTTAGGTCTTTCTGACTTCAGCCTCAATGCTATCTACCATGCCACCTAAGCTATCCTCATGATATAAGTAGTACATCTGTTATCAGCATTTTATTTCTAAGTACATATGCTTGCAAGACCTCTACATAAAAAGCAAAAAAAAAAAAAAAATTGAAATGTGTAAGAAACTGTATGACATAGTGGATAGAACACTGGACTTGGCATTCTACTTCAAATCCTATCTCTGACACTAACTACATAATCCAAGTTACTCAATGATTCCAAATCTATTTACACATGTATTTTTAAAAAATGGGAAAAATAACAGCTCCTATTTCATGAGGTTGTTGTGGGAATAAAATATGATAATATGGTTAAAGTACTCTGCAAACCTTAAAGCTTATAGAAATGTTATCTATACTTAGTTTTAAAATATTGAGTAGAATTTAGGAGATGCCACAATGAAAGTTTGGGAAGTTCATTTTAAGTCATAACAAGAGTTAAAATAAGAACTTATATTTTTAAAAGTACTTTGAAGTATTATTTTATTCATAAAACCATCCTCTAAAATGAGTAATACACATGATATTGGTGTTTTCTATCTAAGCACGTGTGAAAATGAATGAGACTCGGCAGCATGGTCTTAGTCATTTCTTAATCCTGAGGCATGGTGAATTCAAGTCTTGCTTCTAACTATCCTGGTGGAATAACCCTTGATGAGTCCTTAAAACTATTCAGTATTATAGGCAACTTTCTGTATAAGGCACAGAGTTGGTGACAGTCTGCTTTAGTAAAGGGATTTTCCTGAAATAAGTCAGTGAAATCATACATATACTTAAATAATATATGTGTGTGTTATATATATATATATATATATATATATATATTAGATTTTAAAATTAGAAAATTATAAAAATTAGGGAACAGATTTACAGATTTTGAAATTACTTACATGAAACAAAGGAAAGGTGTAAAATCAGGCTAGTTTTTGACAAAGTTAACTATCCCAATGGATATAAAAATATTTGACCCAACTGAATTTCAAACATTCAAAACTATTGGGTATAGCTCACATAGGTATGGCTTCCTACCCTTGAAATACTTTTCATAGTTATAATTAGGAATCTATATATCTGGGGTAAACTCCAAGAATTAATTTGAAATGGACAGGGAAGACATCCAGTGAGGGGAAACAGCAATTATAGAACACAAGGCTACTGTCAGCTATAAAGTAGACTCTTATCTTAATGTATTATTTTTGGTAACAAAATGCTTAGGCCATTTACTTATTTACATTTTGTATTCAAGAAACTTAATCTGATGATGGGGGGAGGCCTGGAATTGTAACTCTTATAGCTTTTGAAAAGGGGGTTGAATAAGGACTTACAGTCAAACTTATAAATCCCATCAAAAACCAAAACAAATAAACACAAACCTCAAAGTACTACATTATCATTAGGAGGGACTTCAAATATCGTCTAGTCCAATGCCTTTATTTTATAAAGGAGGATGCTGAGACCATTGAAAAGGCTGGTGGCTTACCCAGATTCATAGGGGAAAGCTCTTTCAACTCTTAAATTAAGGTTGAATCGAGTTGTAGTTAAATGGATAATAAATAGATGGACAAATTGTTACAGCTATAAAGGATCTAAGATAACACTTTGTCCAAGCCCCCTCAAATTACAGAGGAAGAAACATACATCCAAAAATTATAACATATTGACTAGAACTCAGGTAGAGTATGATTTTGGCCAAGTTGTTGAAATTTGACTTGGGGGTAGTGAATCAGGGAAGGGGACAGGACTTTAGGAAAAATAATTGTTAGCAGGTAGCTTATTGCTGTTCACTAAACTGCCAGGTCTAAGTGATGACCTTTATCCTCAGGAAGTAAAATTTTCTGCAAAGTGGTCCTTGAAGGACCAAACTAAATTCACCTGACAGGACCTCCATTCTCACCCCTAAACTAGTCCAAAACTCCTATCCCAAACTTCTAATAGTTGTAATTTCTATATGTTAACTTAAGATGTCAGTTGAGCACATCTGTCAGTCATCTGTCAAGTCCCTTCCTGCCCTGATAACTCACCTTTCCCTCATGCTCAAAGTATGGCTAAACTTTTCCTTTGCACCAAGGGATTTGTTCTCTCTTTCTTTAGATTTTTAGAACCAGCTAATGACCCTTTAAAAGTCATTCCTTGGGGGAAAATATCTGCTTTGGGACAAAGCCCTGATTTTGTTACAGTTCTTTCCTAATAAATATTGATTTGCATATGTTTACCCTGAAAAGAATTGAGGGAGGGATATACAAGAGTAGATTTTTATTTTTAAACCAAGGTCAACAGAAAGAATATATATGTCTAAATATGTTGAGACATACATACCTCCTTAATTCATCCTTTATTTTAGACTTAAGATCATAAAAAGTGAACTATCATATTTAATTGAGTGTGTATATAGAGAGGGGAAGAGAAGTAGAGACAGAGAGAAACACACACACACACACACACACACACACACACAAACAAACAAAGATACAGAGACAGAGACAGAGAGACAGAAAGAATTTAATTGTATTCAAAATAAATGTGTCCTTTAGGAATAACTTGTTGAATTGGTAGCACTAAGATGGGGAGTGTTTATTATTGTCCTCATTTTTCAGATAAGAAAATTGAAATTCCAAGACAGAGAGAAACACACACACACACACACACACACACACACACACACACACACACACACACACAAATAAAGATACAGAGACAGAGACAGAAAGAATTTAATTGTATTCAAAATAAATGTGTCCTTTAGGAATAACTTGTTGAATTGGTAACACTAAGATGGGGAGTGTTATACTAGTGAGCCAATGAGGAACAGAACCAGGAATGGAATATAGGTCTTTAAACTTCAAATTCAATTTTTCCTCCAATTATATGGATTACCCAGATTCTAAGGAAGAAAAAGGTTTCTAACAGCTTCTTGGTTATGAAGAAGGATATGATAGAAGTATAAGAGAAATAAAGGAAAAGATTCACATAAAGAAAAAAGATTTAAATAAAGAAAAAATGTTAATTGTGTAGAAAATAAAAAGGAAAATTATCTAAAAGCACTTAAGGAATAGTGTAGAATAAATACTTTTGTTTGCTTCCTGCCAAAAAGTATATCCTAGTGAGCTCCAAAATAAGAAAAAGTATGAGGAGGTTATCTTTGTCTAGACACCCTGAACTTAGAATGATGAATTCTTAAAGGTGAAGAATACATGTTCCTTAACATGTTTGCTGTCTTGTTTATAACTGAGGCATGAGTGATGAATAATGGATGGCAGATACAGCATAACTATCACCATAGAAGTGACAGGAGCCCTGGGATTCTTTGTACCTAATTGTGTGGCAACCAAGATAGGCTAGAGGGAAGATAAAAAGACTTTTATCCTCTCAATAATATTTCTTAGTTCCAAGCCAAAGGCTTTAGTTTCCTAGTAGTAGAAACTAATAGGGGACTTGTCCTCTCTTCCTCTTGTTATTTAGAAATAAATACATTATGCCCAATTGAAAGGGCAGTCACAATGTCTGAGATTCCTTAGATTCACCTCTATTTTCATGAGTCAGTTCAAAAATAATTTTCTTAAAGGCAAAATATCAAAGAATCAATAAGCCAAGAGTTAACTATATGCTAGGGACTATGTTTCTTTCAGGAGGTACAAATGCATAAATCTAGAGGTTAGCTAGATGGCACAGAAGATAGTGATGGATGTATAGTCAGATATTAGCTAGCTATGTGTCCTTGAACAAGTCACTTAACCTCATTCAGTTTCAATTTCCTACTGTATAAAATGGTGACAATAATCACCCACCTCACAGAGTTGTTGTGAGACTCAAAGAAGATTAATTGTAACTTCAATTAGCACAAAAGGCACATAGTAGCAGATTCTGAAATTAGAACCTATCATTTCTTATTACCATTTAGTATTTTCCTACACTAAGTGAAAGAGTGAAAGGGTCTGGAATCAGGAAAAGCTATGTTCAAATCTGCTCTCAAACTTATTAGCTGTGATTTTGTTGTTCAGTTGTTTCAGTCATGTCTGATTCTTAACGATCCCAATGGGGTTTTCTTGTCAATGATATTGGAATATGCTTCCCCAACTCATTTTACAAATAAGAAAACTGAATCAAACAAAGTTAAATGACTTGCCCAGGATTACACAACTAATAAGTGTCAAAGGTCAGATTTGAACATAGCAGACTTCTAGTATACTGGATGATCTTAGCAAGATAAAGTTGTCTATGTGAGGACAATAATTTGTAAGGAGTGGATGTCATGTGCTGGGACTTGTTCTGGGACTTGCACTGACTATTTCCAGTTGATGAGTTGGCCTGCTCTACTACATTCTTCTGATAGGCTGTTCTGTTTGAAAAAATCTTTAAAACCTCAACTGATTGTAGCTGAATAGGAGCCTTATTATAAAGAGTGTTGCAAAGAACAATGCAAATTCTCTGAATCTAGTATACACAACTTTTGGTAAAGTCATGACAATATCAGGGCTGAGAACTAATATTTGTCTGCCCAGGTTGCATGTACCTTCGGATTCTAATGTTTATTGTGCAACAAGAAAATGATATTTGCACACATGTATTGTACCTAGACTATATTGTACCACATGTAAAATGTATGGGATTGCCTGTCATCGGAGGGAGGGAATAGAGGGAGGGGGGGATAATTTGGAAAAATGAATACAAGGGATAATATTATAAAATATATATATATAATAATAAAAAATTAAAAAAATATATCAGGGCTGAGAACTTGAGTATTCCTAATGTCTCACCCTTGAAATTTCATCATTTTCAAAATCCAATGCCTCTAGTCTTCTGTTTCCTTTTCCTCTCTTTTTTAATTTGTATACCATCACTGAACTACTGTTATCATTTACCTAGACTTTTACAACAACTTCCTAATTTGGTTCTCTGCTCCCAATTCACCCTGCACAAAACTGCCAGATTTATCTTAAAATAAATATGTATATATATATATATATATATATGTGTGTGTGTGTGTGTATGTATGTATGTAAATAAATGCATACATAGAGAGAAAGTTTGTGTTTTTTTAATCATGTATGTGTTTTTGTTTTTTTGTTTTGTTTTGGTTTTGTTTTTTAACCTCAATTGCTCCTTTTTGCTAATTGTTCATCAGGCAGCCTAGAATGGTGGTGGGTGGAGTATAAGAAGGGTTTTGTAAGGTTCCTTCCAGATCTAAATAGATAATCACATAAGATCAAATAACTTATCCAGAATTCAAATCCTTCTATCACTGACTCCTATTTTCCCTTTTCTGCTTTGCATCATAAGTTATTCTCAAGTTGAGTCAAATAGGAGAGATCACTCCTTTTCTATATTTGCCGTACACCTTCCTGCCTCTGTAGGCATGACTTGAACCCAGGTCTTTCTGGTTTAAAAACCATCTCTATGTTCATTTTACTATCTTGTTTTTCAGTGACAATAATAGCTGATTATTATATAAAACTTTAGGTTTATAGAATGTTACACATAATATCTCATTTGATACTGCTTTGTTAGGTAGGTAGAATAGATATTTATATTCTGATATTAAGTGATGAAAGCTGATCATGGATTTAAAACCCAAAGTTACAGACTTAGTTAATGGCAGAGTTAGAATATACCTCACATCCTTTGACTTCAAATCTAATTCTCAACATTAACATAAAGTTACAAATCAAGAAATAGAGTGCAAAAATGACCAACTGATCCCCCCCAAAAGCCAGAAAAACAGCAAAAAATTTAATCCTAAAAAGCTACAATGGTGACAGGGAATATCAAGGCCACAAACTTTTATGAAGTCTGAAAACAGAATGAAAACCATCTTTTTTATTCTATTTTTATTGTATTGTTTTTGTGTGTTTTCCTTTGCCACATGACTAATATAGAAATGTGTTTTTTTTTCATAATTTCAGATGCATAATCAATATCAAATGTTTGTCTAGTAGGGGGGTCCTATGGGATGAAAGAAAAAAAATTGGAACTCAAAA
This sequence comes from Sminthopsis crassicaudata, assembly GCF_048593235.1. Taxonomy (NCBI): domain Eukaryota; kingdom Metazoa; phylum Chordata; class Mammalia; order Dasyuromorphia; family Dasyuridae; genus Sminthopsis; species Sminthopsis crassicaudata. The sequence continues at coordinate 452,042,350 of NC_133619.1, forward strand.
TTAAAAAAAAACACTAATTGTTAAAAAATGTTTACATGTAATTGGGAAATATTTAATGAAAATATAATTCAGGAAAAAATATCTTCAGTCAATTTTTTTTAAAATGTGGCTCCTTCTATTGCTGTTTTGATTTCTGTTAAGTTAAATGTTATTTATTCTGACATTAATTTTGTATGTATCCTTAAGTACTCTGTTTCAATTATAAAACTGAATAATAATATTGAAACTCAAGTTAAATTTCAATTATAATTTTAACATTTTTTCCAATCATATTTTAGTGCATAATTTTAATAGACAAGTAAAAATATCAAATTATTTTACTTTTAAATTTGTGAGTATTTTTTTTTTTTGGTAATTGAGTATTACCAAAATGTGGAATTTTTGTTGTAGTGCTTAATGTTTGAGAAATGTTCTTATTTTCTTGGATTTCCATTGAGTGGGCAGCAATATTAATGGTACATAGTCAGGCAACAACCCATTCAAAATTAGAAAGAATGGTATTTGTCAAGCACTTTCAAATAAGTAAAGTATTAGTTAAGATTTAGAAAGTTGGTCTGGAAAAAATAGTCCTTGTTCTTGATTATGTGATCATTAAGATGAAGGACATTTTATCAAGTCCTCATTTATATAAAAGATAAACCCAAGAGAGAGAGTAATTTCAGTTCACACCATAGGTCATGAATGCAAATATCTTAACAAGATTAACAACCTTGTGAATTGACAATGGAGATTACGAATTCCTACTTTTCTCTCAACAGTCCTTATCCCCAACCTCCACACTTAGGCAGTGAACAAAATCTATTCCTTGGTTTGGGCTCAGAGAGCTACTCATTAATTTCTCTAATGTTACTTCACACTCTGTTGGCACACACTGTCCTTGACTTTAGCTTTTTAGCCCCTACTTTAGCCTTTTACTCCTTACAGCCATGTGTGGAGGTAGGGAAATTATGAAGGGTAGAGGAGTTCAGGAACACACAATGCTCTGCCTGGGGCAGTATCATTCAAAGTGAGGAAACTCTAATGTAGCAGAAATTCAGCTATATACTCAATCATTATCCACGCTGGCATAAAATGCCAGATGATGACTCATCCCATCCATAAAACTAAAACTGCACCAGGCATGAAGAAGGAAAGGAGACTGGAAGTCAGCTAGGTCCAGTCCTGTCGCCCAGAAAAAAACCCTCAAGCGGCAGAGATTGAGGCTAGTACAAAGTAGGTTCCCCAAATTGAAAGGAAGCTGAAAGTACTTTAAAGTCCAGCCCAGGGGGTAAACCCTCTATAGATCAGTGTTATCTATTAGCCATATCTACATAAATGCATTTTCCTATAAGGATACATAGGTTTTTGTGAGCCTTAAGTAAAATTCTAAATTTGTTCAAAAGTTAAAGAACAAAAGTCAATTTGCTTCTATATTTTATGAAACTTAGAATTTGGAAAAAAAAATGATTAACCTCTTGGAACCTAAATTTAAGTTACTTTTGTTGTTACACAAAAGGGTTTTTTAAGTGCCTTGTCATTTCATTTGGTGTTACCCAAGTGGAAGACAGCCCGAAATCATAGAATGAACCTAAACTTTTAAGTCAGAGTGCTATCTATATTAAAATCTCACCTCCGATAATTATTATCTACGAAACACTGGACAAAGGGCAGCAAATAGGAGACCTGGAGTCAGGAGATCAGAATTCAAATATGACTTCAGATACTTAATAGCTGTATGACTCTGGACAATTACTTGATCCTGTTTGCTTCAGTTTCCTTATCTGCAAAATGAGCTGGAGAATGAAATGGGAAATCACTCATATCTTTGCCAAGAAATCCCTCAAAAAGGGTTATGAAGACTCAGATATAACTGAAAAAATGACTGAACAACTAAACACCAGGCAAATCATTTAATCTCTCTGGGACTTTGTTTTCTCATGTGTAAAATGTGGACTAGATGGCCCTGAGGCCTCTTCTGGCACTAGATGTGTGATTTTATGAAGTATGATTAAGAATGTAAAAATGTAAATTAATTGAGGAAGATGTGATTAGTTCATCTTTTCTGCCTCAGAAATCAACTTTTTTTTTTTTCCAACTCTCTTGGTACTATGTACAGTTGCTTGGGAACAAATGACAACAATGACAGTTAATTGGAAGGATATTAATCTTTATCAAGAAAAAATATTAGAAATAAGTTATATTTACTGTGAAAATGGATTGTGACTTTTATATGTATATGATTCTAAAGTACTCTATTAATCTAGTAACTGTGTTAGAAAGTATCAAGCAATCGGCATTTTTAAAGCCTATATAATATATGACAAACATTGTTCTAAACACCAGGAATACAAAAATAAAATATGAAACAACTCTTATCCTCAAGGAACTTATATTCTATCAGAGGAGATACACACACATACAACTGAAAAAAATAAGATAAAATTATATATAAGGAATCTTAATTTTTAAAAATTATGCATAAAGTAGCTAATTTACATCCTAGTTTTTTTTCTTTTATTCATGCCTTTTTAAAAATACCTCAGTCCTTTCCTGATGTTCTCCCTAAAATAAGTATCCCTTGAAACAAAGAAAAAATAGTTAAGCAAAATCAAGTCAGTTGATAACCACACCTCACAGTACATACAACACTCATATTTCTCTATCAGCTCCCATATTCCTCTATCACTTTAACAAGAGTATGTTAATTTATTTTAGTATCTGTCTTCCGTTCTTTGCTTTTGATTTGATTTCAGCTAGGTGGCACTGAAGTCAGACTCATCTTTCTGAGTTAAAAATTGGCCCAGACATTTAATAGATGCATCAACTTTAACCCTGTTTACCTCAGTTTGCCCATCTGTAAAATGAGCTGGTGAAGAAAATGGAAAAACAACTAATCATATCTTTTAGTATTTTTTAAAAAATATTATTAGAGACCTCCTTATTGTATTTTCCCCAATTCAAATACATATTTTCCTTTTTCTCTATATTATAGTTTAGCATGTCTTAGAGCATAATAATCTATTATATAAATAGATACATATCAAATTATGTTAAATTGATAGGCATCATCCATTTTGTATTCAATATTGTTGTTGTTTGCTACTAGAAGAAATGTAACTGAATATTTTGAGATATATATGCATATATATGTGTATATATATCTGCAACCTTTCTATTCTCTTTGATTATATCGAGTAATGGAAAACTCTGGATTAAAGAGCAGAACTAATTTAATCATTTTTAATAATTCCATTTTTTCACCTCTAACAATAATATTTTATTGTGCCTTTCTTCTCATATTTCTTCAGTGATGATTTGCATATTGTAGCAGATTTTTTAAGTTGGTAGGAATAAAGTGAAACCTCAAAATTATTTTAATTTGTCTTCCATTTTTTATTTATGGTATGGATCATTTTTATGTGATTATTTATATTTGCATCTCTTTTTTGGAAAAGGATTTATTCTTGTTTTCCTTTGATTACTTATCTATTGTTTATCGTTCTACTCTCAGGTGTTTGTGTTTATTCCAAATATATTATAGATAACTGATACTTTTCTGACTTATTTAGTTATATTGTCTCTCCAAAGAGAGTACTGAAAAGAAAACAACTCACATAGTCAAATTAATTAAATAGTAAATGTCATTTCCTAATCATGAAAAAATATCCGAAGTCACAAAACAAAAGCAATTTATAGAATGATTCATACAAGTTTTATGCATAACAAACTATATAACGATACGGTACAAACAAATACATTGAATCTTTAATTTGTCCTGGTACAGTGATATACACTTTTAATCCTTGGTTCTGTGGAGGCTGAGGCTGATAGATTACCCAGGAGTTCTGAACTGTGGAATTGCCAAAGCTTCTCTACTGTTCTCATTAAATATGACACTAACATGATAAGTACCTGAAAGCAGGTGGTCACCAGGACACTCAGGGAAGGAGCTAATAAATCCTAGTCAGAAATAAGGGTTAAATATTTCATCCCAATCAGCAGTCACATTGTTTCACAAATGCCCACTGAACTTTTAACCTGGGTGAGCTAGGTAGTTCAACCAGTATCCAAGAGAGAGGGAGAGAGTAAAGCTGGGGTTGGAGGAGGGGAGGAAGAAGAAAGGAAGAAAGAAGAGAAAAAAAGAATATTATATAACATTTAGTATAATTTTTTGATGCAGAAATTTTACTATAGTCATTATGTGGGAACGGGTTAGAAATAATTAAAAATAAGTTATATTTACTATGAAAATGGACTGCGACTTTTATATGTTTGATAAAGCTGTGGAAGATTATACCTCCTACATATAAAATAATACATTTCTATATTCTAAATAAGTCTCTATCATGAATGAAAAAGCATGTTATTGATAGAATGATTCACTAATTTTTTTCCCCACCAGCTGAATTCACCACACTGTATCCAGCTTTCAAAGCAATGTCACCTGTTCAGAGAAAAAAATAATCAGAATCTTTGTTACTCTTTCTATTGATATCCTCTTTCTCTATACTCTCCCGGCAGGTTTGTTAGTGGAAGAGGTATTGTAATTTGCTAGCATATCCTTAACCAAAATAATAGTATTAAAAAATAGGTCACTTTTATCAAAGTATTTTTGCCACCTATGAGCATGACCTCTTAATACAAGCATGACCAAAAAAGAAGAGAAAGGCTGAAAATGAATTACAAGATTACAGTTATTGTTCATCTTGTGACATTATGATTATCATTAGCCATAACTTTGAAATTCCTAAAAAGTTCCTACTCTGTTTTTAAAATCTCATTAATCTGATATGCAACTATAAATACAAAGCTTTCCTAGGGATTTACAAAGAAAGGAGAGCCCCACTGCCCAAAGTCATGTAAAAATTTCTTGAATGAAAAGGGATCTTGCTTGAGTAGAAAAAACTTTAAGCCCTGGTTTAAGAGAATACAGACAGGCCAAGAAACCTGGGTTTTCTCTGTTTTTATATGCAGTCTTGGGTTTGATTTCTATGAGAGAAAGCCCAATTATCTTGCTATGACAACTGGCAACAGGTATTACCTTTCTGCATTTACAGCTTAATTAATATGTCTTTCTATTTGTGGCATGAAATTCATTCTTATTTCATTTATTCCAAAATGCATGACAGTATAGTGGTATGCACATGGAATATCAATTTCTTATGTCATGTAATGTAAATGGGAGATCTTACAAATAATAAAAAAATAAATACCAAGAGTTAAATTCTTTATTGATAGACTTAGAAGGGATAATTTCTTTTTTTTATTACTTAATCAAGCTGATGATTTTGTATTTTACTCTATCTAGCCTTTTAACTTTCTTAAAAGCAGTGGCAGAGAGTAGATAAGAAAGAATTAGAATCCTCAGAGTCCTTACATTTCTCAAAGGCTACTCAAGCTATAATAAAAAATAATATAATTTGGATTATGCAACAATCCTCTGAGTGCAGTTCCTTTCCTAATCAACCTTAATAACAGTTTGCTGTTCTAAAAATGCACCAAATTTTCATCTAATTCATTTAAAATCCATAAATTAATAGAAGCTAACTTTTATGTAGCATTTTAAAGTTTGCAAAATGTTTTACATGTATTTTCTCTGTATATTCTCATAATAATCCTTTGAGGCAAGTGTTATTATGCCCATTTTCCATTGGAGGTAACTGAGACTGAGTTGTTAATTGACTTGTGTCATATCAGATAGTTAATAAATATCTGTGGTGAAATTAAGTTCAGGTCTTCTTGACTCCAAGTCTAGCCTTCTATTCATTCTTCTACCTAGCAATCTAAAATATATAAAAAAGATTAATTATGAAAATCTAAAAAAGAAAAAATCAATGTACAAAATAAGGAGTAATGGCTTGGAAAAGGCAAAGGGATTGAATACCTTGATCTTGACTTCAAATGTATTTTGTTTCTGTACCTTGAAGATTTCCTTTGATTTCCTTGGCTTCAGGGATCAGCAGACAATTGTTGATTTCAGAGAGAGAGAGAGAGAGAGAGAGAGAGAGAGAAAGAGAGAGAGAGAGAGAAAGCTTGCTCTTACACTTACACTTATCCTGTCCCTTTCTATTATCTAACATCTCTTGTTTTTCACTACCTTTTCCCCAATGATTTTTTATCTTTAAAAATTCTTTACTACTGCTTCCTCTATATGATTTATCTTTTTCCCTTCCGTCATTTTTGAGAATGTTGATCTATACATACTATTATTTTGATTTCTTCCTTTTACCTCTCTTTATGTCTTTATAAAGGCAGCTAGGTAACAACAATGGATAGAGTGACATGCCTAGAATCTAGATGACTCATCATTCTGAGTTCAAATCTAGTCTCAAACACTTACTAGTTGTATAACCCTGAGCAAATCACTTAATCATGTTTGCCTCACTTATCTCATCTATAAAATAAACTAGAGAAGGAAATGGCAAACTACTCCAGTATCTTTACTAAGAAAACCCCAAATGGGGGTCATGGAAAAATAACTGAATAGCAAAATCTTTATAATCTGCTTGCTATTTCTACCGTTCTACTGAAACAATGGTCTTGAATATAACTAATGGGTTTCTATATCATTCTAAGACCTTTTTTTCCAGAGTATATTTTTATTATTCCCCATTACTCAAAATTGGCTCTGCTCTTCCTCTATGTTACATTGTCCAGTTATTCTTCTCCATTTCCTTTTCAATATAAACCCTAACATTTTTTTTACCCTTTAGATTCTTTCTCAAGGAATTCATCTATTCTTATAATAATAGTAATAAATTACATTTATATAGCACTCTAAGGCATTTTCTTATTGGACCCTACCAATAACCCTGCAAGATAAAAAAAATTTATCCTCATTTTAAAGAAACTGAATGTTTATTGTCACCCTAAAATCAAGATAACCAAAAACGATTTTTTTTCCTTAAAATACTTTCTCCTATGAACTTCTCTGTCTCAGTTAACACCACCACAACTTCTCCATATAGTCTAGTTCAAAATCTTTCTGTCATCTCTGATTATCTTTCCTTAATATTCAATCAAGTGACTAAATTTTCTTGTCAAAACAACAGAGTGTGTCACCAGAGCAGAGCCAAGGTAAGATTTTTCTTTGTAAGAAGCTAGTTCAGCTGCTGTATCAGCAACCCAAGGTCAAGCTGAGTAAGTTCAAAACTGAAGAGAGAACTTCAATTCCAAAGTCAAAGAAAAAGGCAGTAGCAAAAGCTCAACCCAAAAGTCAAATGAATTGCTCCTGGTCACATATTTAATGTCAGACATAGGACATTATTATCTCATATATACACAATTTTCTAATTATTCCTGGTTTAGATACTCTGTATTCCTTCCCATTAATATAAATAATTTAAAATAAGGTGTGTTTTCTTTGCTAACTTCACAATAGACATTTTAAGCAGAAACTAAAGTATCTTGGAATTCTCTTTCATAGAGATTGTGTTGTTGTTTATTTGATTAGTCTTCATGACCCCAAGTGAAGCTCTCTTGATAAAGATACTGGAGTGGTTGTCATTTCCTTCTTTAGCTCATTTTATAGATGAAGAAACTGAGGTAAACAGGGTTAAGTTACACAGCTTGAAGCCAGATTTGAACTCAGCTTCTCTTGACACTAGGGCCAGCATTATGCTCATGATAGCACTTAACTTCCCCTTTCATTGAGAGGCTTTTTGATATTTCCTTTAGCTTTTATTTTTCTTCAGTTCAATGTTCATAGTGCTCATGGAAGTCCAACTCTAGTACTCTTGAATTTTGTTGTACAAATTTAGCATTTGTGTCTGACTACATGAAGTGTGATAAAAAAAAAATGTCATAGTTAATTAAACTTTAATCTCCATTGAGGTTGTTAGATTTTTTTTTAAATACTATGTACTTTGAACTTTTTATTCCAAGAAACACAACTGGAATTCATAAAACCTTTGTACAAAATGTAATTATTATAATTAGAAGTGAGGAGAATTTCTCATGAGAAATTTAATTCTTGATAAATTAATATTTTATGATCTAAAAAGCTGAAAAGCTTTGAGTTTCAACTATTGCTTATAAATAAATTCAAAGAGTTTCATCTCCATCTACCTACCTCTTATTCTGATGTCCCAAAGTATTAGGTAATTTTGTTTTGAATTAGTATATATTAGTATGACAGAATGGGGTAGTGCAGAAAGAAAACTGGTCTCATAATCAGAATATTTTGGATAATTTTGAACAATTATGTATATTGAAATTCCTGATATTTAAAAGTGATATGGTAAATGAATTTATAGTATTTCTTTTGTTAATGGCTTTATGCTTGATTTTAGTTATTGCATTACGTACATGAAATCTATCCTATAATCTGTAAAGCTAATTTAAATACAATGTTTAGTTTCTTTTAAGTGTCATTCTGTTTATCTTTTTTTTTTTCCCTTCAGTGATTTGGTTTCTTTAAAACAAACAAGAAAAAGAAAACTCTTACTGTCATCCCACAACTTGTTTCATAAAATCCCTTCAAAATCAATTATTATTGTCAGGATAGAAAATATGATTTTTATTATATTGCTTTAATTGTTTTCAGAAAATGCCCTAAAACACATGGTAAATTGCAAATAGTACCTTGGGATAACTGAAAACCAGACGAACAAGTCACTGAATTTTGAAAAATTAACATTAGTATTCAAAGTAGATTTTGGTAACTATTTGCCTTTCCTTTTCTAATTACTGGTGCAAATAAATACATGTAAAATTCTGTCAAATTTGGATTTCAATAATATTTCCTGATTACCTAACAAGTAATAGAAGCCAAGTAGTTAAAATATTGGTTAATTAAACATTATGAAATCCCTCATTTTTATCCATAATCTTTTCTATGTAAAACAATATATGGAGAAGCATATAATAATTATCAGATACTTTAAATTAATTTTCCATATAAATAGTCTGTTTAAATTTGATTTTATAATTATTACTTGGTTATTTAAGATTAAAGACAATGGAAGTTTAACTGTTGTGTATTAGTAGACCAAAATGAATTCAGAGCAGCTTGTACTATGAAATATATAAAAACTTTAAGCATTAGTCAGTAAATAGAATAAAAAGTTGAGAAATTCTGAAGGAAATGCCTAGTGACATGGATCAAAAGAAAAAAAATCTCTAATGCCTCATCTTAAAGATGTTATATAAAATAGGCAATGTTTACTTGAATAGCACAGTTCCTAAGAGACCCTTATAGTGTGTTTAATGTTCCTAAAATTTCTATATCCTGGCAATTTGGTGAATTGTAGCAATCTATAATCTTTTTTTTTTAATTTAATAGTTTTTATTTACCATATATATGCATGGGTAATTTTACAACATTGACAATTGCCAAACAAATCTATCATTTTTTAAGAAAAATTGTCCTCCTTTCCTGATTTTAAAAATATGCCATAATTGATTTTTAATTTTTTAAAATAAATTTATAATTAATTATACAATATTTTGTAATTAATAAGTATATAATTAATTGCACAGAATTAATTGTTATTAAATAATTTAAAATATATAACATAGCATAAATATATAATATTGTATTATATAATTAATATACATAATTTAATGTAATTATATAAGCTATAATATAAAATTATATGCTATATATAATTATAATTAATTATGTCTTAAGTTTTTTGGTTTTTTTTTAAGAAGGAAAAAGGTTGGAAAATTTTCCAGCATCCTAAGACAGCTAGAAAATGATCCCAAGAGCACTGTTTTTTGTCATATATTTGACCACTGCTAGATAATATGATTACATGTTTATAGATTTAGAGTTAGAGACCACTCACACTTCTGCTACTTACTGTTTATGTTACCTCTGAAAGAATGCTTTCTTTTACCAGGGTCTTCTCTGCAAAAATGAAGTATAACAAAGCATAACTAAATCAAAACATCTTTTCAAGTTGAAATCCTGTTAGACAATTATAGTTTTATACAGTGCCTTAAGATTAGCAAAGTGCTTTTTTGTTCTTTTATTATATTATTTCATTTGATCATCTCAACAAATCTGGAGGTAGTTACTATTGTTATTTTCATTTTATAATGGAGGAAATAGTCTGAGATCTTGTGCCAAATATATATTATTTCTTAGAATAGAGATGTTAGAAGATCAGCTGCTGCACATTAGTAGACCAAAATGAATTCAGAGCATCTTGTACTATAAGATATTTTAAAACGTTAAGCATGAGTCAGAAAATGAAATAAAAAATTGAGAGATTCTGATGGAAATATTTGAGGCAGAATTTAAATCAAGATTTTCCTAACATTTTCTAATACTTTATTTACTGTACTATCAAGCTGGTGTTATTGAAAGTATTGAAATTCAGAAAAGTGAAAGCTGAGAATTTTTCCTTTTATTGTTTCAAATATTAGTAGTAGACATGATTATTGACCAGTGGCATAGCTAGCAGATACATTAGAATTCTGGTAAATTTGTTCCCTTTCGCATTTGTCATTCTTGAAGAAGTTACTGTTCCTCAAATTAAGGATTTACTATAACTTTCATGTAGAATTTAGAGAAGAAATGTTGGCTTATGGAAAGTTTATGCAGATGAAACTTAAATGTTATTGAATAAAAGAAAGAATTTTCTAATAGATATGTCTAATAATGGGGCAGATTATTACATGAAATTTTGAATGCCATTATTGAAACTATTTGAGCAAAGAAAATATACTGAAAAAAAGCCCTAGATAATTGGAAAACATTCATTGTTCATGAGCAGGTAGATGCAATGCTGAGGTAAGGTTATTCTCTCAGATAAGATAATAAAATGGATTGTTGTATTAAATAAGAGATTGGACTTGTTGTTTGTACTGTATTATCTTGTGCTTTCTGAAATTTGTTTAGCGGGAAAATATGTCAGGAGAAATACATTATCTATGACCTAAACTTTCTGAACTCAATTTTTATCAGAGATTGATTAGATGATTCTCTAAAATCTTTTCCAGATTTAAGAGTCCATTTACATGTACATCTTCAATATACTTGTTTGTTTTATTGCCAAAGATGTGTGTGTGTGTGTGTGTGTGTGTGTGTGTGTGTGTGTGTGTATGTGTGTGTATTCCTGAAGTGGCTAGACTGTTTAGTGATTACGTTTACATACTTCATTCCCCTCAGCACAGTTTGGTACCTTGTGGATGATATTGCTAATGCCTCAAGAGGGCTCATGGAGTTGTAGCAAGATTATGAACGAGGTTGAGGCCTGTGACTGAAGAGTTTCTTAATATTTCAAGCATTATTTAAGTACTGAAAGCATCTTGGGAGCACCAATAAATTTACGAGTCTTTAATTCATTATACCAGAGTGAGCAAAAATATGTGTGTGATACTGATGGAAACCAATCAAAAACAATCACCAGTGGATGCATAAATTAACATTATAGAATCAGCATTTTCAAAATAACCACAGGATCTGTAGCTGTGAGCTAAATACTTAAATTCTATATGAATGTAGAGTCTGTTTTCAAAGTAACATTACATGGTACTTTGTGTTCAGAAAGAGTTGCAGCTAGCAATTCTTTTCCAGATTATTTATTTGGAATAAGTGGGAATTAAAATGAGTTTCTTGCTTGGTATTCTTAAACAACTCCTGATGTACTGTGATATGAGAAATTCTAATTCTTTGAAATGTGTTCACATTTGATAATTTGCATAAAGGAATCAATGGGCTTGTGGATCTGTGTAATAAGTTAACTTAAATTCATTCTATACTGTTCAATCCATTTGTAATGAAAAATGATAGTGTTACCTTTTGTGAATGTCAGAATCATTTAGCAGCATTTCAAGAGGCAGAATCTTTTTGGATGTGGCATTTCTTAGTATAAAAAGAAAAAAGCTCTAGCAAATTGTTTCAGAAATCTGCTGTGATTTTCTTATCTCAAATGTATACAGCATAAATTGAAGAATAGATTATTATTTTGGAAGAGAACTTGTAACACAGTTATAAGTTGAAATGTTCTTTATCTTTATGTTAAAAATGAAAAGTATTGATCAGAATTTTTTATTAGTTTGTGAAATTCTCAGATGTGTTGTCCTTAAATATTCATTGATTTTTGAATGTATTTCTTCTTCAGTCTGTAAAATATTTACATGTTTCTTTTTCCAAACATTTCTAACACCTTAAAGTGAAGTTCCAATATATCAAAAATAATTGCATCTTTTATGTAAAAAAATAACAACCACTACATCTATTATTTTACAAACCTAAAAGTGGATTACAAGAAATAAAACATTGAGTTTCAAATGAAAATGTGCAATAAAAGGTCAAACAGGAAACAGCTCAGTATATTATTCAAAAATAATATCCAAATTGTCAGACAGACCAGAAAATCATAACAAGTTTAGAAAGAATAGAAAATTCTACTCGGCTATTTGGGCAAGTAGCAATTGATAATACTTTCTTTTATTAGGAGAAGAGGAAAAACTACAGGAGAACTTTTAAAAAACAGTGTCACAAAGGAACAAATCAATCACAGAAAAATAATACTTGAAAGGTAGTATAGTATAGTTAACTTTTGTCCCTGGAGGATCTGGACTCAAGTTTAATTTCTGATAATTACTAGTTGTGTGTTGTGTGACTCTTAAGAAGTCACCTAGCCCTTGCTCATAGCAACTCTGAGACAATTAGATGCAAACTTGCATTTATAGAGGAAGTTTCCTCATCCCCCAATTCCCTGTAACATCAGTGAAATCATAGTTCCAATCCAAAATCTAATAATAATTAGGTCTAGTGCTAATAAAGCTTAATGTGAAAGACCATAGAATTGCTATTGTATTCAATATTCAAAGATGATCTCTTGTCTTGAAAAGGTTTGCAGTTCCTTTACAGCAGTGTCTAATTTTGTTAAATAAGGAAATGCCTTCTTGATTATCTGTGTCAACACTGATGACTACTGTATTTTATAAGCTAAAGCAAACGGATTAATAATAACCATGGTAATTTTCTCCTAGTTAACATTTACAGCAGGTTCTATTCTTGTTCACATGTGTGACTAATGCTTTCTTAAAACTTGGTAATTTGACCTAATGCTGTTCTTTACTATTATATTTAGAGAATACAGAAATAATTTTCTTTACCTTGGCAACTGGGCAATGTGCTTCTAAGGGCACTTTAGGAAATGACATAAGTTTACCTTTAGGTAACTAGGAGTCACAGTATTTTTTACCAAATAAAAAAACAAAAAAAAATTTTATGGTATAGATGGTTATATTTCACCACATGTTAAAAGAAACAAAAGGAATACCAGAAGAAATGTATATAGAAGAAGTTAAAACTTATGAATATTGTGTTTTACTTTTAGAATAATGAATCAATAGCTCCAGGACCCTTATTTAGTCTATTGAATTAGAATATAGCACTTTGTCATTCTTTTAAATAGATTTGTTATTTCAATTCCAGTCCTTTTTGCTTGTAAGATTTAGTTCATGCCCTAGAGCAACACTTTTATAAGCCAGTATTTGTCATTCCAACACTTTGACTAGAGATGTTTCCATTGTAAAAATGTCATCAGCTGAGAAAAGATGTGTATATGTATGTATGTATGTATATAAGTATAAACACATACACCCACACACATACACATTTTTGCCATTCTTGCATCCAGTTAATATAAGTAAATTTGCCCATTCTCTAAGCAGATCTTATTCACTAATATTTTTACCATCAATTTTTTTGGCTCTTTCAAGCTTCTCATGCTGAAGACTCCCAGATATATATAAGTAGTATGATATGCAGAAATGACAAAGCAGAGTTGGAAACATTTAGAATCAGAATAAAATCCAGATATCCTAATCATTTGACCTAAATTGAAATACTCTCTGAATTCACATGTGTTTCAAGTTGTATTAATATTTTGCAGTTACCTGCACATCTAGAATCCTAATTTTGAAATCTGTTAACTGCAGAATTTTCAAATTTATTATATTTTTAAAAACTATTGAGAAATAATTTAATATAGTTGATATTTGACTTTGAAGTCAGAAAAACCTGGGTTCAAGTTCTGTCTTTGACACATGATATTTGGGTGAATATGGCAAATCATTTTAACTCACTTGATTCCCCAAGTAATGCTCTAACATAGTAAATGGCACAGAAAAGGCCCATTTACACTCAGAGAGGGAATTTTCTGCACTGTCCATACCAATGGAACAACCAAAAGAAAAAAAAAATCCAGTTCAAATTTATCAATTTGATTGTAGGTGTATTTTAGTTGAGTGCAAATAAATCATTTTAAAATAGGATAATTTGGGGAATTCTAGCAAGGACATTTATTAAACTTTCTAATGATGCTTGACATAATTTTCATTAACTGTTAAAATATACTTTTTTGTGTCTTAAATTGTTATTCAATCTCTGCATATTCTCTTCAATAAAGGAAGCCCAAAGGATGGATTCTTTGGTGAACTCATTGTGTGACACTCAAGATTTCAGTAGCATGATGTTTGGACCAGCAAAAAAAATTTTTTTTTCAATAATCAACAAGTTTCTAAGGGACAGTATTAATATTCAGAAGAGAATGCCAAAAAATCATACAGAAGTTCATAAATTGTTTTGTTTAAAATACTTAAAAACAGGAAGAAAGTAAATTACAGATATAAAAAGGAATTCAGTAAAAAATTTTGACAAAAATTTTGATCAGAAAAAAAAAAGAATTCTCTTTTTTAATACTATATTTAGATTAAGGAAGTCAGTTCCATTCTTATCCTCCAGGAAAGTAAAAAAAAATATTTAGAAGATGAGTATTAAAGAGAATCAATTTATGTTACATAACCCACCTAAATTTTATGGTATGAAATTGAAGATTAAAAATTGGATACATATATAAAATGTATATTACCAATACAGGTAGTGTTTAATTGTTAATTCTACCTCCTTAAAATGTTTAGAAATTTCACATATGTTATGAAGTTGAGAAGTTGGAAAATATTTACCTTTTTGAAGAAACCCATGGAAAATGGGCACTATGAAGTGCTTCCTTCAACAGTTTTCTTGGAGAGTAAATTCACAGGAAAAGAATTGTAGATTTTTATAAAGCTTGAGGGCCAATGATTTTTTTTTATTTTCTTATTAATTCTGTCCATTATATAATCAGAATTTTAGATTCAAATTCTATTAATTTGAAAAGTGCTACATGATAAATGTACATAGAACAAGGAAAAGTAAGATTTAGGCAATATTTTTAGTTCAATGTAGAAAAAATCCATGCATTTTAAGTTTTTCTAAAATCATATTTAAATGATTATTTCCTTAACACAAAACTTTTTGAATTTCCCAGTTTTGTATTCACACAAATGAAAAGAACAAAGTTATCATAGTCTTTTTAATTCAACAAACAAAAAGCTAGTGAAGTCAATAAATAAGTCAATTTAGTTTAACTAACTGTTTAGTTTAACTAACCTGTCCTCAACTGGACATAATATTGACCATACTATTTAAGGTGATAGTGAATTACTTTGGGGAATTAACTCATATTAATGGGTGCTAGTGTAGTATACTATTCAGGTATATTTTTTATAGAGGATAATATTTTAATATTCATCTCTTGTCTCCTCTCTGGGACCAGATGAAGAGAATTCCAGGAAGTCTGATGGAGGAGATATTTGCCTGTCTATCCCCTGTTGTCTTATCAGTTCAACATCCATAGCATCTTTCTCCTTCATAAAGTTCAATTCAGAGTATGTTTTTCAAGTACTTGTTAACTGCAAGTCACTGTTAATACAAAGACAAAATAGAAACACCTTCTGCCCTCAAGGATCTTACACTCTGCATTCTCATGACTCAGAAACTGTTGTTTTAGGCTCTCATTACCTCTTGTTCTGGGTGTTCAGTAGTCTCCTATTGGTCTCCTTGCCTATGATCTCTCTATTTTCTATTTAGCTACCAAAAATGGCAGTAAATGGCAGTAACATCACAAGGAGGGGGAGTGGGCAACAAACTAATAACTTTTGCATATGTGCAAAGAAAAAGGTTGGGAGTATCTTTTTTCCCTTCTGGCGAGACAAAAACATTTTCAATTGTAATTCCCTATTGTCTTAGGATAAAATCCAAATTCTTCAGTTATGTATTTAAAGTTTATCTCAATCTGATCCTATCTTTCTAGTCAAACTACCCATTCAGAGTCTTTCATTCCAATCTAATTATAATTCAAGTAGTTCCCATTACCTGCCTTCCTGTATTCACAGAGTTTACCTACAGTGATTTGGAATATACTAATATTTTCTTAACAAAACTATATTCCTCAATGACAATAACTAACATTAATGAACTTAAAAATTATATAAATAATACAAATCAATGATTAATTTGAATACTTTATTGTATTTAATCACAACCACCATAAGGGATAAATAATGAATTTTTACATAAGAGAAAACTGAGAATCAGTTGAATTATATGACTTGATCACAGTAAAATAAATTATAGAAAGTATTCTTCTGAATACAAATCCAGCACTTTCCATCATGTTATGCTACCTCTTTGGGGCACAATCAGATGTCATCTCATTATTTAACTATCCCTCAATTTTCAGAACTTTCTTCTCACTTGGTTTACCTCATATTATACTAGTTTGTGAATATGTTGTCTTCCTGCCACCTTACTAGTTTAACAGAAACTTGTTTTAGGTTAAAAACAATTTTGCTTTTTTCCTTTATTGTTAAGATAGAGAGATGAGAGACTTAAGAATGTAAATTGGAGTATATTTTATTTTGGTTTTTAACATGACTAATATGGAAATTTGCTTCAATTAACTGCATCTTTGTAACTGGTTTTGTCACAGTGAGTAAGAAGGGAATGTGAAAAAGAGAAATCATAAAAGAAAAAAAATGAATTTAACAAAAAAGAAAGTAGTATAGTAAAATAGAGCACCAGATGTAGAATAGGAACACCTGTAGAATATGAGTCTTGGGTTCATCACACCATTTCTGATCCTTAATTTTATCCTCTGCAATATATGAATAATACTTATATTGATGAGAATTAGGTAAGGGGTACCTGAATGAAATTAGGGTTAATTGAGGTCTAGTGGCAGGTTCGGGGTTCAGGGAGTCAAATAGAGCTCTCCTGCAACCCCTTTGGATTAGGCACAAGGATATAGAGTTATATGAGGTCTAGTAGCGGTGCAGAATCCCCTGTAAAGGAATTTACAGACCCGAAAACCTAGATTAATAAAAGAGGTTTATTTGGGGTTTGGAAGTAAGGGTAAAGGTAGAAAGACACCAGTGCCAGAACTGGTGCCAGGCAGACAGGAAACCTTGGCATGGCCGATGTAAGGATGCCATGTTTGGGCCTCCAGCAAAGAGTGGGTAATAGGGTTCCCCTTTTTATAATGGGGGTTTTTGGTAATCTTGAAGGTAGATGGAGTCCCAGGCTCCTGGCTGGTTTCGGCTAGGATTAGGATTGAATAAATTTCAATGGGTTTTTATATATGGAAGAAGCTGTTTGTGGGGGTTGGGGAAACCTGAGCAGATCATTATAGTGGGAGCTGGGTCAGCCCAAGTTAGGTCGGATCCCGTGGGGGCTGGGAAAGCCCAGATATCTCCCATTGGGATTCATGGGGCTGGGAATTAGAAAGGAATCTTTAACCCACATCAATATCGTACCTAATAGAGTTATTGTGAGGATCAAGTAAGGGACCATATAGGCAATACTTTATCAAGCATGAAATTATAATAGTTAAATAATGTTGAGAGTGCTTGTTATAGACCTCAATGTCACTGTTTTTCACATCTTGAAATTCTCTGGGAATCTTTGCACTTCATGAACGAACCTAATTCTCTTGAATTTTCCTTGTTTCTTTTCTCCTCTTTTCTGCTGCTTCAGAGAAATAACATTTGAAATTTTTGTTAGCATTATACTACAATCTTCTCTTTAATCATCATTACTCTCTTATAACACATTGTAAGAAACTATATTCTAAATTACAGTTGTCCTCTCTTCCTATAATTATGAAACAGCAAGTTAGATTTCCCCATTCTTTGATTTCCCTACTACAGTGGAAATCAAATTATTATCGTCTAAAAATGTTTCTTTGGCAGGTCACACATTTATGTTATTTGAGATGGACAGAAAGACTCCATGATTTCTAAGGAATTTAGATCTTTTTCTCCTTCATTTAAACAGAGGGATACTAAGGATACTTGGCCACTAAATGCCTAAATGCAATGATCCAAAACTTCTTCCAGTTTCTTTAATCTCATTAAGTTTTAAGATACATGATTTATAGAAAAAAAGGATCATTTAACCCCTAGGGGGGAAATATATATATATTTTAACATAAGCCAATAAAACTCTTAAAAAAGCACAATTTAAAATAACTTGCTTTACTTTTTCAAAAAAGTAATACTTTTTCCTTCAGTAAAAAACTACTGCATTCTATAACACATTAAATTTTTATTCATATTGCAATGACATCTAATTAATTAATTGTATTTACTAAAGCTGATCTAACTATTTCACAATTTGAATTGTTTAATTTAAGTCTATTCATTACTAACACAGAAAGACAGTGTTGTATAGAGATAAAGAGCTTGCCTTGAAGCCAGAAAGACCTGAGTTAAATTTTTCTCTATTTTTAAAAAATAGTGAGTCACATAACCTCTCAGTACTCTGGAAACTCTCTCATACTATAAGCTCAGCCCTCATATCAATAGAATCACAGATCTAGTCCATGTTCCTTTTCTCTATTCCTAAGTGCTGAAACAAGTGTCTGCATTTCCAGTCAACCAGAAAAAGAAAGTGTTTGCCAAAAATCTACTTCTATAGATTTTAAAATACAATTTCATATGCATTCACTCATATACATGATGAAAGTCATTTGACTAGGAAATAGATGTAAATTCTAATGCTAGCCATGCCACATATAGATTGGATGAATTTGGATAAGTAATAAATTCCTTTGAATTCAGTTTCCTACTTTGTTTAAAAAATTGTAGCAATAATAAAAACTCTATATTCATCACAGTATGTGTGTGAGAATCAAATGTGAAAATGTATAGAAAAGAATTTTGTAACTGGTAAAGAATTGTGTATATGTTAATGATTATTATTGTTGAATGAAAGCTTATTTAACTATTACTAAGAGAACTATGTATCACAAAATTGACTTTTTCCATAAATGTTAATAAACATATATCTTAATTATTTATGATTCAGCCATGGTGCCTAAGATACTACCTTTCTTTAAATCAGATCAGGGATTTATAGCTAGAAGAAGCTTTAGAGATTATACAGTCCAGCCCCCTGAAGAAAAAATGATGGCCAAAGAAGCTAAGTTATTTGTCTGAGGTCACATGGATAATAAGTGATAGGATTCAATAACATGTCATCTGATTCTAAAGTCAGTGTTCTTTCTAATGCAACCTATTTTGGAAAGAATTATGGTACCATTTTGTGCAGTAAAACAAAATAGGTACATTAATAGCATACTACAGTTAACCTAAGTGTAATTTCAGATAATTTTCAGTGGAACTAAATTTCCAGGACCTCCATTTCATCATGAGTACAATGGAGTGAAAATCAAAGAGAGAATGGGGAATTGGAAGGAAGGGACTCATGGTATAATAATAAAAAAAAAGTCACTGGCCTTGGAAGCAAGCTGTTAAAAAGTTTCTTGGCAAAGATACCAGAATGGTTTGCCATTCTTTCTGCAGTTCATTTTACAGATAAAAGGAGATGGGGAGAAAGAGAAACACTGAGAAAGAGAGCACAAATAGATATTTTTGTTTGAAATGTTTATTTATTGTGTACCCATAGTGTGTTTTCTGGTATGCTAAAGGAGGGAGGGAGGAAGGAAGGAAGGAAGGAAGAAAGAAAGAGAGGAAGGAAGGAAGGAAGGAAGGAAGGAAAGAAGGAAAGAAGGAAGGAAGGAAGGAAGGAAGGAAGGAAGGAAGGAAGGAAGGAAGGAAGGAAGGAAGGAAGGAAGGAAGAAGGGAAAGAAGGGAAAGAAGGGATGGAGGGAGGAAGAAAGGGAGGGAGAAAGGGAAGTAGGGAGGCAGTATAAGAGCATCTAGAAAAGGAGGTTAGCCATATAGCAAGAAGCAGAGGTAATTGATGGATATTTCAAATGTTAACACCATAGAAATAGAATATCAAAAGAACCAGAGGAACAAGACAAGGGGTAAAAGACTTATAAAAAGTCATGGCTATGAAGCATATAAAATAAGAAGGCATGGATATACTGAGACTGGTGCAAAAGAAGAAGAACCGATATTTATGATATCTTGACTCCACTCAATTATAACCAGTTAAAGAAAAGTACTTAGTAAATCGTGGATTGTTGTTAAGAATAATATTTGAAAAACAACCTATATATTGTAGACTACTGAACTTTATTGATATCTAGATTTTTTTATAGAATATTTGGTGAAAAGTAAATTATCAAAATTATTATTGAGAAGGTTTCTTTGCTGTGTAATATTTTTATCAGTTACTTGGGTAAAATTCTAGATTTCATGTTTATAAATTTCTAAATAACATGAAACTGAGGAGGATAGTTAACACAGTGGATAGCAAAGTAGGGATCAAAAAAATCATGATAGGCTATAATATTGAGCTTATACTTGGAATTTTTGAAAATTCAAATTATGAATTGAGGAAAGTAGACAACTTGCAAACATTTTGAGGAGATTTTAATGGACTAAAGGTCTCTATATATATCAACTATAAGATGTAGCAAAGAAAAAATTAAGTTAATCTTAAGTAACATTTATAGAGGTATGGTTTACAGGAATTGGGTAATAATCCAACTGCATTTCTTCCTGGATAGACAACATGTAGTATGCTGTGGTTAGTTCTGGGCATTAAAGAAAGGATATTGGTAAGCAAAGAGTATCCAGAAAGGAAAAATCAGTATGTTGAAGGGCCTTTAGTTTATGCCATTTGAAAATTAGACAAAAAGATGAGAGATATTTATCCTAGAGATGACTCATATATCTTTAAGTTTTGAAAAGTTTGTTAAGTATGAAAAGAGGGCAGAACTAGGAGTAATGGAGGGGAAGTTATGAATTGGCAATTTTTAGCTTGATACGGCCGGGAGGAACTCCCTAACAAACAATTAAAGAATGGATTGGGATTGGTTTGCATTGGTCTCTCTTCTTTGGAGATCATCAGGCAAAAGTTGAATGTCATGACATAACTTGTCAGTTATGCTATAGAGGAGCTTCTATTATATTAAATACAACTTTGTCTAGTGAGCTTTAAAGCTGCATCCAAATATAAGATTTTGTGAAAGTGTGATGATGAGCTCATATAAGTGATTTTGAGGAGGGGATTTTTTTTTTAAGCCAGAAGTAATGAAGTGAAAAGAACATTTTTTTTCCCCATTAGTCACTTGTATGTCGAAGGCAAGAATAACTCACAAAATTCAAAAGAACATGAGTTACTTTAAAATAAAATGCAACCAGCCATTAAAGATCATTTGAAAAACTTTTATTTATGTGTAATTATAGCTAAAATTTTTATCTATGCATCAGTGTAAAGAACCCCCATGGACTCTATAATATATCTCTTTCTGTATACACACAGACATACACACACACACACACACACACACACACACACACACACACACACACATTCACACATCTCCCTTAACAGAATGTAAGTTTCTTAAAGGAAGGAAATGTTTCACTTTTGCTCATTACTTGAGTACACAATGGCCTATTGATAAATGCTTGTTGATTAAATGAAGGACCTCCTGGTTAAATATTAGAGAGTTTATGATCTGATTTTCCAAGCCTATCAAGGACATAAGAAATGTCAAACTCAGGTTAATAATTCTCTTTTATCATTGTATAGAATCATAATCACTTTAGAATTGACTAAAGACCTAAGAAATTATCTAGTCCAAACCCCCAATTTAATGAATAAGGAAAGAGAAATTCATTAATGTTCCCTTGGATTCTCTAGCTAGATTTTGGCAGGGTAGAGAGCAGAACCTAGATGTCCTGATAGCCAATTCAATGTTCTTTCCACCACACAGTGCAGTAACAACATTTTTTATTGTTCCTATATTCTCCCCTTCACTTTCCCAAAACTCATTACTAGAAGAATGTGATAGATGGGAGAGTTGCAATTGAATGGGGAATTTTGCCAGAATGAAGATTGAAGAAATAGTCTCTTCAATTGGGTTTCCAAGTATCTCCAGCATTTTTATTACTCAATTTACTAGTTATTAGTAGCTACTCTTTGAACATCACATAAAGTACAATCTAAATAAACTCAGAAGAAAAAGAATCTCCAAAATATTTGTCAAGAATCATTGATGACTAACACAGATGTTCGTTTGTATTTCCAAAGCAAATGTGCAGAGGGATTTTCTCTTATATGTATTCCCAACATTCTAGGAGCAAGGGAGTAATAAAGTAGTGAAACTTTGCTGAGTTTTAATGACAACATCTTTTTGCATTCATCAGCTCAGAGATGACATTTATAGGAAATGCTGCTGAAGGGATCTGTAAAAAAAAATAATAATAAAACAAAAAGGATATTTATTCAGTCTAGTCACACTTTGTCTTCTTCAAACAGTGTTTGCTGAAGCAACAGACTAGCAAATACATCTCTGTCAACATCTGTTCTCATTTTCCAAATTGACAGCATTAAGAAGTAAAAGTTAGGATTAAATGTTTTATTCTTAAATCTTGGATCAAAATATAAAACTGCATTCTGTCTGTTATCAAAAAAATAACTCTTTAAAAACATCTCAAAACATTGTTAGCCTGAGCCAAACAAGGATCTTAATTTTTTCACTATTTTTAAAAGAGTGCCAATATTTGTTACATTTATCAAATATTATAGCAAATGGTCAGGTTTGAGCATATGAGTCATATATATTTCATATTTAGAGTCATCTTCTGTATCACTGTATTTTCAGTATTTCCCTTTATTTTACAGTACTTTAGAATACAAAAAGAGTCATTGTTACCATTTTCACTGTGCTTGTTAGGAAGCTATTACATATTTACTTCAAAATTCAGTTTTGTGTTTTTATCAATATGGCTCTTTACCACCCTCCCCTGCATATCTTTGTATATGGTGTCATGAATTACTATCAGTAAGTTAAATACTGAAACAAGAAGACAATATGGTAGCACAAAGTTGAAAGGGAAATAGATAGGAATATAATTGATTTACTGAAGAGAGCTCTGAGCTTAGGATCATGAAGACCTGCTATCTCATACATTTATGAACTATATGACTCCAGGTAAGTCATTTAGTCTCTTTGTGCCTCTGTTTCCTTATCTATGAAACAGGTACATTTTATATCACCCATAAAATAAGGAAGTGAGACTCAGGGATCTCTAGTTCTGCATCTGTAATACCATCTACCCCAGACCCATTATTGGCTGTGTGACCAAGTGAATCTTGATTAACATCAGTTGATTAAATGGGAATAATAATGCTAACATAACCCTTGACTCAAAATGCCATTTGCATAGGACTCTTCTAACTTGTAAACATTTATTACTTAATTCCCCTCATTTACATGTCCTCCCCCAAACTGTCAAATATTATTTCACAGCAGCCCTAGAGATAGCTATTATTATCCCCATTTTTCAGCTGAGGAAGTTGAAGCTAATTAAGATTAAGTGATTTGTCATAATCATACAGCTACATTTGAAATCTGAAACTGGATTTGAATTCAGGTTTTCCTGACCCCAGGCACACCATGGTACCCATGAGGTATATCTATTCTATAGATTTTTCTTGATTTCCTAGCCTTGCTTTCTCCTAAACTCCTGAGGATAGCAGAGTAGTATTCTGGCTTTCCACCTGTCATCCCTTCTTCTCACTATTCTATCTATACCTCTCAATACCCTATCTTCTCTTTCTGACCCATCTTCTTAAATCCTTGACAAGTCCAAAGAGCTATTCAAATCTGAAAGGATCTCTGGGAAACATTCAGATAAATATTCAGGAGTGATACTGAAGATAGACAATAAGCTGAATCCAGACATGAATATGAAAATACCTCTTAAGGGGAAAGGGACATACATGTGCAAAAATATTTGTGACAGCCCTTTCTGTAATGGTGAGAAACTAGAAACTGAGTGGATACCATCAGTTGGAGAATGGCTGAATAAGTTATGATTTATGAATGTTATGGAATATTATTATCCTATAAGAAATAATCAGTAGAATGATTTCAGAGAGGCCTGGAGAGACTTTCTTGAACTGATGCTAAGTGAAATGAGCAGAACTAGAAGATCATTGTACATGGCAACAACGAGATTATATGATGATCAATTCTGATGGACATGACTCTCTTCAACAATGAGATGATTCAAACCAGTTCCACTGATCTTATGATGCAGAGAACCATCTACACTCAGAGAAGACTTGTAAGAATTGAGTGTGAATCACAACATAGTATTTTTACTCTTTTTATTGTTTGCTTGCATTTTATTTTCTTTCTCATTTTCTCCTTTTTGATTTGATTTTTCTTGTGTAGCATGCTAATTATATAAATGTATATGCATATATTGAATTTAACATATGTTTTTACCATGTTTAACATATATTGGATTACTTGATATTTAGCAGAAGGAGAAGGGGGAAAGAAGGGAGGGGAAATTGAAACACAAAGTTTTGCAAGGGTTCATGTTGAAAAAATTATCCATGCATATCTTTTAAAAATTAAAAATCTTTAATAAAAATTAAAATTAAAAAAGATACTTCCATAAAAAATACTTCTTAAAAATAAAGAACCTCTAGAGGAAATAACATATCTAAAGCTGTGATTCCAACAGTGTAGGGAGCTCCCATGGTAAACCTGAAACTTTAAAAACTGTTAGTCAAAGAAACTTGTTTACTACCAGTGTCAACCTGATCAAGTTAAGTCTCTGAGATTCAGTTTCTCCATCTATAAAATGACAAGGTTTGTGTTGGATGACCTTTGAGGTCTGTTACAAAATCTGTGTGTACTAAATCAACTACACTGCCTGGTGCTAAAAAATATACATATACATGAAAATATTTTTTAAAATATTGATGAGTTTATTATTAGCATAATAGCAGAATAATCCAAGAAATAATTTGGCCAATGTTGTTTATTCAAAGAAGCTGTACCATTATATTTATTTTAAATGTTTTAATGTTCCAGTTTTTGTGTTCAGACATTGTTATTTTATTAAAAATAAATAAATTTTCCTTACCAAAAAATGGGGAATTATGGGTTAAAACTTTGGTTTGTAGAAGCCAGAAATCTAGTCAGTGTTTCAAAATTCAGTAGTCAAAAAATATTTGTGTTTACTATGCTGCAGGCACTGTGCTGAGCCCTAAGAATACCACACATACATAAACACACACACACACAGGTATCCCTCAGTAACTCAAGGGTCTAAAAAGGGAAGATAGCACGTAAACAAATATGTATAAATAAGATACAAACAAAATAAGTTGAAGAGAATCAACAGAAAAAAAAAAAAGCACTGAAATTATCAAGAATCAGGGAAGGCTTTTTGAAGAAAGAATTTTAACTGGGTCCTAAAGGATCCTATTTAGCAATCTGGTGAAATGTCTTGATTTGTTTTTGGGACAATATTTTCAAATAGGATTACAAAGAAAATTAAGTATGTTCAAAAATAGCTATCAAAATATATATTTTTTCTAAATTCATAGGCAGCTACATGTCACAGTTTATAGAGCTGAATTCAAATTCAGCCTCCAATATATACTAGTTGTGTGATTCTAGACAAGTCCTTAACTTATTAGCATCAGCTTTCCTTAACTGGAAAGTGAGGATAATAATAGCACCTGTTTGGATCAAACGAGATCATATTTATAAAACACTCAGCATAGTATCTCATACAGAAGAGGCATTATATAAGTGCTGGCTGTCATCATCACCTTCAACATCACGATTCATCATCTTTCCTGAAATCTATACATATTTAGATCCTCTGATCTAGAGGAACTCCTCACTCCTCTCACATAATAAAGTAAAATGATAAAAATAACAATAATATAATGATGATAAAAAGCCTTTAACATATACTATTTCATTTAATTTTCCTATAAGGTATCATAACCAGAAATGGGGAAAACTGCCTAAAATTATAACAGGAAACCTTAGTAATAATTTGTTCTAACCTTTTTATTTTGCACCACTCTATAGAAGCCCAGAGGGTAAAGTAACTTGCTGTAAGTCCCACAGTCAGTTAGAGGTAGGGCACAGTCTCAAACCTAGGGTTTCTGTCCTCTCATCTGGTGCTCTTTTCACTGTCAAATTTTCAGTCTTGTCTAACTAAGTAATGTGGCAACACAGGAAAGAAAGAATATCTTTATCACCAAGGAGAGGATATAAAAGAGTACTGGTAGTAGATTTTGTGCAGGGAAAGAAATCAAATCAATCTTTTTCTCTATAGACTTATTGGAGGAAAGGAATTTTGTGTTATTGTTGTTAGATATTTTTATCCTTTCTGATAAAATATAAATGGCTAATTAAAAGTAATTAACCTAGAAGTTAGTAACTTCAGGGCAAACTTTAATCACTGCCTTTGCTTGCGCATTAACAGTACTTGTGGAGCAGAGATTAGGATCCAAAACTGTGTGGCTATCTCCCATAATCCAAAATGGCAGGAGTTGCCAAGTAAAAACCCCTGGCCTGAGTCCATCTAAAATTGTAATTAAATATGTTGCCAGGAAGTTATAGAAGTAACACTTTGGAATGGTTTTATCTTTTTTAATTCTCATTCATTCTGTATTTGTGTTTTCTAGTTTTCCATTCTCAGAAAATTTGCAATTGATTAATGTTTTGGTTGTTAATGATGTGCTTTGCTAACATTGAAGCTAAGATTACACTGATTGTGGATGTTGTCTGTGACCTCAGACTGTAAGTGTAGCTATTGAGGGATTTTAATACATAGTATCTCAGATTGGAGCAGCAGTACCGAAGGGTTTGGGAAGCTTTGGAGGAAGTTTTTATGAAGGAGTGGATCTTGACATGGATGGTGAAGCAAGTGTAGTACTTAAAAAAGCAAAACCAAAAGGCACATAATTCACTACCATCCTGCTCAGTCTTTCTACATAGATTGTTATAGGATAAACTAATGTCCAAGGCAAAGACTGTCATAATCTTCAGTTGTTTGAAGCCTAGATCTTTTTGGTGGTATTCCAAATGATGACTTGCATACAAAAAGTTATATAGAAGATATCACCAAGAAGATGTTGGACAAGACAATGGAGGAGTTGGGAGATAAGTAGATTTTAAAACATATTTAGAGCTAATAAAACACCAATAGTTGGAAGAATTGGGGGAAAGTATCATGAAGGATACAGTACTTGAGATAAGTCTTCTTATCGTCCAAGCCTTTTATTTTTCAATTAAGGAAACTTTGACCAAAGGAGGTGAAGTAGCTTGCCAAAGATCACTAATATAGCAATATATACAAGAGGTATCATTTGAACCATGGCCTTCTGATTTTTCTTTCCATTGTTTCAAATGGCAATCTGCACTATATATGGGAACACCTGAACCCATATTAATGCAAGCAAGACCTATTTGAGTACTGAAATACACTTTGGACTGCTATAATTAAATAAACTCTCCTTACTCTTGTAGCTAAGGTGCCAGCAGTTCCACTTCATTCCCCCTATCCCTTAGTGCCCACTTCCCAGAGACCAAAGCAGACCAACACCCAACAAGAGAAAGATTACTTTTGGGTTGATTATTTTACTAATTCTTCAGCAGACTAAGAATTTATAATGGGAATATTGAGAATATTCATTAAAAGTATTAGCTTTCTAGAACACAATTTGATAAGGAAACCTATTCACACATGTCTAGTGATCCACTCCCACATCCCTAGTATTAGAAAGACTATGTGTCTGATATCTTCAGTTGAGTGGGTAGGCATGGTTAAGATGCCATCTGGCATGCAGTTACATTACCTTGTCCTGAAAATTTGAGTGGAAAAAAATGATCATAAACAAAATACAACACTCTTTCATGTTTTTTTTTTACCTTATATTTTGTAGATCTCCCTTGGTTTTTCAACTGTTGCTTATTAATGAAAATTCTGTTTTCCAATATAGTCTCTAGATCTAATAAATCTTTATTTATCTCCTGGCTTTGAACTTTGATTGTGCAGTACTTAATCTGTTGACCTTCTGATTCTAGCACTGTATTCCACAGTCCTTTTGTGACCCAGATGCCATCATTACTTTTCCTAAACACATTTAATTTCCTTAAAATTTTGGACTCATAACCTAAAGATTAGACCCCACTTAAGAAATGGACTTGTTAAAAGTCTATATGTCTTTGGTGCATACTCACTTCTTTCACACTCATTTAGGATCCAGTAAGACATATAAACATATAATCATTAATTTAGAGCCAGAAAGGGGGTTGGTTAAAAGTCCAATACTTTTATTTTATAAATGAGAAATATGAAGGCAAGAGAAGTTGTGACTTGTCCAAGATCACATGGGTAGTAGGTGACAGTGCTAAGATATGAATATTCAAGTCCATTTGTTCTAAATTTAGTGCTTTTTACGTAGCACCTCTAACTCACATACACCTAGCCAGAAATGCTGACACTAGCCCACTGTAAGACTATCACATGATAAAAATTTCTTTATACCCAGAGTATGTCTTTAAGAGATTGAACAAAGATGGGATTCCTTCATGAACAAATCATTGGCTAATAAAAGAGTTCCCAGGACATTGTTCTTTTAAAATTCAGCCTGAGTCATAATGCTCTGTGTTATCTGCCTCTTTTTTGATGGATCTGTGACTTTATCAGTGTGAATACCAGTGCTCCCTCCAGTAGGCCAAATTAAATCTCAATCATGCCTTGTGTCCAAATGCAATTCTGGCCCTTGGCCTCTCAGTCTTCCAACAGGGATCTATCCAATAATCTGTTGGCTTTTTGCTAAATCTCTTGACTTTATGCCATTACCATCGGTGCACACAGGCAAGCTATTTGTTTGGTTTTGTTTTTTTTTTCCTACTTTGTGCCAGTCATTCTTCTATTCTATTTTGACATCCTCCAGATCTCCTCTCTTGCCTGATTCCTCTCTGGAAATTTATTGCAGCCTACTACTGCCCACCATTCTCCTTTCCATTGTCACTACTTTATCAGAAGAATATATATGTAAATAAGATGTACCTTTATCATTGTTTTCTATTAATATGTTAAATAGATTTTATTTTTTTAATTATGTATTGTCCCAGTCTACCATGTCTCCAGACTGATTTGATTCAAGTCCTTTAATATCTTGTCCATCTATATATTTGGCCATTGAACAAAGATCTCATATTTAACATACCAACAGTGAAATTAATAGTGATAGAGGGTCTAAAATTGTATTGCTTTAAGAGTACCTCCTACTCCCTTTTCTACCATTCCACCATTTATAATCCTTCCTGAAGAAGCAGGAGAGGGCTCTGTAAGACCAGGATACATTAGGCAATTTACATTGTTTTCTAGATGGTGAATGTTTTACATTTTTAAATATGTATAGATTGTTTTATAGAATGTTCAAACAATTCATCAATTTACCAGCTTGTTGCTGATGATAAGCCTTTCTATATTGAACCAGGATGGCATTTAGAAAGATGACCTAGTTTGATGCTGAAATTATAGTGAGGTGGATTTTATTCCTTATGCCTTGGTAAAATGAGGGCTTTATAAACTTGGAGGACACACCCAATTCAAAATTTCTTGAAATAGATATAGTAGAAATGATTTCTACTCAGATTGGCCTTATTGATTTCCAATGACATAATGTATGTATAGTGCTTTAAAGCACTATATCAATGTGAGTTATGATATTTGTCAAGGGAACTTCCTAAGATAGTATCAACTTCCTTGTCGTTAAAAAATAAATTAAAGCAATTCATCAACTTTACTAAATTATTTGTTATAACAGGCATAATAGTATTGGAACGATGTGCCATGATCAAATTATTCTCTTCCACTTAAAAATTATCTTAGCTTCACCTTTATGTTTACTTTTAATAATTACTTTGACCTTGCCCTTTGTTTTTGAACAGCTATCACACAGCATTAATTAGATTGGCATTACTACCTCATAAACTATGGATTGATTTAGACGAATTCTCTACCCTTTTCAGTCTCTATTATTGTTCAACTTGAGCATGATCTGGCACATAGAAGATAGCATTAACAATCAGAGACTCTGAGATTTTCATCTTTGAACTATTCATTTATGGCTTAGCTAGAGGCAAAACACTTCGGTTTTCTATGTTTTGTGGCTGCCTTAGTGAGAAAAGAAAAGAACATGACCAGGGGAGATTATCATGCTGGTGATGATTCAGTGAGAATCATAGCCTTCCCCAGAATTCTGCTCTAGCTTACTGAGGCAGCTCTGCTGGGATTCCTACCACCTCCTCCTAGGACTCTCAACATGATTCAAATTCAGTCAAGAAAGTAATTCAGACTTTAGGGCTTGGGAGAATAAAAAAAAAAAAATAGGTGGGAAAGGAGAAAAAGGGAGAAAAGACTGTCAGAGGAAAAAAAAGAAAGGGAAGGAAATGAAAGCTCCACGGCAGAAAGGCAGGAAGTTTACTAATAGAGAGGGCCAGAGACTAGAAGGGATATGTGAAAGGTATGTAGGAGGAGTAAGGGGAGCAAAGAAGAGGAAGATAAAAAGGGACTTGATGTACACGAATTAAATTCAGCTAACAAAATCCATAGCCCATTAGACTTATGAAGAGAGTTATCCTTCCTATGGCCAATTTCCCTCCATTCCTTATTTTCCCTCCAAAGCAAAAGTAAATTATCTGCCTTGTTTTATGATAGCAGATACCAAGCCCCTCCCCTGTATCCAGGTTGTAGATAGGTGCTTCAGGACTAAGAGATTATAACTATTTCCCCTCAGTTTCTCAGGGTACCAGTTCCTATTTTATTTCATTGAGTTCCTTGTTGTAATCTCAGTATTCTAATAATGATACTGAATATTTTTATGAGCTACTTTTTTCCCTCTAATCCTAATTGCCTTGTGATAATATTTCTTCAAAATCAGGAACTGACCATTATTTAACAGTTCTTTCTCAACACAATAGAGCCTTCACAAAAAATAATTTTGTAATCCATTGAGAATTGTATTGCAATGAACCAAATAATTTTCACTGAACTAAACAAACTGCATTTAAATTCATTTCATCTTAATACATTTTTAAAATATGGATGTGCAAATCTTAAATTTTATTTAATTCAAAATATTTATGTTTAGGGCAGCATATTTCTTTTTATGGCTTTGTAATTTAGAAACAAAACTTGTTTTTCCTAAAACAACTGTAGTAAAAATTTGGAAATTGTACAGTCCAAGCTTATGTGAGAAGCTGTTATAACTTTGTTTTCTCCTCTCAAGTAGCATGTACTTAATATCTTTTGTTGTCTATATTACTTCCTTTTAATTTTTGTACAGAATACAAGTCAGTTTTGTAATATTGCATATAAGAGTTCAAGAACATTTTGCTATTGGCCTATTAGGAAACAAAAATGAACTTTATTACCTATGTAATAGTGTTATCAGGGTCTATGCTATTGGTGGGTTTTTTTTTCAATAAAGTCAGTAGTAACACTTAACCTCTCTGGGTCTGTTCCCCATTTCCAAAATAGAAAGGTTAAATGATGGTTTCTAAGAGTCATTCCAGTTCTAAGTACATGAGCCTATGAAAATTAAAGAATAAGTACAGTTTTGGTTTCAAAAACCCTAGAGTTTTTATACAGGGTAGTTATATACATTTCTGGTTTTGCACTATGAAATATTTTACCCATAACATTTTACTTCAAAATTATTATCAATTTTCACAGTTAGAAAATAAGGTATCATTTTCCCCATATCTAAAGACTCAGTGAGGAAGAACTTGGTTGGGCTAGAGTACTTTTTAAAGTCTAGGAATGAAGTTATGGCTGAAAATAGATTGGAAAGTATTATATGATTATAATATGTGAAATTTAATATTTAAGCACCTTTTATTTGCAAAGTACTGTACTAGACTAAAAGAACATAAACATAGATGCAAGAAAGTTCTCTCAAGGAACTTGCAATCTAATAGAAGGGAAAGGCATTCATCTAACATCATAATATAAGGGCTATAATGATAGATATAAAGAAGTCCAGTGCAATGCCAGGAAGTAATCTAAAGAAAGAAAGATCACTTTCATTGGAGGAGTGAGGAATAGTAGAGGAATTCATGGAGGTTTTAGCTTCTAATTTGGACCCTACAGGCAAGAAGAGATTGACAAATGGAGAAGCAGTGAGAGACAATGTTGTTACATTTGAGGATTAGGGACAGAGTGAACAAAGGTATGGGGATGTAAGAGACCAAGACAAGAACAAATAAGACATTTTATCTAGAGCAGCAATCAGCAATCTGAATGCTAAATCTAGTCCACCAGTACCTCTTTTTGTACCTAAGTGTAAAGGACACTGGATTCAGACAACCGAGCACTTAAGGCTAATTACCCATTGGACAATACTCTATTAGCTTAAGCTTGGAAAATGGCCCTTCCCACTATTCTGTGATCAATCTTTTGGTGTATACAAAGAATTGTAGGAGGGATTAGGGGGTAGAGTAAGACAAGCCAGAATCACTTTGGCAATAGATGAGGAGAAGGAAGGTCATGAAGATCCTGCGTCCATTCCCTTGACTTCTACCCCTAAAGACCAAGAATAAAGACCAAAGATTTTTGTTTATCCTGACTTGGGCTAATTCTAAGTTATCCAGGGTGCTAACTTGGTCCTCACACCTAAGAATTTTTTTTTTTTTTTTGTAAAAATCAGGTCCCAGGCTGAATTTGATCATCAGGTCACAGTTTGCCAATCTCTGTTCTACAGCAGAGTGAACAAGGGAGGGAAGATAGCATGAAATAAGGCAAGAAAGTCAGAATCATACTGTATGGGTCATTGAATGCTAGGATCAGGAGTTTATACTTTATTCAGCAGACAATGGGAAATGACAGGGTTTTTGAATGGAGAAGTGATGTAATCAGCTGTGAGTTGACAAATTTAGGCAGTGATACAAATACTAGATTCAATATAAAATGAAGTAGAATAAAGATTTAATTAAAGGAGCAACTAGATGGTGCAGTAGCCCTGAAGTCAGGAGGACCTGAGTTCAAATGTGACCTCAGACACCTAATACTTCCTACCTGTGTGACCCTAGGCAATTGTCTCAGGAAAGAAAGAAAGAAAGAAAGAAAGAAAGAAAGAAAGAAAGAAAGAAAGAAAGAAAGAAAGAAAGAAAGAAAGAAAGAAAGAAAGGAAGGAAGGAAGGAAGGAAGGAAGGAAGGAAGAAAGAAAGGAAAGAAAGAAAAGAAAGAAAGGAAGAAAGAAAGAAAGAAAGAAAGAAAGAAAGAAAGAAAGAAAGAAAGAAAGAAAGAAAGAGAAAGAAAGAAAGAAAGAAAGAAAGAAAGAAAGATTAATTAAGTGCTGTTATAATGGTCTAGGCAACGAAAGATGAGGACTTAAACTAGACTCATGAGAGAAAAGTAGAGAAGTTGAAAAGAGAATATAGTCACAAGTATTATTTTTAATAAAATCACTAGACCTTGGAAACTAATTGGATTTTGAAAGTGAAAGAGAAAGAGAGGAAAGGATCAAAAATGCCTTCAGGGTTTTAAGCCTGAGTTACTGGGTGAATAGTGACAGGATCAACAGAAATGGATAAGTTAGCAAGAAAGGGAAAAGCCAGGATTTCAAGAGATAATAAATACAGTTTGAGTCACAGTGAGTTTGAGGAGCCAATGGCATATCCAAGTAGAAATGCCTAGCAGATAACTGTTCTAAATTCAGGATATTTTAGCTTTAAAAAGAGTTTGAGAGGGCAGAGAAAGCTTTTTAAAGCCAATGTGTATGGATAAGCTTTCTTTATGTATCTTCTACGTATTTCTTCATTAATCATGTCATTGCTACTCCTACCTACCATGTACTTCTCCATTGCCTTTTGGAATTACCTGTACTTTTAATTCTTCAGTAGCTACAGTAATCACATACATGAATATCATGAGAAAATATATATGTCTTTGAAACAATTGTGTAGGCTGTCCATCCAACTGTACTTTTTAATTAGTTCTGCTATTTACCCTCTACATTTAAATGGAAAGCAATAAATACTCTGCAATTTATAGTCTTAGAGATCCTTGTCAGATACTCTAACACTTGGGGATTGAGTGATTTGCCCAAAGAGAAGCAAGGGGTATATGTATGAAGCAGGACATAATTGCAAGTCTTTCTAATTCTAAGGCCAGTTCTTGGGTATCATAGGTGTCATACTGCCTGTGCATTGCTTTGGAACTTGATGCAGCCAACACCGTGTCACTGACAAATAAGAATACCTGGAGAATCTTATCATACATAGGGAATACATATTCATACAACACAACAAAATATCTATTTTTAATTAATTTTCTATTGATAATAATGGTCAGAGGCCTATGCTTTGAGTTAAGGAAGTCACATTTCATTGCCTAACTCAGACATAGAGTGTCTGTGTAGCTAAGCAGGTTCCTCATCAATGAAATGGGGATAATATTAGCACTTACTCCCTAAGGTTGTATGATGATCAAATAAAATAATATATGTTAAATATTTTAGAGACCAGATAGTGCTATATAACTTTAAGCTAAAAGTTAAATTTGAAAAATCAATATTATTTCCCTGAATTTGATGGGTAAAAACTTTGAAAACGCCTCATTTTATTTTTAAAGCTTTTTATTTTCAAAATATATGCATAGATAGTTTTCAACATTCACCCTTAAAAAACCTTGAGTTCCAAAATTTTTTCTCCCTTTGTTCTTCCATCCCCTTCCTTAGATGAATGCGTCATTTTATAATGGAGTAAAATATTAATCTCCTTGATACATTTAGAAAACATAGACTGAGATATCTGCCCTAATTAAATTTATTGTCTTTATGTTTTAAAAAAATATATCAATTTGGTACCTCTTTTCTTTATCACTAATTTATAATATTTTCCTTTTCAATGTTCCTGATGCCTAGATTATAATTTAATTCTTTATTTTTTTCACAGACTGGATCAACATATTGATTTCTAGTCAAATCAGTGAAAGGAAAAAAGACCCCAAACTTTATTTTGACTTCTTCAAAAAATGAGAATTGAAATTATATTTTCTTAGAATTTTCACAATGAAAGAAGAGATGCTTTTGGAGTGGCAATATGATATAGTACAATGATTTAGAGGCAGAGTACTGGGGTTTGTGTTCGTACTTTGTTCCCTATTAATAGTATGATCTTCAGCAAGCTAGAAAAATTATGGGGACTCAGTTTCCTCATTTATAATATAATGCCTAACTTAGACCCTGTTCAGTTATAAAATTCTATGATTCTAAGCAACATGATTTTACTTGAACAGCCATCTTCGTCATGTAAAAATGTGACATACAACCTAACTCCTTGAGTTCATATTTAAAAAAGGTTAAATTAGTTTTGCATTATTTTTGATAGTTACATAGATACTTTAAATCCCATGCTGCTTTTAATTCCATAATAATGCTTTGTTTACATTGGTTTGGGACATTTAAAAGCACAGTTATCTATTGGTCAAAAGGTACAAAATTTATTGTGACCCTACTAAAAAAAATTAAAGATTAGAATTTGTGCTAAAGCATTTCCTTGCCCATTTTAGAAATCCTAAGCCTATATCTGAATAAATTCACAATGCATTTAAATTCAAAAGGAATAAAAGTCATATTAATTTGATATATTTGCTGCCTCTGGACATTTACTGCCTGTACCATCCATTTGACAATTAATCTTGTGCTATTTTGTGACATCTCATGTATTGAGCTCTTATATAACTTTTCATGTGTTTGTGTTTTATTTCCCTGATTAGATGTCAAGTTCATTGAGGCTAAGGGCTTTCTCTTATTCTGCTTTGTATTCTTCATGGTATTTAACAGATAACTGTGGATTTACAGATTAGTTTCAGTGAAGGATAACATAGACAGACAGAA
Source organism: Sminthopsis crassicaudata (assembly GCF_048593235.1). NCBI lineage: Eukaryota > Metazoa > Chordata > Mammalia > Dasyuromorphia > Dasyuridae > Sminthopsis > Sminthopsis crassicaudata. Next base: position 452,078,276 of record NC_133619.1, read on the forward strand.
TGCTAGAGAGCTAAGATGCTGGGCATGGAGTTAGGAAGGTGTGGTTTTGAATCATCTCAGACACTTAATAGCTATGTGATTCCAGACAAGTCTTTTCCTCAATTTCCTCATTAATAAAATTAGAAAGTTGAAATCAATGACATATCAGATCCTTTCAAAATTTCAATAAATTCCAGTAGTCTCCTGTTATTTTTAGGATCAAATAAATTACCCTCTCTTTGGTTTTTTAAAAAATTTTCACAAAATTTTTTAAAATATATTTTATTTTACTTTTTGTAATTTAATTGTTTCATTCTTTCCTACCTTTCCCCAGTCCTACTAATGAGGTGTGTATATCCCTAATTGGATATATCCTAAAATATATTTATCTTTCTGCATGCTGAATCCATTGCTTCTCTGGTAAGAGGTGGGTAGCATGTTTCATTATCAATCCTCTGGAATTGTGGTTGGTAATTTCATCAATTGGAATTGATAAAATATTTAAGAGCTCTGATTAACTTTCAACAATCTGGTCCCAACCTACATTTCCCACTTTATCATACATTCACCTTCTTGCATTCTGTGGGGAATAGCTGACCCTTGTATTCTTCCACACATGATATACCATCTCACATCTCTGTGACAACATTGGCTTTTCCCCAATTATGTAACATTCCTTCCCAACCTATACCTCTTAAAGTCCTTTGTTGCCATCAAAACTTAATGCTAATATTGCCACATGAAACCTTTTCTATGCCTTAGCTATTAGTTCCACCCTTCCTCCATATTAACTCGCGATTGTAATTATTTGGTAGATAGCAAGTGACTGCCAGTATGTGTATATATGTATATGTGTGTGTTTATACGTGTTATGTAATTTAATATTCCAAGTAAAAGATCTTTGAGGGAAGCAACTATTTGACACTTGTCTTTTTGTACTTAGTGCTTTGCACAAAGAAGACACTTAATAAATGCTTGCTGATGCCATCATTTTGACCATGTTTATTAGAAAAAAAAAAAATTGCCATATAGTGATATAGTAGCATTTTATGCTGATGTCAGTAATAGTAAATATATCCATTTGGATAACTATAAAGTCTCACATTGTGAAGAAATTATCCTTAGTTTTCTCCTTTCCCCCTTTTTTTCTGCTTTTAATTGCCTTTTCATATAATTTTTGTCATGCATTTGGACTCAATCATCCAATTTATATGTAACTACTCTGTTAAAAAAAAAAAAAGTATGAAAGATTAGAATGTGCCCCTGATAATAGAACTCTTTTACTTTTTTCTACTTCCTTAACTTTTATACTTCATTAAAATAAATGTAAAGATGCTATAATCAATAAAGATTAGACTTCTACCATGTGCCAGTTCTAAGCTCAAGAGATACACAGAAGAACCAGAGAAAATTCCTGTAGCTAAGAGAGGAAGTACTTTATTCACAAAACAGCCAATAGGACAGTGTTACTTGATCAAAGAATACATGGTAGGGAGTAAATATAAGACAACACTAAAGTTCTAAAAATATTTTTGTACCCATAAGTTCTTGCCCTTTGTTGCCCTTCTTGGGAGATACTAATAGCAGTATCACTGGGTCAAAGAGAATATATATAAGATGTGGTCATTGGTATATATTCCCCAATTATTTTTAGAATGGTAAATCCAAAAAGCATCTCCAGGAGCAAATTAATTTTCCTGTCTTTTTTAATATTAAAATGTTAATAACAAAATTTTGATAATTGTTAATTATTAAGTTCCCAATAAAAAAGGAAATGAAAATGAGCATTTTTATCTTTCATTCATCATATTGGATGTCAGTAAAATGTTCTAGTTACTTAAGAGTAAATTCATTTTGTCACCAAGTGATATGCCTCTTATTTCTTCCCCTGTTCTTAGCCATAAGACCCAATCTGGACTCTGAAATCATAAGCAGAAGTACTTTTGACAGATGACATGTAAATAGTCATTAAATGAAAAGGGACAGTGTAGTAAGAATCAGACTCTATAGAAAAATTAAAAGAAATTTAGTATAACACGCATTCCCTAAAATATTTCAAATAGCTAATAAAATTAAATTTTGCTTCAAAAATTAACATTGTTTTGAAAATAAGCCAACAATGATGATGAAATTTTATTTTTAAGGAAAGCTAACTACCGTCTAGCCACAAGACATGACCATTGAATTGGATGGAACAATAATTACAGATGTAAATGTGAAGAGATTAGCTTTCATATTTCTAGAGCAGAAATGATTGGTGCTGAATTTCACCTTTTTCTCTCTTCAGCCGGTGTAATAAATTCCAAAAGAGGATTTTAAAGAATTCTAATTTCCTGATTTCCTTCTTATGCTATCTACTTTATCAATACTTCTTTTATTGATGCCTCTGAAAGGACACATATTACAGACCTCAGTACTAATTTTTTTTTTGGCCTCCAAATTCTGGTAAGAAATACTTGACTTATTTTAATTATATGTATTCAAATGGGTCTCCTCGACAACCCCTCTAAAAACCCTGTTTTCTTTCATAATCTAATCTCAGGTGTCCTACTAACTGTATACCATATGCCAATATCTCAAGTTCAACTTGGCAAGAACAGAGAATGTACAATTGTCACTCAGTCAATACACATTTGTGAAGTGCCTACTTTATGCTAAGTACTGTGCTAAGCACTTGGGGATACAAATAGGGAAAAATAAAGTCCTTGACATTAAAGAGTTTAAATTTTATTAGGAGAATATAACTCACAAAAAAAGAATCTAAAAAACTAGGAAGGGGGAATAGGAAATACCCAAGGCCTATGGTAGAGAGGCTTAGAGGAATGCATCTAAGGGAACAATGAGGATATGGTTATCTTGGGCATCTTCCTTAAATAAAGGGTTTAGGAAGCGTTCTGAGCTTTTCCCTTCAATCTGAAACAGAGAGTGCTAATGAGATCTGAGTACCAAAGCTCATTTAACTTCACAATATTATGAAGTATAATGTAAATGTAATAAAGTATAATGTTGCTTCTTTTATTTTTATATTCTGATCCTCATAATGAGAATACATACCTTTTTATGTCTTCTGCTTCTTCGTGTCTACCAAAGGTCATTGTCATGGCCATCTTCCATCTGTAATTTTGATTATAAGTAATTTATTGGCCAGATGTACACATCTAACCAATGAATCAATCCCCAGACACAAAGAAGAGGCTAGTATCCTGGCTAAATAACTATTTTATTTGTTTTAATTAGATACTATACAAATATTAACATTAGAAACATGTCTTTGTTGTGATAGAACTTTTTCAATGGAAATTTTTGTCTTCAGGTTTGGGAAGGTTCTCTCCCCCTCCCCCCCAAGTTAGACTAGTTACCATATTAAAAATACAACTGACTGGAGTGAAGCACTTCAATGAACTTTTTTAGTTCAGGATATACATGGTTAAAATCTCATAGAATTAAACAACTTTGAAACTGGTAACTGTGGATTCCATAAATATCACTTTTTTTCCTAATTAGAATAATTAAAAATACATTCTGATTATATAGTGATTTTGACAGTAGATGTTATCTCTCTTCCTTATCCTCTCCTGCACTCTTTTCCTTCTCCTGTCTTTCTCTCTCTTTTTTTATTTCTCTGTCCTCTTTCTCTTTCTCTCTTTCTTTTGTGAGAGTTAGCATACTGTCTTTTATTTCTATTAAATATATGTTTCACAAAACACTGAAATATGGTTTTTAACATTTTAAAAATTCAAATCTACACAGATATTTCTAGTTGGATGCAAATGCAAAAACTATCACAATAAGATTATTGAAAGCATCCAGACTAAGCTTGAATTGGTTAAGAGAAAAATTAATGGGAGATAAGTAATATGGTCTCATGATTTGGAATCAGAAGAGCTAGGTTCAATTCCTGGATATGAGGCTTACTAGCTGTGTAAATCAAGTCATTTAATCTTGCTAGTGAATGAAGAAAATCCTAGGGTAGAGGTAAAGAATAGGGATTGAGGATGGGAGAACATTCAATTAAATATATGGGAAATGTGGCCATGAATATTACTATGTGTCTTGATAAATTAGTTTGACTGTCTCATAGTTTTTACTCAAAAAAAATCAGATGAAATCTCCAGCAAGAGCAATGAGGGAAAATCATTACAATATTAGATTATTACTTCATATTCTCTGAATATTTTTCCCTGAACATCCCAAGAAACACTACAATCTATGTTGTGTGATGATTTGTTTTTAAGAACAGCTGTGTTTTCTGAGTTCTTTATTTGCATCCTAAGTTTGCATATTTTAAAAATTTGACTAATCAGTCTGTATTTGCTCATGTTTTGCTTTAGTCAGTCTAACCCTTTGGGTTTATTTCCTATGGCCCAGGTAGACTTCTATCCTATTTATAGTAAAACAGGGTATTTACTCTTTTAAGTAAAAATTCCCTCCCTAGATAATGGCTCTCTAGATATATGTTCTTTTTACTATACTAATAAGGCTTTCCAGAATGATAGCTCATAGGCAAAAGTAATGGGAACTCAGTGAATATTTTTTATGAAATGAATATTCATTAAATTTGTTTTCAGGCAACCATTCAACCTTGTGAAGAGTATACCTGAGAACAGTCTAACTAGAAGAATTAATCAGAACTTAGAAAATATTATAAGGATTTGTGTGCATTTAGAATATATGTTTTTCTCCTTTTGAAATAGGTACATCTTAGGAAATGTACAATAGACTTGGTTATCTCACATATAATGGATGTAGGGATCCATTTCTCAACGTCAGAATCGTTTGACCACAGAGTTTAATTATTCAAATGATAAAGAAGTTTGTTGTTTTGTTTTGTTTTTTAAGTTTCCTGATTGTACTGTTTCCCTTCTTTTTAGCAAAAATGATTTACAAAGCATAGGAACTTCTAAAACTAAATACAGTTAAATAATTGGAGGAAATTTTATCTATGAAAACTACTGGCCATGGAACAGCTAGTGAATCTTACCTTTAGCTCTAATGCCATAATATCATTGCCAGTCTCCAAAGGAGACAGCTGTTCTGAATATGTACAAACAAAAGAAGGAGTTACTATAGCAACCATAGAACCATGTGGAAAAGGCTCTCCCTGCAACTCTCCTCAGTTCTCCCCACACTTTCCTCTTTTTGTGACTGCCCCTGGACCCAAATGATGCTATGTTGATTTAAATTTACACAGTGAGCTTGGTCCTGAATACATTTACACCTCACAAGTCAGCAAGAAAGGCTTGTATTTGTCCAAAGCATGTCAGGATCCATGGAACCTGATGTCTGCTTGATTATATAACTTCCCTTTAACTCACCCTCAGCAATAGCACTAACATTATTCATTCTTCATTTGATTAAATGATTGATCTCTTTTACCTTTTATCCTCCCTTTCTGGATTTGCCACTTTCTTATTTTTCAACTCCTTCCACCATACCCTACTACTGTTCTGTGAACAAAAACTGCGTTGGTGAATAATATCTGTGTACTTTGGTGATACTGTAGTTGTTATTTAACTAGATAAAATGATAGAGTGATTTTGACCTCTGAGGTAATTGAGTGATGCAATACACTGTCCTTCTCTCCCCTCTGATCCATCTGCTACAGCATATGGACGTATTTTTTTCATATCCATATAGCAATTTTTTCTTGACTTTTAACCCTGATTCAGGGAAAGGGGGGAAAAAACTCAAATCAGCAAACATCCAGCAGTATTGTTGTAATCATTTCCCTACAGTCTTTAATTCCCATTTAATTGTAAGTTTTATTCTGCTATTGTCATAGTACCATTGATTTGGAAATTGAAAGAATCTTTGAGTCCATAGTCAAGCACTTGGATTTTAGATCAGGAAACCTAGACCAAGAAAAGTTAAATGACTTCATAAAACTAATAAATTTCTGAGGTGGGATTTGAACCCAGGTATTTCTGACTGGAAACTGAGTATTCTATCAACCACAATCTGTTAAAGGACAAACTGTTTTCCAAAAGCTCATATCTAAGCCAAAAGACAGACAGAAACCCTAAAAGCATTTTCTTATAGAAATAATGACATAATAATCTGGATCTCAGGGCATCCCATGAAATTTGTTCAATTCACAAATAATCAAAATAGCAGGTGTATTCAGTATGAAAACAACAGAAAATTTGCATACAAGATACAGTTCTTCAGTTACATATGGTTTTCTGATTATTAAAATTTTCTAGGGACCACAGGCAGTCCCAGTCAATCCCAATCTGAAAATTATGAATATCTTAAATTTAAATTAAAAGTGATAGATTTGAAATATAACAGAAATACTGAGTTCTGATTAAGGAGTATCTGGGGAAGAAAAGGAAAAAGGGGATGTAATAGTGAAAGAAACATTTACATGAATAATATCATGGTGCTGTAGGTGCTTTCCCTAAACTCCCTGAATTTAGTGTTTCCCTATTATTTCTACACTTGCTTTGATCCTGAAGTGAGGCACCAGAACATACAGAGGCAAATGGGAGGGTGGGGGAGATAAGTGATGTGGATGAGGGAAAGCTCCAATTCCAAAATAGATAGCACCCAATAAAAATGTTGTTTGCCTCCCTGATTAGTGTTAAGATTCCTTTCTTCATTAGCAGAAGTTGATTTTGTGTTGGGGCTGGAAGTTTCTTTGTCTCACTATGTCTTTCTGCATTCCATTCTCTTCACCTCTACCAACTCTCATACACTGGTGCTAAATGATTTCATCATGGTTTCTTGTAAATTCCTACCAGTTCATGCCACTCTGCTTTCATCTTTCACTTGTTGGAGAACATGATGCAGAGAGGCACAAAAAGGTTTTAACTAATAATAATTAATAAAAGCTAAAAATTATGTAGTGCTAATTATCTGCCAAACACTATGCTAAGCATTTTATGATTGTTATCTCATTTAAACTTCACAAACCTTGTAGATAGGCACTATTATTATCATTATTGTTTTACAGATTACAAAACTGGGCACACAGTGATTCAGTGACTTGTCCTGGTCATATAGCTAAGAAGTGTATAAAGTCATATTTAACTCAGGTCTTCCTGATTCTAATGCCACTGTTCTATCCACAGCATCATCTAAAGCCCAATTTTCCCAAAAACTAGCCCTTCCTAATTTTTTTTTCTGGGTACAAATAAAATCTACTTGTAGGAAAGCTATTCAAGGTGAGGTATAGCACAGTATTGGTTCTTGCATCCTGTAGTAGCTATTGGCCCCAGAGTTTAATAAGACTTGGAAGATACTGCATGTTCTCCTGGAGGGGGGCTAGTGGTAGAGCTCACTGAACCATCCGTTTTGCAAAACCAGCCAGTTATTTTGTTTTCTATTTTTCTTTTGGTCTTGTAGCTTCATTTGCATAGAGAACTTTTCCATGAGGATATGCACTGTATTAATCCAGATGGGCAATCTATAGCAATGAGTAATGTTGTGAGGGAATTAAGAAGAAATGAAAGAATGAGCATTATTAAATACTGTGCTAAGTGCTGGTGATACAAATAGAAAGTAAGAAAGTACCTTCTCTTAAAGAGGTCATCTTCCAACATCAGAGATTGAGTCTCAAGGTCCTTAGAGTGCAAGGAAAGGCATATAGAAATATATCTTCTTCAATGTCATTTGCATTGATAAAATCATATCTGTTTCTTATGTTGAACCATTTATCAGTGTTATTATCTTTTTTGTTGTTGTTCTGGTCTGTATCTGCAACTTCTGTGATTTATTACTTCCAAGTATGTGTCAGAGATAGAACTTGAACCCAGGCCTTCTTGCCTCAAGATTTTGATTCTCTAATCAACCTACAACACTGTCACTATACTGTTTTAATGTATAGGATATTCCCAAGTCAATTAGTTATATAGTTAGGAAGCATTAGAGTTGGGGTCAGGAATACCAAATCCTGCCTCAAAAATTACTGACTATGTATCTCTACATAGATTACTTAACTTCTCTCAGATTTGATTTTCTCTTCTGTAAAATGGGCAAAATAATAGTACTGATCTGGTAAGGTTGTTATAAATGAAACATTAGATAATGAGTAAAAATTTTGGCAAAACATAAAGCACTATATTAAAGGTAGTTATTATTATTAACTATAATTTTATTCTATCAGCATTGATATTTTAATTAATATCTATTATTAGTAACATGTGTTGGTAGTATATTAATTAGTAATAATGTTAAGAAATAAAGTCTATTATCATAATCTTGGAGCATCTGTTTATATTTAATATCCTTTTAAGTTTTAGCAGTGGGCCATTTGAAACTTTTAATTTCAGATCTAACTCCTTTAAAAATAAATATTATGCATTCTCTTAATTGTAAGTCTTCAATTCCTAAGTTGGAGAGTAGATTTTGATAAGCCTGAGAGCAAGAAAGAAATCCAATGTAAATCTCTAAGAGTAAAAGTTTGTCTACCAATGGAGAGATGTTGGGGGCATATATTCAGCTTCTATCTTCATTATGTCTGGGTGGTCCCAGTTTGGTCAAAGTCACCATATATAGAATTAGATCTTCTCCCAGTTCCTGCAAATGTTTGAACTCTAATCCCCTGAAAGATCTTAAAGACAGTGGATGTGATATAAATGATTCATCATTCAGCTGAAGAGAAGGGTTCAAAGAAACAGTTCAGAGGATTTTGAATTGGGGATAAATTGGCAGGTAAATGTGTTATCCAGTAACACTGCTTATTATATGGACATTTGGTCAATATTAACAATGAAGGTAAAGATGAGAACTCTGAAAAAGTTTGTATGCTTAGTATCTAAATCCAATAAGCAAATTATCATGTCACAGTTCTTTTCCTTAGACTGGATAATTGATTTAAAGTTTCTGCCTTATATGATCATATTAAAGGATCTCTAGAAATATTCTAAAATCAGTTGTTTGCACAATTGTGTGGAGAGGGATTACCTTTTTTGTAAATTTCAGGAAAGAAATAATTATATACAAATAATTACATAGGGGCAGCTAGGTGATGCAGTGGATAGAGCACCAGCCCTGAATTCAGGAGGACCCGAGTTCAAATCTGGTCTCAGACACTTAATACTTCCTAGCTGTGTGACCCTGGGCAAGTCACTTAACCCCAGCCTTAAAAAAAAAAATTACATAAACTGAAAAGCTGAAATAAGTATCCTATTAGAATTAGTATTAGTCTGTATGAGAAAAAATACAGCTCTAGAGAAAGCATAAAAACAACTTTAAATTAGCTATTAATGTTTAATTTGAGTCTGTCTGGATTTTTGTTTTACTTCTTGTGTAAGTTGATACTTATTGAAAATTTTGATCACTTCTCAATCACATTTAAATCACCACAGTCAGAATTCTATCTCTACTTACTCAGAATTATTGTTACTAATAATCAAGGCTTCTGATAATATTAATTACCTCTTGAATTTCACTTCCATAGTTACCTAGGTATTATCTATATTTCCCTCTACTCTCAGCTTTTCATCTTCTTTTAATATGTTGTCTTCCCCACAATAGAATTCAAGCTCCTTGAGGACAAGAACTGTCTTTTTACTTGTATTTGTATTCACAGTACTTAATACAGTGGCTGGTAAACAGCAATCCCTTATAAATGATTGTTGAATTCATATTCTAATAGGGAAATTAACTAATACACATATAAACATAAGCAATATAAATTAGCATAACTAGGACATATATAAGCCACCATAAATGCAACTATAAACAAAGAACTTAAATACTAGGTAATTTCCTAGGGAGAGTATTAGCAGTTAGAGAATTTTAAAAGATTTTTCAATTTTAAAAGCTAAACAGAGGAATTTATATCTGATCTTAGAGATAACAGAAAATTACTGGTCTTGATTGAGTAGAATAGTGACATGGTCAGGCTAGTGTTAAAAAAAAATCACAGTAATAATGAGGATGAATTCTATAGGGTAGGGAGAGATTTGAGGCAGGGAGAACAATCAGATTGGTCTATCAATAATCTATATGAGAGGTGATAAGAGTTTGCACTAAAGTGCTAACTGTGTGAGCTTCAGAGATATTAAATGACTTGCCCATGTTCATATAACTTGGATTAATTTGTCCTTTTTCTTACACTTTCTTCCTCTGGTCAGGTTCAGGATTGTTGGTGATGTTGTATCTTTATGAATAGCATAATGTTGACAGTAGCAGGAGATTGTCCTATTTTCTACTTTAATCTGTTTTTTGTTGTTGTTGTTTTGCACTGCTCTTCTTCAGCCCTCTCCTCATCACATGGAACCAAAAATAAAGTTGCTATGAATTTTTATGTGGGTGTTATTACATTTTTATAATACTACATACTTACAAATTTATCTGTATTTAGTAATAGATTAGAGATATATGTATAATGTGAGAAAAACGGTAGATGTTCTACCTCTGCATTAATTATCCAAAACATTTCAGTTCAGATCTATTCATATACAAATTCAATTAGTGTTAAATGCCTATTCAGTTTTCCTTTATTCATCATGCTAAACATTATAAATGGCATCTTCAACCCTATAAAATTTCAGGTATCATTTTGTAGTTGAAGGAGAAATAATTTTGTTTGCAAAAAAAATTAAATTCTAGATTTAGATCTGAAAGCAACATTAAAGGCCATCTAAATCACAAAATCACAGAATTGGAGAACTGGAAGGAGGCTTAGTGGACATTTATTCCACCCTCTCTACAAAAGAGATTCAAACTGTAATATATTCAATCAATGATTTAACTATTATTTCATTTCTACAGATTACAGAACTGATGTCTCCAAAGGTTAAATCCCCCAAGATTACACAAGCAATAAGTGGCAGAGCCAGGATTCAAGCTCAGGGTTTTTATTCTTATTCCAAATTCAATGTTCTTTTCTCTATCTCACATTGCCTTTGATTCCAGGCATAGTAAATAGTTGTAGGGCAACCAATTTTCATTTTATAGTTTGGGGTTTTTTAATGCACATATATCTTCTTCATTGGCTACAAGACTTTAAAAAAAACCTGTTGTGAGAATAATCTCATAAGTTATTACCAGCATGGATTTAAATTTTATCTACATTTAGGCTACAAGGAATATAAATATGATATCATTAGTTATAAAGATATCTCCAAAAGATTCCCTGGTTAAAATAATGATTTAAAATGCATTCTTTTCAAACATATACTTAAAATGTCATTTTTGGCCCCCTACAAGAAGCCACAAAGATCATAAAACCTAGAATCATGACCTAAAAAGAAAGCATTGTTATAACTTTTGGTATGTTGGTAATTTATAAACATCTCAGAGGCTTCATGATCATTCTAGATATTCCAATTCTAGTTAGATCACTGGTCTATCTTGATATTTACAATGAAAGGGATTCTGACAATAGTATCAGTAGCAATATATTACTGGAAATACTTTCCCAGTGTTTTGAGATAGAAAATATAAGCCAAAAAGAAAAAAAGAAAAATCAGATATCTTTGCTTATAGGCTCGCTAAAAATCTGTGGTATTTATTGACTAACACACACAAGTGGTAGAAAACACTCATTTGTCACTCATACCATCTTAATCAAGTATGACTCTCAAAATAATCATTAACCTTCGTTGTTAATATTCTTCTCATTTATGTTCATGTATCTCTGCCCTAACTTAACTCTCTGCCTGTATAGTAGCCATTTGGGCATTAGGTTTCTGTTGTTAACTTGCTATTTTCTTATACCCATGCAAGTTTTCCATATCTATTAGGAAAATGACAGCACTGAGACAGAGAACATGGAGGTGAGGTGGCCAAAGAGAATGAAAGAACATATTAGAGGAGGTTTGGAAAGGGAAAAAGGTTTGGGCAAATTTCAGTGAAACACTGTTTTCTGAATATTGGATAAGATCTTTGTACAAGGACCTGCACAGTACTTTAAATGAAAATGGACACCTGTGTTGATGTCTATTCAAAATAACATGAATGAAAAAAAAAAAAAAAGAACATAGCAATGTGATGATCAAGAGAGAATATGCTTGTGGGACTTCTTGGCAATTTAAATGACTCATTTAACAAATTAGCCAATTAATCACTGAGTACTTAAGTACCTAGCTTGTGTTGAAAAGTGATCAAGAAGATGCAACTTCTTTTAAATTATTTATAATCTAGTTGAAGAAATTTATGAGGCAATAATATGAAATAGCTTATAAGGATAATTTGTGATACAGATTACACATGCCATGGAGAACAGAAAAGATGTAACCCAGGATATGCCAAGAAATTCAAAGATAATTAATTAGTCTCATGTTATAGTAGGATTAGTTGAAGAAACAGTGATGTTTTACCTAGAGGAAAAAATATTTGGGGATTAAAGAAATACGATAATAGTCCATGTAATTCCTCTTATCTGCAAGTATAATCCAAACTTCTATCCTGCGCCCTTTTCTCACTCTGTTTTCTTATTTGGAAACTTCATCATCTCTCATGTGTTTGACTGACACTTCATACAGATGACTCCCATATCCTTCCATCCATATGTAGTCCCTCTCCAGAATTCTAGTCACATATCTACAACGGTAGATATTTCAATAGTTCAGACTAAATACTATGTGGATATTTTAAATATTTATAAAACAGAACTCATTCTTTACCTCACCCTCATACCTCTTTCTTGTCCTTGTTGTGGGCATAACTATTATTACTGTCACCCAGGTATTCAATTTTAGCATTTTCCCTAGTTCTTAACTTTCTGTCATCTCCTTATACCCAGGTAATTGATATATTTTACTGTTTCTATTTCCATAACATCTCTTATATATGCCCCATCTCTCTACATACAGCTACCATACTATTTAAGGTGCTCTTTACCACTCAGTTGAACTATTACAATAATCTAATTGATCTCCCTAGCTATACTCTCTCCCCACTCTAGTTCATCTTCCACATTGCTGATTAAATGATTTGCCTAAAATGCTGATCAGGTCAGCATTATTTTCTTGAAAGAGAAATATACTACAAATAATGAAAACTAAGTGTAATAGAATTAGGTGGACTTTAATCCTTTTTCCTTAGCTTTATTCACAGCTATAAATGAACACAACCCAGCAACAGTAATGAGCAAGAGTACTTGAGCAACATTTAGATCTCTTCAAACATTGAACAAATATAAACTTTAGAAAATATTCCAAATGGATATTTATTGATTATTTAGCCTTAATCACTAAAAGGGTGCACCCTCAATCAAACTGAGACCTGTTGAAGACCTTAGTTTAAAAAGGCCATGGTCTCTCATTGAATCCAAGACCAATTCTAGTTGTCCTGCTATATATGGCCAGTGGACCAAGATGGCTCTAGAGGGGAAAGTGAGGCAGTTGACTTTGCACAGCCCTTCCTCACTTAAAAACAATTGATTTGCATGGCATAACTTCACCTCCCTGATATCATGGTCCTCTTCAAGAATGAAGGACAAACAACAACAGGATAAACTCTTCTGTTTGACTAAATCTTATATATTTATTTAGAACATGGATCCAACCTACAGTGATATATGCAAATTATTTTGCTCAAAATAAAAAAAATTAAATTGGCATTTAATAAGCCTTACAACTTTTTACATGTTAAAAGAAACCTTAATATGGAATATATACTTTTGCTACAATCTCTTGTTTTTTAATGACTTGGCATTAAAGTCACAGAATTTTGACTTGTTGAATTTTTTATTATGAAACCACACTTTCATTATATTGTTTATTGAGCATGGCCCATTTTTCCCCATTCTAACTTTGATTGTAATGCACAGGTATTCAATAGTTTAAGCCTATTGAAATGATCAGCAGCAACAATACAGTATTCTGGTTATAATATTATATAATATGTTAAAGTATAACAATAGGGACTGTGAATCTAAAGGATTCTCAAGGTGTAATTCATTACAGGAAGATCACTATTAATTCCAAGGGGCTCATAGATTAATCAAACAGCTCTCATATTTTAGGTGTTTCTTTGCCTTTGCCAACTCAGCATGGAGAGTTTGGTGGTTGGTGGTGGTGATGTCATTGTGCTCCTCCTCCTCCTCCTTCTCCTTATCTTTCTTTTTCTTTCCCCCAATCTTCTAACCAATAACATAATTGGACTAAAAAATTTCCCCAATTGATATGATTAAACATATCAGAATTGTTAAAAATTATAATTTGACCATCCTTTCCCTAGAATCTTCCTTTTGGTTTTTCTTTTAATGATTGTTAATTTTTAACACCAATCTTTGTATTCCATTATGGGAAAATTATTTTTAAATTAAATTCATTTTATTCAATAAACAAAAATCTATTTTCTCTTCATTCCATGTTCCCTTCCACTGGGGAAAAAGAGACTCCTTGAGATAAATATGCAGTCAAAAAAAAAAAAAAAAAAAAAAAAAAAAAGAAAGAAAGAAGTCCCAACATTGGTCACAATTACAATGCACATATCTTTGTGAGATAATTATTATTTAATTAAATAAATCTAGTTTTACTCATTTTTCATTATTAATGCCAACTAAAGTCACTTGAGAGGATGATTTAAAAGGAGAAAAAGACAAAAATACTATTGAATACTGGCCATCAGGGGAGAATCAGGTATCATTTTATGCCAGCAGATTAGTTTTTATGTCTCAGAATTGTTATTTTTTTCTCATGAAGTATTTCCAAGGCAGGTAACTCAATAAAATACTTAGAAAGATCAGTATAGAGCATTATCTCACTAAGTAGCTATGTATAATTTACATAAAGAATAGCAACTGATTGAGATTAAGCTATTATTCTAGTCTCTTAACACTGATTTCACAGTTTCTAAGAAAGTTTTATTATGTGTATCTGAAGACATTTAAAATAAACTGTTCAAGAAGATCTTATATCTTCAGAGAAGCATATATTTAAAGGAAGAAAACCATGCAAAACAGATGCTTCAATGGGCCATGACACTAAAACTCAGTTTTGCTTTATGCAAACTAGACCATGAACATTTATCATATAATAAGGATTCAAAGATTCCAGTTCACTTAATTTAACAAGTCTTAAAATGCTACTTTTTTATTTGAAAATACCATTATCATGAAAAAAAACAACAAAACATGAATTTGATTGTCACAAAGTCATGATACAAAGTATATGATATTTTAGTTACATCAATTTCCAACCGTAACCTAAAGGCAGCATGATCCAAAAATAGTACCAAGGAAACAAAAATATTAGATATCCCAAAATGATCTAAATTGTAATATTTCATTTGTTATAGATGCAATTAACTTGTTACTTGTCTAGTATAATAGTAGTCATTCAAAGACATTCAATTAACATAGCTTCTAGAAGAGATATTCTCTTGCTGTCACAAATAAATTTATAAAATGTCACTTAGGAACTAAGCTATTGTCTGCATAGTGTAATGCTTTGTATTCTACATAGTAGGAAAGTGGCATGTCACCATTTGCAATAAGTCTATCATACTGAATATGACATATTTTAATATTCTAATAGAGTTATCAATCTCTCAAACACCATTTGAAGTACTTATAAGTAATGTATCCAATCATTAATGAAATTTAGGAACCATTGTCATCACACTAATAAAATGCTTTTTAGTTTTATCTTCCTAAAATCTTTCATTTCTAGAAATTCATCTTCATGTGTTTTTATTTTTGTATTTTTATTCCTAATTATTTGCATTCAAAAAAGTGGAAATTTAAATTTTACTATATTGTACAACCAACCAATTTAAAGTTGTAAAAATAATACATTCATAAAATTATATATATATATATATACATAGATATGCTTTATCCACTGTACCATCTGGCTGCCCCATACATATATTGTTTTGAAAAGACTGTAGGATAATAAATCTTGAGGTGGAAGGGCCCTGGGAGACTTTCTAGTTCATTCCCTTCATCTTACTGATGAGGAAAAGTATTTTTTTTCTTTTCTTTTCTTTCTTTTTTTTCTTTTTTTTGTCTTGCAATTTGTATTTTTACTACATGTGTTGAACTCCTGAAAGCATTTATATGGAAAACATTTTAAGTGGGTTAGTATTTCCCATTTCTCCCCTTTATCTTCAATTATCTCTTGAGTAAATCTGGATTTTTCACCTTTAGGTTTTGATTAAACAATTGATACATCTTTAATAATTTAGACAAGTAATATATATAAGGCTACTACATTCATAACACGTGTGCCTCCTGACTAAATCAGAAAAGATTATTTTGAGTGTGTATATTTTTTATCCTTAGTGATCAACATCCTGGACATTTGATGTTAAAATAAGATCAAAATGCTATAGTTGAAGGGTTATATGGGGATATCTAAAAAAACTAAGATGTCTGGAACAATCATGTTACCATATTGAATTAGTAATGATATGCATTAAAGATGTTCATATTGATTATCAATGTGTGATTAACCTAGTGCTTTATAATATGTGTTTCAGAATTTATATTTTCAAAATCAATACAGTGCTTGTTATACACAAATTATAGAAATAGGATATAATAGAATCATAGAAAATTAGATTTAAAATATATCAATCATGTAATTTTTCTATAGCTGGTTATAGTCAAGGCAGAAATATGGTCCCTATAAGAAAGAAAAACTTGATCAGTTTCATTTCTACATATATATATATATATATATATATGTATATGTATATGTATATATATACATATATATGCATATATTTGTGATGTCATAATATGGAAAGTTATTTCTTATGCATGTATTAATCCATGTATACCTTAATAGCTGGTCTTCTATTGGATACTTTTCCCACCAAAAATGTCACATTTCAACAAAATAAAACCTTCTATAACTTTGGCTTAGTGATATGATCGCTATGTCTTGTGAAACATTGCAATTAGACTTGAGAGGAGGATGAAAGTGAAAATAGAAAAGGAAAATAATGACATGCATTTTATACTGTAATGAGGTTTGCAAAATGTCATCTTCATATCAAAAGTATGAATTGTGGAAACATTATTTTCCCCACTTAATAGATGATAAAACTAAGGGTTATAGAGGTCTTGTCTAGGTCATATTTTGGTCCTATCATTTAAGTGAGCTAAAATAAAATTTATTGATATTAGATAAGGCATAAGATTTCTTCAAAAGGCTATGGATAATTTTTCAACATTTACCCTTGCATAGCCTTGTGTTTCAGATTTTCCCTTCCTTCCTCCCATCCCCTCCCCTAGATCACTCTATATGTCTAAGTCATGTCCATTTAGATCTTATCTTGGTAGGTGGTGTTAAGTGTGGGTGAAGCCCTGATTTCTTTCATACTAGTTTCCAATTTTCCTGGCATTTTTGTTAAATAGGGAGTTCTCATCCCCAAAACTGGGGTCTTTGGGTTTGACAAACACTAGATTACTTTAGTTATTGAATATTTTGTCCTGTGAACCTAACCTATTCCACTGATCAATTACTCTATTTCTTAGTAAGTACTAAATGGTTTCCATGACCACTGCTTTATAACATATTTTTAGTTCTGTCACAGCTAGGTCCACCTTCATTGGCATTTTTTTAATTCCCTAGAAATTCTTGACTTTTTGTTCTTCCAGATGAACGTTGTTATTTTTTTTAGGTCTGTAAAATAATTTCTTGGGAGTTTGAATGGTATGGCACTAAATAAAGAGATTAATTTAGGTAGTGTTGTCATTTTTATTATATTCTGTTGGCCTAGCCATAAGCACTTGATATTTTTACAACTGATTAGATCTCACTTTATTTGTGTGGAAAGTGTTTTGTAATTGTATTCATATAATTCCTGACTTTCCCTTGGCAGATAGATTCCCAAATACTAAATACTATCAACAGTTATTTTGAATGGAATTTATTTGTGTATCTCTTGCTGCTGGACTCTGTTGGTAATATATAAAAATGCTGATGATTTATGTAGATTTATTTTGTATCCTGTAACCTTGCTAAAGTTGTGAATTGTTTATAGTAATTTTGTAATTGATTCTCTAGGGTTCTCTAAGTATACCATTATATCATCTGTAAAGAGTGATAATTTGGTTCCCTCATTACCTGCTCTAATTCCTTTAATCTCTTTTTCTTCTCTCTTATTGCCAAAGCTAACATTTCTAATACAATATTGAATAGAATGGTGATAGTGGGCAGCCTTGTTTCACTCCTGATTTTATTGGGAATGGTTCTAGTTTGTCCCTATTACATATGATGCTTGCTGATGGTTTTAAATAAATGTTACTGATCATTTTAAGGAAAAGTCCATTTATTCCTATACTCTCTAGTGTTTTTTTAGTAGGAATGGGTGTTAGATTTTAGCAAATGCTTTTTCTGCATCTATTGAGATAATCATATGATTTTTGTTAGTTTGGTTATTGATATAGTTAATTATGGTAATAGTTTTTATAATACTAAAACATCCCTGAATTCCTGATATAAATCCTACTTGGTCATAGTGTATTATTCTGGGGATGACTTTCTATAAGGTCATTGCTAATGTTTTATTTAAGATTTCTATAATTTTCTTTCTCAGTTTTCACCCTACCCGGTTTAGCTATCAGCACCATATCTGTGTCATAAAAAGAATTTGGTGAAACTCCTTCTTTCCCTATTTTTTCAAATTGTTTATATAGTATTGGAATTAATTGTTCTTTGAATGTTTGGTAGAATTCACATGTAAATCCATCTGGTCCTGGAGATTTTTTTCTTAGGGAGTTGATTAATAGCGTGTTCTGTTTCTTTTTCTGAAATGAGACTATTTAAATACCTTATTTCCTCTTCTGTTAACCTGGGTAATCTATATTTTTGTAGATGTTCCTCCATTTCATATAGATTATCAAATTTATTGACATATAGTTGGACAAAGTAACTCTGAATTATTGCTCTAATTTCTTCTTCTTGGTAGAAAATTCTCCCTTTTCATTTTTGAGACTAGTAATATGATTTTTCTTTTCTTTTTCTAATCAAATTAATTAAAGGTTTATATATTTTGTTGATTTTTTCATAAAACCAACTATGTTTTATTTATCAATTCAATAGTTATCTTATTTTCAATTTTATTAATCTCTTTTATTTTATTTTCAGAATTTCAAATTTGTTATTTAATTGAGGGTTTTTAAATTTGTTCTTTTTTCTAGCTTTTTCAGTTGTATTCTCAATTCATTGATCTTCTCTTTTTCTATTTTTTGCAAGTAAGTATCTAGAGATATAATATTTCCCCTAATAACTGCTTTGGCTGCATCCCACAAATTTCATTACATTGCCTCATTATTTTCATTCTCTTGAATGAACTTCTTGATTGTGTCTATGATTTGTGGTTTCATCCATTTATTCTTTAGGATTAGATTATTTAATTTCCAATTAACTTTTGGTCTATCTTCTCCTGGCCTTATGTTGCATGCGATTTTTATTGTATCATGATCTGAAAAAAAATCATTTACTGTTCCCATCTTTTTGCATTTGATTTTGAAGTTTTTTATGCCCTAACACATGGTCAGTTTTTGTATAAGTTCCATGAACTGCTAAGAAAAAAGTAAACTCCTTTCTGTCTCCATTCAATTTTCTCCAAAGATCTATCATACCTAACTTTTCCTTAACATTTTGTTTACCTTCTTAACTTCTTATTTATATTATGGTTCAATTTATCTAATTCTGAGAAAACAAGGTTGAGATCCCACACTAGTACAGTTTTGTTGTCTATTTCTTCTTGCATCTCTTAACTTGTCCTCTAGGAATTTGGATGTTATATCACTTGGTGCATAGATGTGTAGTATTGATATTGCTTTATTACCTAGGATATCCTTTGGTAAAATATAGTTTTCTTTCTTTATCTCTTCAAATAAGATCTATCTTTGCTTTTACTTGATCTGAGATCAGAATTTTTACCCCCTTTTTTTTTTAATTCATCTGAAGCATAATAGATTTTGCTCCAGCCCTTTTATCTTCACTCTGTATGTATCACGCTTCTTTAAATGTATTTCTTGTAAACAACATATTGTTCTGGTTTTTAATCCAGTCTGCTATCCACTTTAATTTTATGGGAGAGTTCATCCCATTTATGTTCACAGTTAAAATAACTAATTCTCTATTTCCTGCCATCTAACTTACCCAAAGTTATGCTTTTTTTCTTTCCTTTCCCTGTTCTCTTCTCCCTAGTATTTTGCTTCTGATGACCATCCCCCTCAAACAGTCCTCCCCTTTTAGAGCCCCTTCCCCTTTTTTATACCTTTCCCTGTTTTCCTTTCTATTAATCGTTCCTTTTCTTTTCCTCTTTCTCCTCCCACTTCCTTATAAGGTGAGACAAGTTTCTCTGTGAAACCAAGTATGTCTGATATTCTCTCTTTGACCCAAATCTGATGACAGTAAGATACATACAATGCTCATTCCCCTCCCTTCTTTCCCTCTCCTTTGCTCTTTGTGAGATGCCCAAAACTCCTATTTTGTGAGAACGTCAGAGTAAGTCATGGAAAATCATCTCTTCTACCTATTCTTTTTTCTTTCCTGAGGCAATTGAGGTTAAGTGACTTGCCCAAGGTCACACAGTTAGGAAGTATAAACCAGTGAGACCAGATTTGAACTCAGTTCCTCCTGCCTTCAGGGATGGTACTCTATCCACTGCATCACCTAGCTGCCCCTAACATCTACCTATTCTTAAGGTATTGTTTAAATGTGAATTTTTGTAATAATGATGGTGAGGATGAGATATGCTCGACGATTATTACCACTAAGTAGGAATTAAAAGTAAGAGAAGGGACACTAGGTGGATCAATGAACATAATATCCTCCAATCTCTTAAGCCATCATATGTGTCCAACTTTCTTGCTTTAATAGTTGTGCTGGCTCTTTTTAGTCATAACAAACTATATATAAGTTTAATCCTGAAATACTTTAGAATAATTATTTATGCCTAAAAGTTTTATATGCTAATTATGCATTTTTCTTTAAAGTTGAGTCTTTTAAAAACATACCAGGTTTAATATGGTCATCCTGGTACCAATAAATAATCTTATGTAATTCAACAAATCTATGCCTCTGCAATGTGAATTCTCTTGTTTCCTTCATATTTTGTATAAATCATTGTTTACCAAAAATTATATAATTTAAAATCCTGTTTTGTGTTATTATGGTTCTAAATGACTTACAGCAGATCATGTAATCACTTTTAGAATCAGTTTCCTTATCTATAAAAGGAAATACTTAGATTTTTCTTGCCTAACTCTCAGGATTTTATTAAGAATTATTAGAGATAATAAATATTAAAGCAATTAGAAAATTATAAATTTTATCTCAATATAAAATAATAACATTAATCATTCAAACTGGACCTCCCCCAATCCAAATTAGTGAGGCTGTGCTATATCTCTAAAAGTAGTATAAGACATTTTATTCATCTCACACTATTGCTGTGTTGAATAATGCAATCATTTTGCCTTGCAATTTAATTTATTTTTAAATTAATGAATGAATTCATAAAAAGTTAAATAGATTTCTTCATTTTATTCAACATAGTTATAAATGAACATATGTTCTAAAAGAAAATGTGACCAGAACTACACATTATACATGTAGAGACTTTTCAACTTCAAGAATTGCCTTCTCTTATTAATTTTTTAACAAGAGCATTGTTTCCACCTTGACCTCAATTTCTCTATTTTAACAAAATAACATTATTAAGTTATTTTAGCAGGCTTTCATTTCAACACTGACTTTTAAAAACTTTATTTCAAGATATCATTAGAATTTACTTTGGCACTCCTTTACTAAGAAAATGCTTGCATTATCTATTCTTCAAAATATTAAAGTAGGTTATTCAGGTAAGATAAACATTATATCTCCTAAAAGCAGAAATAAAATGATTTAAACAATAATAACAAGTAATCAAATGTTAGTTAAAAATTAATAATACATAAGTCCATAAATGAAATGGTGCTTGAAGTCATTTAAATGAACCCACCTTCATTCTAATGCATTTTAAGTCTGGTTCTGAAGTCATTTTCTCTCCTGTGTCTGAAATTATTTTACTTGGAAAAGTCTAAAGGTTCAAAAGTGCTCAGGAACAATGTTGAATATAGCAATTCAGAGAAAAACAATATTGAAAAAAACTGTTCCTGTCTAACTATATGATATGAAAGAAAAGCAAGACTTTGTATCCCTTTGGTGGTTGTTTTTGTTTTGAAGAAAATATGTGTTCAAATAAAACTGTATAGGAAGGAAGAAGTGTCTGTGGAAAATAGACTCTTATGGAAAAGATGTAGATTTCCATATTAGTGTTAATAAAAAAGGGCTTTCTTTTCTTCAGAAGAACCTTCTTGAAGGACCCTATTATGTGAGTATAATTATAGAGAAAGAATGTTATGAGTTGAAAGGTTTTTCAGGTTCTCTCTCATTGAAGAAAAAACATTTAAAGGTATTGAATGTAGAAAGGCTTTCAATTGGAAGGTCAGTCCATAATGAACATCATAGAGTACATACTCTAGGGGAAAAGCCATGTGAATGCATCGAGCATGAGAAAGCTTTCACTTAGAATTTTATCTTTATTATCAGATAATTCATATTGAAGAGAAACTTTATTACCATAATATATGGAGGGGAAAGTTTTTAGATGTGGCTCATCTGTTGTAATATATATGAGAATTCATGCTATGGAGAAGCCATAAAAATGGTGTGATAATAGGAAACCCTTTATAATGAATTCCATACTTATTTTATATCAGAGATTTCACACTGCAAACTGACTCAATAGAACATAAGCTCCCTCCTAACTTAACTTAAACTTTATTTTGCCCTGGCAAAAGCAAAATGAAATGCACAAAGAAAGCATTTACTATTTGAATTAAATTGCTTTTATGAATATAACAGTTGTTTTATCCAACAGTGGAGAATTCATAGTGGAGAGGATATATATGAGGGAAGGCCTTCATTTGTTGGTTACTTCTCATTCAAAACCAAAGAAATTATACTAAATTCCATAAGTAAATGTACTGATGGTTAGGAAAGGAGAATATTCTGAACTCAAGAGAGAGTCCATTGTGCTTTAGAAACTAGTAATTGATTAGAATTTCTTTTAGGTCAGTCACTAAATTTTTCAGAATCAGTTATATGCATAAAGCATCTAATTTTGTCTGCAGAAATGTTTCTTAAATTATTAAACTGATAATAATGAAAAATTATTTTGTTTAAAGCAAAACAAAAATATCACTTTAGTTTGTTTCAGATTTCAGATGCCACTTAAAATGTACAGAAGCAATCCAGTAAACTGTAAACTACCTGAGGGGAGAAACTATTTTATTTTGTGTCTGTGTGTGTGTTCCTGACTATCTATGTGTTATATTTTATTTTGTTTTTGTTTATTTGGACTTTTATTTTAATTGATGTGTGGGGAACTTCTGATAAGAAAATTCTAGGTAATTCCCTCCTTGAGAAGCCAGGGAAAGTGTGACCACCTATGTTTTAAAACAAAAGAAAGCAGGAGAGTTTTAAGTACAGAGTTCTGGCCCATAACAGTTATAGCCTTAAATATTGTCGTTATGAGCTTGCCCAAGATCACATAACCAGTGTGTATCAAAGAGACTTAAACCTTTGTCTTCCTGATAGTCTTTCTGTGATGTCTCTCCTACAAAGTTAAGTACTTAGCAAATGACTGCTGAATTTGTTGAACTTTTATTGTCAGAAAAAAAATACTTTCTCTAAAGATACTATTCCTATAAAAGGCAATTTTTTTCAGTAGTAAGTCTTGCTTATCCAATAAGAACTGTTGGCAAAAATGGAAAAGGAAGAGGAAATTAGGCTTTAGAAGGGCTATTCATTAAATATGAGCTAAAATAAACATTTTGGCTTTTATTTTAAAATAAATCCTTCTGGGCAACCACAAGATTTGCTTAAATCAATTTTGCAGCACCTAGTGTAATAACTTAAGGAAATTTAGAGTTTTAGAACTATTCTTTGATTTTTTTTCTTCATTTATCTCCAAATTAGAACTTAAGATGTTACCAAAATAAAGTATGCTATTAAAAAAAATGTGATGCCAAGGGGAGAGAAAATAAACACTATTATAAGTAGCAACACCATCCCAATCTAATCATTTTGGGCCGTTAATCATTTTCTCTAAAAGTCCATTAAATATTGTTTTGGTTGTTGTTGTTACTCAATAGTGCCTGACTCTTTGTCTTCCTATAGACTATACCAAGCCAATTCTGTCCATGAGCTTTTTTTGACTAGAAACACTGGAGTGATTTGTTATTTTCTTCTCCAGTAGAATAAAGCAGAGTTTAAGTGACTTGTCCAAGGTCATACAAGTAGTAAGTGTCTCAGATAAGATTTGAACTCAGGTTTTACTGAGTACAGGCCCAGCATTATTTCCACTGAGCTCCTAGTTGCCATTGAATATAAAATATGTGGATTGAATATTCTTCCCAAAAAATAATGATGCTTAATATTCATTGGGAGAAATGAGTGCCTACTTTAAAAACCTGTTATAATATCAATAACACTGTTGCCCTTGGCAACTCCAGGCAAGCACAGTCCCTGAACAAGGCCTGTGCCTTAGCCCTATCCTTAGCCCCACACTTTGGAGAATCTTGCTTATTATCATAGGCACCAAAAATTATTAGTAGGTTAGAAAGAAAGTATTGAGAAGAAACCCTCACAGTGCCCCAAGAACATACAGGCCAGATTAGATTACACAATATGAAAGTTAAGTGCTATTATACTCATTTTAGAGTTAAGAATGAAAATGATTAAATGACTTACCCAAAGCATATTGTGCATTTAGATTCAGAAACATGCTATTTTTGTTTTTTCTTGCTTCAGGGGGAAGATGGTAGAGACTGGAAGAAGTCAGTATAATATTTAAGGAGGCAGAACTTAACTCAATGTAATGAGCCATTCAGGTATCTAGATGGCCCAATATAGAGTGCTGGGCCTGGAGTCAGCAAAATTCATTTTCCTGAGTTCAAATCATGCTTCATACATATTAGCCATGTGACCTTCCACAAGTCACTTAACCCTGTTTATCTCAGTTTCCTCTTCTGCAAAATGAATTGGTGAAGGAAATGGCAAACTTCTCCAGTATCTTTACCAAGAAAAGTCCATCATACGGTTACAAAGAGATTCAACTGAAATAACTTAACAAAAGGAGCTATTGAAAGTTAGTTTGGCTTAATTCAGGCTTTGTCTTTGAGTGGTCATGTGGATTACAATAGTAAATCAAAATAAAACAATCAATTTGGATCTTCATAGTTTAACATTTTAAATCAAAAAGCTTTTTTTTATGAAAAGGTAACTATTGTAGGTAAATTATTTTAAATCTTCATCTTTAAATCAGCATAGCTTATGTGGGTTTATGAATTTTGTAAAATATTATTAATTAAATTATTTTTACAAAAATGGGCCTTGAAAAAAAAATGCCTACAGTTACACATGATAGGGGTAGGGGTAAGGGAAGCAATGGATAATAAAGAATATTTATTATTTCATTTGAACATCATCTTATTTTTTTCTGAGAGTTCTTTCTGTTATGCGGCCAAGGGTCAAGAATGATCATTTGTTCCATGTAGACATTTTGTACAGCAGAATCATTGACACACTGTATTTTCCTAATCATCAATGTAGGCATGACTTTCTTTGATATAGAGTGTGACTAACCTATTGCCTTTTCATCCATGGAACTATCATTCAAGTTCTCTCACATAACCTACATAAAATAGCCATGTAAAATGGCTAGTTCCTCTTCAACATCAAATAATTAAAGACAACTTTAGTGGTATCCCCTGAATCTTCTCTTCTATAAGCTAAACATTATCAATTTTTCCAATTGCTTCTCACATAGTATGGCATTAAGCTTCTATACTATCCAGTTGCTCACACTTAGATATTCTCCAGTCTATTAAAATCTAAATGGAGGGTCCAAAAATGAGCACAATATAGAGTTAGTCTGACTATGGCAAGTATCACTGTTCTATAGATATTCTTCATAAAAATTTCATTAAAATGATCCCATTTAAGTATTAAATAGATCATTTGTGATAATTTCCCCATTCTTTTCCTCTTCTTTCCATGATATCTTGTTATAAAACAATCACTCAGTTCTTTCAAAACTGAGTAATCTGCCACATGCAAATAAATACTCATTGTGTTCTTTGTCTTTTCTAGCCATTATTTCCAACTTAAACTTCTCAATTACTATTTCATCTCCCTCTTGTACATTTCAGCTGATGAAAAAGGTTAAAAATATGTTGACAGATTTATTCCATGTTCTGTCTCTTTGCTGTCCTGCCAGTTTTATCAACTTGATATGATGATGTGGCTCAGTTGATTCCTTCTTTAAACTTTCTGTATTCATGTTTTCCTTCTAGTACGTCTTCCTGCTTTATCAAGAAATTCTGTTCACAATTTTCTGCTGTTCTCTTCTTTCCTCTGTAGTGTTTTGCAAGTGAGTATATATTAAAAAAAAAAAAACATGTTGCCACTGGCTATTACGTCTCTCCAATGGACAAGATAATCAAGTATTTGTTATTTAAGGCTCTTTCCTGGGCTGCTTCATCTTACTCTTAAGTGGTGGCCACTTTAGAACAATTAAGACTTTGCAAAAAAATATTCTAACAATGAATGTTAATATCTTTGTCTTTTCTACTTTCCATTTTTTAGTTACAAATATTAAATTATCTTCATTAAATTCAATGGTTAAGCAGAGTAAAATTGCATTCAGATGAGTATCTGATCTCTGACATTTAGACTTTATTTTACAAATTTAAATATGAAATTTGTCTATTACTATAGGATTTTTATTCTTTGAATCTTATAACATGTAATCAAGATGAATTTTAATGATCTCTTTACCAATATTAGAAAATGAACCAATTGAGGATAGTAAAAAAGAGACAAGAGTATAAGGGTGAGATATCATACTTGAAATCATGGCCATACATCCAAGAAATATTGTTGAGCAAACACTCCAGAACAGTTTTACATTTTATAATATAAGATAAACTATTTTGCTGTTTAGAATTCCTCTTAACATAGAAGAAAAATTGGCCTGCTTAAAGAAAAGAGGCTATCCAATCCACAAAATACAATAGCTAAAATAATTTTAATGATATTTATTATGTATTGCCTTTTTTGTGCCTCTGACATCATGGATGAGAGAAAGAGGATTATGAAGCAGGTATATTTGAGGGAAGACAAGGGTTTTGAGAAGCAACAAAATTAAGCTCAAACTTAAAAAGTAAATTTCAAGAAGGTATTAAGAGGAACAATAGTCCAAGAGAGGAAAAAGAAGATATTAAATCTCTATTGAGCATCCCCTATTTTCATAAAGAATTACAAAGAAGGTGCAACCAGAATGAGAGAAAAATATTGCAACTGTGACCTATAGTCTGAACTGTTGAGCCTCTTCAGTAGGGAAGTCTAAAAATAAAATTATTCTCATTTCTCCAGCATAATTGTTGGCCTGACTCTTCCTGAAATCAGGGAGTAGATTTAACAACTTCTTCCTAGGTACTCAACTGAGAAGCAAAAAACATAGGGAATTAAAAAAAAAATGTGAACTGTCTACTGTTGGAGTTGTAAATAGAAAGAGTGTTGTCCCTCTACACACACAACCCCCCAAAATAAACTTATTTTGTAATAATTTAACAGGATAAACTAGGTTAATTCTTTTCCCACTAAGGATAATCTTTGTGACTTCAATGGGCTTATAATATTTAATGATACTGATGATATAAATTGTGAATAGCTTATTTTATTTCAGTACTGGGAAATGATATGTATTCTTTTTTGCCACTTGCTTGAAATTTCAGTCTATAACAAAACATTTTCTTCTAGGTAAAAATTTTGAGGTTAAATGTCAAATAATGAATTTTGTACAATATAACCTTTCAAATAGGCTATATTTTTCATCATTAAAGGAAATAGTTATGTTTTTAAACCTCTACACAGATATGTTTAGAGATCTGAAAATAGGAATAAGCAGAATGAAAGGCAAAAGTAAAAGATGACTTAGAAGTTCATACAAGCTTGGTTGGCTGTATGATCCGGCCAAAAGGAATTCATAATTCCTGTTGCTTGTTTTTAACTTGAAGATCCATAGGATAAGGAATATATCTTTGAATTCAATGATGCAGATTCCTAGTAAGGAAATTCTCATTACTATTGCAGGTCAGCACTTTCTCTGCAACTTTGAATGTCAGAATTATATACCCAAGAGGTTAAGTATCTCACCCAGAATCACACAACCAGTATGTGTCAGAGGCAAAATTTGATCTCAGCTCTTCTGGTTCCTAGACAAGCTCCCTATCTATTATGCCACAATTACTTTTCATTTTGTAGATAATAGAATACAAATGAAATGAATATTCATTTCTATTGGAAACCATTCTTGGAAAATATGACGATTTTTCTTGTGAAGGGGAAAGTAAATACCAAAAAAGATGAATGGTTTGAAATTTACAACAATTCTCCCAAAGTGTGCTCAAGGACATTCTCTAACAATAAGACAGGAGTGGCAGGTAGAGTGAATGCTAACTTATTTATTGTTAGCTATGAAGTTGAATTCAGAGGGGGGAAAAAGAAATATTTCCTCAGTTCAGATGGAAAACAAGTGTGCAAATCAGGTCATTTTCCTTTTAGCTAAAGCAACAGTTCTATGAAGCTGGGAAAACAAATCATAGAATCAAAAGTAAGCAGCCACTCATTAGGTTTCCTTTATATTTGTTATATGTTGAGTTAATCATTTTTCCTATTATCTAATTCATTAGTATGAGAGAACCTGAAAAAGATGGTTATGGAGATAAAACACTTTTTCTTTTTCCTGACAAAATCTAATACTAGCATGTTACAAGCCCAGATGGATATATAAACCAATCTGTCTTCAAAGTTAAATATATCTATTTACCTATACTTTACCATTAAAAGTGATAAAATAGTTTTCTCTTTAAATTATTCTTAGTATATGATACATTGTGTAAATTCATTCATTGAATACAAATAAAACTGGAGGTTACATGTTATAGATTATATTAATTCCCTAAAGCTCATTTTATGGGCTACATTAATTCTCTGAATGCTCTAAGTCATACATTTCACTATATGACTTACAGGATCCCCAAAATATTTTATCATTTTTTTCTGGCTTATTTGTAGCTGCAAGTATCAAAAATGGCATTTCTATTACTAAGTGACAGTGTCATCAGTCAGCAAAAAAGATTATCCAATTTTTTTTCATCCATTTCATATGGACTATGGTAGGTTTTTTTTTTAAAGAGATTAATCAATATTTCAAAGCAACCTTCATAGTTACTTTGCATGTCTATTCAGAAAACCATACCTTTTTGTTGTATTTATTTGAATCACATTGTTGCTTTCTTCAGTACATCACCTTAAAAGGTAAGTCATCTTAGTTTGCTCTAGTAATTCTAGGGTAATGTGCCTATCAGTAATGACATTTAGGCTCTCCTCTTGTTCCATCTCCACTGATTAATCCGCAGTATTTCTCTCTTCTGGTTAACATAATTAGCCTTATCAGATCCCTGAAATGAAATGAAAATGTCATGCCTGAAAGAAAAGAAATCCTTCTTGGAGGTCTGTCTACATCCTTAGAATTACAAAGGACCAAGGCATATTATTTAGCATGATACTTCCTACACACACAGACACACACACCCACCCACACACACACACACACACACACACACGCACACACACACACACATACACATACACATTTTATAGATAAGAAAACTGAGAACCAAGAGAAGTTAACCGATTTCTCCCAGCTGACCCAAGGAATAAAGGTCAGAGCTAGAATTGGAGACTATGTCCTCTGACTACAAAGCCATCATTCTTTCCATGACACCACAGCTCTCTCCCAGTATTCAATATGTGCCTATTGGGAGGTCTTAGTCATTCATACCACATAATTTGCTTCTATTTACCTTTATGATTTTTGATTTTGCATATCTCCTACCTTTATTTGGAAAGCTTAATTTCCTTCCTAAAACAATATTCAACAAAATGTCTAGAATGCAATGTCTAGAAATAATATCTCTTAAGTTCTATATCCTTTCATCCCCACTATCTTCCATGGTTTATTCTGGATTTTGTCTTGTTTTTTTTTTTTTTTTTTTAATTTGGTTGTTTGTTTTGTTTTACATTGCTGGAGAATGCTTTCTGTCATTTGGTGTCTGTGTTATTGCTCAAAGTAGAGTGTTAGTTTAGAATTAAGCACTTTGTCTTCTCATTCTTTTGTACTCTTTGTTCACTATTTTTTACTGTTTTAGCTGGCATAATCTGTGGTGTACAAGAAGTATTTAATAAGTATTTACAGGGGGCAGCTAGGTGGCGCAGTGGATTGAATTCAGCCTTGAATTCAGGAGGACCCGAGTTCAAATTTGGTCTCAGACACTTAACACTTCCTAGCTGTGTGACCCTGGGAAAGTCACTTAACCCCAGCCTCAGGGGGAAAAAAAATTAAAAAAAAAAGAGTAATAAGTATTTACAGAATAGTTTCTAGTAGAAAACTTTAAGAAATTATTGATAAAATGAAAGTTTTATTTTGGATGTTTCTTAATAATGTCATATCCTTCAACATACAATCATGTTGTCATAATTGTTTACCTCAGTCAAAATCATCAAAATTTACTAAGTACCTATTTTGTACAGAGAGAACACTCTTCAAGGGACTGGGGAAACATTTTAATATATCAGTGGATATATCGTCATATTGATGTGGACACTTTTCCCATAAGCATAGATCACAACCATTCCATATCTTTTTATTCTTTGTGACACTTACCCAAGTTCTTTAAATCTCTCATACTTGCCCTGAAGAATATCTGCCTAATAAGAAGAGAACTTCCTCAAAGTCTCTGTCTCTCTTCTTGTTTTTAACATTTCACACCTACCAAATAGAGCATTCAATCCCTTGTTCTTTGTATATGATCAGACCACTTCCTATTCCAAGTTTAATTTCCAAAAAGAAATGACCCTGTGCATAGGTAATCATTGGAAAATATGCTACAATTTACTTATGTCTGCCAAGAATCTCTCCAATCTACACTATTTTGATTCTATTGTGATTGCATTTCCAATGTTTGATACCATAGAGCTTTATCCAGAGAACAATGATGATCAAAAGAAGTTTAAAATTTAATAAACCATTGTCCTTATCCACATGAAGCTGTAAATCAGATAGGGCTCAGTAATCAGGGAACAGAGGAGACTCAGACATTCAATTTTCATATACCTATATCAGGTTCAATCAATGTACTGAACTGTGTCACTAGTGAGTGAATAAGGAAGAGTAATATGAAGCTGTGATATGATAAAGTTGCTGAAACTAACTTAAAGGGGGTTGTGGGGTGGAAAAAGGACTATTGGCTTGCATGAAAAATATTTAGAGAGCTATTACTGTTGTTGTCCTTTGTTCTCAAAGAGGCCCAGTGATGTTTTGACTCGCAAGTAAATTGACCTTAAGTGAGACTGAATTGTGCAAAATCATCAATTTCACTTTCACTCTTGCTCTCACAGTCATGGCAAGAGATAGGTCAGGACAACTGGCAATGGCCCAGGGTGGAGTGGAAGACCTTGGCCTTCTTAAAGTAGGTCTTTCCCTGGTCTCTATTTGTCTGAGGCAATAGTCATTCAGTAATTAAAGGCTACATAAGAATGGGGGCAAAAAAATGACCTAATTTATCTTTACAAAAAATCAATCTAGGAGGGAGACCCTCTTGAGTTTCTGGCTAGGACAAAAACAATTACTATTTACAGTTACTCTGAGCCTGAATGTACTCACATACTGCATGGCTTGCAATCATAGATAATACATTTAAAGAAGCAATTCCACATTGGTAAAGGCATATTTATGAAATGCTTGAAATACTGAAATAAGTTGTCTAAGTCACCCTTGCCTGAAAAATCTTTTAGTGTCCTTGAAGTAAAATTGTCCATTAGGATTTACTTGAGGGCAACATTCATAAAATAATTGGGTTAAATGTGTATTTGACTATAATCTGTGCATACCAAAGAGACTGAGGCAAATTAAATGAAAACATTTTTCAAATTAAATTGATATTGTGACCTTTAAAAAAGGTTAGAATTTTTGTTCATTGCTTCTCACCTACCCACTGACATATATTCCCTATACCAGCATTACAAACAGAAAAATCTGAGAGAGGTGAGACAATAAAGAGAGAAGAGAAATTTGGAAGGAAGGAAGATGATAACAAAGGAGACCTGAAAATTTTATCATGGCCTCATGCTAAGAGGAAGTATTATAAAGTGTTTTTGTTGTTTTGTTTTTGACAAATATGTATGTATGTAATATTTTTGGAGGAGAAAATCCAATGGGGAAAGTCAGAAATGGGGAAATGCAGATGGCACCAACCCCACATCTTTGATTTATAGAGATTTGTCTGAGATAACTGAGGCTAAGTGATTTGCCAGTAGCGCAGGACTTGAACTCAGGATTTCCTAACTGGGAGACCAATATTCAACATCATCAACAAAAATAGTAGCATTTATATATTTTCTTGCAAAGTACATTACATATATCTATTAATCCTCAAAATGACATTGTAACATATGCACTATTATCATCTCCACTTTTACAGAAAATGAAAATGGGACAGAGAGAGTAAGTGACTTGCCAAGGGCCATTTTGCTATTATGTCTCTGGTAGGATTCGTTCCAAGTCCAATATTCTGTGCTTTATACTTAATAGCTATTCCATATCCTTTATTAAGTCATACTTCCTTTTAGTGAAGACTACCACCACTCCCCCAAAATAGGGCTCCTTCCTAGAAAAACTATGGAATGGAGGTTCCTAAAAAAACTAGAATGGAGATATATGAATTTCCTTTCAAAATTGAAATCAATGGTTCTTGGTAGGCTTAGATATTAATAATCCAGCTCCCTATGAGAAGTGTTATGAACACCAGTAGTAGCTACAGTTTGATCTCTTTGATCCAGTTTCTCTCTCCATTTCTGTGAGGCCTTTGGATTTGTTTAAAAGTGTTACTTTGATTAGAAAGCCATTCTTTCTTAAATTCACCTGTTGGCTGGCATATGTAGCTCTGCTCAATCTACTCATTTATAATCACTCACACATTCCCAGCTGTTCAACCCACACCCAAATAGAATATACAAACAAAGCTTTTCAAACAGATCAGCAACTACTTTCTAAAACACTCAGTTCACCATACAAGCACTTTATTCTCAGCCACTCAAAGGGCATAGAACACATGCTTGCCATTGTAAACTCTTGGGGATAGCTCAAAAAAAAAAAAAAAAAAAGGGAAAAAAAAAGGTTGTTGGCTCTTTTCCTATTTGCAACTAGCTAAGCAAACATCTTAATAGTTTCCTTTAGTGTTTTTAACTCTCTATTTCTAACTCCTACTCTGAAAAAGATTCTTTTTGTTGATTGGTATGTTTTTATTCATTCAGTTGCTGTGCTTTTATACTACTTTATTTTCTCCTTAGTCTTTCTCTTAAACACATTTGACTCCTCCTTAATACCTTAGTAATACGCAGTTAGTTAACAAGCTAGACTAAATATGGTTTAAAACAGTAATATATACATACATATATACAGATATATGTGCATATATAAATATATACATATATATGCAAATATATGCATGTATATTTTATATCAATTATAGAAATTTAAGATCTTTATATTTTCAATTCATACCAAAGTGATGATTTTTTTCCTCTGTCACTTTGGATTTACAGGATGATCTCAATTTCTGATATTCCAGGAGAGAATGATTCAAAAAATTGGAAGGAGATATTGTAATTAATTATTTAAACTGCTGATATTTGTGTGTCCTGGTCTACTTGTTTTTCTCTTCTCCATTGTTTTATCTTACACAAGTTAAGACAACTCAAAAAATTTCCCCAAGTCTATACTATGTATAGACTTTTTTTGGCAAATCTACCCAGCTTCTGGTTTCCACAAACACTTTAACTCAGTTTAGGTTTGTTGCAGCTTTCATTAAAGTTTCCAAAACTTAGTAATTTAATCAGATTGGAGTTTTGAACAAATCTGGGCCGAATTTCAAATCTGATTTATTATTTCAGGCATGAAACCATGTAAAGCTTGGCAAAGTTAGATGAATTTTGAGTTTGTTTTCTGGTTCATTTATACCTGAAACTCAAGGAAAATCTCAAGGGGTTAGAACCCACAGGAACTGAAGCAAAAATATCTATAAATAATTTAAAGATAAAAATATCTTCTGACCTTTCACTCAGATTCCTTTTTATATATTAGAACTTATAACTTGACTATCCCAATCAGTTGTCTTTTCATAGGTCAAGATGACAAAGAGCAAATGCAAGGACTTGGAGTTTTGTTGCAAATATTTCTATACATCTAATAATTTTTAATAAATGCCAAAAGCACTGATTTTTGCAATTATTAAGCACATTTTTCAGAAAATTAGATTCTATACTTATGTTGCAGTTCTGTAATGAAAAACCAAATCTTAGAGGGAAAAAATACCTAATACGAAATACTGTATATGCACTAATTGTAAAACACATCTGATATAAAATTATATTTTCAACATTGGATGCATACTCATTTGCTTAGGTTTATGACTTTAGGACATAGAAAGATTATTAAAGAAGGTTTCCTCTTCACAAGGCAAATGAAAATGATATTCCAAGAAACTCAAGATATATTCAAAAGGTAATATGTTAAGCAAGATGTGGAATTGTAGACTTTAACAAAAAAAGGAAAACTACAAATTCAAATAATACATGAGTTAACAACACTGAGATAAGTACCATAATTTCCCCCATTTTAGAGATGATCAGAGGTTAATTGATTTGTCCAAC
This sequence comes from Sminthopsis crassicaudata, assembly GCF_048593235.1. Taxonomy (NCBI): domain Eukaryota; kingdom Metazoa; phylum Chordata; class Mammalia; order Dasyuromorphia; family Dasyuridae; genus Sminthopsis; species Sminthopsis crassicaudata. Next base: position 452,113,006 of record NC_133619.1, read on the forward strand.
ATCATAGAACTAATAAATATTAGAAACAGAATTCAAACTCAGGTCTTCCTGACTCTAAATCTCAATTTCTATTCACTGAACAACCTAGTTACTTTATATTTTTTCAAGATATTGGAGAAAACTAAAAAAAACTTTTATAAAAACAAATTCCAGAAAATATCAATTCATTTAGAAAAATATTGAATTTATGATGAAAATAGAATTAAAGTATGCATTCCTAAGTTTGTTCTTTTGGTGACCCAAAAATTTACCTTCATTAACATACATCTGGAAAGTAGATAATTGGATGTTAAAATTATGTATGGTTGAATAATAATATTTCAAGCTGTATACTATAGTTAATATCCAAGAAAGAATATTACATACAATAAGGAATATTACATACAGAAAAATATTACATTGGGTTAGATAAACAAACATAATGATTCTAATCCCAGCCAAGTACTACTCAAAAAAAACCCAATTTTTTTATGATAGTTATCAAAAATTTTTCATTTCCAGGAAGATTTTTTTTGCAACCAAAGGAAATACCTAATCTAAATACATATTACATCAGGTCTTGCAGATTCTGATTTGAAACTATTATCTGGTCATTTTCCTCAAAAACATGGGACTTAATTAGGCAGATCCAATTCTCAGTTGTGGTCAAATTAATTTTGTAGTTCAAGAGTCATAAAATATATGTAGTCCTCTGGGTAAAAGTGAGTGAAGCTCTTCAAAGCAAGAGAACCCTAAAGCAGCATTATAATTAAAATGACATCCTCTGTGTTGAAGAGTTGCGCATTTCATAACTATTGGAAGTATTTCTATATATCTTCTCTACCTATAAATGACCAGTTTTTCTGATGAATTTTACCAAAATGCATTTATGTTGATTTCACAAAAGTTAAAGGAATCATTCCTTGTGTCTTCTTAGAATTCACTATTTAGACTTCTACCAATACATACCTACAATGAATATCATCAGATTCAAGGAAACTTTTTAAAAAACTTTTTAAAGTCTCTTTAAAGACTTTTTTTTGAAGGGATTTTTTCTTGAATCTCATAGTAGCTTGAAGTTAGGAGGTAAAATAGTTGAAAAGGGATAAGCACTATTTCTAATGCAAAGAGTAGTTCTGAAAATCATCTGGGAGAGTTAAGCATGATCTAAAGATCAGCAGGGGTCCCATATTGGTCTTTTTCTTGGAATCACAGGTTAGAATGGTAATTAAAAGTTCTGTAAATTAGAATAAAAGTGAATGTGTAGAATTAAAGTTGTCAGGATAGACATAGAGAGAATGTTTTGATTAGAGCTAGGAAGAATTGGGAATACCTGCCTAGTAGGGAAGCTTGTCTGCCTAGGGAGAGCTTAATTATAGTGGATAAAGGGTAATACAAACCATGAAAACAGGGAGGAAAACAGGTTGCTGTTGCTTAACAAGAGTGTTTTTCTTGATAAATCATTGCCCCAGTAATACCATCTTAAGGTAACCACTCCAGTGTTATTGCTGTTGTTTTTTTTTGTTTTGTTTTGTTTTGTTTTGTTTTGTTTTGTTTTGTTTTGTTAGATCTCTGCTTATCTTAAAAATTGTGGAATTCAAAACATATACATAATTATCCTGAACACTATATCTTGGTCATAGGTTTATAAATAGTATTATGTCACGAATCCCTTTTGAAGTCTTCTGAAGCTCAATAGTTTGCTGCCTTTTTTGCATAAAAAAGAAAGTGCTCAGCTAGAGATTAGTTAAAATAGAGGTGCAATTTATTATCTGTCCAAGTTAATCAACTCCCTGAAATCATCACTAGAACCCTTAAATTTGTAGACCCAAAGTTAAAAAATCTAACTATGACATTTTATTCCTAAATTACATACATTAAACTTGGACCTCTTTGTCAAATAAATCTTTGATTCTCCTGTATATAGCTATAGATAGATAGATAGATAGATAGATAGATAGATATAGATATATATATGTGTGTGTGTGTGTGTGTGTATGTATATATGTATATATGCATATAGAAATTGTACTACATTGACTATAGAAATAATTTCATCAATATATGTACTCACTTCACTGGGCACATGCTGCAAACCTCCATAATGTAAAAATGGCTGAGCAACACAACACTTGATGATCAATCCTCAAGTAATGAGCCTGTCCCAACTTGCTAGGCAGATACACAGTCCACCACCAGGTTTTTATTTCCTGTAATTAGGCCTGTAATACTTAGGCTTGTAACAGTTAGGCCTGTAATACTGTAATACTTAGAGTGGAAACCAACTCACAATTACAGTTTTTCTTCTAACTCAAATTTCAATGATTTTATTTATGCAAAAAAGCTTTTTAAAAATTTTATGCATCAAACTTATTTTTTCTTTTATGATCTCAACTTTGGTTAAAATTTCCCTTTTACATAGTAACAGCAATATTGTAACAATAATCAACTGTAAAAGACTTATTGACTGATTAATACAAATGAGCCATTATAGTTCCAAAGGTCTGGTCATGAAAAATGCTATTCACCTTTAGATAGAGAACTAATGGACTCAGATTGCAGATTGAAACTTATTTTTTTCCTCTTACTTTTTTCATGTTGATTTTTGGGAATGAAATGAAATGGTTAATTTGTAGAAATTTGTTTTGCATAACTTCTTATTTATAATGAGTTTTTACTTCTAACCTTTATAATAGATAAGAGTTGGAGTAGTGAGAAAATACAGAAGTAAAAATAAAATAAAATTGAATGAAAAAATTAAAGTAAAATAAAAAAGCAAAAACTTTACCCATAGTAAGCTACAATTTAACATGTAAGCTGTTTACTATATATATATATATATGTATATATGTAAATATATGCATATATATGTATATTAGTACTTGTCACCTTCATAATGAAAATATATTAAAAAAAAAAAAAAAAAACTTCCCCCCTTATCAAACTTGTAAGAGCTGTATCTTGTCATTTAATGATATGTTCTTTTATATTCAGGTCATAAGTCCATTTAATTTATTGTGGTTTATGGTATAAAATTCTAGTGAAACTCAGTTTTGTCAAATTCTTGTCCATATTTATTATTGAAAGGGAGTACATTCCTCCATCCATATCATTCATTTTTGGGGTTTTCACCTGGGCTACTAATTTTGATTAATTTCTTATTTATCTTGTCTCATCCATATCCACATTCATCTTCTAAATTATTATGGTGATTACCACATTATAGTATAATTTGAACTTTGTAAAAAATATATTCCCTACATTCATACATTTTCTCATTCTTCCTATTGTGATTATTAATCGTCAGTATTCTAAATTAAATATTTGTTTATTTGTTTTTTCTCTAAGTCTGTAGGGTGTAATCTTGGTAATTTTGTTATTGTGGCATTTAATTGTTAATTTAGGTATTGTGTCATTTTCATTACATTTGCATAAAATGGGTTTAAGCTTCCATTGTCCATTTGGACCCAAGTATAATCTTGAAAGACCTTCTTCTTCTTCTTCTTTCTTCTTCTTCTTCTTCTTCTTCTTCTTCTTCTTCTTCTTCTTCTTCTTCTTCTTCTTCTTCTTCTTCTTCTTCTTCTACTTCTTCTTCTTCTTCTTCCTTTTTCTTCTTCTTTTGCATTTCCTCTTAAGTTCAAGCTACAGCCTATCATCTGCTGTAGGCTTGTCTACACTATTCTTTCAGCTCTTGGTTGCCCCTTTGTATTGGGTCTCTCTTACCTTTTGTACTCTTAAAAAACTGAATTAATTGGAGGGATTCCTGTGGAGCTATATTGGATTCATTTGAAGCTTCTTTTGTTTCTTCTTTACTTTTTATAAGGACATCTCATAATTCTTAAGCTATCATTAGAATGTAAGATCCATGAAAATAGTGAGTGATTGTTCCATTATTTGTACTTACACAGCCAGCACCTAACACAATACCGAGTATATAATAAGGGCACTTAATTAATTCTTTTTAATTGATTACTCTGCCCTTTTAGAACACTATACAAAAAACCATCTCTCTCTATTTTACTCAAGTTTTTGAAATGTTGTGTCCTATGCATAATATATATGTTTTGCTATGCTAGTGTACTCTCTTCCTTGCATAATATAAAGTCTGTGATTACACATTCACCTTCTTGAGAGGTTTCTTGCACTTTTTTGTCACCAACTGGTTCTTCCTCAATCATCAGAATTAAATATAGAAGAATTGTTTACTTCTTTGCTTCTACCATCTTCTAAGAGGTGGAATTATCCAAAAGACAAGCCATGAATTTACCAAGTAACTTTTTTCAAATGATGAAAGTTCCAACAGATATTCAGAGAATTGCTATCCTAAATTCCTAGTCACACAAGTGAAGAGGCACAGAGAATACAAGATCCTAATGTGTTGGTTTATTACCAAAAAAAATCACTCGTTAGGACAAATGCAACCTTAAAAGCTATCTTCTAAAATATTTTAAAAGCAATAAAAATTGCTTGAAAGAAATAACCACAGAATACCATTCAGTGATCCCCTTATATTGTAAAGCATTAAAGTGATCAAAGTACTATTACTTTTCATATTTTTTGAATATTGTTCTATCTCTCACAATCCAATATTAAATTAAAAGATCTCAACACTACAAAAGAACAACTTTGATAAAAGCATATTTAGAAAAAAGCCAAGATAGAACAGCTTTGGGCTAGGGAAAACATGAATCTCTTTAGTCTTATTTTTGAACTCATGCCCAATAAACTATGTTGGCAATTTTTCCTTTCCAGCATTTTCTTTAAAATCCCAGTGTATTGGTCAAAATTAGGTCAGATTTTGGAACATCCATGCAATCTAGAAACTTTCTGCCTTTTGATCTGGATACCTTAGATAGCAAGGTTTGGGGGGAAAATGCATGTGAACCTGGCTTAAATTAAAACTGTCAAATGAGATTTTATACTTTAGAAAACATTAAATTAAGAAAATGATTTACTTAGTGGGTAACCAAAACTCCACTGTTTTTACTCCTGGGACTAAGGGAAAAAGCAAGTCAAGCTTTTTCAGAGACGGGCTAACAGTCATAATTCAAAATTCTTTGTTACATAAAAGATCCAGGCATTGACATAGTTGCTATCAGTTGTAGTATCTAAACTGGGATTTTACCTTCATGTTTGATTCTGCCTTAATCTGGAAGGAAGGGAACTACAGAACTAGTGAACAAATTCTACTCACTATCCAGACTACTTTAAGAATCAGGTGACTCTGAGGTCTTTGCTATAGTCAAAAAGAAGGCAATTTCCATTATACTATTTCATCAGCTTCACTAATGACATAAATTCAATTGCATTTTTCCATATCATTCACTCCTGTTTTATTAGTAATTCAATTTTCCTTTTAAATATGTCTGTTAAAGATTTTCTACAGTGTAAATGTAACATTTCTTTAGCTAGTCCACCACTGCCTGAAGTCAAGGTATGTTACATTTCAGTCCTCCTACAAGATTCTCCGATATGCTTTAAGTATATTGGGAGTGTTTAAACTCTGTCAAATAATTCTAACCAATAGAATTACTCTAAGCAGAGAATTGTTGTACTCCAAATCCACATAATAATTTAGCAATCAAATTAATTTTTACCAAGGAATATTTATTTCAAAAGTATAATCACAAAAATGCAAACTTACTCCTCAACATGTGAAACCTAATCACCTTCTCCTCTGCATCATCTGAAGGAAGGAAGGAAGGAAAGAAGGAAGGAAGGAAGGAAGGAAGGAAGGAAGGAAGGAAGGAAGGAAGGAAGGAAGGAAGGAAGGAAGGAAGGAAGGAAGGAAGGAAGGAAGGAAGGAAGGAAGGAAGGAAGGAAGGAAGGAAGGAAGGAAGGAAGGAAAGAAGGAAGGAATATTTTCTCCCTCCTACTTCAGTTCATGGCACTTGCTCTGTGAGTAAACTGTGTGTGATCATTTTCAAGATTCTGCAGGAAAGAGAGCAATTCTCCCAGGTTTGTATTTTAGGTACAATCAATAGAAAGGGAATGCAGAGAAACAGGGTATTATGTTAGGTGATCTAGCATGCACAAAAACTAGACCTATTACATAATGTAACATTTATTTGGATTTAATGATTTTTATTTTCATGGAAAAGTATCCAAGTTGATGATTCATTTGGAAGACATTACTTCATTAAGAGAAGTTTGCTTACTAAAACAATTTTCCACAAAAGCCTCTATTTTCATAAATATAATACACCTTCCACAACAATACCAAAGAATAAACTATTGTAACATAGAAGATATATGCAAATTTCTCATGGCTCCATATTACTGAACTGAAAATCTAAGGTAAGGCTACCCAGGGGTACCAGAGGTCCTAAATATTTGTCATAATTTTTGTAGTATCACGAAACAATAGGATTCAGGCACGTATATATTTAAAATATCTCTATTTTTTCTCTGAAATCACTATCATTTTCCAGACTTCAAAGGCATAATGATTGGGATCCCATTGCTGCCAACCATATAGGAGAGACCTGTTTCTTAACTCTAGATTTTGTTAATCTTGATTAACTTCTGGAGAATTTCATTTCCTCCCAGGAGCCAATTCAGGAGACTTTTGAAGAATTGGATAAATTCTGAATATTTTCTGATGACTAAATACCTTTTAAAAACACTATAGCTCCTGACATTTTTTGGCTCTTGAGTCTTTTTCATTCCTTCTATTCACTGATTTGCTATAACTTTTCTACTATTGCCAGATTGAAATATATTCCTTTCTCTGGCATCTATATATTTCTTTCCCTTCTTATTCTTATCTATTACAAACTCCCAAAACCAAAGGAGTTTTTCCTAAGCTTTAAATACAAGTATAAAGAGAAAATGCAAATTCAGACTTAATACTGTGATGGCAAGGTTAAGAAAATTACATAGCCCTAAAATGGATAATATTTTCTAAATGGAAAAAAAAATATTGCTTGTCCTTCATCATCATCTCTGGCCTGAATACCTAACACCATAGTATCTAGCTTCCTGGCATCAGAAAAGAATAACATTTATATTACCCATTGCTTTGGTAGTGGTCTTCCTGACTTCTCCTGGCTCAAACACTTTGGTCCATCCTATTATCCCATTATTACTCTTAACCCATCAGGAAGTTTTCTGAATGCTAGGAAGATTTTAGAGTATTCCATCCACATTCCTCCTTAATCACTTATTCTCCAACTTCCCTCCCTACCATGACCCAGGGAAAGACAAGGAAATACAGAGAGATACAGTGTTCTTGTCACCTTAAAAATAGAATACAACACAGCTCTGAAAGCACTGAAAGACAAGCCCATCCATCACAGCATAGCTGGAGCTCTATAGCAGCTGTCCACTTTTCTGCTCATTCTACCCTCATCCTAGGAAAAGAAGAAAGCAACTATGATGATCTATGAAGAATCTGAGCCATTTCCTAAATAGGAAAATTTGAGTGGAAAGAATTAGGCAGGTTGTCAAATAATAACTTGGTAAATAACTGTATCATTTTTTTTCATTTCTGAGAATGTCAGTTTTTAATAGTGCTACAATTTACAAAGTATCTAGAAACATTTTGTTTGGAGCATCCAAGCATATTTCTATACTCCAAATACTAATAATCAAGGACTAGTATTTTTAGTAGAAAATGGCCAAAAGACAATTTATGTTCTGTATAAAATTTAATTTGTAAATATTCAGAAAATTGAAACTAGGGGAAATGAATTAAATTCAATTGAATAACATCATTACTTCATTTTTTTCTCTTAACCTCATTCTCACAGAAGTAAAGCATAAAATAAGATATGGTCCTTAAATAATAATTCAGTAAAGGTATTTTAGTAAAAGATTTCTAAAGCATAGTTTAAAAATTATTCTTAATAAGGATTTAAATTCTTGTTATATTCTCTGATCCCCAATAATCCAATGGTCATTTTCATCAACAAATGGCAATATCCTTGCCTGACCACAGAGGAGAGATAGCGTCTTTCCAACTCTTAAACAATAACTGCCAATATAGGCTAGATTTTGGATGAACAAGAGAGAAATTACTTTTCACTCCCTTCTTTGTCTCTCTTTCATTAAAGTATAATGCTGTATTTATTTTTTAAACAAATCAGGAATATTCTATTGATGGGGGGAATCCTGAAACTGTCTCTCTCTGACTTGGTGGGGAGGGCCATGAAGTGGAGTACTTGGGAATCTCCTTGAAGGAAAGAGATCCTCCTTTAGCCCTTGCCTCTGGGAGGGACCCACCCCAAGCAATCAAGATAAATAGTTTCATTCTGTTATCTTGGAGGAGACCAGCACAACCCCTAGTGATAACACTACTAATTACACCTACTATTGAATTGAAGATTAGGACTACTCCTTGTAAAAGTCTGAAACTCTTGAGAGAATGCACTGAGGTCAGAACAATCGAGCACTTAAGGCTAATTACTGGTTGGACTAATACTCTGTAAGAATATCCTTGGAAAATGGCCCTTCCCACTATCCTGTGCTGGCCCAATCATTTGGTGTATACAGAGAATTATAGGAGGGACTAAGGGGTAGAGGAAGACTAGCCAGAGTCACTTCTGGGCAGAAGACGAAGAGGTGAGGTTGCAGAGATCCTATGCAGCCATTCCCTTCACTTCTACTGCTAAAGACCAAGAATAAAGACTAAGGACTTTTGCTTATCCTGACTCTGGCTGATTCTAAGGTATCCAGGGTGCTAACGAGGTCATCACAACTCATTCCACTGGAAAATTTCTATTCAATTCAAGGTCTGATCCCAGCCCCCAGTCCCCAGCCAAGATAAAGAGATATCTACTTGCTCAATTCTTTGCAGAGGGAGAAAGCAGGACAATGCCTTGTCAAAAAAAAAAACAAACAAACAAACAAAAAAAAAAAAAAACACCTCTCTCTACTTGGCATAGCTGCCTGCAAGGATCCCTTGCCTACTGAGAAGACATTCTCTTTTCAGTGTTAACCACTTTTTATCTTTCTACCAGGTCTCCTCTGCTAGACCTTTATTTTTCTATTGGGACCTTACCTCTGAGGAAATCAGCCTCCTAGCAAAGGCTGACTTCTTAGTGCCAATAAACTTATTTTTGCCAGTCTAACTTTTCAGGTTAGTAAATTATTTTACAAAGGACCTGTGCTGACCCACAACTCTCTTCCCTATGGCAAATCTCATCACTTTTATGATTCAATATTCTCTTGAGAATTTATAGGGTTTTCTGCTTCATTAGATGTTGATTCATTTCCCTTTGTATTACAATTTTATTCATATGTATCTGGACTCATTTGATTGATGATATTCCTGTCTTACTAGAAATTTTCCTGTTTTTTGGCTTAATGTCAATATCTTTAACTGCATTTTCTTCCTCCAGACATGTTTAGTAAATTGTCTTTTTGTTCTTCTTTATATTTCTCTATTGTTCATTTTCTAACTTCTTCCCTTTTGATATGATTTCCTTTGGGAGTAGATATCAAAGTTATCTCAGTTTCCTCTCATACTGGTCAAATCACATTTCACTCTTCTTGATATAGCTGTAGCTTATTTAACCAGATGAAGTAAATCAAGTAAACATTTCCCATCTCTAATTTACTTTTATAAAGTGATTAGCTAAAGATGCTAACTTCTTTGATCTTAGACCTTTTACTCCCCATCTGTGAACCACTTTAAATAATGTGAAGATAGCTTCCAGTTCTCATTTTAGCTTTCTAAACCAAAGCCTGTTTCTAAAAGAAGATGTCTTAAAGAGGATAGATTTTTCATTTAAACATTATAATATTACAAAATATCCCAAAACACAATTTTAAACAACTCTCAGCAGCTTTTTCATGGTTTCCAAACTATTTCTATCTCTTCATTCATACCCTTTATTTTATGCCCAGATTTGATAGCCTCTGCCCTTGGGTTTCCTTTGAAGAACACATGCATATTTTCTTTGAGTTCTTGTTTTAATTTACTCAACCTGAAACCTCATTCCAAGATGTTATTGTTCTTCATCTGCCAGTTTCTTTTTCTCTTAAATTTTTTCAACCAGTAAAGATCTTTATTACTTCCTTTAAAAGATCCCTCTCCTCTTTCTCCATAGAGATGGCTTTTTTTTTTTTTTTTTAAGTTGAGGAATTAGATTTAAAATATACATTTCCTTGGGAGTTTTTTTGAAGAAATCTAGCTCATGTTGATTACTGAAAGTTTTAGATGTCTGGAGGACAAGTGTATAGTTCCAACATATATTAATTTTAATAATTTAAGACTATGTGATTTTATTTGTGTAGAATTTCTTTCCACTGATGCATATTTTAACACTTCTATAGTTTACAAAACTATGTTTATGAAGAACTATGTCCAAAATTTTTCTTTTCCTTCTACCCAAATTTCTGTTGATGCGCTTTTCTAAACTTTCTGGCCTAGTCCCTGGACAGCACAAATCACCAGCTTTATACTCTAAAACTTCCTTGTTGTTGGATTTGCCTTGCCTTTAACCTCTATCTGAGAATGATTTCTCTGAATACTTGGGCTAACTTCTTAGTGAAATGCCAAAGGTGGCATGGCTGGGTAACGTGGAAGAGAAGGCAGTTGAAAAGAAAACCATAAATATTCCTTAGTCACTGTATTTACCATCCATCATGGCTCTATTACAACAAGTTGTCCACTTCCTAGGGGAAGCCCATACTTTTGAGTCTTAAGATTCATATTCATTTCTGATTTTTGCCCTGATGTTCTCTACATCACATAAAACAAGTTTTTCTTAAAATCTATTTTACAAATTAACATTTTTGTAAACCAAGTTACCATGCTGATACTCCACCATCTTGGAACTAATTTAACAATATAATTTTGCAATTATGGTCATAATTTAATGGCTGGAGGATGTAGAATATGAGCATGGTAATTTTATTTATGTACATATGTTTATATTAACTTGTGCTTATATGTGTACTGGTTATGTAAAATTAAACTAGGCCTAAAAACAGCTGGTCTAAGAAATGTAATATGCTTAAATTTTTCTTTTTCTTATGGCAATATATACTTACGGAAAGATCTTTTTTTATTTTTCCAGTCTTGTGAAATGGGAAGGACAGGAATAAATAATATGAACAAAGTCTGGAGGGAATTGGATAGCATTTGTATTCAGTTATAGTAATAGCCTTGTGCCACAGGCTAGTGAGAGTTATGTGGACACATAGACATTTTTAATTCATCTTCAAGCCTATATCTGACAATGATACTGGTGATCCCATAATTATGGGTTTTAAGTAAGAAATCTAAAGCCCTAAAGAGTATTCATTGCAAAATGAATGAAAAGCATGGCATTAAATGTGTTTTCTCCAAATTTAAGTGTTAAATAAAATTGAGAATCGGATTTGGAGGCAGAGGATTGAGTTCAAATTCCAGCCCTTTTACTGCCCATGGACCATTAGACAAGTCACTTAGGTCTCATTTTATTAATTTGTAAATAAATTTAGATAATCTCTGAGGTCTCCTACTGATCTAAACATTGGTACTATGTTTTTCACTTATATTCTACGTGCAAAATATTGAACTATACATTGAAGGTTGGAGTCAATAAGCAATATCATCTGTATCCATCAAATCTATTGATATACATATAAGCATATGTATGTATTCATATATGTGTGTGTATATATATATACATATATATATATATGTATATATATATATACACATACATATATATTCATGTGACCAATAAAGAAAGTTAACATTTGCCTTAAACATTTCAAAGTTGCAAAATTAAAGTTTTAATGTGCTATCAAAAACTTTAGCATTTAATAATCTTCAAAGCACAAATGAAATGGAAAAAATATATAACTAAAATTAGTTTTATGAGTTTTCTCTTTCAAATTCTCAAATTGTTGATCAGCTAGCAGTTGGCTAACATTGACCTTAGCTTCTCAGATGATATGCCAAAAATAAAACACATTTCAATGAGTCACAAATAAAATATATCCTTTAGAGATGGGATTTAAGAAAATAATTTAAAAAATGTTTTTAAACAATTGATAGCCAAAGTATTTTCTCTGTCATTTAAAAAAGTTAGCTTAATTTACTTTTAATGTCTTAAAAATAAGATTTTTATATGTGCAGTAATTAGTCAGTCTGACAAATAAATTAGGTTTTTTATTTAGGGAGTTGATTGTAGGGAGGAAGCTATTCATTGTAGGAGCCCCAGGTATATGAATCTCTTTTTGCAATGTAGAGAAATTACTGCTTTTTCATTTATATTCTTCAATATCATCTGGGGCACTGAAAGTATAAGTGATTTTCCCCTGGATCTCATGGATAGCTAGGGTGTGATAGAGGCAGGATCTGAAACTAGGCGTTTCCTACTCGGTGCTCAACTTTTCCCACTATTGAAAGATATCTACCTAAAATGGCTTTGATTATAAATTTTTCAGCTAGAAAATCATAATGAATATGATATTGAATTATCAAAATATGAATGGCTTTAAGAGAAAGTAAAATTAGTTTACTTATGCTGATTTATCTTTAAAATTCTAATAGAATGTAACTTCCTTGAGCACTAAGACTGTTTCCTTATTTTTTGTCTTTATAACTTCTATTAGTATAGTGTCAGCCAAAGTAAACAATTAATGTTTGTGAACTGAATTGATTATTTGAATCAAATCTTTTACTATGATTTTTCAACACAGGCTTCACATAGGGCCTTTATCAAAGGCATTATCTTCAAAGAAAAACTTGGTAATAATTTATCTTGCATGAGTTTAACATAAGTCAATCAATATGATTTTAATCATAGCATTATTTGCTCTTAAAAGCAATTTATTTTAATGTATAGAGAGCTAGCATCAAAAATAGGAAGAACTGGGTTCAGAGATCTTTCCATAACACATCAGAGTAAGTGAGTTATCACTCTAGGCAAATAATTTTCTAAAAATCAAAAGATGTAGTGAAAGTTAACCAGAATTGATAGAAGGAATTTTTTTCAAATCAAGTGAAAAAAGCATTTATTCAGCTCTTATCATGAACCAGGCACTATTCTAAGGCACTACTAATACAAAGAAAAGGTGTGTGTATGTGTAGTACTTGCCCTTAAAGAACTTATATTTTAATGGAGGAGACAATACTATCAGTTATGTATATATAAGCTCAATACAGGAAACAATACTGCTATTTCCAAAAACTCTGTATTTCTAGCAGTAGAGAATTACATGGTATATATAGACCATCAATGAAGACCTGCATTGAAAGAAATGTATAAAATAGGGATGATTCTGTGAAAATGGTGGAGCAGGTTGGTAAATTTCAAGTTCTTCAGATTTCTTCACAAATAGAACAAATTTTTTCCTCAGAGCAAACATAGACTGGTGAAACATCCCAAAGGTTTGAGTCAGAAAAAAAGAACTGGAGCTGGGGATTAACCTGTCTGAATGCAGACACCTCCAGGCTACAGAAACCTCACATGGAGAATCCTATAGTGAATTGGGTATGGCTGGAGCCTCAGCAGGAACCACAGAAACTTTGACCTCCCAGACTGTTTATCAAGTTTCGGTTTCAATCCCGGAAGACTGAGTAAATTGGGATGATTGGGAATGCCAAACTCAGCTGTGCGGTTGAGACCCAGCTCTGGACCAGAAGGAACCAGCACCAGATGAGTGCAGAGGCAATGTGGCAGGGATGCAGCTGACTGTGAGCACCTGCAGAAGGGTGAAGCTCTTCATTGTCATTCCTGGTCTGAATGGAGAACTCAAAGGGAGTTTGAGGTACCATTCCCCACTCCATGATTAATGGTGTTTACACTAATACCTCTTATTTAAAACAATGAATTGGAAAAGAAGAAAAAATCCACCATTGAAACATATTGTGGGAACGAAGACCAGGGTTCATCTTCCAAAGTAGGATACTTTAGTAAAAAAAAAAAAAAAAAAAAAAAAAGCTTCTATACCAAAGAGTAACATGAAATAGCTCTCTATCCAAAGAGAATGTGTAGGAAAAAAAATTAAAAATCAAATGAGAGGCATTGAGGAAAAAAATTTTTTTTTAAATCATCAAAGAAAATAACCTTATGAAAATGTTGATCAACTAGAAAAGAAGGTACAGAGTCTCAAAAATGAAAATAATTCTTTAAAAATTAGAATTGGGGGTTAAGCCAAGATGGCAGAGAGCAGACATGACTTTCTGTGACCTCCTCTGACCTCTCAAACCAACAGCAGATTAAACCTCTAAAGTGGTTTTGGAGTCAAAGTGATGACGTTCAAGCTCAGGCAGGGAGTTATGGGAACCCCCTTCTGGTGATGCAGGTCTTTCTTAAATGAATTTACCAACCCAAAAAGTTAAACTGACAAAAGAAGTTTATTATTAGAAATTTTGCTGGATGACTTCCTTGGTGGCAGGTCCTGACAGAGAAGTAAAGATCTAGCAGAGGAGTCCTGGAAGAGAGAGAGAGAGAGTTTCTAGCAGAGAAAATGAATAAGGTCTTATTAGGGGAAAAGGAGAGAGATAAGGAGGGAGTAACACTAAAAGAGAATGTCTTTTAGGAAACAAAGAGTCCCTCACAGGTAGCTATGTCAAGGGAGGTCCCTTGGCCTGGTATGATTCCTGCTTTGAAATCTTCTACAAGGAGTTGGGTTGAAGGAAACTTGTTATATGGGCAGTTCTTGGTGAGGGCCTGGAAGCAATTTAAGTTGGAATCAAAATAGAGAATCCTGGAATTGAATGAGAAGTCCTACACTAATTTTCAACTTAATAGAGAGCATAATCAGTAGTGAGTGTTATCAATGGGGGTGGTCTCTCAGCATAACAAAATGAAGCTACTTAATCCTATTTCCCTCAGGCAGGTCTTTTACAGAGGCAAGAATTCAAGGAGACTATCTCCTTGAAGGAGTTTCAGGGAGAGAGAGAGAGTGTTTCAGGGTCCCCCCTTCAGTTTCAGGGTTCTCATGTCAAAAGAGCCTACAAATATTTGGAGTACAACACATTTCTAGAAGTTACCATGGAAGAACTTGAGAACAAGTCTATTTCAACTGGGCAGGGGGAGAGTCTATTGAGCCCAAACCACAGCACAGAGAGATGGGGCAAGGAGCTGGGGCAGGAATTTAGAGTGTTGCAGCTTCCAAGCACCTGGGAATCTTCTGTGAACCTCTTAGGCTACTCTGTCTTGGTTGCAAGCAGATGGCTTGGCAGATTTGCTTAAAGAGGCAAATTGTAAACCTCTAAACTCCAGAATAACACCAGACTGCCATTACCCAGCACTGGAAATCAATCAGCAGAACTGCACCAGGGCAAATTAAAGCAGCTGTCACTCATTTTAGTTGAATAGACCTCAAGCCTTAAAAATATGGATAAAAACCAAAAAGAACTCTCACCATAGTCCATTTTTATGGAGAGAGAGAAAAGAACAAACCTCAAATTCTGAGTTTCCTAAAGGTAAAGCAACTCCAGAGGAAGCCTCAAAGGGAGACATGAGCTGGTTCCCATTTCACAAGGCTTCCTTAGAAGATTGCATAAAGAATCTTAAGGTAACTAGAAGAAAAATGGGGAAATGAAATGAGATTGATGAGAGTTAGGGAAGGGGGAACCCCTCTTTGTCCCTCAGCGCAAAGATAGTTGCATGACGGAACAGAGTCCCCTGTAAATGAATTTACAGGCCCAAAAACCTAGATTGATTAAAAGGGTTTACTGTAGGGATTTAGAAGTAAGATTTAGTTAGTAAGGTTGAGGGTAGAGATAAAAGGGCACCGGATTAGGTCCTGTGGGCAGAAATCCTTGGCATGACCGACATAAGGATGTCATGCTTAGAACTTCTGCAAAAGTGGACTCCAAAAATAACCCCTTTTATAATGATCTTGAAGGTGGGTGGAGTCCCAGGCCCCTGTCAGGCTTTCAGCCAGGATCAGCATTGAATAGAATTCAATGGGTTTAAACTGTGGGGGTTGGGAAAACCCAAATTAGCTTAGATCTGGTGGGGGATGGGGAAAGCCCACTTACCAGGATTTGTAAATCAAAGGTCAACCATGGGGGAGGAGGGTTCTTAAAGGGACCTCAACCCACATCAAGATCATTGTAAGAAGGAATGGAAAAGAGCATATAATGACCTACAAAATAGATATGAAAAAGATACCAATTCATTGAAAAACAAAACTTGTGAAATTGAAAAAAATGCAATGAACAAAGAAAGTCAATGGGCCAATTACATAAGGATCTTAAAAAAGGTTAACTGAAGAAAATAATACACTAAAAATTATAATTGAACAAATGGAAATGATTGACAATAAGACTTCAAGAATAAATCAAACAAAAACAAAAAAATTGAAAAAATAGAAGAGAATATGAAATATTTACTAGGAAAAACAACTGATCTGCAAAATAGATATAGGAGAAACAATCTAGGGATTATTGAATTTCTCAAAAGTCATGAAAAGAACCTAGATATCTTACAGAAAATCATAAAAGAAAACTTCCCTGATATATTAGAATCAGAAGGTAAAATAGCCATCAAAAGAATTCACAATCACTTCCTGAAAGAGACTGAAAATGAAACCCCCAATAATATCATGGCTAAATTTCAGAACTATCACACCAAGGAAATGATATTGCAAACAGTCAGAAAGAAACAACTTAAATACCAAAGAGCCACAATTAGGATTACACAGAACATAGCAACTTCCAGGGCCTGGAATCTGATATTCTGAAGGAAAAAGAACTTGGATTTCAGCTTGGAATAAGTTATCCAGATAAAATGAGCATTATCTTTCAGGGATGAAGACAGATATTCAATAATAAAGATGAATTTCACCTATTTCTAATGAAAAAACCAGAACTGAACAAAAATTTTGATCTCCAAACACAGAACTAAAGAGAAGAATAAAAAGATAAAAAGGAAAAAAAACTCTTGAGAACTATATTTCTGTTGTGGGTATACTTAGAAAATGCTGGTATAATTTGATTTTATTATAACAATATGGAAAAAAAAAAACTAGAGGTGGAAAGGGAATCATGCTGGGGCTGGGGAAAAAGGGGAAAAGGAGATAAAATGAGGGAAATTACATCTCACAAAGAGGCAAAGAAGACCTATTATAATTGAAGGAAACAAAGGAGGGGGATGAGCATTGTGTGAATCTTTCTCTCATTGGATTTGGCTCAAAAAGAGAATATCAGACATATTTGGTTTCACAGAGAAACTTGTCTCACCTTATAGGGAAGTAGGAGGGAAAGAGGGAAAAGAAAAGGAAAGACTAATAGAAGGAAAAACAGAAGAATTAAAGGAAAGGTGTAAAAAAAGGGAGGGGCTCCAAAGGGGGAGGACTGTTTGAGAGAGGTGTTCATCAAAAGCAAAATACTAGGGAGGAGGGAAGAGGGAAAGGAAAGAGGAAAGCATAACTTTGGGTAAATAAGATGGCAGGAAATACAGAATTAGTAAAATTTTAACTGTGAATGTGAATGGGATGGACTCTCCCATAAAATGGAAGCAGATAGCAGACTGGATTAAAAGCCACACTTTTAAAGAGGAGGGATATATACAGAGTAAAGGTAAATGGCTGGAGCAGAATCAATTTACTTCAGGTGAAGTAAAAAAAAGCAAGGGTTTCAATTCTGATCTCAGATCAAGTAAAAGCAAAGATAGATCAGATTAAAAGAGATAAGGATAATTATATTTTATATTATATTAAGGATAATTATATTTTACTAAAGGGTATCATAGATAATGAAGCAATATCAATAGTAAACATCTATGCACAAAGTGGTATACCATACAAATTCCTAGAGAACTTAAGAGATATGCAAGAAGAAATAGACAGCAAAACTATAGTAGTGTGGTAATCTCTCTCAGAACTAGATAAATGAAACTGCAAAATAAATAATAAGGAAGTTAAGGAGGTAAACAAAATGTTAGAAAAGTTAGGTATGATAGATCTTTGAAGAAAATTGAATGGAAACAGAAAGGAATTTACTTTTTTCTCAGCAGTTCACGGAATTTATACAAAATTTGACCATGTGTTAGAGCATAAAAATTTCAAAATCAAATGCAGAAAGGCAGAAATAATAAATGCATTTTTTGAGATCATGATGCAATAAAAATCACATGCAATATAAGGAGAAAAAGATCAAAAGTTAATTGGAAATTAAATAATCTAATCCTAAAGAATAAATGGATGAAATAGAAAATCATAGCCACAATCAATAATTTCATCCTAGAGAATGACAATAATGAAAAAACATACCAAAATTTGTAGGATACAGCCAAAGTGGTTATTAGGGGAAATTTTATCTCTAGATACTTACTTCCATAAAATAGAGAAAGAGAAGATCAACAAATTGAGCATATAACTAAAAAAGCTAGAAAAAGAACAAATTAAAAAAACCCTCAATTAAATACCAAATTTGAAATTCTGAAAATAAAAGGATAGATTAATAAAATTTAAAATAGGAAAATTATTGAATTAATAAATAAAACTAAAAGTTGCTTTTTATGAAAAAAACAAAAAAATAGGTAAACCTTTAGTTAATTTGATTAGAAAAAGCAAAGAAGAAAATCAAATTGTTAGTCTCAAAAATGAAAAGGGAAAACTTTCCACCAATGAAGAAGAAAATAGAGGAATAATTAGGAATTATTTTGCCCAGTTATATGCCCATAAACTTGATAATCTAAATGAAATGGAGAAGTATATACAAAAATATAGATTGCCCAGGTTAACAGAAGAGGAAATAAGGTATTTAAATATTTTCATTTTGAAAAAAAAAAAATAGAACAAGATGTTAATCAACTCCCTAAGAAAAAATCTCCAGGGTCAGATGGATTTACCTGTGAATGCTACCAAACATTCAAAGAGCAATTAATTTCAATATTATATAAACTATTTGAAAATGTAGTGAAAGAAGAAGTACTCACAAATTCCTTTTATGATGCAGATATGGTATTGATAGCTAATCAATAGAGTGAAAACAGAGAAAGAAAATTATAGAACAATTTCCCTAATGAATATTGATGCAAAAATCTTAAATAAAATATTAGCAATGAGATTACAGAAAGTCAAGCCCAAGATAATACACTATTACCAAGTAGTATTTATTCCAAGAATGCAGGACTGTTTAAATATTAGGAAAACTATTAGCATAATCAATTATATCAATAAACAAACTAACAAAAATCATATGATTATCTCAATAGATGCAGAAAAAGCATTTGCTAAAATCTAACACCCATTCCTATTAAAAACACTAGAGAATATAGCAATAAATGGGCTTTTCCTTAAAATGATCAATAGCACCTATTTAAAACCATCAGCAAGAATCATATGTAATGGAGAAACTAGAACCATTGCCAATAAAATCAGGAGTGAAACAAGACTGCCCACTATTACCATTACTATTCAATACTGTATTAGAAATGTTAGCTTTGGCAACAAAAAAAAAGAGATTAAATGGATTAGAGTAGGTCATAAGGAAACCAAATTATGACTCTTTGCAGATGATATGATGGTATACCTAGAGAATCAACTAAAAAAACTACTAGAAACAATTCACAACTTTAGAAAAGTTGTAGGATACAATACAAATCTACATAAACAAATCAGCATTTTTATATATTACCAACAAATTCTAGCAGCAAGAAATACAAAAAGAAATTCCATTCAAAATAACTATGGATAGTATAAAATCATTGGGAATCTATCTGCCAAGGAAAAGTCAAGAACTATATGAACACAACTACAAAACACTTTCCACACCAAAAAAATCAGACGTAATCAGTTGGAAAAGTATCACCTGCTCATAGGTAGGCCAAGCAAATATAATAAAAATGACAATACTACCTAAAATGATAATACTACCTACTAATTTAGTGTCATGCCAATCAAACTCCCAAGAAATTATTTTACAGATCTAAAAAAATAGTAACAAAGTTCTTGTGGAAGAACAAAAGGTCAAAAATTTCAAGGGAATTAAATGAAAAAAAAAATGCTAATGAAGGTGGCCTACCTGTGCTAGACCTAAAACTATATTATAAAGCAGCAGTCATCAAAAACATTTGGTACTTGCTAAGAAATAGAATAATCAATCAGTGGAATAGATTAGGATCACAGGAGAAAATTGGCAATAACTATAGCAATCTAGTGTTTGACAAACCCAAAGGCACCAGCTTTGGGGATAAGAACTCACTATTTGATAAAAAATTGCTGGGAAAATTAGAAATTAGTATGGATGAAATTAGAGCTCAACCTCCACCTAACACCACCTACCAAGATAAAATCTAAATGGGTTCATGATTTAGACATAAAGAATTATATTATAAGCAAATTAGAGAAACATAGGAAAGTTTACTTCTCAGATCTGTGGAGAAGGAAGGAATATATGTCCAAATAAGAACTGGAATTCATAATTCAACACCAGATAGATAATTTTGATTATATTAAGTTAGAAAGTTTTTGTACAAATAAAATTAATGCAGACAAGATAAGAAGGGAAGCAATAAATTGGGAAATCATTTTTTACATTCAAGGTATCTGATAAAGGCCTCATTTCTAAAATATATAGAGAATTGTCTCAAATTTATAAGAATCCAAGCCATTCTCCAATTGATAAATGATCAAAGGATTTGAACAATTTTCAGATGAAGAAATTGAAACTATTTGTAGCCACATAAAAAAGTGCTCCAAATCACTATGAATCAGAAGAGAAATGCAAATTAAGACAACTCTGAGATACTGCTATACCCTGACATTTTGGCTAAGATGACAGGAAAAGATAATGACGAAAGTAGGAGGGAATGGGAGGAAATTGGGATAATAATACATTGTTGGTGGAGTTATGAACTTGTCCAATCATTCTGGAGAGCAATTTGGAACTATGTTCAAAAAGTTATCAAACTGTGCATACAACTTCTAACCAGCAGTGCTCCCATTGGGCCTATATCCCAAAAGAGATGCAAAAGGAAGGAAAGGGACCCATATGTGCAAAAATGTTTGTGGCAGAAGAGATCAAGAAGAAAAAAACAAAAGAATAAGAATCACAGAAAGTTGTGATGAAAAAGAGAAACTTGACCCAATAATGCAGGAATTAATCCAAAAAAATTGTCCTGGAGTGATAGAACATGAGCGGAAAGTAGAAATAGAAAAAATCCACCCATAACAAGCTTACAGAGAAAAATACAGAGGAATGTTATTGCCAAATTTAAAAACCTTCAGATCAAAGGGAAAAGTTTGCAAAAAACAATGAAAAAACGTCAAATACACTGGAACTACAATTAGAATAGTACAAGACTTATCAGCAACTACAACAAAAGACTGCAAGTTTTTGAATCATATTTACTGACAATCAAAAGAACTTGGTCTGCAGCCAAAAATATCATTTCCAGAAAAATTATCTATAATTTTTAATGAGAACAAATTAACATTCAATAAACTTGCAGATTTTCAGGACTTTCTATTAACCAAACCCAAACTTAATAGAAAATTTAACGTATAAGAGCCAATATGAAATATCAATTTTAACATATAAACTGTTTAAACAAGGGCAAATTGTTTATATTTTAATGGGAAATGTATACTATATGTTTAAGATTCATGATAACTCAAAGAATGATTAGCAGAGTCAAGTTAAAAATAGTACTCAGGTTATACAAATGAGGTGCCGAGGAAGAATAGAAACAGAGCTTTAGAGGGAGGACGAAGGCTTATGATTCTGAAAACCTACTCACATGAGGAATGGATTCAATAGGTAACACTACATATACACCATGAAAGTTATAGCACTCTCCAAAATCTATAAAGAAATAAAGGAGAAGGGATTGGTGGATGGAGAAGCAAAGAGTGAGGGATACTTGGGTGGGGTGAGGTTAAATAATAGCAAGGCAACTTATGGAGCAGAATTTAAAAGAGGCAGCAAGGATAGGAAAACCATGTGTGTATATATGTGAGGCGTGTGTGGGTATGAGTATATGTATGTATGTATATATCTACATATATACATAAATATATTTTCCTTAAGTTTTCTTACTTACTTGGAGATGGGAAGGAGGGATGAAATCAGGAAAAATAACAAAGGAAATAAGATGTGCAACAGAGAACAAAAGAACAATTTGCAAAGAAGTAAAGAAAAATGTACATTCATGAATATAATTTCTTCTACTAATATATATATGTATGTGTGTGTGTATATATATATATATATATATATATATATATATATATATATATATATATATATATATATATATGTTCTTGATCTGGTAATTTGTCATTATATATTTTGAATCATCCCTGATGTTCTGCTGAGTACATAACAATGTTCTCTTTGTTTTGCTTTATTATGTTTTCTATTTCTTTTCTGTTTTTCTTTTTTTTTAATCTGTTTTTTCAAATTAAATAAATTTTTAAAAAAATTATAAAATATATCATCAAGCATATATATAAATGGGAGGGAACAGTCTGCTGATCATGTGTTGAGAATGAAGGATAACAGATCCAAGTAATACTCAATTAATATTAATATTTAATTTATTTCAAAGAATATATTCCAGGCACTGGGTATACACACACACACACACACACACACACACACACACACACACACACATATATATATATATATATATATAAACTAACACTGCTCCCTTGGCATTTATCTGGGGTTGGGTGAGAGATAGAGGAAAACAATTTATAAAATTTAAAAATACAAAGTGTTATCAAAGTAATAATAATTTCAAAAGGGAGAGAGCAGCAGTAGACAGTAACAGGGGAGGTAAAAAGGAAGAGAGATGAATCAGGAGGTGAGCCTGAACTGAAATGATGCAGGGGATTTTACAAAGTAGAAGTGAGGCAGGTATGTATTCCAGGAATTGGAGGTAGCCTAGGAAAACACAAATAGAAGACAGAATAACACATATGGGGAATATATTTTGGATCATTTTAATTGGAATGAATATATGAAGGAGAGTGTAGGGATTAACATGAGGTAACATGACATGCATAATAGATGGATACCTGGACTCAAAGCCCATAGAATTTGGGTTCAAGAGGTTTTTTTGGTTGTTTTTTTTATGTTTGTGGGTAATAAAACCATGAAGAAGTCATTGAATCTCTCTTACTGATCTCAGCAAATTTCTAAGATAAGTGGCAAAGCACGTATTGCTCTGCATCAGTAGATGCAGTTTTTAATTTTAAGGAGTTTCTTAAATTAAAAAAAGCACAGATTCAGTACCCAGTCCTATTAAGATGTAGGGATAATATGAAAGAAGTATATAAATGCTAGTGGAAGTCATATTGTGGAGATCTTTAAATAATAAGAATATCGTGAGTTAGGCTATATAGAACCTAAAGTAGTGTATAGAGAGCTGGTCTGGGAACCAAGAAAGAGTGTTGACTTCATAAGCCTAGGAAACTTTGTAAGGCTCTAAATTGCAGAGAGGGTACTAATGTCCATTTGTAGAGTACATTTCTTATCCAATAATCCCCACACTGGTGAAAATACAGGTAAAGTTTTTTTTATATTCTATAGTCAAAGAGGAGCCACAGAAGTTGTTCTGTTTTTTTTTTTTTTTTTTTTTTTTAATAAAGTAATACATGGTCATATCTATGTTTTAAGAATATCAGTTTGACAGCTGTATGAAAGGTAAATGGGTTATGAGAGAGACTAGAATAAAAAGGAGATAAAAATAAGAGGCTGGGGTAATAGTGGAAGTAAGAG
Source organism: Sminthopsis crassicaudata (assembly GCF_048593235.1). Classification (NCBI taxonomy): domain Eukaryota; kingdom Metazoa; phylum Chordata; class Mammalia; order Dasyuromorphia; family Dasyuridae; genus Sminthopsis; species Sminthopsis crassicaudata. Next base: position 452,136,614 of record NC_133619.1, read on the forward strand.
ATGATATGAGCCTGTACTAGAATGGATGGCTATATAGAGAAGGATGAGAGAGAGAGAAAGGAAGAATTGATATTTGGCTACTAATTGGATTAAGAGGGGTAGAGGCAGTGAGTTGTATTCATTATGGTTTGGTAATCAGTAGTTTAAGATACTCTAGGAAACCAGGCTTTTCTAGGATCACATCTGAGAACTAGTGCATCAGAAATTTCTACTATTTAACGTTGGTTGTTTTTCCCCCCATAATTTCTAGGGATTTTTCCATAAACCTGGCTGAATTCATTCTTTAAGTTTTATTTCTCAAAGTGAGAATGTTAGCATTAATATAAAATTTTGATCAATATATCTTAACAATTATCAGAAAGTATGAAGAAAAACACATTTGTTGACATTATTTTTGTTCTAGGTACTCTACTAAATACATTACAAATATTTCATTTGCTATGCATGAGAGCCTTGTGATATAGAAACTATTATTAATCCATTTCACAATTAAGAAAAGTGATGCAGCTAGTCACTGTCAAAACAGACCATTCAAATATAAAATCCAACTCTGAATCTAGTATGATCTCTTCTGTTTGTGTTAATCAAACTCATTGTATAACTGTAAAATCTTTCTTTATCACTTGTAGACTCACAAATTTCATTTGCTATCTGGTAAAGACATTTCATCATAACTTAATGTCAACATTAAGCAAAATAATGAGTAGATGTTATGTACAGCAAAAAGAAAATTATAATGTTTAATGATTCTATTAATCATTCTTTTTTCCTGGAAAGATTATAACACTATGTTCTCAACCTTATTTTTACCTCATATTTATATTCTGCCACATAATTGTACAGAGTATAAAAAGTATGCTATCAATCAGATTGTTTCCATTGAAATTTTATTCACTGAAATATGAATTATTTCTCATAATTTAGTTTTTCAAATAAAAGTATTCAAGAATGTTGACATGTTAATGTTAATTATTCCTTCTTGTAAGTCTTGGATCTATTTTCTAGTCTAAAAAACTTTGTGGTGCTTTCAGAAAATAGACCTGCTAAAAGGGAGGAAATTCACTTCTTATTATACTTAGGATTCCAGATGAATTAAGAGATGTTGACTTAAGTTCAAAAATGTATAGCCAGAGTTAGAGAACTGTTAAAGAATCTAAAGGTTTGGTCTAACATTATCCAGGTTCAAATTGATTTGCTTGCAGCATATGGTTTAATGGATAACCTATTGGACTGGAAGTCAAGAACACCTGGGTTCCTCGCCTCTTACATTAAAAATTGTGTATCATAAACAAGTTATTTAACTACTCTGAACTTTAGTTTCCTTTTATGTAAAATTATGATGTTAAATGCATGTAGAAGCCATTTCACAGAGTTGTTTTGAGTTTCCATTTACTGATTCTTAATGAATCCAGGCTTTGCAAGAAATAAATTAAATGTTGAGAATGAATTGAAGAAGAGGAAAAGTTTTTTTTTGTTATTTATATGATTGCATAATATGTCACTTTGATAATCGCCCTGCTATTGTTTTCATAATCTTCTGAAGTTTTTCTCTTTAGAAGCCAAAATTTTAGTGGTTCAAAATACTCAGGGTTGATAGCCAACTTCCCCTGATCCTAACTAGGGTGGAATAAGGACTTGATATAGCCAAGAGTCTTTGTTTCTCCTTATTCATTTATAGACATCCCATACTTGTTCATTGCTATTCTGTGACCAAAGTGAAAGTTTTCCCTTCTCTCTCTTCTCTGAAATATTGGCAAGACTGTTGACTGAGTAAAAACTTGCTTTAGGGCTACACAGTTTCATTTGAGAATGTAAAGAACACTATTCACATCATGAACTGTTGTGACCACGTTAGTACCCTGGATATCTTAGAATCAGCCTGAGTCAGGATAAGCAAAAGTCTTTAATCTTGGTCTTTTAGGGTCACCATCAGGGATTTAGATATAGGAATCTCCACACCTCCTTTCTCTCTCTCCACCACCAAAGAATGATCCTGATTGTCCTACTCCAACCTCTGATCTTTCCTCCCCTTCTTTGTCCACACCCACAGATCACATGTTAATACAGAATTGTCCAATTGGTAATTAGCCTTAAGTGCTAGGTTACTTTACTTTAAATGCATCTGCTCAATTCTAGCCTTTTACATCTCCCGCTTTCTTTTGTTTTAGATGGTCACGCCATCCCTGACTTCTCAGGGAGGTGAGAACCCTAAAAAGGAGGCGATCACACCCTTCCTGACTTCTCAGGAACGAAGGTGAAAACACCAAAAAGGAGGTGATCATGACCCCCCCAACTTCTCAGGAAGGGAGATGAAAGCTCTAAAAAGGAGATAATCACGCCCTCCCTGACATCGCAGGAAAAGCACCAAATGGAAGTGGAGATTGCTAGCGGGTTTCTGGGCTGAAGTGTCTTATTAGAGACAGGTGTACACAAACCCATCAGCATGGGAGGTATTACACAAGCACATAGCAATAACACACAGGCTAATAGTGATGAATCTCCTCACAGTAAGTGCAGGCTTGATGAGGTGTAACAAACATGAATTGTACTTGCAAGTAATGATATAACAAACAATATAAATCAACATGGTCTTGTAAAAGATTTCCAGAAGTCTTAAAAGGAGGATATGTAAACATCAGTCACACATATGCCTTCTTCAGCAGCCAAGAGATAGTCCAAAACCAATCTATTGTCCATTGCTTAATATGTCAGGGAATTCAATAATCCCCACAAGTTTTTGAAGTCTGCAACAGTCTTTTTATATGTTAGGGAATGCAATAATTCCTACAGGTTTTCAAGTCCTACAACAGTTTTATGATGTCTTAGAGAATCCAATGATTCCTGAGGGTTTTTAAGTTCAACAATTTTTGATGTCCATGAGTCAAAGCCATAACTGCCAGGCTCTTTCAGTGGTGGACACAGACAGCAATGGAACCACCCGATGTTTCTTGGGTCTTCTCCTTCGTTTCAAGGGTCTGCTCTGTCTCTTTCTGATGGACAAGGTGAATATGGCTCTTTGGCATCCATCTGATTCCTTCTCCTTCTGTAGAGATACAAGCAAACCCTCTCCCCCATGCAGTTAACCTATCTGGTCCCTTCCATTCACCATTTTCTGGGTCTCTCCACATGACCTGACAATTATTTAAGGACAGAGGAGATGCTCTCACTGGACATTGCCCTTCCAGTGGGTTATAAAACCTGTCTACCAGAGCCAGTGCATCTTTATCAAAGATTAAGAAGTTAATAATATAAAGGGCTAGATTTAGAAGTTCTTTAGGGTTACCTGTGGCTCCCCCTTTCTTTTGTTTTTGGAGGAGCATCTTGAGATCTCTGTTTATTCTCTCTACTATTGCCTATCCTTGAGGATTAAAGGGTATGCCAATGGTATATAAAATCTTATACTGTGCACAAAAGTGTGCAAAATGTTTAGAAGTATATGCAGGTCCATTGTCTGTTTTTATTGCTTGTTGCACACCCATAATTGCAAATGCTTGTATAAGGAATTCAGTAATTACTCAAGCTGTCTCTTTTGCTGCTGATATTGCAAAAGTGAATCCTGAAAAGGTGTCTTCCACAATGTGGATAAAAGACAGATGACCAAAAGATTTATAATGGGTCACATCCATTTGCCAAATTTCATTAGGTCTCAAACCTTGAGGGTTCTTTTCTGGAAGGAGTGTAGGAGCATGAAAAGGAAGGCAATCTGTATAGGCTTTTACTATGCTTCTAGTTTCTTCTCTTATTATTCCAAATTGTAAACCTAAAGCTCGGGAAGCCTGATGATATTTAGAATGAGATTCTTGGGCTTCTTGAAATAAAGGAGTATTGGCTAACATAGTTAGAAGGCTATCTGCCTTTGAATTACCATCAAAAATAGGACCTGGAAGTCCACTATGAGAGTGGTCATGCAAGATATAAATCTTACCTGGATGCTTTCTCACTTGCTCTTGAAGTTCCTTAAGGAGATGATATATATTGGAGGTTACAAATTTTATTTAGGCTGTGGCAATTCTTTGTACGACACCTACTGAATAGGCTGAATCAGATATTATATTGTGTAGCTCCAGTAAGAGCTAGAATGATTGTATACAATTCATTCTGCTGAGTGGACCAAAAAAGGAGTTCTGACTACTCTCTTTATAGTTAAGTCACAAGACTATACATCCCTAATATCATGTTTGGATGCATCTGTAAAGATAGTTGGTCCTTTAAAAGGAACTTTAGAAACCTTTTCTTCAAGAATCCATCACCAATTATGTAACAGTCTGGTTATCTTTAATGGAGACCCATGTGTAAAATTTGGAGCCATGGCTAATAAAATTTGCCATTCTGGGATGGTTTCACAGCACACATAAACTTGTGCATTAGTATAAAAGGTGTATATCTTGTCAAGTCTTATATCAGATAATTGTATTGCTTGCTTAATGGCCTTTAATAAAATTCTAGCCACAAACACTGGGTAAGGAGTAAGGCTTTGTTTGTTCTGGTTGTGCTGGGAAGTTCACCCACTCTATCACACTGTCTCCGTGATAAAGGACTGCTGGGGGTGTCTTTTGTGTAGCAAAAACTGTTATTTCCAAGGGTTTTTGAGTGACTCTTTCAACCACATTGGATAAAGCCAGTTCAACTTCTCTCAAAGCCTCTTGAGCTTCGTTTGTAAGTTGGCGTGGTAAATTTAAAGCACTGTCTCCCCTTAAAATGTCATAATGGTTGCAATTGATAGGTAGTCAAGACTAACATGGGACGCATCCATTGGATATTGCCTATCAATTTCTGGAAGTCATTTAAGGTGTTTAGCTTCTCTGTTCTTAAGGAGAGTTTTTGTACTGTAAGCACCTTAGGATATACTTCATGTCCTAAATATTGAAAAGGAGCATGTCTTTGAATTTTTTTCTGAAGCTATGTGCAATTTATAATTCCTTAGTGTTTCTATAGTTTTTTGTAGACATTCTTCTAACATTTGTTCCTCAGGTGCACATCCCAATATATCATCCATGTAATGCAATAACATTACTTTTGGAAACACTTTTCTTACTGGAGTAAGAGCAGCAGCAACATACATTTGACACATAGTAGGGCTGTTTTTCATTCCCTGTGGCAAAACTGTCCATTCATATCTTTTATAAGGCTCAGCTAAGTTAACACTGGGCACTGAAAAGGCCAAATCTTTTCATATCCTCCTTATATAGAGGGATAGGATAGAAACGATCCTTAATGTCTATAATCCAAAGAGGCCATTCTCTAGGCAATTGAATAGGAGATGGAAGTCCAGGTTGAAGAGTTCCCATAGTTTCTATCTGTTCATTTACCTTTCTTAAATCAGTCAACATCCTCCATTTTCCAGATTTTTTTCTTACAACAAATACTGGGGAATTCCAAGAATTTAGAGAAGGTTGTAAATGTCGTTGGTCAAGTTGCTCCTGTACTATATCTAATAAGGCCTGCATTTTATCGCTACCTAAGGGCCACTGTTCTATCCACACTGGTGTATCAGTTTTCCATTGGAGAGGAACAGGTGAAAGTGCTGGCAGGCCTTTAACAGCAGTCCTGCCTAAAAAAATGAAGTGCTCATTTTTAACCCTAATTGTTGTAAAATGTCTCTTCCCCACAGATTGATGGGGATTTTTTCAACTATAAAAGGAGTAAAAACTCCTGTTTCACCTTCAAATATCCATCTCAAAGGGGTAGCACTAACTTCAGCTGCTATTGATCCTCCTACTCCAGACATGTAGGTGTCTACCTTAATTTTTGTCCAGTGACTGGGCCAGTTGGCACCTCTAATGACTGTGTGATATGCACCAGTGTCTACCAATCCTTCTAATAGTATGCCATTTATATAGATGGTGAGCATAGATCGATCAGCTGTCATGGCTGCTGTCCAGTATATTCTTGGTTTTTGCTGCTTGGAGTCAGAATATGAGTAACTATCACAGATTGCTTATTAGGAGTCTGTATCAGCAAACCTGATGCTATTACTTCTCTTGGTTGATAAGTCACACATTCAGCACCTGTATTAGTGACTGGGATATTATCTACACATTCTCCAGTTTCCCACATCAGTGTATGGATAGATACAGTTATATAAGTACTCTCAGGAGGTGAAATGGTCACGCCTACTGTGCCTGGAGGCAAGGGATCCATAGGCTGGAGAAGAATAGATTTCACCTCTCCAGGGTGTATCTCAGTTGTCCCAGCTGCATAGAACTCTATCCTCCCCAATTGTAATCCCTTTCTCCCATCAGGTTGCTTCCTGGCTGACTGTGTAATCCCTTTCTCCCATCAGATGGCTTCCTGGCTGATTGATCATGTCTGGGCATTGGACTTCTAGGCACTCACTGGGTTTGGCATCGGCTGCCATCATGCCCCAAGTGTTTTTTGCCTGGGACCCTGGAGCTGGGCCCCTCATCCCATTTCCCTGAATCAGTCTACACTCTAATGCCCAATGGAAGCCTCTGTTGCATTTTGGGCATGGGGTATTGGGTCTTGTTCTCCCACCCTGTTTTCTCACTCTGTTGCTATGCCAACATTGAGCTTTCAGATGCCATACTTTACCACATTGAAAGCATTGAAGAGTCTCTCTGGAAGTCCCTTGCCAAAAGGGACCCTATCTTCCCATGTTGGGATTTTGGGAAGTCTGCATCATAGCCTAACTATAAAAGGCATTTGTGCCCACTGTGGCACAGCGTCTTATGATCTCCTCTAAAGGAGCATCCTTGAGTAGTCCTAGTATAATTGTTCTACAAACCTCATTAGCATTTTCTTTAGCAAGTTGACTTATCGAAATGTCTGCTGTTACTATATTTTCATCATTAGTCCATATGATAGCTGGCTTCAAACATCCCACAAAATAAGCAAAGAGTTCATTTGATTCTTGTACAAGGTCTCACCCTTGTCGTTTTTATTGGAGAGAGAAGCCTATTCTTTGATAGCAGCAGCAGCAATTTGCTCATCTGCTGCTATGGAGTAATTAATCTGTACTGAAATTTCTGCATAAGAACCTACACTTGTTAGCTGGTCACAGGTGATTGAAGTATTAACTCCATTTTGACTATTTTGTTGGGCTTGTATCCTACAGAGCTCACTATATTCAGAAAGCCACAACAAGTTTTGTCCAGGTTCTAAGCATGTCCTTGCTATACATTTCCAGTCACTAGGGGTCAAGACTTCATAAGCCAAATTCTATAATAGCATCTTAACATAAACTGATATAACCCCATAAAGAGTGCAAGCCTTTTTCAGGTCTTTGAGGATGTCTGTATCAAAAGGAGTGTATCTTCTACTCTCTTGATCTGAAGAGTTAAACTGTTGAATCACGGGGTAAATTTGGAACCTCAGATCACTATTTCCTTCCCTTCTTCTATAGCTTTAAGTACTGCCTTTTGCACTCTAGTCATAGGAGAGGGTGATTGTTGGGGGGCAGGTGCTGGTAATATCACCGCCTCCCACTACTCCTCTTCCCTCCATCTCAGAAGGTGGAGTTGATGGGGGCATGTCAATAATCTACTCCCTAGGCGGGGTTGAAGCGTCCTCAAGAAAGCCAGAATCACCACACCCTTGAAACTCATTTCCCATGCCCTCTGGCAATATGGTCTTGAGACTGTTCATTGTCTTCCTTTTTTTCCTCATACTTCCTCATCTGGCCTTTCTAAAACTTTTCCTTTTTCTACAACTTGCAAGACTGTTTAAGGCCAATTGAATTATGTTGTATATAAAAAATGCTTCTGTGGAAATTGAATGAGGACTTCTATTGTTATAGTATTCCCAAAGTTGTTGTCCCACAAGTTTCCAATTATCCACACTTATTTCTTCTTCCTTTAAGAACCAAGGGGACGTGCGTCCTAATGTACCCAAGAGTCTAGCAATCTGTTCCCAGGTTATAATTAAACCTTGCCCCTGAATTAATTTAAGCATGCTTTCTATAGTGCCTCTTTGGGGTGGGGGTGGGAGTAGGGTGGGAGGTGGGGCTGGGGACGGGGGAGAATTTTTTCCTAACATCTGCCACATTTCAGCTATAAAAGGTTACTAGTTTAGCCCTTAACAAAGTAAGTTCCTTGTTTGTCTATTAAAATACTCACCTAACTTCCTGGTCACCAGAGGACTTCTTCAGTGAAAGTAGGGTGCTTGGTCCACACGTTGGATGCTAAATTGCAGTGACTGCGTTAGTATCCTAGATATCTTAGAATCATCCGGAGTCAGGATAAGCAAAAGTCTTTATTCTTGGTCTTTTGGGGTCACCATCAGGGGATTAGACATAGGAATATCCATACCTCCTTTCTCTCTTTTCACAGCCAAAGAATGATCTTGCTTGTCCTACTCCACCCTCTGATCTCTCCTCCCCTTCTTTGTCCACACCTACAGATCAAGCCAGCACACAGTTGAGTAGGGTCATCCTCCAAGCATGTTAATAGAGAATTGTCCAATTGGTAATTAGCCTTAAGTGCTAGGTTACCTTACCTTAAGTGCATCTGCTCTGTTCTAACCTTTTACAATGAACATTATAGAGTTTAAGAAAGAGAAAAAGAGAGCAAGCATTCCACATTTGGATTTTTATACTTGTAAGGAATTGATTAAGAACTCTGAACTACTCTGAACTTCTGAAAAGAAAATCTGAAATATTACTTAAATTCACTTAAATGAATTTCTTGCTATTTAAGTTGCATAATTAAAATTCATTAAATTCATTAAATTTATCACATCTAGATGGTATAGGGAATAGAGCACTAGTCCTGGAATCAGGAGGACCTGAGTTCAGATTTGAACTCAAACATGTACTTATTATGTGTCCCTGAGAAAGTCATAACCCCAGTTGCCTCTCAAAAAAAATTATGATTGCTTCTATTCAGTTAAGCATTTTTAATTTAAAAGTTTAAATTTTTATTATACATTTTATATCCTCATACTAGATTGTAAGCTTCTTTAAGGCAGGGTTTACTTTTTCTTTTGTGTTTGTTTTGTTTTGTATCACTTAGCAGACTATCTGGCACATAATAGGCATTTAATATTTTTTTCTTAATTTCAATTGAATAAAATACAAATTCAATACTTAGAGTTATGTTAGAAAACAGCTCTTTTTATGTTTTTGTTTTGATTTTTTTCCCCCTAATGTGAAATTGCAAAACTCTATTTTGGCCTCTTTGAAATATCCCTAAGAAACTATTTTTGTTTAGAATAAAGTGCTTTTAAGTAGTAAGTTCCTTGACTGGGGCCCCTCTTTGTACTAGCAATCTTATCATCCAAGCAACCTTTCTGAAGGAGATGTCAAAAAATAGCAATGAAGACCATGTCACTCTATGTGATTTTTGGCTATTCTCTAAGTAATAGTTTACGATGCAAACATATAGTGACAGGATTCTGTGCTTACATCTTGTTGGCAGAAGCTAACAGCTTTTAATACTTTAAATGTGGTTAAAAATACGCACCAATGCAATTTTTTTTAAAAAATGATCTTGCACTGAAGAACACTAATAGAAATTGTTTGTCATCATCAGGTTTAGGAGAGAAGCCTGAGGAACAATGATACCCAATTCAAGTAGAAGAATTTCTGTTTTGGTAATTTTACAGAGCCCATTGCTGCTGGTTGAAAACAGCTAACAGTTTAAGACCAAGAGTAGGCTGGACTCATGTTTTTGTATATATGACTAGCCCACATGTTCCTATTTTAAAACAAGGTTGCAGAAATTATGGTTTGGGCTCCATCTGCTTGGTACTGGTATTTGCATAGTCAGGGTGTTTTGTTGTGCTTTTTTTTAATATATGAAATTGTTGCTTAGTACCACTCACATTGAAACTCTTCATTCTCAGGAAATTCGAACATTTTCTGTTTGTTTTTTTAGTATAACTCACTGCACTTCCAATTTTTCTAAGGCTTAGGAAATTGATTCCCATAGATATAGCTATGTTTTGTTATTTAGTTTTAGTTTTTATTTAAAAATCCATAGAACTTACATTTGCAATATATTTACATTGAAAATTAATTACATATCTACCTTCTTTTATTCAAACCTTGTTCATAAAAGGTCATTTTGAAGGAAAAAGATAAATTGGGGAGTGATGATTTGTTTCAGAAGCTGATTTACCATAAAATCTTTAGCCCATTCTACTTCAAAAATAGGATTGAGTTTATACAAATTAGGCTAACATACAGTGTTTTAGTAACATGTCTAATAAATACATTTCTGTTTACCTAATAAGCTAAATGCCTCTACAGCAATCAGAAAATCCATATTAAATATAGTGGACTTCTTGGCATTTTCTAAGCACAGGTTATAAACAAAGGTTTTTAATTTCAAAGTATTAACCAGGTATGATTTTATTTAATTTTTATTGATTTTGTTTTTGTTTTGCATCAATATTATTTCAGAAAGTCACCTCTTTTAGAAAAAAATAAAAAAGAAAATGAAGGAAGTAGATTTTAGCAAAACTAACCACATCAACTGAATCTTACAATGTTCTACCAGAGGTTATCAAACTACGGCCTGTGGGACAGATGCGGCCCACTGAGGACATTTATGCGGCCCACCAGGTTATGGCAAATGGGCTGAAGGGCAGAGACAGAGTGTAAGGTTTTGTTAATATAGTCCGGCCCTCCAGTCTGAGGGACAGTGAACTGTCCCCCTATTTAAAAAGTTTGAGGACCACTGTAAATCTATGCCCATGATACCCATAGTATTCCACTTGTCCAACAAATCAGGAGAGACACTTTTTATCATCTGTTCTCCAAAACTAAATTTGGTCATTGTGATTGCATAACATATATTTAATTTTTATTGTTCTTTTCATTTACTTGGTTGTAGTCATTGTGTATAATGATTTCATGGTTCTATGTCTTTTGTTCTGTATCACTTCATATATCTTCTTATGCTTCTTTCAATTGATCTCATTCATTTCTTATAATACACTCATATTTAATTGCATTCCTATACTACAATTTAGTTGGCCATTCCCCAATAATTATTGTTATTATTATTTTTAAAACAAAAATAAATGCTTCTACAATAAAAAAAAAATTCATGGTTTCATTAATAAAAGAAATCTCTTTGCCAGCCAGACTACAATGCTACCATATCTGAGTAGAAATACGTAGCAAATAACAGCTTCATAAATTGCTGTAGTCAAAAAAAATTTTTTAAATTTATTTAGAGTTCCACCTTCCAGTGATAAGTTTTTCCAAATTTAGCAAGGCTGGTCCTCAGAAGGTCCAACATACTTACATAGATACTTGAAGTCTTTCCTGATTGGTCGGATTTCCAGAGTTTATAGACTGCTGGCATATGTTTTAAGAACAGAGGGTCACCTCCAGCCTCTGTGAGGCAGCAAAATAGAACTCTCTGAAATGATAAATGAGCACTCTAAATTGAGCATTAATTAAGCAAAACAGAAACTGTGACAAAAAATACAAAAACAAAAACAAAAACAAAAGTGATACTTCCTTCAATGTAACTACATCATAACCTTTCTTATTCTGGCATCACTTTTTTATTCAAGACCTTTTTAGGTCAGCTTTTTAGAATTTTCTCCAGATCTAGTTTATGGTCAACACAGTAATAAACATTCATCTTAATATAAACCCCTATTTTACAAAGCTATTTCCTTATCAAGAAAAAAAATCCATAAGGAAAAATATGAGACTGAGAAATGGTGTTGCTTAATGGTTTGAGAGCCATCTTTAGAGCCTCAAAAATCGGGTAACAATTACTATTTTGCCATGTACTCACTATGTGGCCATGGCCAAGCGTTTCACCTCTCAGTGTCCCCAGGCAGTTTTCTTAAGACTACAATTCTCAGAGCATTTATTAAATACCTACTATGTACAGGCATTGTGCTAAGCATTGAGGATAAAAAAGAGGAGAAAATAATCCTTGCAATTCAGGAACTCACAATCTAATTGTGAAGATAATAAACAAACAAAAATATACAATATATAAAAAGGATAAATAGGAAATACAGAAGGAAACACTAGAATTTGAATAGTTATAAAATGTTTCCTGTACAATGTAGGGTTTTAGTTTGGTCTTAAAGAAGACCAAAGTTAGTGGAGATGATGAGGTAGAGCATTCCAGACATGGGACACAGCCCAGAGTCAAGTGATGGCATATCTTGCTTATAGAACAGCAAGGAAGTCAGTGTCACTAGATCAAAGACTACATGGCAGATAATAAAGTAAAATAATATTAGAAAGGTAGGAGGAAGATAAATTATGAAGGACTTTGAACATTAGATTTTTTTATTTCATTTGGGAGGCAATAGGGGAACTGAAGTTATTGAGTAAGAAGTGACATGGTCAAACCTAAGCTTTTGGAAGATCACTTTAGTGGTTGACTGGAAGGTGGATTAGAATGGGGAGAGATTTGAAGCAGGGTGACCCATAAACAGCATATTACAATAATCCAGGCATGAAATGTTAGAGGCCTCCAACAGAATGTTGGCAATATCAGAGGACAGAAAATATTATATTCATGAGATATTGCAAAAGTAAAATCCATAGGCCTTGACAACAGATTTCCTATGGGGAACTAAGAGATAGTGATAAATTGAGGATAATACATAGATAGCAAGCCTGAGGGAAGGTAGGAAATGGACAGTTTAGGAGGATAATGAATTTTGTTTTGGACATTTTGAGGGTAGTATGTCTACAAGATATTCATTGCCAGATGTATGAAAGACAGTTGAAAATGTAAAATTGGAGACCAGCAAAGAGAATAGAACAATATTGGTGAATTTCGAAATCATCAGCACAGAGGTGGTAATTAAATTCACAGTGGCTGATGATCACCAAATGAAATAGTAAAGAGGAAGATAAGATCCAGAAGAGAATGAAGTGGGATATCTACAGTTAGAGTGCATGATCTGGATACTATAACAAAGGATATTGAGAAGGAGTAGTCAGGTAAGTAGGAAAATGAGAAGAGGATAGTATTCCAAAAAAAACTAAAGAGAAGAGAGAATCAAAGAAGATTGTTAAGGACAAGTCAATTCTCCCAGAGCCTCCACAGCAGTAGATCATAACATTGGAAGGATTTGCAAGGCAGCCTTTGCTGACACAGGTATTGCAAACTGGGAATGAGATAAATTGGAGGCAGAGGGAATTGGAGAGGTCAAACAAAGCAAAGGTCTTTCAGTCAGAGAGGTCAGAGAACAATAACTGCCTCTCGGTCTTCTTGTATCATCCTCTCACAAGAGGAGATCCGTTCTGGATTGGATCTCCAAGCAGCCACTGTTAGGTAGCTCCTGATATTCCAGCAACTCTCTCTTGTATTTCAACAGAAGATAAAGTGCTCAACAATGTCAAAGTCCTCAAAAGTCAAGAAAAATGAGGATTGAGAAAAGACCACTGACTCATTAGTAATGTAGAAAGAGCAATTCTAGTGGAATGATAAGTTCAGAAACCTGATTAAAAGGCTCTAAAAAAAGAGTAAGAAGGGAGAATATAGAGGCATCTATTGTACATGGCTTTTTCAAAGCCATGGAAAGATCAAGTGGGAATTTTTTGAAGATGGAGGACACTTAACTATGGCAGTTGGGAAGAGCCCAATAGACAGTGAAAATCTAAAAATAAGTGATAGAGTGATGTTGACAAAGGAGGCATTCTGTTGGAGATGAAAAGGAATGGGATTGCTTAAGAGTAGGCAGTTAAGTCTTGTAAAGCCAATTGTAGTGTGCTTTCTAGAGCTTCCAAGTTGGGGTGCCAAAATCCAAAATATACTGTCCGGACTAGCTGTCTGAAGGATCTCAGGACCAGCCTGAGTCCTTGGTCTTAGTGGACAAGTGATGAAGCAGGGATTCAGGAAGATGGTCAAAGATGGAGTCCCTTTATTTCAAGTCCTCTCAGCCCTTAAATATCTTAGTACAATTACTTCACTACAGCACACTGAGTATGTACTAACTATATACTATTAAATCATCATAGCACACTGAGCAAGTGCTAACTTTAAGCACACTGCTATTGAGATGTAAATGCCTCTCTTTACTGTAACTATCCCTAGCTCCAAGTAGAAGACAGGTAGTCATGTGCCCCTTGACTTCTCAGGTAAGGTGGGGAGCTGAACCAGACATTGTCAGCAGGTTCCCTCTGGGCTGAAGGATATACCTCATCCTGAGTCCCCCTACAGAGAACTGTGGCTCTCTACAGCTAATTATTGATAAGAACAATTATTTATGAAGCAGCTACAGATGATTTCTGGCTATCTCCAAATTCATATCTACTCTCATAGAACAAAGATTTGTCACTGCTGAAAATATTAAAAAAATGTGTAAATGAATTCTGAAAAATGATTGAGCAGTGACATCCTTGAAATAAGTGTACATCCTTTCAATATGACTTTGAAGGGAATGACATTTGTCTGGATCTAAAACGTCTAGTATTTTGTGTTCCTAACAGGCCCTCACCCTTACAGGACTAGGCCTTCTACATTAAGGATAAATTGGAGAGTTAAGGAGATTGCTTTTCTCAACCTTTAGCTTGAGTCTTCAATTCCCAAACCATTCACATGATGAATCAACTTCCTCATCTGAGGCAGCAATGAAGGAAATAATTGCCAAAGGCACATGAGTGATATGAGATGAGGAAAAAGAGACTGAGGGAGCTCATAGTGAGTGGCTTTTATTTTTTTCAGAAAAAATAAATATGAAGCAAAGTTCTCAGCTAAAAAAATGTGGGAAGGGGAAAAAGTCATTGTGGAGAGTGGAATAGTGAGCTGTTAAGGGAGATAATGTAGAATTGCCTAACAGAAGTGAAGGCTCCATTGAAAATATGTAACACAAATTTATAAGGATCACATTCAGAATGGTTGTATGATTTACTCCACCTATGTTCAGCAGCATGTGTGTACAAGAAGACAATGAAAGACTGAGGCTTGTGAGGACATAATTGGGGAAAAGATAAGAGAATTCAAAAAAGGAAGATGCTGTAGCATTGAAATGATTCACAGAGGTGTCGAAAAGAAAAAAGAAAAAAAAGAAAAAGAAAAAGTGGTTTATACAGGGGAGACGACCAAGGAGGAAATTGAGAGTTCAAGTATTTAGAAGTCATGTTGTGTATAGAGTAGGGCTTAGTAAAGAAAGGCAGAAAAAGATGTAAAAAGTTCATAGATTATGGTCAGATAGACAAATTCTGAATTCCATAACAAAGAGATAGTCTATTTATGGAAAATTGCAAGATCAAGATTATGTTCTCTTTGTGTGTGGTACAGTAGAGGACTTGAATAGAAAATGAGTGAATTGAGAAATTTAGTGATTAGAGTATTTGAGGAAGAATCAATATGATATTCTCAGGATTTTTTACCAAAAGTTTCCTATATCAATAAAGTCATTGACAATTCTAAATTATGTATAATTAGATCATTTCTATTAATCAATTGTGGAAACTGAGATTCAAACCTTCCACCACTAATGTTGAATCACACCACTAATGTATCAGATCATATTTTAAAAATAGGTCCTCTAATTCCAAATCGAACATGCTATCTGTGATGCAATATGTTCTGTTTAGAAAATCATTCATTTTAAAGTCACATATCATTTTTCATTAAATATCAATATAAATTAAATGTTCATTCCACTTATTTATGAGCTAGGTCCAAATGCCTTATGGCTATTCTCAAATTCATATCCATTCAAAGAATAAAGAAATATTGAGATTATTAAAGAAAATATGCAAATGGGTTATGTTGCAGTTCTGTAATGAAAAACCAAATCTTAGAGGGAAAAAATTTTGAGCTTACTCTCCCCTTTTCCAGACAGAAGAGGGATGGGGAAAATATCTATACTTTTTGTTATATCTTTTAAATAGTTATCCTTTTGTAAAAACTAATAAATGTTAAATGGTTACATGGAACCAGGTAATTAGTGACTGCTTCTTAATCAAGGGAGAATACTAGGAGAGGGAAAGAAAAAAACCACATTTATGAGGCTCAAGCTAGTGGCAAAAAAGAGATCTCCCCAAATCTAAAGGTTATCTTTGAATATAGAAGGTCCTTTTGTATAAAAGTGAGGGCTAGATTATTCAAATTACAAATAAATATCTAAAATGTAAGAGTCATATGAATATCAATCACTTCAATGTTATATTTGGGAGAATGTAAACTATTTCAATGACAGTATCATTGTTGAATAATTTTCATAACCCATTTGCAATTCTTTCATAGATCATCTTACATTCTTGCTGTTACTGTGTACAATGTATTCCTGATTCTACTTGTTTCACTCAGCATCAGTTTGTGGCGACTGCATTAGCACCCTGGATACCTTATAATCAGCAAGAGTCAGGATAAGCAAAAGTCTTTATTCTTGGTCTTTCGCGGTAGAAGTGTAGAGTGGATGTGTAGGATCTCTGAGACCTCACCTCGTCATCTCTCTCACAGAAGTAACCTGGCTTGTCTCCCTGTACCTCATAGTTCCTTCCACAATTCTCTGTATACATCAAATGATTGGGCCATCACAGGACAGTGGAAAGAACCATTTTCCAAGCATATTCTTGTCCAATCAGTAATTAGCCTCAAGTGCTCAATTATCCCACCTCATTGCATTGACTCAAGAGTTTCAGCCCCTTAAACCAGTTCATATAAATCTTTCCAGGCCTTTCTAAAATCAGCTTGTTCCTAATTTTTTATAAACCAATAATATCCCATTACTTTCATGTACCACAGTTTATTCAGATATTCCCCAATTGATGGGCATCTATTCATTTTCCATTTCTTTCCTACACAAAAAGAACTGCTACACATGTGGGCCCTTTTCCCTTCTTTCTGATTTCCTTGGGATATAGGCCCAGTACTCCCACTGCTGAATCAAATGGCATGTACAGCTTTATAGCCCTTTGGGTATAGTTCTAAATTTCTCTTCATAATGGTCAGATTCATTTCACAACGTCACTAACAATGCATTAATGTTCCAGTTTTCTCACATCTCCTCCAACATTTATCATCTTCTTTTCCTGTCATCATAGCCAAACTGAGAGGGGTGATGTAGTTAGTACCTTAGAATGGTTTTAATTTGCATTTCTTTAATAAATAGTGATTTAGAGCATTTTTCATGACTATAGATGGCTTTAATTTCATCATCTGAAAATTGTTCATGTTCTTTGATTTTTTATCAATTGGGAAATGACTTTTATCTTTATAAATTTGATATAACCTTTATATATTTTAGAAATAAGACCTTTATCAGAAACAGTCTGTAAAAAAATTTCCTAGCTTTGTACTTTCTTTATATTCTTGTTTCTATTGTTTTTGTTTGTGCAAAAACTTTTTTTAATTTAATACAATCAAATTGTACATTTTGCTTTTCATAATGTTCCTCCCTTCTTCAAAGCTCTAATAGGTAAATTATTCCTTGCTCTCCTAATTTGCTTATACCATCACCCTTTATGATCAAATCATGTATTCATTTTGACCTAATTTTGGTATAGGGTGTGATGTGTAAATCTATGCCAAGTTTCTGACATATTATTTCCCAATTTTCCCAGCAATTCTTGTCAAAGGGTTAGTTCTTATCCCAGCATCTGGAGTTTGGGGGTTTATCAAATACTACGTTCCTATAGTCATTGATTACTGTGATATGTACCTAACCTATTCCACTGATCCACCACTCTATTTCTTAGCCAGTAACAAATGGTTTTAATGACTGCTGCTTTGTAATATAGTTTTATGCCTTGTACTGCTGAGGCAACATCCTTGGTATTTTTCAATTAATTCCCTTGATATTCTTGACCTTTTGTTCTTCCAGATGAATTTTGTTATTTTTTTCTAACTCTGTAAAATAATTTTTTGGCAGTTTGATTGGTATGGCACTGAACAAGTAGACCAATTTAAGTAGAATACGCATTTCTATTAGCTGTGCAATTGATATTTTTCCATTTGTTTATATTTGACTTTATTTGTGTGAGAAGTATTTTGTAATTGTATTCATATAGTTCCTGGTTTTGGCAAAGATAGTTTTCAACATTCACCAATTTGTATTCCAATTTTTCCCCATCCCCCATCCTTTCTCCCCACCATTCTCCCCTAGACAGCAAATTATACAATATATGTTAAACATGTGTAATTCTTCTAAAATATTTTCACATTTATCAACATACATATATTTTAGATGGAAATCAGCATGGCTACTGAAAAGCCTGGCCAGACTTCTTTCTAGTTTAAGTTCCTTATCCATAAAATGGATATACTTCATAGGGTGATTATGAATATCAGATGAGATAATTTTGGTTGTTCTCCTTCATATTTGGAGGACCAAAATGACATCAATATGTTAGAGTTGATTTACACTGTGTATAACTATGGCTAATCAGACCAGTATGAGCTCAGAATGCTTTGTTACAGGTCAGACACAAATAATCCCTATGAACTTTTAGGATAGCTTCTCTAGTTTTGCACATCTCATTTTCTTTTGGGATAATTCAATTCTACTTCGCTCATAGGGCACTGCACCTTCTCTGATGAGGGCATGCCATGCTAGGTGTCTCCCTTATCATAAAATGGATTCTAAAGTTCTTAAGAGGGACCATGAGATTGTAACATTTTTTCTGAGTGCTTGATCTGTGTGAATTCTTCATAAAGTAATTCTTTTTGGCAAGTGTACATTTGGCATTCAAACCATGTGACCAGGCCAATGGAGTGTGCCTTCTGCAGTAGAGTTGGAATGCTTGGCAGCTTAGTTTGAGTTTTCTGGCATAATGCTGGTGTACTGTCCAGGTTTCACAGACATATAACAATGAAGTCACCACAAGAGCTCTGTAGACCTTCTATTCGGTAGTCAGTCTAATACCTCTCCTCTCTCACAGTTTCATTTGGAGTCTCCCAAATGCTAGCTTGGGCTATGCACATGTCAATCTCATAATGGATAAAGTACCTTACCCACTTTAAAATGCTAAAAAAAATGGGAACCATTGTTGTTGTTGTTATTGTTGTTGTTGTGAGATTTCAAAAGAGCAGTGCAGATTAATATTAGAAAGGTAGATTGCAGTTCTATCATGGAATATGTTATGTATTAGGGTAAGGAATTCTTGCATATTCTTTCAGTAACATGGGGCCATTAAAAGGTTGTAAGTCAGTAGAGCTGGGGAAGAAAAGAGAATGGTCAGGAACTTGATTAGGAAGACCGATTTTGTAGTATTGTAAAGGAAGGATTAGAAAATGGAGAGATTGAAAACTGATAGATCAGATTATTTTAATAATCAAAGTAAGAGAGAATGAGTATCATAACCATAGTAATAATGTAGAGAAGATGGTACATGAAAGAGAGATTATTAATATTTATGATTAAGTCCTAGTTATTCAGTGCTGAATGGAAAATTCTCTTATCTCTTACATAGTGAATATTAAGCTATTTTTTTTCAAAAATCCAAACATTTAAGTGCTTACTATATGCAAGATGGCATATTAGGCGTAGGTAATCCCATGACAAAATGAAATAGTCCTTTTTCTCAAGGACTTTATATCTTAATGAAATTGAATATAAATTAAATAGAGGATAAAAAGAACATTAACAACTAGAAAGAACTAGGAAAGAATTTAAAGAAGAAAAAAGTACATAATTGAGTCTTTGAGAGAGAAAAGGTTTCTGAGAGGCATAGATGAGAAGAAAGTATAACAATTTTTAGTCCAGTTCTTCTAGAACAAATATTTAATAGACTATGTTGATATGAAGTAAGACTAAAAAGGCCAAACTGTCTAAAAAACTTAACTTATATTTGACAATTAGAGAAATAAATAAATTGGGAGATAAAAACACTACAAAGCTAATTAACAAGAATAAAAACCGGTTCTTTGAAAAGACTAATAAAAATCAAGAAACACTGAACTAGGGAAGGACAAAACAAAGAAAACATTTTACCAGTATCATTAATAACTATTGACCTTTAAAAATAAATAGATAAATATTGACCTAAATTTTTCAATATTACTTATCTTGCACTAAAAATAATCATATTTACATTTTACTTTTTAGTTAAGTAAATGTTTTCTACATAATCATCCTACACATAGCTTATGCTATTTTTACTGGTACTGTAACATTTCTGAATACAGACATACACATATAGACACATGCATATGCACGCATGAATTTAGCTTTAATAATGTCCAAGTAAACTAACATATTTTTATTTAAAAGAAAATTATATCAAGTAAAATTTAAAATAAGGATATTGTTAGACATTCATGTAAATTTTCCTGGGTGCCTCAAAGCATATTCCACCACCAAGAGAATGTACTTCTTCCCTGAAAAGGGGTCTAGGAAAGGAGTCACTTTTATCTTTGTTTACTATATGAAAAATATTCTGTGAAAAACTTTTCTAAAGAAATGGAAGCAGGTAAGCATTACAGTTGGATTCTAGTCTGAAAACCACTTCTTAGTGAAGTTTGACAACTTGCAGTTCTTATAAGAGTCAATTGTGACAATTCAGTAAAAATTCAGCAACCACCATTTTTTAATCTGGTTAATCCTTAAATAACCTTCACAAAGCAAAGTGCAGCTTGGGACACTGGGGGAAAAACAACTCTAATTCACTGGCATATATTTTATATGTGTAGAATAACTAGTAAATTATAGATTGTCAAAGATACTTCTTATTTTATTAGCATATATTATCTTTATCAAAACCTTTCTTGTTTGATAAAAATGAATTTACCCCTGATGAGTAACTCTTCTTAAAGACTCTACTTCGATATCATTGTAGTATTCTTGGATAAACT
The DNA here is from genome assembly GCF_048593235.1 of Sminthopsis crassicaudata. Lineage (NCBI taxonomy): Eukaryota > Metazoa > Chordata > Mammalia > Dasyuromorphia > Dasyuridae > Sminthopsis > Sminthopsis crassicaudata. The sequence goes on from NC_133619.1 coordinate 452,157,304, forward strand.
CCTTTAAATGTGTCCCATATTATCAATCAAGAAACATTTATTAAATACTACTACATATGCTGTATTCTGTGCCTGGCACTGGGAAATAAATTCCAAAAGGAAGAGCTACCATCAGGTATCTTTCACTTTTCTGGATAAATACAACAGATGCAAAGATACATTTACACAAGATATATTCAAAATGATTAGAGAAAGGAGAAATCAACTGGGAAAATCAGGAAAGATGTCCTGAAGAATGTGGCACTTTAATCCTTGAAAGGGAGTAAAGATTCCAAGAGGCAGAAGTGAGTTAGAAAGAACATTTCAAGCATGGGAGATTGTTATAAAAATGTAATGTTTGGGAAATAGCAATTAGATCAGTTTGGATGGAACACAGAGTGCAAAATTGGGAAGTATTTCACAATAAGCCTTGAATAAGAAAAGAATAAGATTACATGAGGTTTCAAATGCCAGGCACTTGACTTTTACTCTAAGACAATAGAGAGCCATAGATATTTTATAGACAGAAGAAATAAATGGTTAGACCCAATATACTTGTATCAGTATTCTTGTCACCAGAGTTAATTTTGTTCTGCCCTATTGATTTACTTATCTCATCACTTGTAGGAGTTCCATTTTGTTTCATTTTGTTTTCCTTACCCTGCTTGTTCCCCTGAGATCTATCTTCCCATAGGAAAGGAGAAAGAGATATTATGGAAAAGTAGAAAAGGTAGCTCCTTAAGTCTAAGGAGAAAATGCTGATTTACTTCTGTAAAGAAAGTTCAGGAGGGTAAAGAACACCTTTATTTCTATCCAAAACCCAATTCTCAAGCCCCTGACCAATTATGTTAACTTTAGAATATCAGTTTCTGTTCCTTTGACTTCTACCATCATACTTAAAGAAATTTATATTTGGAACTCCACTCCTAATTTATTCAATAAAAATTAAATGTGTCTTCCTTATGCAATTTACTATAGTAAGACATGAATATATGAAGACAAACAAAGCCCATGACCTCATGAAGTCTACTTTTTACTATAAAGGATACAGCATTAGTATAGATAGGGAATTACATGATTATTTAAGGAAGAAAAAAACACCAGTAGAGAGCACAAGAAAGGTTGAGTTCCTTGAAAGAAGCAAAGTTTTCAAGGAGGCAGAGATGAAGTAGAAAAGCAATCCTTACTATAATCTGTGGTCCCAAACTTCAAGTCCTGACTTTGAAAGAATGCTTTCCATTCCAAAGTTTGAGAAGGGAGGCAAGGTTTTCCAAAAATCACTCTTTTTGGCTTATGCCCCCACCAAGATTCTGCCCTTTGAATTTTATAATTTGAGTTATTTTGCACACACTACTACCTCCCTTGGGAACATTATTATATAGACAGCTAGGTGATATAGTACATAGAGTCAGGAAGTATTAAATTTAAGTCCAGTCTCATACACTTACTAGCTGTGTGATCCTCTATAAGTTAACTTCCATCATACTCAGTTTTGTCTTTTGTAAAATGGGGATGATAATAGACATACTTCAGAAGTTAACAATGAGGATTAAATGAGATAATGTATAAAGTGCTTTGTAAACCTTTAAAGGATGATATAAATGCTAGGCATTTTATTATTATTACCTATTGTAACATATATATATATATATATATATATATATATATGTATATATATATATATATATATATATATATAAAACACATGTCTAGGTCCTCAAAGATATATGTTACAAAAAAAATAAAAAAACATTTAGCTACAAGTAAAGGATTTAAACAAGTATGATATATCAGATGTATCATTCTTTATTTGACCCCACACAAAAAATACAAAGTTACATGTACATCCCATCAGTGGCAACTTCCAAAGAATACAGATTCTTCAGAGATCTAACTCCCCAGATTCTGAATTTCAGTATGTCTCTTTGAAGCATATCTCTCAGTACAATCAAGGTTGAGCACATCAGAGAACCTGAGGTTTAATTATTTCACATTTCCCATGGGCATTTATTCCCAAAAAACTCAGTACACTAATAATTATTTTTCTTCTTATTAGTAACACTAGACCATGGAGAAATGTTTTGCTATTAACAGAAAACACATCTAATGGTTTCTGAAAATATATGTAGTATGACTAGCTTTGGCAAATATGGTGACTTTTGACTATACTCTGCCCACACAGCTGTAAAATTTTTCCCTTACTAAAGGAGACTTGTTCACCATAGGCATATTATTTTTTTTCTTTTACTTTTTACTCTTTAGGAGACTTTTTTTCTTTTTCACAATGTATTATTTCTTAGAACTAGTTTGTTCTCAATATCACCACTGAATTTAAACACTAAGGATTTTACAACATCATCTTACATGACAAAACCTTATCAGTGATTTTGTCTGACTAATTTCCTTTCTGGAAGCTATATATATATATATAGTCTGTGATTGAATTTTCTCAGGAATTTTACTATGGACTTAATTCAGTACATTTCAATCAAGACCTTGAGCTTCAATATAGTCCATTTTTTATTGTTTCTTTGAGTTTTAAAAGAAAGAAACCACTTTTTAATTTGATTTAAAATAGTATGAGGTAGCAGGTAATGATTGAACTTCATTCAAATCTGTTAGTTCAAAAAGGAAAAATGATATAAATATATTAAATTAGTAATAGAAATCTATCTTAACCAACAGAAATGTGGGGAGGGGTGTGAAAAGATAAGAGAAAAGAGGAAGGGAAGGAAGAGAAAAGAATGCAATGATCAGAAGCAAAACAGACTTCAAAGGAATAACAGGATAGAAACAGAAAAAAAGATAAACAAAAGAAAATAGAATGGAAGGAATGCATAGTTAATCATAACTGTGAATGTGAAGGGAATAAACTTATCTAGCAGAGAGAAGAATGGATTAAAAATCAGAATCCAAAAATATCTTGTTTACAAGAAATACACATGAAACAAAGACCCACACCAAGTTAAAATATTATAATAGAAGGCCAGATTGTAATCCATCAAATGTCAGCTGAAGTAGCCCCAAAAAAGGTATCTTTCAGAAGAAGCAAAAATACAACTAATTAAAAGGCATACATAGGGAAGACATCTTGCTAAAAGTCACCATAGATAATGAAATAATATAAATACTAAACATATAGGCACCAAAAGGCATAGCATCCAAATTCTTTAAAAAAAAAAAGTTAAATTGATTATCTAAAGAAATAGACAATAAAAGTACACTAATAAGTGTTCTCAAATTTCCTCTCTCAGAACCAGATAAACCTAAGAAAATAAGATAAATCTAGGAAAAGGAAATGACAAATGTTGGTGGAAATGTATAAAAATTGGAACACTAATACATTGTTTAGGGAGTTGTGAATTAATCCAACATGTTTGCATCCCAAAGAGATGTTTTTTAAAAGGGAAAAAAAGACCTATTTGTACAAAATTATTTATAGCAAATTTACTTGAATACACACACCAATTGGAGAATTGTTAAATAAATTTTGGTATATGATTATGAAAGAATACTACTATTTTATAAGAAATGATTAGCATGATAGTTGTTGGGGGGGAAACAGTGGGAACATATGTAAAGTGAAGTGAATAGAACTAAAAAAAACATTATATACAGTAACAACAATATTGTAAGGATGATTAGACATTCTGATCATGAGAACAATCAAAGGCAATTGCAAAATGCTATCTATTTCCAGAAAAAGAACTGATGAACTCTGAATGCAAATTGAAGAATTATTTTTCCTTTTTTTTGACTCTTTTCTCTTTGTAAGATAACTAAAATAAGAATATATGTGAAATCACAAGTGATATATAGCAAATTTCTTGTATTCTAAGAAAGTGGGAAAGAGCAGCAAGGAGGGAAAGAATTTGTGATTCAAAGTTTTTAAATGAATGTTTAAAATGTACACATAATTGGGAAGTATTTAATGAAAGAAATAATATATTTTAAAGGTTAAAACTCAAGACTTAATAAAAACTTTTTATGTGTAGCTGCTCTCCATCCAATGTAATAAATACTACAGTATTTTGGATTAATTTTATGGACCCTATCAGTCCAACCCTACAGATAGTTGCCTCTCCATAATATCCTCATTTCTTTTATCAGAATAAAATAGTCCATCAACCAAGGGTTGATTCTATCTGAGCTCAATATAATCAACAAATGACTTTCACCTTTGTATTAAAAGGAAATAAAGTCCTTGTTGAAGCAATTTCATTATCTATCTATACTGCTCTTCCCATGCATGTTGATTCTGTCTGGCTTTCATGTCTTGGCTTGTATTGTGAACCTGCACTTTGCGCTTTTATTTGCATTGTTGTTTCTTCTCTCTTGATATCATATTGATTCTTTGCATGACACCAGGCTGAATAACAGTGAATATTTCCAACATCGATCCTATCTTTCCCATCTTTAACATCTTCCACAGTGATTTCCTCCTGGTTTTTAAATTAACCTATTCTTTATCTTTGTTGAACTATTTCTTAACTAAACTTCTCTTCCTTCCTTTGATAGCACCTGTTTCTTCTGGCTGCTCTCTACTACCTGCTTAAAACAGCTATCTTATTTTTATGCCAAGTTAACCTTTGATGTACTAGAACCAGTTGTTGAGGCAAGTAGACCAACTGTCCAGAATTAACAGTAAGAATTGAGAGGTTCTTTCTTTTTTTCACTTAATAGATGTCATTTTCCCCGATTACATGTAAAGATATTTTTCAACATTCATTTTTATAAGATTTTGAGTCCCAAATTTTTTCCCTTTACCCCATCCCTCCTGTTTCCTCAAGACAATAAGCAATCTGATATAGCTTATATGTGTACAATTATTTTTAAAAAATATTTCCATATTAGTCTTCTCATGAAAGAAAAATCAGAACAAAAGGGGGAAAAAGTGAAAATAGTGTGCTTTGATCAGAATACACTTTCTATAGTTCTTTCTTTGGATATAGATGGTGTTTTCATCACAATCTTTTGAAATTGTCTTAGAACACTGCATTGCTGAGAAGAACTAAGCGTATCATAATGATAAGCCATATGGTATGATAGAGAGGATGACTTGTCTTAGAGTCTGGAAAAAAAACAATTCAAATTCTGCCATTAAATAGTCATATTAGGACTTATCTCTTGAAGGCCTAGAACAGTGTCCATGACATTGAAAGTACTTCATAAATATTCATTGATTGATTCATTGATTAATTGACCTACCAAGACAGAGGAGATTTATGGTAGAGAATTTTCTAGATTGACAGCCATCATAAATCCAAGGGAAAAAAAGAGCACCAAATTATAGAGGAAAGGATCAATCTTTATACTGGAATACAAAGGATCATCTTTATATTTTTTATTCTCTAATCCTTTTGTAGTTGTGGTTTGGGTTGTGCTTGTGCTGGTTGTTGTTCACTTGAGAACTCTAATTTTGTTCCCTTTACCTCCTTAGTTTTCTTCTTTCACCTTTGGAAGGTAATTACTGGTGAAATCTATTCATATTGCAAGAACTAAAGCCTCTGTGAAACATATTTTTAATAGGAATGGAAAGGAATTTCTTGGGGGTTTTCCAATTTATTTACGAGTTGTAAGTAGAGAAACTGAGTTTTGCCCATTCTAACTTCACTAGATAGGCTAGGGAAGGAAAACATGACTGTAAGAGCTTATGAAAAGTTCCTATGATGTTTCAGGAATATAGAATAGCTCAAACATCAACTTTATTGTGAAAAGAATATAAACCAGATTCTTTCTGAGAAATGTAACTAAAATTATTAATTATAGGCATAAAAAGGCAATATTTTATTACTTTAACAGACTTATCAGTATTGAAAAAACATTTTATCATGTTAGTTGGTACCCAAAAGGCCCCAAATTCCTTCCATTTATACTTTGTCAAGGTATGCTATCAAGCAATTGTGTGAGAATGTTTTCATATTTTCTAGCAAAACAAGGGACCAATAGAATAATAGTGGAAATAGAAGCTTTCACTAAAAAATATTCTAAAAATACAGTCAGTTTCCAAATCTCTGCTAATACAAAAGACAAAGAGATGACATCTTGATTATTGCTTTAGAAAATATATTCAGCACTAAGGGCATGCATCAAATAAAATAGGGGCAAGGACATAACACAATTTGTATTTCCTATAAAAAAAAATTTAAAATACCCGCCCTTTCATTTTTTTATTTCCTGTTGTTCATATAACACCAACAAAGTCAAAAATATATGAGCCCCAAGATGATTTTGAGTTTTTCTACAAAGAACGATGTTTTCAGTTTTTTATTAGTTACTATCAATATTCACTTAAAACTAATTATATTAGATCACAATATATTTTTTAATAAACACTGAACATATCATTTGAAAAGTATATTAGTGTTTTATTTTTTATGTATTTATAAAGTACTAAGTTCTCTTTGTTGGGACTATTCACATGGAAAGATCAAGAATTACCAAGTGGACAAACCCTTAGATGCCACTTTTATTTTTGTCATGCCCTTCAATTTGGAATTAAATTATCTATCATATGGCAGTAGTAAAGGGTAACCCCTGTTAATTTGAGTTTCTATGTATCCTTTCTCTTTGTTTCCACCTGGCACACTCTTCTTGCTTTTCCACATCCCTTTTTGTTACTTTGTCTTTTATTTCCTGTACTTTCCACCCTTTATATTTCTAATGACCCATCTACATTTCCCTAAATCTAGTTTGGTCCATGTTACTTTCTAGGCTGAGTCTGTCAAGCTCTCTCAGAAGCCTTAGGAGACACATATCTTATCCCAGAACATCATCTGCTAAGTTGGGACTAACCCACAAAATGCTGGCCTAAGCTTTTCCATTACAAATTCAGTTTTAGCCAATTCAAAAGTATTCTACAATTAAGATCCTATGTGTATTGTATATTATATTTGTATTAACATCCTAATTGTATTGAGGGCTCTTGATTATGTTACTCATACTCCTAGACATCAATAATTTTAACTCCCCCTCCTCCTAACCAAAGGAAAAACAAGGATTTACACAACGAATAAAAACAGGTTTCCCAAAACTCCAAAAATAAAATATATCACCACTCCACAAGCACACAAAAAAAGACAAATCCATCTGTCATAGTACTTATTCCAAATTATTGGCTTTTTACAAATAACAAATTCATTGATGTGTGTCTGTAGCGTGAATCTTTTACAGTAGGCACTGATATGCATATTGTTTCCCCCCATTAAATTGTGAACTCCTTGAAAGTAGGAACCAGTTAGTGCTAAATAAATGTCTGTGGACTAATATTTATTACTGAGTCTACATCAATTATGGCCTCCCTAATCTTAAAATTTATCTTATAAGGCTTTTGTTTGTTTGTTGTTTAGAATAAGAATTTGAATAAAAAGTATATATCTCTGGTTGTGTGATGATATTTTAATATCTTGGAGTCTTGGGGGAAAAGCAGATATCTTGTAGTCCAATCCTTTTATTTTAAAAATGCCACTAACCCTCTGAGAGATTAAAGTCATTTAGTTTGTATGTGGTTAAATAGTGATTCTGAACCCATTTCCGGGATGTCTATCCCATACTTTTTATTGTCAATTTTTAAAATTGTCAAAGTATGACTAATTTATTTTTAATGAGCCTGATTGTAAAGCAGTTCAAGTATAATCTGCTCAAATACTTCAAAATAATATTTTACACTTTAAAGAAGTGGTTCATTTATATTGACTTCCTACCTTCTGCAGTACCTATGAAAAGGAAGCAACAAATCTAAGTAGAAAAGGCATGCTGAAGTATTCTGGAGTGAAAGGTCTATAGTTCAGATGTCAACTATAATTCCACCTGTATGATTTGGGGCAAATCATGTAATTTCACTGGGCTTCATGGAGTACTGGATTAGATAGTTTCTGAAATCCTTCCAACTATAGGTCTGTGATCTTAAGTATTTTTTAATTTGAAGTTTTCACTCATTATCAACATTAATTAATATTAATAAGTATCTACTTTATACATAACACTAAAGCACTTAATTGATTCCATGAAAAAACTTCAGGAATCATCTGCCTCATAAATGCCTCATTGGTATAACCTTTCATTTTGACATTTTTTCAATTAAGGTTCGTAAGAGTGAACCTGCAATTGATATCTTGAGAAATACTGTCAGAGCCACTCCTTTTGGATCTCCCGTTCTAACAATGACATAACTATTATTATCACTGACATTGAATAGCCCTTAAAAGTTCACAAAATATCTGATACTTTGTCTCATTTAAATCCTCACAACCATTCAGTGAAGTAAGTACCACAAGTATCATTCTCCACATTTGACAGGTGAAGAAAATGGCAAAGTACTTAGATGAGCCTCACATATAAAATTTATGAGGAAAGGATGAGAATCATAGAGAATTATGACTGTTCAACATCAGAAGGAATAAAGAATATCCAAATTAAGTAGATAATGCTTTTATTTGTACAACATTGTGATATTTATATTCATATATGTTCTATTAGGTAATAGTGAGTGTTATATAACAATCTATGAGAAATCATTGCTAGATCTTTGCAAAAGACAGTGTTCTCAGACAGGGAAACCTTTTTGGTATCCACATATATACCACTGGAGCTGATGCTCCAACAGGGAATGATAGGTGAAATCAAACAGGACATTTAAGGTTTTATTGGACATTGATTTCCTAAGAGATAAAGATTTTTATCCCTTTCAAAGGTGTAAGGAGGAGTGAGGTACAGTCTGAAAAAAAGGTGCTACAAATCACAAAGCCTTATTTTTATTATTCTTGCATTAATTTGTCCAACCTGAATGAAATGAGCCAATTAGAGAAGCAATTGATTTATTTTTTTCTTCTATGGTCTTAAAGCAATTTTAAATACAATATTAATTTGTGTAGGCATTACAATTACAATTACAATTACAGGCTTATTTTATAAGCTCTTCTTAAAGTTACTTAAAATAAGTTTACATTCGATTCAGAATAAAAAGAAATGTCAAAATTGCATAAGTTTCTCTGTTCCTCAGCAGAACTACTGTATGTAATTTAATATACAACTATAAATTCTATTATCTTATTCAGTTCAACTTTTCCATTCAAACTTAAAAGAGCACCACAAAAATAAAATAAAATAAGGAGAAGAGATGAAAAAAGGGGAAAAAAACTTTGCAAAGAAAGATACAATCTCCTGAACCTTGCTCAGGTTTCCAGCCATATTGTAGTTTCTGATCAATTAGTATGAGGCTCTCACCCAGCTATCATCTGGAATCCCTATGGCCAATAGATACTCTCTCTAGTAGAAATGTTTCTATGAGGTGCCAAAAAGGGCCAACAGAAAACATGATGAAGGAAATGTAAATGGTTATACTAGGCCTCTCTTCTTCCCAGTCTACATTTTTCTTTAAGAAGTTAGGAATGAAGATCAGAATAGGACAATAAACTTATGAAAAAAGTAAAAACAAATCCAATTACTTAGGTCTTTCATGAGTGTTTTATGCCAGAATTGACACATTATACCCAGAATATGTGTTAAGTATTTTAGAACATAAAAGAGAGTTATCAATCTAAGTCAGATTATATTTTTAATCACAGTTCATGTTTGTTTTTACAAAACATATCATTAATAAATACAAGTTAAATACAAAATGCCAAACTGTGCCAAAAACTGCAGAAAGATTTTTGAGATACATTTAGGAATAATAATAGATATCAACAGAAATAAATTTTAAAATGAGCTAAGTAGAGAAGTAAACCTGGCATGGTATGCATTTGTACTAATTGAAATTCTCCACAAGCCCCAGTGTATTCAATAATATATAATTTTGAAGGAAGCAAGAAAGTTAACACGTTCATCATGAACCGGTTACATCATTTGAAATATGATGGTAAAAATCTGTTATTGTGAAGATCAAATATGACAATGTTTGTTTAAAATATAACTTTGAAAAAATTCCTAAATGTATTTAAGTATGATTCATTGCCATAATAATAGTTATTATTATGGGAATCTGCCTGGAAAAAAAAGAGGAGAAATTTATTAAGCCCTCCTATGTTGCTGTCACTGTGCTAATACTTCTACTTTAACACTTTAGGATCATTTGATCCTAACAACAGCCCTGTGACATAGATGTCATTTTATTACTAAAGGTGTATTAATGGTATTTGAATATGCCAGAAAATTTACATTTCTGTTATGATCTACCACCTTTGTGTGAACTTTATTACAATAAATGTCTTTGTTCATTACTACCTTTAAAATCATGTGGTATATGTAGTCATATGATTTGTCTGGTGTACTGCTGAAAATTAGTAGACGCAGCTTTTATATACTTTCTCAATGTTATACATTGTGTTCATTGCTAAAACTCACTGAGCTGAGCTGCAAAAAACTATCAAATTAATGAATATATTGTTATCATCCATCTGGTAAGGCAGAATTAACTACATTATGAATGAGTATCAAGACCCAAATCAAATAATTTAGACATTTTAAATTAAGATTTGTCTATTCAAAGCATATCACACCACAATGTTGATATACAATAAAGGAACCAGTCAAACCATTTTCTCTTCAATGAACTTTATGAAATCCAAATCTGCAAAGGCCTACAACTAAAATTGTTTTTGAGTTAAAAATTAAATTAAAAGATCCCATACCAACTGTCAGACAATCCTTCCAGCTGGAACATTCATGATGTGACAAAATTAGAATGCCAAAAAGAAAACACCCTCAACATGAATATGCTTGATTTAAGCTAAACTTCACATCTCAAATTTGCTGATACTTCAGCTAAGTTTCTGCTATATAGGGCCCACAGAGGCATAGGAGAGTATCACTAGAGAGTGCTCTGCTAAATGGGAAAACCTTCTGTGTCCCATTACTCTAGCATTAGACAAGCTTAAGAAAGTTTTATTAATGAACATCATTGGCAGTCTGGTTAACTGAATATCCAAAGTAGTAAGACTTTAGAAAATTTAATTAAATTCTGTATTATCTTTTAACTCAATAGAAAATAGACATCAAGAATCTTTTTTTTAAATGTACAACAGCCATAAAATTGGGTCAAGAAAAGATAGGTTACAAAAATAATAGAAACTGGTACCCTTATACCCAATTCCTGACACACAGATAATTCCATCCATCTCAGAGGTTCCAAAGTCCTTGATAAATTTGATATTTTGCTGCTTCTACTTTCCTTCCCACATTTGTTCATGGTATAAGATGCCCTCTCAACAGCTCTCCCACTCCACCATCACAGCTTCTCTTTGTAGAAATCCTTCAAGTCCTAGCTCAAATATCACTTCTGTGAACAATCCCTTCTTTATTCCCTAAGGCAGATATGATGATTTCTCAGAACTTAAAAAGTACTTTTGTTTAGTCTCTAATGCTTTGTCTATTTCTCTTTTGTTTCATATCTGTAAGTGGTACCTAAGCATCTAGAATGCTAGATTCATAGCTAGGAGGATCTTAATTCAAATTATCAGTGCAATATTGGGCAAGTATTTTTATCACTCAATCTCAGTTTTCTTGTCTATAAAATAATAGCACCTTTCTTTCAAGATTCTTGTAAGGAACAAATGACATAACATATATCACATATAAAAGTACTTCCAATTTGTAAAGTTTCACATTTGTGAAACATATATAAAGCACTACATATAGCAAATGTAAAACATTTTCTAAATCTTAAAGTGCTATATAAATGCTATCATTATTATTATACTAATTCTTATTCATCATCCTTAATTATAAATTCCAAAAGGAAAATTATTTTGTTTCTCATTGATGTTTGTTCCTCTCTCAATATCTACCACAATGCTTTTATACTTAGGCACTACCAAGGTGTCCATTTAGCTAATTTTATGCATAAAAATTTTATGTCATCTATCTCTAAATCATACTTATCTCTAAGAAGGAAAAGGATAGGAATATTGTCTCTCTGTTGACTAGCACTATTTCTGTTTAAAATTACATATGATACTTGAGAAGGTCAGAACTAGAAGGTAGTATTTAAACAAGTACTCACTATTTTTTTAAGTACTATCTTTTTTGTGTATTGTCCTGTTAAGAACTTCAATGATCACAATTATCATGGGAAACTTTCCATTTCTGAAAGCCACAGTGCCTCTCCAGATGTACATTGTTTCCTAAGAGCACATGAAACTATACCTTCACTATTGATATAACTTGCAACAGAACATAATTGTCCTGACAATGTTCACATCCTAACAACAAAGCCATTTTTCCTCCTTATCTTTGGAAAAACCCAAAGGACAACCTAGGACCATATGACTTGAGGACATTTTCTAATTTATTCCATTTCTGTTTAAGTTTTCTTTCTTATCTGTCAAATTTGAGGTTTCACTGGAAACTCACCCAGTATTCAGCCTTTCTTTCAAATCATTTAGTAAGGATGAGCACAGGGATTAATAAGAGGAAAGCTCTGAAAAAATGGAGATAATTAGCCTTGAAATAGGAAGACTCAAACATAAAATAATAATGGATCAGGCCATCTTTATGCATTGCCAACTGAGTACAGAGTATAAGTCTAGGAGGTCCCATTGTCCCCCAAAACACTATCTTCCTGAACTCAATAGTTGAGACCTAGTATTTTGATATTAGGATTTCATTATTTTAGTTTGAAATTTTAATGTCTGTTTAAAATGTCAATATCTCTAAGAATAGTAGTAATTTATGACATTACTAGTCATTTATACTTTAAAGTGAGTGAAATTCAGTTATTTTCCCTAAAGCAATCCTTATTATGGGAATGGAAGAGACTAACTCTGTGTCCTAGGAGCTTTCTAACAAAGTCAAAAAAAAAAAATGGGAAAGAATGATGAGGTTAGGGATTTGGCAGTCAAGCTTCATCTATTTAATAATTTTACCTAGAGTATGTCCCTGAAGAATTTTTGCTAGGAGGATGACGAACAATTATTTGTTTCTCATTTACCCTTAAGATAGAGCTAGAGGAAAGGAAACTAATTTTGCAGCATGAGGTATGCAGTTAATATAAAGAATGTCTTCATTGAAAAAATGGAAAGAAGTTAGCAGGACAAATGTGAAAAAAAAATTTCCATTGTTGGAAACCAGGCTAGATATTCTCCTGTCCGTAATGGTTTAACTTGAGTAATAGTAGGAACCTGGACTGAATGGCAGATGGATTGGTTTTGAATAACCTATGTGAGATCTGCTACTTATATAACTAAAGATAAGTCATTTAACTCTCTGAGCCTCAGTTTCCTCAAATATACAAAGAAAAAAGTGTCTACATTATATACCCCCAAGAAAATGTTTGGTAAACCTCAAAGTGCTTTATAAATGTATTGCTAGTGTATATAGCCATGCTGGAGGACAGGAAATGGGAGGGTGGGAAACAGTCCCTCTAGTTTATGATACTATGATCTGTGAAAATTTTCATTGGGGATTCTTTAAAATAATATTGTTTTTAAATGCATAATTAGCTAAAATTGCTACCCAGAAAAATATTTTGTTAGTTTTTTTTGAAGAAATAATCATTCATGAGTGAAAAAAAACAATTCTATTTTATAAATGAAAATGCAGTCATCTTAACTGTTCATCATATATTCACTATGGAACCAGGTGCCTTTTAATATTAATCTAATGAAAGTGAATTTTTTATTTGCTATGCTATTTTTTAAAGATGAAAATTTAACCTTGAGATCTATATTTTTCTTTGCTTATGCTGTAGTAATAGATATTCCTGTAACTTAGTTTATAGTATCTTCAATGTCAGATTGTTTTTTTAATTTAACAACTGTTGAGTCTACTTGTCTATTCAAGGTAGTAATTTTGATTGTATAACATTTTAAAATATTTTGATCACGCAATTAATGCATCTAAAAGAGAAGGGAAGGAAATAAAATAATAGTCTCAGAATTCAGGATATAGAGGAAATTAATTTAATTTCATTAAGAATAAGAGATATTTATCAATAAATAAATGGTCAAAGTATATAATCAAAGGGGGCAGCTAGGTGGCGCAGTGGATAGAGCACCAGCCCTAAATTCAGGAGGACCTGAATTCAAATTTGGTCTCAGACACTTCCTAGCTGTGTGACCCTGGGCAAGTCACTGAACCCCAGCCTCAGGGGAAAAAAAGGATATAATCAAGTAATTTTCAAAGAGAAAAATAAACCTGTCAATAATGAGATGAAGCATGTTCCAAATCATTAATAATTAAAGAAATGTGAATTGAAGACAATCTGAAGCTCCATCTCACATCCATTAAATTGGGTGTGACAAACATGTAAAGATGACAAATATGTAAAATTACAACTATTGAAAGGGTTGTCTGGGGAGGAGGGGCAGAGGCAAGATAGCAGAGAAGACATACACAACATTCTAAGCTCCTCTCATATCCTCACTACTGATTATCAAATTCAGTCTCAAAAACAGTGCCTGACTGGTAAAATTCACAAAGATTGGAAGTACAATAACTTACCAGCCCAAGATAATCTGGATGATCACCAGAAAAGGTTTGTACTGATCAGCAGGCGCTGGCAAATGCAAGCAGGGAGATAGAACCAGAGGCTAGCATACTGAGCAGACTGGGACAGGGGCAGTCTACATGGCTGGAAAATTTCCAGGGAGGACTCTACCACATTTGGCTGCTTTGCTTTGGTTGCAAAGCAGTAAATCAGCAGAGAAATTAAAGCCAAAGGTAGAGTGTACTCCAAAAACCACCAGAATCTAATAGGATCTGTCTACACCCATCCAAAACCAGAAGTGAGGTGTCTCAGCACAGGCCACAACACAGCTGTGCAGCTGCATTCTGAAATAGAGCTTTTGCCTGGGGCAGTCACAAATCTGCACAGCAGGGGGAGTCAGCCTGGGCAACCTCTCATATGCAGGGGGAGGGGCTCTGCCTGGGGCAATAGAACTTCTAAAGTGCAACTGGACTTTCCAGAGCAGAGACACATTGGTGCAGAGCTTTTCCCAGGGCAATTGCTAATCCCAATGGGTTCTGCCTGAGGCAAAGACTTTCACTGCTCAGCCTCTAGCCCCAGAGCAGTCGCTAATCCCCATAGCAGATCTCTTCACAGGGCACTTCCCCCAGTTCACCATGCTACCCAGTGCAAAGACACTTCTGGTGTGGGGCTTTTCCCAGGGCAATTCCCCGACTCCACCGCTATTAGCAGCCAGTTTGCAGGACAGCTACTGTCCATATATCTATCCCTCTTTGCAGAGGAAGCTAGTAACCTCCTTGCCCTGAAGACAGACTTTAAGGGCTTTTAAAAAAATGAGTAAAAAAGCCAAAAGGACCATTGATAGCTTCTGTACAGAAAGAGAGCAGGTTTTCAAACCCAAGGAGACTAATAGCAAACAGTCTCCAGATGAAACTCCAAAGGGAGATGTAACCCTGGTCCCATCACACAAGGCTCTCCTAGAAGAAATTATAAAAAAATCTTAAAAGAGAGCTAGAAGAAAAATGGGGAAAGAGAAGCTATGCAAGAGAGTACCAAAAAGGCTTGTAACTCACTTAAAGAAAAATTTGATAAAGTGGGAAAAGAAAACAACTACCTGATATGTGAATTGGAAAAGATAAAGAACTCCCAAGAAAGTAGGATTTGTGAAATGGAAAAAGAAAATAACTCAGTTAAAAAAAAATTAGTGAAATGGAAAAATATTCCATAGAGCAAAACAACTTATTTAAAAACTCAATGGGACATATACAAAAAGAAGTAAAAAAAAAAAAAAAAAAAAAAAAAAAAAAAAAAAAAGCTAATGAAGAAAATAACTCATTGAAAATCAGAACTGAACAAATAGAAATGAATAACTCACTGAGACATCAAGAATCAATCAAGCAAAACCAAAAAAAAAAAATGAAAAAAATAGAAAAATGTTAAATGTCTACTTGGTAAAACAACAAACCTAGAAAAATAGATATAGGAGAGATAATCTGAGAATTATTGGACTTCCTGAAAATTATGATGAAAAAAGGAGCTTAGATGCTATTTTACAGGAAATCACCAAAGAGAATTGCCCAGATATAATAGAATCAGAAGGTAAAATAGGCATGGAAAGAATTCATTGAACGCCTTCTGAAAAAGACCCTAAAATAAAAACTCCAAGGAATATTGTGGCTAAATTTGAGAACTATCAGACTAAGGAAAAAATATTACAAGCAGCCAGGAAAAAAAATTAAATACTAAGGAGCCACAATAAGTATCACTCAAAATCTAGGTGTTTCCACATTAAAAGATTGAAGGGCCTGGAATCTGATATTCCAAAAGGCAAAAGAACTTGGAATTCAGCCAAGAATAAACTACCCAGCTAAGCTGAGCATTTTCTTCCAGGGAAGAAGATGGAGATTTAATGAAACAGATGAATTCCATTTGTTTCTAAGGAAAAAACCAGAACTAAACAAAAAAATTGAACTCCAACTATAGGACTCAAGAGAAGCAGAAAAGGTAAAAAGAACTCTTGAGAACTGTATTTCTGTTATGGATATACATAAAGAGTGCATGTATAATTTGATTTTACTGATATAACATAAAAAGGGAAATAGAAATGGAAAGGGGATAGTATCAGAAAAAGGGAAAAGAGGAGATAAAAAGAGGAAAACTACATCCCATGAAGAGGCAAAGGAAACCTATCATATCTGAGGAAATTTAGAGAGGGGGAGGAACATTGTGTGAATCTTACTCTCATCAAATTTAGCTCAAAGAGAAAATAATTGACATATTTGGTTTACAGAGAAACTTCTCTCATCTCACTAAAAAGTGGGAGAGGAAAAGGGAAAAGAAAAAAGTAATAAGGGAAAGGTACAAGAAAGGGGAGGGAATTCAAAGGGGGTGGGAGGGATTCTAAAGAGGGAGAGCTACATGAGGCAAGTGGTGCTCATAAGTTTAATACTGGGGAAGGGGGAAAGGAGGGGCAAGAAAAAGAAAACCATAATCTGGGGATAATAAGATGGCAGGAAATACAGAATTAGTAATTTTAACCCTAAATGTGAATGGGATGAATTATCCCATAAAATGGAGGCGGATAGCAGACTGGAACAAAAGTCAAAACCCTACAATATGTTGTTTACAAAAAACACATTTAAAGCAGGGAGATACATACAGGGTAAAGGTAAAAGGCTAAAGCATAATCTATTATGCTTCAGATGAAGTCAAAAAAGCAGGGGTAGCCATTCTTATCTCAGATCAAGCAAAAGCAAAAATTGATCTAATTAAAAGAGATAAGGAAGGAAACTGCATCTTGCTAAAGGGTATCATAGACAATGAAAATAGTAATACTAAACATATATGCACCAAGTGGTATAGCATCTAACTTCTTAAAGGAGAAGTTAAGAGAGTTGCAAGAAAAAATAGAGAGCAAAACCATAATAGTGGGAGATCTCAACTTTGAATTCTCAGAATTAGATAAATCAAACCACAAAATAAACAAGAAAGAAATTAAAGAGGTAAATAGAATATTAGAAAACTTAATTATGATAGATCGTTGGAGAAAACTGAATGGAGACAAAAAGGAGTATACTTTCTTCTCAGCAGTTCATGGAACCTATACAAAAATTGACAATGTATCTTGACATAAAGACCTCAAAATTAAATGCAGGAAGACAGAAATAGTAAATGGATTCTTTTCAGATCACAATGCAATAAAAACTACATTCAACAAAAAGTTAGGGGTAAGTAGACCAAAAAGTAATTGTAAGCTAAATAATCTCATCATAAAGAATGATTGGGTGAAACAGCAAACCATAGACACAATAATTTCACCCAATAAAATGACAATTATGAGACATCATACAAAAATTTGTGGGATGTAGCTAAAGCAGTTAGGGGAAATTTTATATCTTTAGAGTCTTACTTGAATAAAATAGAGAAAGAGAAGATCAATGAATTCGGCTTGCAACTTAAAAAGCTAGAAAAAGACCAAATTTAAAAACCCCAATCAAATACTAAACTTGAACTTCTAAAAATAAAAGGAAGGATCAATAAAAGTGAAACTAAAAAACTATTGAATTAAGAAATAAAATTAAAAGTTGGTTTTATGAAAAAAACAATGAAATAGATAAACCTTTGGTAAATCTGATTAGAAAAAAAGAAAGAAGAAAATCAAATTGTTAGTCTTAAAAATGAAAAGGGAGAACTTTCTTCCAACAAAGAGGAAATTTGAGCAATAATAAGGAGTTACTTTGCCCAACTTTATGCCAACAAATTTGATAACCTAAGAGAAATGGATGATTACCTACATAAATATAGGCTTCCCAGATTAACAGAGGAGGAGTTAAATTGCTTAAATAGTCCCATTTCAGAAAAAGAAATAGAACAAGCTATTAACCAATTCCCTAAGAAAAAATCTCCATGACCAGATGGATTTACATGTGAATTCTACCAAGCATTTAAAGAACAACTAACTCCAATGCTATATAAACTATTTGAAAAAATAGGGAATGAAGGAGTCCTACAAAATTGTTTTTATGACACAAACGTGGTACTGAAACCTAAACCAGGTAGGTTGAAAACAGAGAAAAATAATTATAGACCAATCTCCCTAATGAATATTGATGTTAAAATCTTAAATAAAATATTAGCAAAAATACTACAGAAAAAATCATCCCCAGGATAATACACCATGATCAAACAGGATTTATACCAGGAATCCAGGACTGGTTCAATATTAGTAAAGCTATTAGTATAAATGACCATATCAATAACCAAATTAACAAAAACCATATGATCATCTCAATAGATACAGAAAAAGCATTTGATAAAATCCAACATCCATTCCTATTAAAAACACTTGAGAGTATAGGAATAAATGAACTTTTCCTTAAAATCATCGGTAAGCATCATATGTAATGGGGATAAATTGGAACTATTCCCAATAAAATCAGGAGTGAAACAAGGTTGCCCACTGTCACCATTACTATTCAATATTGTATTAGAAATGCTAGCTTTGGCAATAAGAGTTGAGAAAGAGATTAAAGAAATTAGAGTAGGTAATGAGGAAATGAAATTATCACTCTTTGATGATGATATGATAGTATACTTAGAGAACCCCAGAGATTCTAATAAAAAGCTATTAGAAATAATCCACATCTTTAGCAAAGTTACAGGATATAAAATAAACCCACATAAGTCATCAGCATTCTTATATATCACTAACAAAATCCAACACTTAGAGTTGCAAAGAGAAATTTCATTTAAAGTAACTACCAATAGTATAAAATATTTGGGAATCTATCTGCCAAGGGAAAATCAGGAACAATATGAGCAAAACCACAAAACACTTTCCACACAAATAAAATGAGATCTAACTAATTGGAAAAATATTAAGTGCTCTTGGATATGGAGAACAAATATAATAAAGATGACAATGCTATCTATTTATTTAGTGCTATACCAATCAGACTCCCAAGAAACTATTTTAATGGCCTAGAAAAAATAACAACAAAGTTCTTATGGAAAAACAAAAGGTCAAGAATTTCAAGGGAACTAATGAAAAAAAAAAGTGACCTAGCTGTACCAGATCTAAAATTATATTATAAAGCAGCAGTTACCAAAAACATTTGATATTGGCTAAGTAATAGACTAGTTGATCAGTGGAAAAGGTTAGGTTCAAAGGACAAAATAGTCAATAACTTTAATAATTGAATATTTGACAAACCCAAGGACCCCAGCTTTTGAGATAAGAATTCACTGTTTGACAAAAACTGTTGGGAAAATTGGAAATTAATATGGCAGAAACTAGGCATTGACTCACACTTAACACTGTACACCAAGATAAGGTCAAAATGGGTTCTAGGCATAAAGAATGAAATTATAAATAAATTAGAAGAACATAGAATAGTTTACCTCTCATACCTGTGGAGGAGGAAGAAATTTATGATCAAAGAAGAACTAGAGATCATTATTGATCACAAAATAGAAAATTTTGATTATATTAAATTGAAAATTTTTTGTACAGACAAAACTAATGCAGACAATATTAGAAGGGAAACAGTAAACTGGGAAAATATTTTCACAGTCAAAAGTTCTGATAAAGTCCTCATTTCCAAAATATATAGAGAATTGACTCTAATTTATAAGAAATCAATCCATTCTCCAATTGATAAATGGTCAAAGGTTATGAACAGACAATTCTCAGACAAAGAAATTGAAACTATTTCTAACCATATGAAAAGATGCTCCATTATTAATCAGAGAAATGCAAATTAAGATAGCTCTGAGATACTACTACACACCCAGAATGACAGGGAAAGATAATGTGGAATGTTGGAGGGGATGTGAGAAAACTGGGACTCTGATACATTGTAGGTACAATTATGAATTCATCCAGCCATTCTGGAGAGTGATTTGGAACTATGCTTTAAAAAGTCATCAAACTGTGCATATCCTTTGATCCAGCAGTGTTATTATTGGCTTTATTGGTCATTATTTCTGTAGCTGCATTTTCTCCAATAGTTCTTTTGACAGCAATTTGCAAACGTCCCACAAAATCCACAAAAGGTTCATTGGGACCTTGCTCTATTTTAGTGAAAGTCTCTCCCCGATCTTTCTGTCCAGGGAGGACACTCCAAGCTTTTATTGCAGCCTTAGCAATTTGCTCATATATTGTCATGGTATAATTAATCTGTTCTGAATTCTCTCCATACCGACCTTCACCAGCTAAGTGCTCAAAAGTGAATTGTGTGTTAACTCCTATTTCCAAATTGCATCTGACTTGGATTTTACATAATTCATGAAATTCCGCAAGCCATAGCAAATTTTCTCCAGGTTTCAGGAATGTCCTTGCTATGGATTTCCAATCATTCGGGGTTAGGACTTCATAAGACAAACCATCTAGTAACATTTTGACATAAGGATGTAGCCCCATAAAGGGTACAACCTTTTTTTAAATCCTTAATTTTATTCAAATCTAAAGGTGAATATCTTCTCCTTTTTTGACCTACAGAGTCAATATCTTCAATCACAGAATATGCATGTATAAAATCACTTATATCCTGTCCTTCTCTCTTAGCTTTAACCAATGCTTTTTCTTATCTTGTCATAGGCTTAGGCTGTTTCACAGGCAATTCTGTTTGTGTTTCTGCCTCTTCCCCTCCTTCTTCTTCCTCCACCTCTGAAGGTGGGGTTGATATGGGCCTGTCAATAATCTGTTCTCTAGGCAGGGTTGAAGCTTCTTCAAGAGAATCATACCATAATTCCTCATTTAAATCCTCTTGCTCTAGGGCAAGATCTTGATCTTTCCTTTTTTCCTCACACTTCCTCCTCTGTTCATTTTTAAAACTTTTCCTTCTCCTACAACTTGCTTGATAGTTTAAGGCTAATTGAACTATGTTGTAGATATAAAATACTTCTGCAGAAATTGAACGAGGCCCATTTTTTGCATGAAATTCTTTCATTTCAAATCCCACTAGCTTCCATTTATCTACATCTATCTTTTCTTCCTCTAAGAACCAAGGGGATGTGCGTCTTAATGCAGCCAAGAGTTTAGCAATCTGTATCCAGGTTACAAGTAAACTCTGCTTCTCAATTATCTTGATTATACTCTCTATAGTACCACTCCTGAATGGGGCTGGAGCTGAGGCTGCCTCTGGGGCTGGGTTTGAGTCGGCTGAGGTCAAGGGATTGTATTTAGCTAACATCTGCCCCATTTCAGCTATAAGAGATTGCTGGTTTAGCCCTTAACAAGTTAAGTTCCTTATTTATCTATTAGCATGCTCACTTAATCTTTAACAAAGTTTCCTTGTTACTCACGGTTCTGGGTCAGAGAGACTGAGATCTGGATCAGAGGCTTTTCCACTGGAATCAGGATTGTGTCTGTCCCTGTTCGGGTGCCAAATTGCTATGGTCCAGTCTAGCTCCTCTGAAGGGCTCAGAATAAGTCCTTGTCAGGATAAGCAAAAGTCCTTGCCCCACGTTGGGCGCCAATTGTAATGTTCTGATCGTCTCTCAGTTGTAATCCTTCTTTGGGAGGAGGTTTCTTTTCTGTATAATCTTTTCCTCTATGAGCAGGTTTCTTGGGAGGCTTCTGGGGCCTCCAGCCAGCCTCTTCTTCTTCCTGAATCCTGGATCTGAATCTCCTCCAGCTCTTGTCCTTCCTCAGTCCAGACTGCTCACCAGGCTCAATGTTGCCTCTTTTTATCCTCCCAGAGAATGGGTGTGGGATAATGCAAGGGCTTCTGGGAAGAAGTACTCTAACCAATGAACTTGCTCCTCTTAGAATTCCTAAGGTGTAAACTCCCTTTAAAGGCCCAAACCAAAGGTCTGAGCCAGAGAACTGTCAAGTCGACCTGAGTTCTCACCTTGTAATTGTCCAGACAACCTGAATTCTCCCCTTGTCACTGTCCAGACAACCTGAGTTCTCACCTAGTAATCCTAACAAATGAGTTTTTAAATTGTGGCTAGATTTGAATTAACGTCTTTCTTGCCTTAGGTCTAGAAATCTTTACACTATGAAAGAATTATATTCAATGAAGCAATTAACAAAAAATAACTTTTTTGGTTACCCTAGCAATCTGTGGGAAAGTAATAGAAGAGAGAAGACAAGCATAAATGGACACTAATTAAGAGTGTATTACTTCAAGGTACTGTACTATATATTTGGTAATTTGTGGCAATTCAAAGAGAAAATTGAAATATGTATCAGTAGATAGAACACTGGACCTGATGTCAAGAAGAAGTGATTTCAACTGTGAACTTAAACCCATTATTAACTGTACATTCCTGAACAAATCACTTAATTTCTACTTGCTTCACTTTTTTATCTGTAAAAACTAGATTATTAATCATACTTCCCAATATTGTTGAGAGGATAAAATCAGATCATATTTATAAAAGCAAAATTTAAAGCAATATTTGAGTGTACTAGTATTAAATATCAGATAGAAAGCTATCAAGAAGCCAAACAAGGTAATCTAAAATTTTTTAAAGAAGAGAATACTATCAGCTTGTAGACTCAAAGAAAGCTACATGGCAAACAGTGTACTTGAACTGAACCTCAAAAGAAGATGAAATTTCTCAGAGGGAGCAATGAAGAGGGATTATATTCTAGCCAGGCATGATGGTCCCTTATAAATACATGGAAGTAAGAAGTGATATATTGAGTTATGGTATATTATGAGATATGCTATTTCTAGGCCTTGCTTTTTTCCCTTTTTAAAAAAATTGATTCCCTTGATAGTGATTCCCTTGATTTTTTCTTAACACAAATACACACACACACAGACAGACATACAGACACACACACATAAATGTGTGTGTGTGAGTGTGTGTGTTATGTTTTCATAACTCAGTTTGTAGCCTTGAAGTTTTCAGTGCTTTTTAAGTGGAATGGTCCACTTTGTTCACTGCCTCTATGATTGCTCAGCCAAGTTGAGGTCTGTTGGATTAGGTGTGGTCAAATGGGAAGTTCTGCAGGTTCAGAGTAACTAAACTGCTGACTAACTCTTGACTTGATCTTTTGCCCTAATAATTTCACTGAAGGCTTTTATATAAAGCTAAAAGTTAAAATTGAGTACTCCATTTTGCTCCTGGCTCAGAACCACATAACTAATTTTTTGGAACTTATTCCTTATTCCATATTTAGCTAGAGTGTCTCTCACTCATAACATCTTCTCTCATCCCTAGAACTACAACTGAGTAAATAGATGGAATATAAAACAGAGCAACTAGATAGCACCTGTCACTGTTTCCAATGAATTGCCTGGGCTCTCTTTCTACTACAGTGTTTCCTGAGCTGAGATTTAGTCTCAGCCCCTTTATTGTTCATAAACTTAGGAATGTTTTCCACAACTATCTCTGCTGCTGAGCATGCTGCTAAGTTGTCCTCCTGGACAACCAACAACCAAGTTTTCACAAACAACTCTGTCTCCCTATACTTCCCTGATCTAGAAAAATGACTTATTCTTACTTCTTGTCAGATTTTTCTACCAGAACTCAATTTGATATATTTTCTTCCTTGTTGTGAAAGAGGTATGTGGAATGATCTGGGAAAAAATGCTGGCTTTAACTTCACCATCTTGACTCCACCTCCTCTATGTAAACTTTAAAATTAAATTGTAAGTGGGTTGAGATTTGTATGTATAATTGATATCCCATTTCTTGCCCACAGAATTTGTGGTGGAGGTTGAGTACAAGGAAGGAAGGAAATTTGGAACAGAATTTTTTTAAAAAATAAATTTAAAAAATAAATAAATAATAAACAATTTAATTGAGATCTATCTTTTTAGAATAATTTGGCAAGACAACAGAATTGTTATTATGTGTCAGACACTGAACTAACCATGCAGGATATAAAGACATAAATTAAAGGGATTTCATTATTCAAAGGATTGATATGCTATCACAACATTTACTTATAGATGTGATGAGCATGTGTGTGTGTGTGTGTGTGTGTGTGTGTGTGTGTGTGTCTGTATGTGTGTGTGTGTGTGTGTGTGTGTGTGTGTTTAAGGGCATAGAATAGGCAAGTCACAAGTGAGGTGTAGAAGCTGTGAAAAGTGCATCAACTGAATTTTGGAGCAACCTGATGTTTCTAAGAAATAGCAAAGAAGAGACAGTGCAATGATACTTGCACTGTCTTGCTCTCATCAAATCACATCTAGAGTATTAGTTTAGTTTTATGGTCATTAGTATTCTCATTTCCAGTTTGGTCCTCCTCAACTCATCCTCTTCATTGGCATTCCTAAAATACAAGATAAGAGGGAAGGGAAAAGATTACTTTATCCTCCAGAGTAAATATGCCAGCAGTTTTCAGTAAGAAACCATGTATCTATGAAAACATGAATCACAAATAATCCAGAAAAATATACCTCTGTAGATGCAATGTATTTGCAGTTTTATAGTCATATTGTGGACCCATAAATTATTCTACCTATTTCTGTCAATATGCTCCACTCTGCCCACCCACCATCCATTGCCTACTTAAAGTTGCCAAATCAGACTAGCCTTCATTAAAGTCTAAATGACTTAATTTGTTTCTCCAATAAGGCTGTCCAAATCACTTAGAAAGTGAAAGGAAGAAAATTCAAGGGATCCACTTTCCAAGTTTCTCAAATTGTCACATAAATTAGAAAAATATAACTTCTCTCTCAATTTTTCCCCTAATCCTCCTTGTACAGCATTATTGCAGTTATTTCTGGCTGATAAAAGTGTTAAACAAAACTATTAAGTTACAAAACTGAAGTTTCCATATCAAGAACCTTCTCTTTGATCACTTTAAGAAAATCAGCTCCAGATTCTGAGTCACATATTAGTGTTTACTTGTGCCAGACAGTGCAGAGAACTAGTGGAGTGTTTGGTGCCAGCAGAAATTTCCACTAGTTTCCCTATGTTTTTTTTCTTTATTATAGATTTCAAGTTCAATGTGTTTTTAACATATTTCTTTTTTATACTAGAAAGAGTCACAACATTAGTGCAAATGGCAACCATTCCACTTGTCATCCCGTGTGATACTGGTCTATGTTTTTTCATTTAATCTTCCCTAAAGCTTCCTCACAGTGTCTTAAATATACCCTTCTGGTTCTTTTAATATTTCAGGGATACCATGACTCAGAGCCTACTCATCAACTATAAGACTAACCCAAACCTTTTTTTTCTGATCATCTAGAAATAAAGGTAAAGATAAAATCAGATCTATAATTACATTGCTTTGGGGAACTCATAGTGAGAAAATCTCCTCTGCCAAAGAATCTAAGTTACCTACTCTGCAAGGAGCAGCTAGATAGCACAATAGATAGAATCAGCAAGTCTCATGTTCCTGAATTCAAATCTGTCCTTACTAGCCATGGCAAGTCATTTAACCCCATTTGCCTCTGTTACTCCATCTGCAAATGAGCTAGAGAAGGAAATGGCCAACCAATTCAATATCTAAGAAAACCCCAAATAGAACCACGAAGGTGGCACAGTGGATAGAGCACCAGCCTTGAATTCAGGGGAACCTGAGTTCAAATGTGCTCTCAGACACTTAACACTTCCTAGCTGTGTGACCCTGAGCAAGTCACTTAACCCCAGCCTCAGAAAAAAAAATTTTTTTTTGAAAAAAAAAATGTATATTACATCAGCTGAAGTAAGAGATAAGGTATTAAGGAACAGGTCAATTCTCCAAGAGCCTCCACAGCTGTGGAGCATAGCATCTGAAGGAGTTGCAGGGCAGCCTTTGCTGACACAGGTGTTGCAGACTGGGAATGAGATAAATTGGAGGAAGAGGGAAGAGAAGAGAGGTCAGACAACACAATGGCCTCTCAGTTAGGTCAGACAACTGCAACCACCTCTCAGTCTCCTTGTATCATCCTCTCACAAGAGGAGATCCATTCTGGATTGGATCTCCAACAGCCACTGTCAGTTGGCTTCCATGTATTCCAACAGCTCTCCCATGTATTCCACCAATAAGGCCCCATTTATTTCCAAATATTCTTAAATATGATGCCTTAAAAACTCTTTCTTATTATCATACAAACTATTATGTCCTGACGGTGTCCTTGATATAAGGCTAAATATACCCTAGCTTAAATGTATATGAACAGTCCAAATTAATTTAAAATGTTTATGAAATTGGAATTACAAATATAGGCAAAAATATTTAGCTTGATAGAACATTTTATTTATTTTAACACTAATTTTGAGTTCCAAATTTTCTCCATTTCCCTATAGCAAACACCCACCCATTGAGAAGGCAAGCAATATCCATTTCCGATGTGAAATCATGCAAAAAGATATTTCTGTATTATTTCTAGGAAATTTTAGATTTGCTGTAGACAAGATTCTTAACATTTTTAAATATCTTGGATCCCCCTTTTGGAAGTCTAGTGAAATCTATAGAATTTTTCTCACAATAAACTGTATGTATATGTACAGTTATATACATATACAAAATGTATAAATTAAATATATAGGATTATAAAGGAAACCAATTATATTGAAATTTTAAGTTTACTTATTTCAATTGAAGAACCCAGTGCTATACAGGATCAGGACCAATTAAACCAAAACATTATGCCCCTCAAAATTTTCAAGTCTTTTCAAACTAGGCCCCACTTTCTTGAGTCTCCATATTGATTGAACCATTTTGAGTGGAAGTGGGGGACAAGAAATGCAAGAAATATAGAAAGTGATCATGCTAATTTAAATATGTTCAAACCAGTAATGAATTTGGAAAAATATTAAGCAAGTATTTTTTGAGCAAAACCTAAATATCTAGAGCTATATTGAAATTATTTGTTATAAAACTGTCAATAATTTAATGGATACATTCCTAAATAACTACAGATTGAGTTCTGATGCCAAGAGGTAATTCCTTAAGTAACTCATTGATCATATGTACCTAACAAAATCTTTATTTTACATGCCACTAACAATATAAAATTCAAACAGGAGAGTAAGGTGATGTAATGCATATTATACCACCTGAAAGAACTGATAAGACCCCATTTATTCCATCTAAAAATTCTCTCCTGTCACCATTTAAACTATTATGTTCTGCTAATATCTTTAATATAAGACAATATAATATTACTTGTCATTCCTCATTAATTTAGGACCTAATTATCCAAGATCATGTTGGTCCAGTTTATTTATATAATGAAGTTACTGCTAAACAGGGAATCTGCAAGGATATTTTGGTTTTATAGAATAATTCTTGAAGCCTTAAATAGAGCAACCAATATTTAACTATTTTAATAAGCCAAACCTCTGTTTTGAAAGAGGGAAAAACAGATTTGTTTTAGCATGCTCATCCAAGGAAAAAAATCAAATTGAATGAGCAACAAATTTTTCAATTTTTTTCCTAAAAGTCTTTGACAGACTCAGAAGAGAAACAGATTTTTAAATGTTAAGTAAAAAAACTGAGAGCAACAGTTTTTAAACCTCTGACACAGTCACTAAGAAACAGATTCTGTTAACTTCAAAGAGAAGCTGCTGAAAGGGATCGTTATTTTTCCAAATATTCTGACAGTCAGAAAGCAATGGATCTTTTTAAAAGAAAAGTTCTCACAAACATTTAAATTTTTACATACAAAATACTAGCAATATTTAGCTTGGGAGCTGGTGATGACAGAAAAGAATATCTCTATCAGCATTTATTTCAGTCTTACATATTTCCTATGCATGCAGAAGTCATCTATTTCAAGTAGTAAAGCCATGCATAAAAGAAAACTACAGGTTGGATAGGGAAGCAAGGAATTGATCTATAAATATCTCCTTGGATTAATAATGTATTGCTGGTCTTTTATAAATGAACTCCTGCTTTGAAATGTTCAATATATTAATGAAAAGACTTATTGCATAGGTATTACATTGAGAACACAATCTCCTAATTCACCTTAGTTAGAACCTTAGTTCTAAGCAAAAACTTCAGATGGATCAAGAGTTGATTTGTTTGCTCTTCTGTTCTCTTTCCTTTACAAATCTGCCTTCTATTGATGTAGCTGAAAAATCCTCCCTCCTTTTCCTCATGAGTCTTTTCTTCTCAGCTAGCTATTACCTAATCCCAACAAAAGTGCTAGCCCATTAAAGTTTATAGTGTAACCCATACTAAAGGTATTTGCATTTTGCATTTTATAGATGACTCAAAAACCAAAGATAATTAATACACATTATCATTTTAATTGTATTTTCTAATCCCCAGCATCTGCAAGCAGGTAGTATAGTAAATATATAATAATATAATATGCATAATAATAGTTTATAATAAATAAATAAAACAAATAATTTGTTAATCATATGAGAATGGGGCATTCAAAAGGAATTGAAAACAAAAAAAAATTGAAAAAAAAAAAAAAGGGTGAAAACTTGCCTTTTGTCATATTAGAAATAATTATTTACTCTCCATTAGGCCTTTGAGATGTTAGTCATCTAGTCTAGTGGTTCCCAAGCTTAAGACCAATGAGCCACATTTTGTTGTTGTTCTTATTTTACTCAAACAAAATGTGCAGGGACCTAAAGAGCCTTCTATAGATTGCATAAATGATATCTCACATATATATGCTCTATTGTTTCCAAATGCTTATAGGTACTATTTTGGCCAATAAACCCTTTTGAAATATAATTGAATTTATCTTTTATCTTTTCTTAATCCATAAGTAGTAAGACTACATCTAGTATTTAGTGTGGGTACCTGAAATTTTTTTATTGGTATTAAAATGCAGAGAAAGAACAAAATTTTTACTTCATAATGTGATCTAGTCATAGAAACATAAATTTAGACATAAAACAGACCTCAGAAGTCTGAACATGTTATTTAACATTTGAAGAAATTGAGGGCTAAGATGTTTTAAATGACTTATCTTAGGTTGCACAGGTAATAAATGCAAACTCAGCTCCTCCACCTTAAAGATCAGTATTCTTTCCACTAAATCTTGTCCACCTCCTAAAGGGTAATTACTTATACAAGACCTCAAGGCTGATTGTTTGCTAAGCTAGGACAAGAACCATGACTCATGATTCCAATCCAGTATTCTTTCTACTAGAGAATACACCCAAAAACTAACACTAGCCCTCAATAGTGATCACCTTTCCAGTAGGCATTGCATTTGGCAAATTAGAGTAATTTAACTTTTATAAGGGGATTCAAATTAACAAGGAATATAATTCATCAAATGTCTAAGTATAAAAAATATTCTTTGAGCACCTACATTGCTTTTCTTATATCATTTTTTAACTGTAATTATTATATTTGGGAGTATGTTAGAAGGAGACAATTCAAAGAGCCTCCAATTGCAAACCTGGGTCACAAAAGGAATATGTTCTTCCATAATAACTATTTGGGACTTTCATGAGTTCACAATGGAATTGAATATAGCATGAAATATAATGTTAAATTCTTAGAAACAGCACATATTTAGCAAACTTGAACTCAATGTACTTTTTCCCCCTAGAACTTGATTAAAGTATTATTTGGCCTTATAAATCTGAGATTGGAAAATATTTTAAAAGAGTGGTAACATAAAAAATAATAAAAATAAAAATTAGAGGCAATTAGGTGGCACAGTGGATGGAGCACCAGGCCTGAAGTCAAGAAGACCTGAGTTCAGATATGGCCTTAGATACTTAATACCTAACTGTGTGACCCTGGGCAACTCACTTAACCCCAATTGCCTCAGAAAAAAAAGTAAATAAAAAAGAATGGTAACTGTAATGTTCTTCTCTAAATTATAAACTTCTCTGGGAGCAGGTTTCTTGGGGTACTTCTGGAGGCAGCCTTAATTTCAGTTCAGTGTAATAATCACCTCAAATACAGCCAGGAGTTAAAGTCCAGAGCCTTTATTGTCTCCTTCAAAATAGACCAGTTAGCTTTCTCAGAGGCCTATCTCTCTCTCCTTGGTTCCAAGAGCTCTTGCCACTAGTCCCTTGTCTCTGCCAGCTTCAGCCTCTCGTCCTCCCAATGTCTCCAGTCAGCACAAAGGTGGAAGTTGGAATGAATCTGACTACACCTCCAAGAGTGGGCTTCTGTGTCTGAGAGCTTCTTGCTTATATGCTGTTCACTGAGTATACTCCAATCATTACATCACTAGGAAACCATTATTTGTTGTAGGATTAAACCAATGCTAAACTAGATTTAACCACTTGTCTCCTCAATTCCACTTAGTACCTTGTTTCAAGTTCTGGCCCATAACATCTCCTTATATGATCAGATCAATCATGCTGAACCATGCTAAATTAGATAATTATTGTCTCTATCTATTAAGAATCATAACAGGTAACATAATATATGTATGAAATATAAAGCCAATTGTAGCAAATGCAGACTGTTAATGGCTCTTACTAAGTTGTCTTTCTGCCTAGAAATGACAAAGTTACACAATTTAAATTGAAAAGAGGCAGAGCAAAACTCTCCTGTGAAACAAAAATTTATATTGATTGACCCAAAGAAGAGAGTCTGAGATAGAAGGAAATTTTTAAAGAACAATTTAGTGATTATGTGGATGTTTATGTGTAATCTAGAAAACATATAATTTTCTGACTATTTACCTAAGGTGCCAGGATAAAATGTTGACTACCTCAAATGTTATCTACTATCTTTTGTTCATGTGTAATTTTATTCAAAAAATTTTATATTGATATTAAGTTGCAGGGAAGATGCCACTTCTACTTGATAATGTTATCTAGTCTTAGGAACAATTTAGAGAAAGAAGGGATCTCAGAAAACAAGCACAAACTTTTCATTTAATAATTGAAAAAATTGAGGCATAAGTAATGAAGTGACTTGCTAAGTTCCACAAGAAATAAATGTCAGATTCATTGCTCTCACTAAGTGGTCAGGATCTTCTTAATGATATAAGGAATATGTGGACAATTGATTGAAGAAAAAAAATAGACACGAGAAACATGAATCTCAGAGTTGGAAGGGAATCCTGAGACCATGTGGTTCAATGCACAAATGACTTAGAATATCTTTTCCAACCTGGCCAAACAAGTAGTAGTTTATTTACTGTTTGAAGGCTTCCAGGAAAGGGTACCTCCTCTGCCTTCCTAAATAGTCTGTTCTACTTTTAGTTCATAGTTGCTGGAGAGTTTTTCCCTACATCAAGATGTAACTTGTTCAGGTCAGGATGATTCAAAACTCAGACAGAAGTCATTCTGTATGCCTCTTTTGAAATTAAAGAAACAGGAATTTTGAGATTTGTTCAGCTTGATTTTTTTTGGCTACCATATCATATACTGTTGATTCATAACTTGTATTCTGAAGCTTTAAAATCATTGGAAGGGAGAGGAGAATTGTTGTTATGAATATATTCCCTTGATTATAAATCCAGATATAAACCATGTACTGTATTTGAATCCATTTTTTTTGGATGTGGCAAAAAACCTAGCTGAATATTTAAAGATAAACAGGTTGTAATCAAAAGCCTAATTCTTTTCATAAAAACATATTTTAAATCAACCCAGTGGAAACCACAGAATTTTTACTTCTTGGAGCAGATAGATTGAAACACAAAGTACTTGGGTTTTTTCAGGGTCACATAGCAAGTCAGAAGCAGAGTTTAAAATAACTCAATGGAATTTAAACATCTGAGGTAGACCAAGATCAATTGCCCACTAAAATTTCATTACGGCAGTTGCATTAATGAATTAAAGATGAATTATTTCATCCACTGACATGGGTATTTCTTCCAATTGCACATGTTGTAACCTTTCTAGCACTTAGGGAGATAGTCTCTAAGACTTGTTATAGTCTAAAAATTAATCTCTCCCTAAGGCCAAACTATCCATGAACCTCTCTAAATTTAGCTAGGTTAGTCCTCAGATGACATAATCAGTCCACCCTTGGATCAATACTGGAATATTTTTCAGCTTGATTTGGAAACCACAATCACCTCTATACCATAATGAGCCATTATAAATAGTCTGTCAAGTATTATACTTTATAAAGAGCCTTAATGAAGGAAGACTGGATATTTAATATTTGTATAATATCAAGTGATACATTACCTTATCTAGTGTCTCTGTTTTTGTGTATGAGGGCTGCATTTTTCAATGGAACAATTAAGCAAAATTTGCCATGTAATGGTGGTAGAGACAGGTATGTACTATCACATATAAGACCAGAGGTTAGAGTTTTTTGGTATACCTTACTTGAGGCACACATGATTTTATTTATTGACAGTACTTTCAAAACTTCAAAATAAAATTATACATAAAAATAAAGACTAGATAGATTTTTTAATCTCCTTTTTGATTGAGAGCCAAATATCTTTCAAATATTTCAAAATTTTGGTTTCTATCAATTCTCAGTCATAATCAGGGATTTTTGTGGCTATAAGTGGCCAAATAGTTCTATAATTTCCTGTTTATTACTTAGTCTGTCTCAACTCCATTTTGTGAAATATATATTTATGAAAATAGAAGGAAGAGAATCTTAGGATTGGACGCCACTACAGACAGAAACTACAATAGAAGTAATCAAGTTTAACCCATTTTCAAGATAAGGAAAATGAAGTCTAGAGAGATAACATTATATACATATCTAGCTAGAAGCAAGTACTTTATTATTTCTACAATACTAAGTGAGCCAAATCTATTCTTTTCAAATACTCAGAAAATGCTGGATATTCCCTGCATGGCTTTAAGACAAAAAACATAAATTTTCATTTTTAAATTAAATTTTATTTTATTTTAGAATCTGCAGTTTCCCACTCTCTTACTAATTGTATGATTCTGAACAAGTTACTTAAACATTATTTGCCTCAGTATCCCCAACTATAAAATGAGGATAGCACCTACCTGAAAAGGTGGTTGTAGATTAAATGAGGTAATCTTCCTGGCATATAGTTAATGCCATATAAACGCTTATCCACCACTTCCACCTCCAATTAAGAAAGCAAGAAAAATAAAACCTTTATTACAAACATGTAATCAAGCAAAAAAAAAAAAAAAAGTCTCAATCTGTACTCTAAATCTATCAAGGATTTGACAAATCTATCAGGAAAGGATTAGCTTTGTTTCATTTTTAGTGTTCTGGAATTGTGATTGTTCATTACACTTCCTTAATCTTTCAGATTAAAAACTTGTCTTTACAAATTTAAGTTAATGTAGAAATCGTTTTATTCGTTCATTCTGCTCACTCTGACTTGAATCTTCTCATGTTTCTTTGATATCATTTTCTTCATTATTTTACACCACAATAGAATTTCATTACACAATATATCACAACTTACTCAATCATTCTGCAATTGATAGCCCCATTTAGTTTCCAGTTCTTTGATGCTAAAAAAAATTAATAATTACTGTGATTGTTTTGGAACACATAAATAATTGCTCTTGTTCTTTGACCTCTTTAAGATATATAGCATTAGAGGTATTACAGAGCCAAAGGGTATTTCATATTAAATAACTTTTAATTGTAAATTATTTTCCAGAATGATTTGGATCACTTCGCAACTCTATCAATAATGCATTTTATTTTTCTGTCAACTTTACCACCTTGATATGTGTGAAGTATACCATAGAGTTTTTTCTTACTTTACATTTTCTAATTATTAGTGATTTAGAGCATTTTATATGGATATTTATAGGTCGGACTTCTTTCTCTGAAAACTGCCTATTTATATATTTTGGCCATTTATCAAGTGAGGAATGACTTTAATTTTTATAAATTTGAATCAACTCCCTATATTTAAAAATGAGA
Organism: Sminthopsis crassicaudata; assembly: GCF_048593235.1. Taxonomy (NCBI): domain Eukaryota; kingdom Metazoa; phylum Chordata; class Mammalia; order Dasyuromorphia; family Dasyuridae; genus Sminthopsis; species Sminthopsis crassicaudata. The sequence goes on from NC_133619.1 coordinate 452,191,359, forward strand.
TCTTATCAGAGAAATTTTCTGCATTTTCCCATTTATCTGCTTCTCCTTAATTTAGGTCAATATTCAGCATTTTATGGATACTCCTGAATTCATTTTTTTTGTACAAATGCTTTTTATTTGATTTAATCAAAATTGCCTCTTTTATCTTATATTACCTTCTCTATCTCTTCTTTGTTCAGAAAACTACACATCCATAAATCTGACAGGCAAATTTTTTTCTTTTATTTATTGTTCTTATTTCTCTAATGTGTTTATTATATCATACTTTATGCCTAAGTCACATATCCACCTGGAGCCTGTCTTGGTATATGGTGTGATATGTTGGTCTATGCCTCGTTTCTGCCAGATCGTTTTAGTTTATACAATGTTTTTTGTCAAATAGTGGGTTCTTTCCTCAGAAGCTGAGGTGTAGGGTTTATCGAACATGATTCTACTATGCATATTTTCTTCTATATGTTAATTTACCTAATCTGTTCCACTGATAAATAAATCTATTTATTAACCAGTATCAAACTGCAGAACTACCGTTGTAATAGATAACACTTATATAGCAATTTAAGTTTTACAGAGTGCCTTACAAATATTATCTAATTTTTTCCTTATGATAATCCTTGAGGCTTGTATTATTATTATTTCTTTAGACTAATGAGGTAAATGAGGAATACAGAAATGATGCAGCTAGTAAGGGACTCAATAAGGTTAGAAATTATGTATTCCTGACTTCAGATCCAATAATCTATCCACCAAAGTATCTAACAATTTCTCAATGAGTTGAGAATCAGAAAAGTACCTGACAGTTTTTTCTATATATTTTTGACAAATATTGAGAGTGTACCAAAAATGAGTCAAAGCCAAAGAATGAAATGAAAGTCTTATGATTTCTATGGCCTAAAAGAATGGAAAGATGATTCATTATTAATATGTTCCTTTTGTATTTAAAATCTACACCTGGATTTTTCTAAGTAAATTATAAAAGCATAGTCTTTAAATTTTATGTAGAAGAAATGGATTTGTATTTTCTACCTAGGTTGCTAGAGGATCATTAATATCTTTCCCTAAGTCTATCATATTACAGAAGTTCCTCAAATAGGAAAAGAGGATGTAACTGCAGTAATTAGTTATCATGTGTCAAATATTCTTCTCATTGATTATCTTTAAAATATAGAGATAACTGCTAATACCTAGATTTTACACTTACATTGCACTTTATCTGAGGGACATTGAAAATAGTGTTTTATTCTTTCTCAAAGACTTTTTATTAAATTATAATAAAATTATTCACCATTTAAAATTAACAATAGTTTGCTCAGCAAAAAAAGAATGCTTGCTAACATACAAACCCCAATTGCCTCAACAAAAAAAAAAAAGAATGCTTCCTAACAATAGATTTTTTTTTAAAAATCCAAACTTTTTTTCTATCTCTAATATCTTTACCTGTTCCTCATTAGATACAATGTCCTGAGACATCAACTAATTTTTCTCTTCATGTTTAATAAGAGTATTGCTTTCTTATTCTTCAGTTAGATTTAATTTTTCCCAGAGATGTGCATATTATCCTTATTCTTTCTTCACTAAATAAGAAATGTCATCCACTGAAGGCTTTAGTGGCATATTTTCCTGCCTACACACTGGATAAGTTCCAATTTTTTTGCTAACTTTCTAACCAAGCTATCAAGGGCTTGCAGATAAATCTGCTTCCCTCCATTGTGATCTCTTCTTGTTCTTAACTATTCCAATTCGAGGTATAACTTTTGTCATCATTCAGGGTATCCTATTAGTCTTGTGCAATTTTAAACTTTAGTAGCTTAAAATTATACTTTAAAGATTAAATTTTTCATTTAAGGTTTAATAGCTGAAAATCACAATGAGATTTTTGAAACAGCTTGCCAAATAAATGGCATTCTATCAAGAGATTACTACTCTTAAAAAGGAAATCTTACAAGCATCTGTTAAACACTTTGCTAATTATAAGGCACTGTGCTAATCACTGGGAATATGAAAACAAAAACAGTCCTGTCCCTCCAAGACCTAGAAGTTTTAATTCTAATGACACATATAAAGTAGATACAGGATAATCTAGAAGAAGGCATGACCCTCTGGCTGGACTAGGAGAAGCTTCCTATGAAATTGAAGAAAGAGATTTTAAGAGAGGTAGATAAGAAGATGAGAGATTGGCAGTTCAAAGACAAGGCCATAAGATGTGTGTTGGACATCCATCAGACCAGAGGAATTCTGTAGTGCATAAAGTGGGAGCAATATGAAATAATTGGAGTGATGAGAAGGGCTCATGTTGCAAAGAACTTAAAAGGTTAATAGAGGAATTTCTATTTAATCCTAGAGATAATTAAGGGTCACTTGAACTGAAGTACTGGGTTGATGTGGTCGAACAAGCATTTTAGGAAGATCTAGATTTTTTAACTTGCTGATATTTATAGTTTTAGAATTTATGTGTAATGTTTGGGCTAGCTTTCTGAAGGTCCTTCAGATGGGCCTTGGTCTCAGCAGGATAGACACCACGAGAATGGTCAAGAATAAAGTCTAGATTTTTTATTCTGACCCAGTCTTGATCTTAGTGCAGGAGGCATGAGAACATCACAAGGCTGGCCAAAGATAGGTCTATCTTTCAGTCCTTCTTAGCCTTTATATCCCTTATTGTAATTACATCATTACAACATACTAATTATGTGTGAATTTAGAGAGCCATTACACCACCATAATAAGTATTAAATATATATGTGAACTAGAGAATCATTATCTCATCAATTGCACTGAATTAATACCTTGTTTAAAGTATACTTCTCCAGAGTTCCGGCTCTCTACATTTATGCAATCTTTTTATAGTGTTACCAAGGAATGGAATTAGTTGGTGCAGAATTAGAACTATCGGGTGGACCAAGAAAAGATATAAATTCATTTTGTACATTTTCTGATGTCTTTAAGAAACTTTTAGACATCTCACAAAGTGTTATCATTCCATAGTGGTTTAAAAATAACTAGTTTGTCCACCAACTTCCTCCTACCCCTTTTTCTAGACTACAAAGTTAAATAAACTCTATCCTTTCCATCTTTTCTAACATCTCTCAGGAGGTAATATAGTCTAGGACAGAAGAAAACATAAATTTATTAGGTATCTACCATGTGGTAGGTACTTTACTTAGCACTTTACAAATTGTATCTAACTTGATACTGACAGCAACCTTAGAAGATAGATTCTATAATTATCTCCATTTTGCACCTGAGAAAACTGAAACTGGGATTGAATGACTTGCCCAGAGTCACACAACTATTAAGTGTCTGATACAGAATTTGAATTCAGGTTTTCCAGGGCCCAAAAACATTGCTAACAGAAAACATTCTATTATGGGAGAAATATCTTTGATCTATATTGGAAAGAGTACCAGACTCTGAATTAAGATTCTCTTGAGTTCCAATACTGGCTCTTACTCATCAACTCTGTGACTGTAGGCAAGTCACTATGAGGAGATTTCTTTTTCTCATCCATAGAATGTCTACTACCCACATCATACATTTGTTTCCAGTAAAAGCACAGCAAGAAAGAAAAGTGCTTTTTCCAGGTCACATAGGTATAAGGTAAAGGAAATGCCACTTAGCAAGGTTTTGTTGTTATTTGTTTTTGTTCTTGAGGCAATTGGGAAAGTTGCTCAGGGTTATATAGCTAGGACATAATAATTTAAAGTCTGCCACATTTCTTGCAGTTTTTGATTTGATTTCATTTCAATGGATCACTTAGCTTTCCCAGACTTTTGTTCTAGTAGAATACTTGCAACCTACTGAATGCTTTTCAATGTTCACTTTTATTGTAGTATATTTATTTCTAAAGTTGCTCCCAAGTTTTCCCATGTGGATTAGAACTCTTCCTTAATACTTCAACATAAGTATTTGTTTTCTTTAGAGATGACTGAAAATAATACCCATGAGTATCTACTTTTCTCCATCCTTAGCTTCTCACCTCAAATATTGCTTTTGTTCTAATCAGAGTAATGCCAATGCTGCCTGTAAGATATCAACAGGAAAAAAAATCAAATTACCTAGAGACTCTGTGCCTCCTGAATTTATCAGTAGAAAACTAAAATGATAAACAATCCATTCCTACTGTCACCACAACTTTTCAAAAAATTCAGAAACTATATTATTAAAGCATTCAAACACTTGGCCTGACATTTCAGAAGTATGTGTTTGGGGTTGGGAAATGGTTCTCCCTTCTGAGAAGGGGGAAGAGAAAAATGGTTTACCACATGCTTTTGTTTAAGAAAGGTTTAGAATTGTGTTTTTTTTAATGCACAACATGGCCTAGATTCCATGCTTCCTTCCTTCCCCATCCCTTTCCCTCCTTCTCCCAGGAAACCATTCTTTATAACAAAGAATTTTTTTAAAAGGATTTGGAAAGAACCAGCAAAATCAATCAACATATAAATAAAAATAATGGTAACAACAATAACAACTAATATTTATATAATGCTTTTAGATTTACAAGATGCATATGTGATTCTCACCACAGTCCTATGAGAAAGATACTTTTATTCTCACCATTTTACACATGAAGAAACTAAAGCACAGAATGGATAAGTGACTTGCTCAGTGTTATACAGTCTGTATCTGAGCCAGTCTGAGGCCAGAATTAACTTCCAGTCTTCCTAGATATTATAATACCTTGTATTCTGTTCACTGAAAAAAAAAAGCTGACATTTGTAACATTGTACATCATGGACTATTGACCTCTTCAAAAAAGAAATTAGGAGGGGTGTATATTTTTTTTTATTTTTCACAGCATTTCAATTTCTCTTGATTATGATTGTACTCTTTCAATTTACATATTATTAGGTGTTGTGGATGTTCTTCTGACTCTGCTTAACATTTCATGTTTATTTTTTTTCTTAAAGACAGAAGTGTCCTTCACATTCATATAACAATTTGTTTAGCAGTTCTCAATGATGCATAATTTTTATTGTAACAGAAAATTAAGTGAATTTTGTATTTCACAACTTCATTAATTTGCATTTTTAAAGGTTTTTGTTATGCTCCTAATAACTAGAATGAAAAATTGAAAATTTAGAGTCAAATAACAATGGAACAGGTTTAGTTACAATAGCCAAATTAATCTTAAATATCAGGAGACATTTGAAGACAGAAAACATCTTCACTTTTTTTGTAAGCAGAATATAAGGGGAAATTCATTTAAATTTTCTTTTTTACCTTATTGAAAGATCTGTATAAAATACAGTATAAAATAATTGCAAGGTTGTGTGCATATCATAATAGCTAGAATGCCAGCCTTAAAGTCAGAAACACTTGGTTTCTAGTTCTACCTTGAATTTGGTAACTCTGAGCAAGTCATCCATGATATCCCAGGTCACTCACTAAAACTATAAAATTCAAAGCAATTTTAATTGAGAGATTCAGATAGAATTTCTTTACTACACCAATGAAATCAGTGATTCGGTTTTTAAAAGATATTGTTAGACAATACCAGATGATGATCAATTCTGATGGATGTGGCCATCTTCAACAATGAGATGAACCAAATCAGTTCCAATAGAGCAGTAATGAACTGAACCACCTACACCCAGTGAAAGAACTCTGGGAGATGACTATGAACCACTGCATAGAATTCCTAATATCTCTATTTTTGTCTGCCTGCATTTTTGATTTCCTTCACAGGTTAATGTGATTCTTTTTGTACAGCAAAATAACTGTTTGGAAATGTGTACATATATTGCATTTAATCTATACTTTAACATATGTAACATGTATTGATCAACCTGCCATCTGGGGGAGGGGGGTGGGGGGAAAAAGGGGAAAAATTGAAACAAAAGGCTTGGCAATTGTCAGTGCTATAAAATTACCCATGCATATACCTTGTAAATAAAAAGCTATAATAAAAAAATAAAAAGTGACATTATCTGTTATGATTTGATACTACAAATAAAGCTAGTCAAATGCCATGTTAAAAAAAAGGATATTGTTAGGTTTATTGTGTGACTTTTTTAATTGATTAAACAAAAACAAACAAAAACAAACCCACACTACTACAACAAATTGTATAAAATCAACATGGAAAAGTAAAAAATTCTAGTTGATTACAATGATCAATATAGTATGATAATGTCAAAATGAAATGACATATCCTTTCTTTTATATGGTAATAAACTTACTTTTTTGATAGTGAAAATTAAATACATCCTTTAGAGGTATCCCAATGAAATTTTTTTCCTGTATTTTAAGTCTCAGTAATTTTAACATTTTATTTTAAATTTTAACACTAAAAAAGCATTTGTGTGTTCAGAGAAGCAAAAAGAGGATTCTATATACCATGAATCTCCATTTTACACAGATTTGTTTTTTAAACTGTTATTATAAATTCTATACTTTATTTTCAAAATTAAACTAATACATGTTTTCCTCTGAATTTCACTTTTCTTTTGTAACTATACTAAAATATTACTCTGTGTGACCCTGGGCGTGTCACTTAACCCAGCAATAAAAAAAATAAATAAATAAATAAATAAATAAATAAAATAAAAAATAAAAAGTTACTCTAGACTTTTTGGGGATTGTATAGAGAGAGGCATTCCTACTGCTAACCTGTTTTCTCTTCTCATCTTCCTTCTTCCCATTCATGAGTAAAGACGCAAACCCTTTTAACAAGCACAGAAAAATCAAATAAATCCTTACATTTGGCAAGACCAAAAATTTATGCCTGCACTTTGTGTAAATCACCTCTCTATCAGAAAGTAGATAACAGGCAAAGATTTGCTTAGTCAGTTCTTTGATCAGATTCTGAAATTTGGGGTAGTTTGTTTTGTGGTTTTGTTGTTTTTTACAATTGTTTTTTCCTTATAAAAATTGTTCTGCTTCTGCTTATCTTATTTTGCATAACTTCATGCTATTCAAGATTCTCTGAAATTGTCTCTTTGTTTCTTTGAATATTCCATTTTATTCATATGTAACTTTTTTCCTGTCGTCCTCCAAGGTCTGAGATCATACAAGGCACCCTCTCATTTTCTACTTTAAAAAAAAAATGTTTCTCTTTTTAATCCAGCAATGCTTTAGTATCAAGAAGCTTATTTTGTTTGACAATTCCCTCCCTGAATTATGCTCCCTCTTAACCCTGTACCTTATCCTTGCTTAACCAGTAAAGCTTGATATTTCTTCACCAAATTTTAGCACATTCATAATCTTCTTTTTACCCTTTCATATGTGTGAAACTCATTCCCACTTTCACCACTCATCTCCTATTACTACTTTTCTCACATGCCTCAAATATGAGAAGTAGCAAAATCTACATTCTTCTTTTGTTCAATAAAATTTTCTTCATTTTACCCTCCCATTTATTTTCCCTGTTAAAACCCTTCAAATAGAACCAATCCCCTCTTTCATCTTATGTTTTCCTTATTAAATCCATTGAGACAATTTAAAGAAATCAAGGTTATGAAATGATACCTGTTTATTCTTCCCTTTTACATATTAACATTGTATCATCATTCAATTCCTACCAATTGTTTAAATAAATTTACTTTTCTAGATTTCTCAAGACTCTGCATATATTTCAAAGTGCTTACTCAGCTCTGGTCCTTTCACAAAAACTACTTAAAATTTCTCAATTCCGTTAAAAATCCATTTTTCCCTACAGAATTTTACTCAGCTTGGCAAGGTAAATTATATTGTTTATACATCTATATTATTTGCCTTTGGGATTATTATTATTCTAAATCTGATGGTTTTTAGTGGGAACAGTGTAATCCTATAATTTCTTGGTGTCTTAACCTTTTTTCACAATGCTTGACTTTTTTTTTCATTGACTAGAGCTTTCTATTTTGGCTATGACATTTCTAGGACCTTTCTTTTTTGTATATTCCTTCAAAGACTGATTGGGAGAGTCTTCATATCTTTACTTTTACTTTGCCCTTTGCTCTTAATAGATCTGGGCAGCTTTTATTTATGAATTCTTAAACTATAGTGTCTATGCTTTTTTTTCAGGCAGCCCAATGATTCTTAAATTTTCTCTCTTTGACCTTTTTCAGGTCAGTTTTTATATCAATAGCTTATATTTTCTTCTTTTTTCATTATTTTGATTCTGTTCTAATATTTTTTGCTCTCAAGGAGTCATTGACTTGTTTTCTCTAGTCTTTCTGAGATTCTATTTCATAGGTTTTTACCACATTTTTTGCTAACCTTGTAATTCTCCTGTCAATTTTCCTCAAGAGCTTTTATTTCATTTCTTTTATCTCTTCATTTCTTCTACATATTCATAAAGTTCTCATGGAGAATCCTTTTTTTCTCTTTTAGACTTTTTTTTTTACAATTGTTATGAAGGAAATTTATTTTAATTGTTGATATTGAATAGTGTTTTCTGAACTTTCTCCAGCCTTAGTTATAGTATTAGGCCTTTGGATCAGTCAGTTTTTGTCCCATACTATGCTTTTGGGTAATATGATCAGTCATTTTGAGTCTTACCCTGTATTCCTCCTGTATCCCCCAGAGTTCTTGTACTGAACTCCACCTCCTAGATTTGATCCCCTTAAAGGTTCAGAATGTTAGATTTTAAAGGCTCACTCTAATATCTCAATACAACATTTTTAGATTCTTTAAAGCCTCTGGGCCAAGGCTGACCAGATCTGGACAGTGCAATACCAGAATGGTCTGGTCTGTACCAGACCACTGGCCTGCTCCCTGGGGTTATAATTCTTTTCACTCTATTGCTTTCTCAAGGAGACCTGTGCCCTTGCTTCCTTCAAACACAATAATGCAGGCTCCATATATCAGAGGCTATCTCTGGTCTTATTGGAAGGCTACTCTGTATTAATACTGTAGCACTGGCTTTGCTTGGGAGACGGAGTTTTTGTTAACTTATGGAGTAGAAGATATCACTTTGCATGCTTTCTCATTGGATTTCTTCATAATTGTATATTCTGGTTTGAACTTCAGGGTAGCCATTCTGCTCAGAAGTCAACTCAGTGCATTATTAAAAAATAAAAGGACTTATTTTTACAAAAACTAATCAAATTAAATCATAAAATTCTCCCAGATTTAACAAGTAGGACTTCTTTGACCTTTGAGTTTCCTAAAATGGGAGAGTTGAAAAGGAAGCATACAGCTCAAGTGACTTTTTCTTTTCTTTTAGCTTTAGAGTTTTAAGATGCATACTCTGCTAACTGTGGAGAGAATAACCTGCTGTTAACATAATGTATAAAAGTGGTATAAGCAATCATATCACTCCCAAATATGCTAAAATAGACAGACTATGCAGTTAAATTAAACTATATTCTGAGAAATATGTTGTTCCCTTTGGGGAGGGATTTCATTCTTTTTAAAGAATTTATTGTTGTAAATAAATATAATTTTGTTTCAGATTCCATGGAAGTATGAATTGAACTTCCTGTGAAAGAGCTGGTTGGTTATCATATCTTTATTAACAAGGGCTTGTGGGAAGAGATACCTGTGAGATGCATACATCTTTATTGGCATATTATGGAACAACTAAAATAGTAAAATGTAATATTATAAACTACTAATAATCGGTTCTGACTTTCAGAATTAAATTACTTTTCTTTCCATTATTTCAGTATAGTAGTAGTAGCAGAAGTAGCAACAATGGACTATTCTTGTTGTAAGAAAATATAGTAACTTTTTAAAAATCATGCTATTAAAGCCATATTTTCTTCCCTACTCACCACATTTGCAAGACAGACTATGTTTAGATGTACAGCCTTTATCATTGAAACAATGAAATTATCATTCATTTATTAAGTACGCATTCAGTATAGAGCAGGGGTTAACATATATATGTATGTGTATATACATATATATGTGTGTATGTATGTATATATACACATACTCACATATATACATTTGCATCTATGTGCATTATACACACATATTTACATAACTATGCGTCAATATAATTGGCTTCCTTTGTAATCCTACATATTTTAGTTTTTCCATTCAAAAATATTCTTCCGAGAAAGGATTTTATCAAAGTGCTAAATGTGTCTAATATGTGTACAAACACAGAAAAACACACATCATTAAGAACTGCTGGTATTAAAAAAATCTATTATCTTCATTTATGAATAGGGGAGCTTTGCTAGAGATAAAAAGTCCTGCACAAAGTCCTCCTAGCTTGATTGTTTGACACCTGACTCCTAGGGAACTCAAATACTTGAAATATTATGCACTCTCAAAAGCTTTCAGCCTCAAAACAAGAAAATGCTCTCTCTAAGGCATTCAATCCACTGTGAGTGATTAATCTTTTCCCTGATGAATCAGTAGTTAATTGTGTTGGGTTTTTCCCCCCAACTCTTATGCTATGGGCACTTATCAATGTTTGTCAACTTGTGATGACTTAGATATGCTATCATTAATTTACCACAAAATCCCAGATGTGGATCATTTTAATGTCCTTATGGTTATATGTGATATAGGGCAAGAGAGTACTAGGTCAGGATCAAGATTAACAGAGTTCAATTACTATCTCTGCCTGTTGCTACTTGTATGACCTCTATTGAAGAGACAAGTCATTTAACTTCTCTGTAACTCTGCTTTCTCATCTATAGCCCATTTCTTTTGCCATGATACCAGAACGAAGAACAGGGAAACTTTTAAATTTGAATCCCATTGATACAGAGTTGGAGGTAATTCAAAAAAGTGACAGCTGAGGTTTCCATGAAGTGGAGACGAAGAGGGAACAGTAACAGAACTATGGAGGTAGTCATTGCAAAGACACTGAGAAAGGAGCCGAAGGGCCAATGTAAAAGGGTAGAGAGGAAAAACCAGTTTGGCTATTTCATAGAAGAAACATAGAAGGAATATAATATACATGAGGATGGAAAGATAGATTGTAATCATGCTGTAGAGGTTTTCAAAAGACAAAGAGTAGTTTATATTTTTATCCTAGAAGCAAAAGTGGAGGTTCAGTACAGAAGTGACATGATCAGATTTGCATTTAAGAAAAATCAATTTAATGGCTATGTGGAAGGTGAATTAAAACTGAGATATTTAAGGCAGGGAGGCTTCAGAATTCAATATAATGATCTAAATGGGAGGTGAACAAAATCCCAAACTGAAGAGATTATAAGTCCATTTGATATGTATACATGCATGTAATGTCCTATACATAGGAAATGTTTTCCTAAATGGTTTTGATTTATATTTTGTGTAACAATTTTCTAAAGAATGTCATATTCCATATCATATATAAAATTTCATATGATACATGTGTATATATATATATATATATATATACATATATATATGTAATTAAAGTTGGTTAGGAAAATATTTCTAGTATATATGTTAATATTCAGCCATAACTGAAGCCTTATAGGATAGGAGACATGGGAGTTAACCTCAATAGTATAGAGATTTTTCCTATATTACTGAACTAGGAAGCTAGCAGTAAACAGCTTGCTTGGTTTATGATTATTAGTGGACTTTGAGGGCAATTCTTACCTAATCCTCCTTTAAAAAAAATGCTGTATTCTTTTTATTGTACATGTGCAGTTATTTCCACTTTCTCACTGTTCAAAAAAGTCTGGATTTTTAATATCCAATTTTTTTTAGGGGGAAGGGGAGGAAGAGGGATCTCATTCCCTTTCTTATGCCCAACTTCATTCTCAACTCTAATATAATGAAAGACTACTTTTGGAATCCAAGTCTGAGAATTTTATAGAAAGTAGGAGGCTCTCACTAAGGCTGAATGAAAAACAGGGTTCTTTACATCTTTCAGTGAAGCTTAATTTATCCTAAATCAAAGCATTCTTAAAATACCTATCAGGTGAGAACAGGCTGTTGACTGAATCCTGCACTTTCTGTCCTCTGCTGTAAATGAGAGCTCCACTCTTCAGCTTCTTGAAAGAGCACTCCCCAGCCTGCCAATCCCTGGCCCTGAAAGGGCAAAAGGATAGTACAAACTGCTACAGCTGAGGAATAATGTAGTCACGTTTCCCTCCTCCCACAGTTTCTTACACAATAGATATTTTAAGAAACCTTTATTGTTCTTCTGTAAGAAGCATAGAAATTTTAGGATTTTTTTTAAGATTAAAAGATTACATAAATGACTCTCATAATTCAGAAAATATATTTACCTTTTCATTTACTTTTTAAAATTATTATAAAATATTGGAAAACATTTCAAGTCAGAACAATATAAGCATGTTTTATTGTATCTTTGGAAGTTTGCTGCCTTACCTTTCTTATCTTTTCAAAAGAAAAGTATTTTGTTATTCCTGGTTATTGCTATACTTAAATAGGGAAAAGGTTCAAAACTGGAATGTAAATTCATCAAGGATTTATTAAAAGCCTACTATGTGTATATGTTTAGGCACTCTGTGCAATGTGAAATAAATGTAAGATGAGTATTTGTGCTGGGGAAACCTATAGTCTTGTCAAGAAGATAGGATATACACTTGAAATAATTAAAATAATAATATAAGAATGACAGTGGGATCCAGTGGAAAGATCATGGATTAATTGTCAACTGAGTTCATTTTTCTTTATTAACTAAATAAGAAGGTTAGATGACCTTAGACGTCCCTTCTAGCTCTAAATCTTTGAACTCTGGATACTATTCCCTTTGACAAACATTTGGTAAATGTGTAAACCACTGCTAAGAGTTGTTGATAACAGAGATAGATGTAACACAAGCCCTGGCTTCAATATATATATATATATATATATATATATATATATATATATATGCAAAAGAACAAATACACCCAAAAAATATGGTTTTAAAAGAATAAAATAAGGAGGCAAATATAGAGTATTAGTGAGAAATTATTTTAACCAAGTTTGCAGAATTCATGGAAAACTCTTGGAGATAATAGGGCCCCAAAGGAAAGAAGACACTTCAGTAAACCAAGTGGGTGAAGAATTCACTGAATGTCTAGAATGGCAAGATCAAAGGCACAAGACAGAAGAGGAAAGGTACTGGAAAGAAATCCAGTTTGGCTGGAATATGTGAAGGAAAGAAATATATGATTATATAGTTAATTTTTAAATCATTTAAAAAAAAAAACAAAGTTAGGGCCAAAGACAGATTTTAATGTGGAAGTAAGTTAGGTTTTTAAGTTATTGAGTCTGAGCTATAATGGACCATTCAATCAGAAATATTCAGAAGCTATCAGAGGTTTAGAAGGAAATAAATCATTGTATAAGAGATGAATAACTCATAAAATTAATAAGAGAGAAAAATATGCTTTAGAGATCAGAGTGGGGAGAAATCAGGATAGACTAAAATAATGAAGTCCTCCAAGGAATTTTTTTTACATAAATGACTGGAGGTGTCTCTACCAACTATCACCCTGGTACTACAAACTCAACCTTTTCAAATCTGGCTTATCCTATCTCTTCAAGGCCTATTCCTCTTAACATCCTTAGAGATTATATGAACATCCTTCAAAAATCATCCAAGCTCAAAAACTTAGAATCATTTTAGACCCTGATTTTTTACTTCCAATTAATTGCAAATTCCTTCACCACTTTAATATCTTACAGCTGTCTTCTCCTCTCCATCCATTGATTGGAGCTTCCATTTTAACTTACTTATTATATTGTTTATTTCTTATTTAAGAAATTTCCCTGCATCCAGTATTCTCTCCACTGCCCCCATCCCCCAAATTGACCCTTCAAGCTCTTGACAACAATACTCTTCCTATTCCTAATGAAATATTCTTTCATTAAAATTCTCTGACATATCATAACAGCAAAATGGAGATCCCATATCTTCAGAGGCTGCATAAGGACAGTAAATCGGATTGGGGGTTACTGTGTATTTTTGTTCTATGCCATGATTACCATGGCTAAAGAACTGATGACCAAATCACTGAGCTAATGTTTATAAATCTAACTGTTTTCATCAAGTTGGCTCTCTGAAAGCAATTATAGTGTATTTCCAGGCCCATATCTGAAAGGCTTTTCAGTCAGTAAACATTCAATAGTCAATAAATATTTATTATTTGTTGTTGTTTTGCTGTTCATGTTGTTCATATCTGATACTTCATAAGCCCATTTGCTTTTTGTTTGCAAAGTTACCTGAGTGGTTTGCCATTTCCTTTCTTCAGCTCCTTTTCCAATTGAGGAAACTGAGACAAACAGGATTAACTGACTTGGCTAGGGTCACACTGGTACTGTCATAGGCCAGATTTGAACTTAGGAAAATGAGTCTTCCTGACTTCAGGCCCAGCATTCTATGTATCACCTAGCTGCTTTTTTTGTTGCTGTTCTATAAGATCCAATTTTATTCTGGGTTTTGTTCTCATAACTTTATTGATAAATATTGGTAAATTAAGGAGATATCTTCCTCAATCATGTGAAGGCCTCTCTTGATGGAATGGGTGGATGACAACAGCTTGTTCCAATGGTCCTGGGCATTGTGGAACACTTAGAGTTTAGTCAGACACAGAAGGTCATTTTCATTTACTGCATTCTAAACCATCTCCAGTTGTCTTGAATTTTGTATTGCCATTGAATCTCAACAACTCTTAAAGAGTATACAAACTGACTTTGTATATCTCTGCCTCACTTAAATCCAATTCACATATTTGGCTACCCATGTTCAAAAGCTAGGGATACAAATAAGAAAAAGAAAGTCAGTATCTGCTCTCAGAGAGTTTATAATATAAGAAAGGGAGAGGACCACCAGCGGGTATCCAGCTTGGGGGCATGATGTTTTTGTAGTTGAAATGAAGCAGAGCAGCTAATGGGAAATGCTCTTTGGAGGAGTTTAATACTTTACCCATAGCTTTCTAATCATAGGGGAAAAGCAACTGGGGATAAGGAGATATTAAGTATCAAGGCTGAATCATTTTCCATGAGGATGAAATTTCAAGTGATGAACTTATCCTGGGGAAATCCATAGTATTCATCAAGTTGAAGCCAAGCAGAAAGGCTAGTGCAAAATGAGGTTATGGCTAACCTTCCAGAGTTGGGTCTCCTTTTCCATGCATAGCCTTCTTTTTCACTTAATTTTATTTTTTCAATGAAAAAATATTTTTCTTCTTTTCCTCTATTGAAAAAGAAAGAAGAAAAATAAAACCCAGATTATAAATATGCATAATCAAGCAAAATGAATTCTCATATTTTACATGGCCAAAAAAGTCTTTCTCGATCTATGCTTTTGTCTACTACCTTCTTATCAATATATAGGCTGCATGTTTCATCTTCATACCTAAGGAATCCTGGTTTTATCACTGTGTTACATTGATCTTGTTTGTTTTTCATACATAGTCATTTGTCCTTGAAACATTGTTATAGTATGATTTCATGTACACTAGAAAATAATGAAAGTTATAAGCTTTATCCAAGTTTGGTAGAAACTATTTTGGGTGTAAATTTTGAGATCAGATTCAATGAATATAAGGTTTGCAGCAGATCTTTTAGAGACATAAGGAAAAATATATAGGCTTCTATGTATGTGTCTGTCTATTTTTATGAAAGCTAAAAGAAATTCTCCAGGTTTTCCACATTTGGGATCATGATCTCTGTCCAATTTTGGATCATTCCCTCTGTAATTACCTTATGCTAAACATGATTTAAGTTTCCTCATATAACTCTTTTCTCATCTTTACTGACAGCACAGTGGTAAGGTAACCTGTATTTGGACCCCTAGAGAAGATAATTTAATTATAGAATACATTGATTTACTCATAAATAGTTGACATTTTGTTATAATTTGATCATTCATATCTCCTATTTACTAAGACACTTGGATCCGCATATAGCATTTCTAGAAAGCTATCTAAGAATCAGTTAAAAGTGGGAGCAGAACAATATAATACACATATTGTCAATGAAGCATGTTAGAAAGGGATCAGATGCTATAAAACCCTTCCTTTGATTTGAATTTGACAATGGTAACAGGACATATGTTCAAAAATAAATCTTACAGCAAGGCAGTTTGTCTTTTATATCTTTGGTGACTTCATCCACATCATTAAAATTCACAGTAGCAAAATATGAATTTGGTTAAAACTCATACCTCCTCTGAAAACTCTGAATAAACTTGAAATGGGATCCCCTAAATAGAGTGAGCCAGATGTTTGTACCTAAAGCAGTTACATGTCTTTTATAGAGCATGTATGTCTTCTTATGGTTTTATAAGCCTTATTGCACAAATATTATTTTAATATTATTACTAATTATGACAAATTCCATCTAATAATTTTTTAATTTTTTAGTACCACATAGTCAAATGTTTTTTTTACTAAATTTTCTTGATAATTGATAAAAATGCAACATATATTATACATATACACTTTTTCCTGTTAAGAAAGACTCTTTTATTTAGAATCCCTTATTTAAATGTATTTCTTTCCAAATTGGCCCATTGATTTTAATGAGGGCAAATATCAGAATGAAAGTTATTATGCATCATGTCATATTCTAAGGCCTAGAATTTAACTGTGCAGGCCTATATTAGTTTATAGTAAGATTCCCTCTAATCTGTTAGGTCTAGAGATAATATAGCATTGAATTGAATAGTGAATAGTGGAAGATTGACTTGAAATCAGAATAGTTAAATTCAAATCCAGGTTCAGTCCATTTGTAGTTGTGTGACTATGGGCAAATTATCAAGCCCTTCTATGTTTGTTTTCTCATCTTTGAAATGACAAAAATGATCATACTCTATGTACCTTAATGATGAGATGTAAAGGAAATCACTTTATAATTCTTAAGATATTGTGTAATTGTGAGTCACTATCACTAGAAAGCGGATCTAGCAGTTCAAATATATATATCAAGATAGCTCTGGAATGATGCATCTGTCTAGAATGCTTTTAATCAATAAGTTAATAAACAAATACTATATTTCACTTATTATGCTGAGCTTAGAATAAACAGGAAAAAACAAAAACACTTCTTACTTTAAATAGGTATAGTCAAAATACATACAGAAGAGGTAGAAAATAGCCTTAGAGGAAAAGGATCTAGAAATAGTAAAGGCCGGCAGAATGTGGTGAATGTGTTGAATTTTGAAGGAAGCTAAGATTTTAGAAGACAGTAAGAAGAGAGAGCATTCAGTGAAGGAAAAGGGAATAAACATTTATTAAGCACCTACTATGAATCAAGCAGTATGCTAAGCACTTTACAGATATTCTAGCAAAGATGACTAACAGACAGTGAAAAAGTAGAGACAGTGCATGTGTGATGAAGAACAGGAGACCACCACAGAAGGTATGAAGTTGAGTAATAGATAATAGGATAACACGATTGGAATGGGCCAGATTGTGAAGAATTTTAACTGACAAAGACATGATTTTATTTTTAATCCTAAAATTATTAGAGAATCACTGGTGGGATGGCAAAATCAAACATGCACTTTAGGAAAATCACTTTGACAGCTTTATAGAAGTAAAGAGATTAAAGTGGAGAGGAGTTGGAGCCAGAAAGACTAATTTGAAGACTATTATAATGGTCCAAGTGAGAAGAGACTTGTTGGGATCAAATAAGACAAATATGTATGAAGTCCTTTAAAGTGCTGTAGAAATGTGAACAATTCTTATCATCATTCCCCTCCTATATTTGGTACTTTGGGCAATATAATAAATAAAAATCTGTGGTTTTATGTATCAAAATAGAAAAATTAAAGGGCAAGTTTGTCCTTGGATGAATTTTATTTCCATATGTGTGTATGTGTATAGCCTTGGTTATTCCTCAATTAGAAATCATAACCTGGATTACAGAGGATGAAAAGGGAAGTAATGTACATTGAAGTTTGAAATATAGTTTAGGGGTCAGGTTATCCTAATATTACAGAGAGCCCCTAGAGGTTTTTTCTTATTTTAAGTAGGAGATTCACTCTGTACTTAATGAAAAATCACTGGCAGCTATCTGAAGAATGAGTGTGACTGAGGAGAGACTTGAAGTAGGGAGACCAATTAGCAGACCATTGAACTGGTCTAGGCAAGAGATAACGAACATAAGGGAGAGAGTAGGGATAGTGATAAAGATTTGGAAATTATATGCATAAAAATGATAATCTTACTCATGAGAGTAACAAGTTCAAGTAGAGAACATAAAAATAAAAGATTGGGATAAAGATTTGGGAAACATCTATTATTGTTTAATAATTCTTCAGTTGTATCCAGTTCTTTGTGCTTCTTTGGGGGGTTTTCTTAGCAAAGATACTGGCGTGATTTGTGATTTCCTTCCCCACCTCATTTTATAGATGAGGGATTGAAGCAAACAAGATTAAGTTATTGTCCAGGGTCACAAAGTCAATAAATGTCTGAGGCTGGATTTGAACTCAAGAAGATGAGTATTGTTACTCTAGGTCCACTACTCTATCCACTGAGCCACCTAGATGTCCCTGCAGTTATAGTTAGGAAATAATATAAACGATGAGCTAGTAATGATTTAAAGGAGCAAACAGGACTAGTAGGATAAGAACTAGGAAAAAGCAGTGCCCACAAAAATTCGGAGGTGAGAGAGTTTTCAGGAGAAAGAGGGTAGACAAAATCTAATGCAGAAAAAAAGTCAATAAGGAGGAAGGAAAAAAGATAAAGTAGATGTTTAAGAAAATCTAGATAATTTTAGAGAGAATAGTTTTAGTTGAGTTGGAAGTCTGACTGTAAAGGTCTGAGTAGTGAAGAAGAGAAGAAATGGAACCAAGTATATATAACATTTTGTAGATGTTTGTTGATAAATTGAGAAGTTATACAACAAGATAGCTTGACTGGATGGTAGTATGGTAGTAGGATGGCAGTATGGTAGTAGGATGGTAGTTAAAGGTGTTTTAAGGATGGGGGAGCCTCAGGCATATTACTGAGAAAGGCAGCTTCCTTATCTGATAAAGGAGACAGTGGTCTCTTAAGTCCTTCACATTTCCAAATCTATGATCTTATGACTAGATAAATTCGGAATCCCATTCCAGTACTAAATCTAATTTAGTCTGCAATATATGGAAGTTCTGGTCCTTTTCTTTTTCTTGTGCTGGTAAAAACCAGAGTTGGGGGAGAGGATCATATAACATTAAGCTCTTCTTTTGACAGTTACACCTTTGTTTATTTATCTACTCAAGAGTATGACATTCCATTAATAAATAATGGACATAAGTATTTCACAATTCCACAGGTCTCATATATATGAGAGACACTACACACACATGCATACAACACACATATGTATAGTGCAGTGTTAAGATTACTAGGTGAGAACTCAGGTTGTCTGGACAGTGACAAGGTGAGAACTCAGGTTGATTTGATAGAAGGAGCAAGCTCATTGGCTGAAGTGGTTCTTCCCAGAAGCCCTTGCATTATCCCACGCCCATTCTCTGGGAGGATAAAAGAGGACAGCACTCCAGGAAGAGGAGAAGTCTCTGCATTACATCAGGCTTGACGGGGCTCTCTGCAGGAAGGGAAGTCACTTCTCTGGACAAGAGTTAACACCAACTGCCTGGAGACAACGATTCACTACAGTGCAGGGTGTATATAGATATTATATGTGAACATATGTGTATGTCACTATAGTAGTCATCTCTTCATCTATGTGTGAGGCTGTGTGGCCTGCCAATAATAACAATTTCAAAATGATAGTTTGTATTTTATAAGAGCATAGACTCATAGATTTAAAGTTGAAAGGGATCTTAGAGGCCACCTAAGTGGCCAAAAAAAGATTCAAAAAAGGGTAAATTACTTGCCCAAGGTCACATAGCTAATAACTCTATGAAGCAGAATCTGAATTTGTTTTCTGTTCAAACCTTAGATTTTTATTTAATCCTTTTTTTTTTTAATTTTCACTACAATAGAGGGTTTAGGACAGACATTAGAGGTATCAAGATAAGGAAAGATTATCCCAATTTTATAGATAAGGAAATATAAGTTTGGACTACACAGACAGTATGAAGCAAAATGAAAATTAAATTAATATTTTTTGCCCTATGCCCTGTTGTCTCAATAAACTAGAATGCAACTGGTAGGCTGGCCTTTGTCAGGACAATGATAATCAAATTATCCATAAGAAAAAAAATTTTGGTGGGCACAGAACCAGAGAAAGGAAATAAGTTGTTTCCAAAAGGAAATCCGAATCAAGCCAATATGGCTTAGCACCAAAACCATTAACACCCCTCCCCTGCCAACTCATTCTCTCAGCAAAATATGTCTGTCCAAATAACAGTTGCTAGTGATAAATCAAAACTCCCAAAATATAACTGTAAAACTCCTGAGTGTAGAGAGAACTATATTAAAATGAATTGAGAAAATGTTTAATAAATAAATAATTATATAATACAGTGTAGGCAATGTTAATTTGTGATTTTGTAAGTCAATATACAACACACAGGAATTGAATTATATCTGAATTTGTCATTGCTTCTCTAGAGCAAAGCATACTTTCTCTTGGTCAGTGCTTGAAAACAAAGTCTTTTCCTCTTTTTCCTCTGGGGAAAGAGGGAGAAACAGAGAGACAGACAGAGAGACAGACAGAGAGACAGACAGAGAGACAGACAGAGAGACAGACAGAGAGACAGACAGAGAGAATGAGGGAAGAGGGAGGGAGGGGGAGAGGGAGATAGACTTTCCCTTACTGTCCCATAACATAATCAATATTGCTTTTTTTTAGATCTGTTAGAGAAAGGCGAAGTTAAACATAGCTGCTAAATAGTGGTGCTTTGCAATTTTGAAAAAAAGGGAGTGTGGGTGAAATGGAAAGTATCAGATTTGGAAAGAAAAGAAGTAGGTTTCAGTGCCAGCTCTGACTCTTGCTTTCTCTGTGACCTACCATAAGTCACATGACCTGTTTGGATCTCAGTGTCCTGGCCTGTAAAATGAAGGGATTGAACTAAGGGCCCTTCTAGCTCCAAAGTTATCATAAAGCCAAATAACAGAATAAGGAAAGCTTAATTTCTCATTGCTAGGGACTGTGACTGAAGCAGAACTTCTGAGAGCTTATCAGGTCTCTAGGGAAGGGGTTGAGAAGTTGAAATGGTGGCTGAGGAAACTTCCCCAAGAGAGCCTTGGGAAAACAGTCAGAGATTAGTAATAAGTGAAAAATATCATGTGGAACAGAGAAAGGGCCCCTCTACTATTCCCATTCTGTCTTACCATTTCAGTCATATCACTGAAGAGAAGACTACTCTCTGAAGAAAAAAATTAAAACTAAAGCTTGGCATTACATGAGAAGCCAGAATTGTCTTTGGGAAGGGAAAGTGGAGAACATCCTCTTCATAGAGGAATAAATGGCACCCCTTCTAGATCTCATTTCATAAAATATTATTCATGCTTTTAACTGGGAAATTGATAAGATCACACAAAGTCATTTAATTGGTGGGTCTTTGAGCAAAGAGAATTAAAGCAAAATTCATTTATATTTCAGAAAAATAAATGTAGTCTACATTGGGTTTTTATCACTAAAATCAGTCCTGGAATGGGTCCTAAAAGGAAAAGAAAGTTCTATGACTCTGGCAGATTCTAGGGAGATTTTAGGATTTGGGGATTACTTCCTGAGACCTGGGATTTGTTTATAAAGTTCTTCGAAGTATGTTGCCCAATAGATTTATACTTTAAAAATTTAGTGGACTTCCTAGCAGAGTAATTTCCCAAATTACTGTATGGATACTAAGTACACCTGACATTTTGTGGTAGAAAATTTTCCTAACCAGATAGAACCATTTCTATGGCATAGCAAAGATAGGGGAATTGCCAAGCTTCTGTGTGTACATTTGTTTGGTCCCCTGAATTATTAACATTAAATCAGTAGGAAAGGCAGCATATCAGTATAAGACCTGATTTCAAGTCTTGTTTTTAGCAGTTGGAAACATAGATGGAGAACCGAAGGGAAACATAAAGATCATCTATTCCAACTATCATATTTTACAGAGAAGTTGTAACTGGCCCAAAGTCATACAAGAACTAAGTGATTAGGAGTTGGACTTTGAACCTAGATTCTAGGATATCAAATCCAGCATACTGTGCCTCATTGCCTCCAAGTGACTAGCCCTTGTCCACAGGAAAGTTATTTAACTTCTCAGGGGTTGCAGGTACCTTTCTGGGATTGATCTACATTAGCACAGGAAACTTTCATATTAGAATATTCCCACAATCCAGACTTTCCTGCTAGTTTATGGTCACACTCAACATTCCTATTGTACTCTTCTTCACTAAGTAATTTTCCCCCAGTTTCAAACACCCTGAGCATGACATAAGTTATTATTCTATTAATATGGAGGGTCATTTGAATTTTCATTTTTGAGAATAAATTGTCTCAAGGCACAGAAACTTTTATATGACATATTAGAAGCTATTAAATATATATCATGTCTTATCTTGCTGTGATGTGCTTTATTTTAAAAAGATGCAAAGCTACTTATTGATTTTGTCATTAAACACTTTTTGTGATAGTTTCAACTAAATAATATTTTCTATTTCAATGAAGAAACTTTAATAGTTTAGTTTTCTTAAATTTCAAAGGTATCTCAAACTTTTAACTATCTCAAAATGAATTTTTCTAAGTACTTTTTATGAACCAAATTAAATCAAATTCAGAAAGATATTCAAAAGGCCACTAATACTGAAAACTGTGGGATGGAAGAATGAATAAAGAATAATACTTTAATTAACTAAAAGCTGAACTTTGCCTTGGTTTTCACCCCAAAAGAAGGATAATTAGAAACAACATGGTGAAATATTTTTTCATATGACTTTTACTGAATGAGGCCAAAATGACAATCATGATAAAAGGAGAAAATTGAATTTAACTCACAAATTAAAAGAAGAAAAATGCATACTCTGTGGCCTCTTTATTCTTTACTTAATTCACTAAATTATTCCTATATTAGGACAAAATAAATCACTGAGTGCTTCAATAATTATCACATCAGGGATGTGTTAATGTAGAATGATAGATTTAATGTTTAATCTTTCAGAATCAAAACTTCTTTCCCCCAGAATTTATATATAGATTATTTTAAGGTTGTATTCTCTCTGAAGAGGCAGATAGAGAATAAGTTTGGAAAACATATATTCTAATTCTACCTCTGACATATATTGACTGTGTGACTCTGGGAAAGTCATTTATGCTCTTGGTACTCTGTGTCACTCTGACTATACATTGCTAATAAAGAGCAAACCCACATTGCTAAAGGGAGTTTCCTACAACAATGAAATTACAAACCTAAACCTGTATACTTATCTTATTTTAACTGAGGAAGAAAAATTAATATATGTATATTAATAATGCATGCCTATATATATATGTATATGTATACATATATATGTATATATACTAGTTTTAATGCTGAAAACTCAAGTAACAAGATCTTACTTGAACTAAAAGCATGCTTGATTTGTAATCCAGAGAAATGTATTGCATTCCCAATTCTGACCTTTGCCAGGGCATGGGCAAGACAATTGAGTCTTCTGTGCTTCAGTGTCTTCAACTGTAAAATGGATATGGCACAAATTGGCCTGAATAGAAAGTAAATTACCTCTTCTTCTAAACCAAAGGAAAGAGAAAGAAAGAAGTGGTAACTAAAGAATTAGTAAATGAAAAATAAAAGATTTATTAAGCATTTACCATGTGCCAAAGTGTGTACTGAGAGTTTCAAAGCAAGACAATCACTATCTTTGATTGAATAAACAATATAAGGGGCACTAAAGACCAGAAAGAGTTGTTTTAGTAGGGGAAATAAAACAACATGGAAATTTATTGACAGTTCTTACCAGTAGGCATTTGGTGGTACAGTAGATAAGAGTAGTACCTGGAGTAAAGAAGACTCCAAGCTCAAATCCAGTCTTAGACGTTAGTTAGGTAACCCAGAACAAGTATTTTAATTTCTGTTTGGTTCAGTTTCTTAAACTGTAAAATGGGGGAAACTACAGCATCTACTTCACAAAATTATTGGCAAGATCAAATGAGAGAGCATTCATTAAAGTACTTAGCACAATGTCTGGCAACTAATAATAATGTCATATAGGTGTTTATTCACCCTTCCCAGTAGCGATAGCCATTTTCAACTTGATTATACTTCTCAAGATGAGATTTGAAAGTAGAATTGGAAAGTAGGGAAGAGAAGAGAAAGTTTTGAATAATTACAGTAAAGAATGAAGAATGAGATAGGTATCAATAAAGCAAGAAAAAGTATCAATCAATGAGATTGTGTAAAATAAATACATTTATGATGGATAATATAATTAGAGATAACATCACTCATGCTACCTACTTCACAAGATTGTTGAAAGTATATCACTAAGCATTTCTATGAATTACTATTTTTGCTACTAAACAATTATTAAATAATTATGGTCATTGAACTTTGAGTACATTATCACTCTTTGACTCAATTAAAATTCTTCTATTAAGCAGATGCTATTTTGTTATGTTTCAGGCATATAGATGCCATACTACTTTAAAGAACTAAGAGTAAGAGGCAAAAGATGGAGAGATATACATATAGTAAACAAATACATGGTAGAATGAGGTAAATGAAAAAGGGAGGTTCAAGAAAAGAATGAGGAGAAAGTTAATCACTTTTACCAGATGAGGTCCAATTTGGCTTTCTGAAAGAGGTGGCACCTGAGTTGTGCCTTAGGAAAATTTAATGACTTCAGCAGATAAAGAGGAGAGGAGAATGAAAAATTAGTCCAGTTGTGAGGGAACAAGTGACTGAAATATCACTTTCCTCAAAATTATTTCTAATTATGTTGCTGTTTATAGGTTTTCCTTTTCACATCAAGCTCTTCCTTGTAATTTGGGCTAAAACAGTCACCTTGTCTCAGATGTATGCCCTCTGGGTTAATCTTTCTGTTGTTATTGTTCCCCAGAATTTTGTACCTGTGCCATTTTTGCTTGAAATTATGCTCCAAATGGTCTATAACCATTTGTTTTGTCAGTTCAGCTTGCCTTGGTTCTATTTGATGACTGTCTGGATAACTGGATTAAGTCCAACAATTCAAGTATAGCTGGTACAAAAAGCATGCATTCTCTCCTACTGACTAAAGTGACTTTGAGTATTTTAATGATAAAACTTAAACCATTTGCTGCTTCATAGTGTGACATTTGCTTCTCCAGCATAGATATAAACATTCATTGTTTTTATTTGGATAAATCCATTTTTTTCCCTAAACTGAAATTGGAAGTTGAGTTTTAGCATCCAAGAGGTCCCAGTTAAGAATTTCTGGGGACACTAAGGCGAAGATACCAAAGATCTGAGTATGTGATTTCTGGACCACTCTCTACCATGATGATTCTAGATGAATTCATCTAGATGAATTCAGCCAAAATGCTGGAACTCTGTCTTCCCAGAAATCAGCCGGAGTCAGGATCACTAAACGTCTTTATTCTTGATCTTTTACAGTCAAGGTCAGGGGGATAGGTTTAGCAATCTCACACACACCTTCCTCCCTCAAACGCCACGAGAGACTGAAGGATGGAACTGAATACTTAACTTGGTAAACAGAAAGAAAGAAGTGCAAATTTAACAACTTCTTGGGGTTGGATTACTAGGCTGTATGAAAAGAAATGAAAAAAATAAGAGGAAAGAACTAAAAGGTAGGTAAAGTTAAGTAGCTTCTAGGTACAAAGATGGAATTCTGCTCAGCAAATGAAATGACAAGTGAAAGAAACAAGCCTAAGGAAAAAGGAGTAGTGAAAAATGCTCTAATTTCATTGTTTTTGTTGTTGTAATAATAATTTATTACTATCATTTATATAACTCCTTAAATTTATCAAAGTGCTTTATATATTTAAATCCCATTTTATCCTCACAGAAAACCTGGGATATATGATGCTATTATTATCTTCATTTCACAGATGAAAAAAATTGAGGCAGACAGAGGTTGTGACTTGGGTCAGAAAGTTAGTGAGTATCTGAAGCCACATTTGATCTTAGGTCTTCAGGCCCAGAGTTCTATCCACCTTATTGCCTCTAGGATTTATTTTCAGAGAACTGTATTCATAACCGGACTTTTTTCTATGACTACTATAACTTAAACAAGTCACAGCTTTTCTGGCACTTAGTTTTCTTCATCTCTAAAACAGGGGATTAGATTGGGATCTGTCTCAGTTCTAAATCCTGTGAAACCTACAAAAGTATTGAGCAAAAGACCAGCCCAGTAGAGAATGAAACCCTTTTAAGGTCAAAGAAACAAAAGAGGAAAAAGAAGCCAGAGAGACAGACTAAGGTAGAGATAGATTAGCATATGTAATGCTATTCTCACATACCATACAAAATTATTGGGGCACTCAGTGGTTGACACCACAACATTAATACGTGGAATTAGAGAAAAATAGAAATCA
This sequence comes from Sminthopsis crassicaudata, assembly GCF_048593235.1. Taxonomy (NCBI): domain Eukaryota; kingdom Metazoa; phylum Chordata; class Mammalia; order Dasyuromorphia; family Dasyuridae; genus Sminthopsis; species Sminthopsis crassicaudata. Next base: position 452,217,609 of record NC_133619.1, read on the forward strand.
CATGTAGTAATTCAAAATCCATTTCTGTGAAGACTAATATGTCCACTTTAACAGAGATATATGGTAAGTTTTTTTTAGTTATATATTAATTTGTATATTTGAATCCAAGGATACATACATTCTTTGAGCAGAAAACCATTAATAGTAACTAGACATACATAATTTATTAGAAGGGCAACAAATAATTACGGAAGCTTTGGAAATATCAGAGAAGTTTGGAAGATAAATGTTAAGGAAAGGAACTAGTTTAGAAAAGATGGACTCAGGGGCTGGCAAAAAATCTTGGGAGAATATTTGAGAAATTAAAGAATGCCAGGCTTTTGTATATCAACTAATAGATGTATCGACTCTTATTGTCATGAATACTCTACAATAGGGAACTGTAACATTCTGTTTGGGAGCTAAGGGTCAGCAATAATGCTAAGAACTGAATTCAGAAAGTAGTACAACTAATCTTTAGGAAACCTTGGAAGCCAAGGACCACATTTTAAATCATTCATATGCTCTAGATCATAATTTCATCCAGGTGGCACACAAAATCATTATGGCATAGGAGATATTTGTAGGTTGAATCACTTGAATTACTCAATCAACAAGTATTTGTTAGGTGCTTATTATGTGCCAGACATGGTGCTAGGTGCCATGGATACAAATGCAATGAAGGCAACAATCCCAACAAATGAGGAGATCACATTTAACTAGGATAAAAGAAGACCATACATAAGTCTATAAAGAATAATTTCAGTGAGTATAAATATTAATATATACAAATGTTAAATACAAGGTAGTTTTAGAGTGAAGGTATTAGTAGTTAGGTTTCCCATAGAAAATGGTTGGACCATATTTTGAAGGAAGAAAGGTATTCTGTGAAGCAGAGTTAGGAGGAAAGAGAATACACAATTACATAGTACTTATTATATGTCAGGAGATATTATGCTATGTTTACAAATAATATCCCCTTTGACCATCCCAACAGTTGAGGAAACAAGCAAACATAGATCAAGTAACTTGCCCAGGGTGATACAGTCTGAGGTTGGAGTTGAACTCCTTCTCTACCCATTGTAACACCCAGCTACCTCTGAATCAACTCACTTCCCATAGGGAAGGGCAAAAAGGGTTTGGTTAGATTGTGAATTGGAACAGGAAGAATAATATTCAAGAAGACAGTAAAAATAAGTTGGGTGCATATTGTATAGGCCTTTAAAAGATAAATAGAGGATTTTATACTTGCGTGGAGGAGCAATAGGAAGTCACTAGAGTTGATGCAATTAAGGAATACAACTTTGGCCAAGAATCACAAGGAAAGACTTGTTAGAAGTGAACTGAGATATACATGTGGGTGATAAGAAATGGAAGGCATTTCTGGTTACCTCTTTAACTTCAATATGGCTTGAAATATAATATTTGATATAATATTATAGGGCAGAGTTTAAGTAAGAATCCAGAAGGAAAAAGGACTGGCAGAGAAACTGACAGATTTAATAAACAGAAATATGAAATCACAAATAGCTCAAGGAAGGACAGGAATAAGTTGTAAGACTGAAAAAGGATAGGCCTGCAAACTGCAGGGAAAAAAAATAGGTTAATATCTCTACTTCACCTAACCTCAGTCTATTTGAGTCATGTCTTGCAAGGTCATATGACATCCCTTCTGAAATCATGGCCCAAAAAATGGCAGATTAATGCTGACAAGCCAGGTGGACCTAGCCTTCATAAAATGATGTTTTAGTATATCTCATAAGAATTCTTAGCACTAGAACTTTAATTTTGTATCAATCCAAGTGAAGAAAAGAAAATGCATTTCTTTGATCACATCTTCATTAAAAGTTTTTTCAATTCATGATTTAAAAATGGAAGAGATCTTAGGGATCTTAGGTCCAAATAATTCATCATACTGATGAAGAAATAAGCCCAGAAAAATTAAGAAATTTGTCCAAACCCTTTACTTTAAGCCAGAAGAGCTAAATTCTATTCCAGGCCCTCTGAATCCAAATTGTTTCCCCATTATCCTGTGGTGCCTCTTCTTTAAGGGGCAGGAAGAGCCTTGGTGAGATCAATAAACCTTAAAAGCAGATAGCTTCTTAGGATTCTGCTCTTACTTGGCTTGGGCTCCTATGTAACCTTACATTCTAATTATCCTTTCCTGCATTCATATAAAAAATCTTCAATAAAAGTTATTTTAAAGATAAATGTGCCTTAAATCCAGAGGCTTCCAAAATTTTTGGATGGCACTGAACAGAGAAGTTAGTGCTCCCATCCTTGTATTTATTTATATTTTTCTATTTATATTGATTCTTCATATATGTCCATATATATGTGTACATGTATACTTGTTTCCTTATTAGACTACAAGGTACTTGTGAGTAGAAATTCTTTATTTATATCCCTATCACCCAGCATAGTTCTTAACAAAAACTAATAAATATTTATTGATTTATTAATAAATTCTGACCAACCCAGATTCAAGATGTAAAACAATAGGTAGAAAAAAATTAGCAAAACCCATACAATATATGAAGGAAAGAAACATAGAATAAATCTAGTCCTGGATGGAGAGATTGTGAATGCCTTTAAATGAGAAATAGAGGGGTTTGTATTTATTGTAGAGAAGAGATTTTTAACCTAAGGACTATGAGCTTTTCTTAATTCTTTAAAACCATTTTGACATATTTGGTTTCTTTTGCCATTCTACACATTTTATTTTATGTGTTTAAAAATGATGTTCTAGGAAAGGGACCTGTATATGCAAAAATGTTTTTGGCAGCCTTTTTTGTAGTGACTAGAAACTGGAAATTGAATGTTTGCCCATCAATTTGGAGAATGCCTGAGTAAATTGTGGTATATAAATGTTATGGAATATTATTATTCTGTAAGAAATGACCAGCAGGATGAATACAGAGAGGCTTGGAGGGACTTACATGAACTGATGCTAAGTGAAATGAGCAGAATCAGATCATTATACACTTCAACAACAATGTTGTATGAGAATGTATTCTGATGGACGTGGCCATCTTCAACAATGAGAGGATCCAAATCAGTTCCAATTGATCAGTAATGAAAAGAACAAGCTACACCCAGCAAAAGAACACTGGGCAATGAGTGTGAACCACAACATAGCATTTATACTCTTTTTGTTATTGTTTGCTTGCATTTTTGTTTTTCTTCCCATGTTATTTTTACCTCCTTTCTAAATCTGATTTTTCATGTGTAGCAAGACAACTGTATAAATTTGTTTACATATATTGTATTTAATATATGCTTTAACATATTTAACATATATGGGACTACCTTCCATCTAGGGGAGGGAGTGGAGGGAAGGAAGGGAAAAGTTGGAACAGAAGTTTTTGCAAGGGTCAATGTTGAAAATTACCCATGCATGTTTTGTCAATAAAAAGCTATTTTAAAAAATTTAAATGATATTCTAAGAAGTGGTCTATAGGCATCATCAAATTGCTAGGGGGCTACATGACACAAAAAGAAGTTAAGAATCTCTTGATTAAAGCCAATAAGAAGCCATTGGAGCTTCTTAAGTAGGGGTATGAAATCATCAGACATAGACTTTAGATATGTCATTTGGCAGCCTTTGGAGAAAGGATTAAAGAGGATAGAAACTAGAGAAAAGAAAAGATAAATCAAGAATCTGTTAGGATACTACAGTGGAAAAGTTATAAATATCTATATAATAAAGTATAATTCAATATGTAAGTGGATATTTTGGCATATGATGTTATATCTGATGATCTGTGGTGTATTCAATATGAAAAAGGGAGTTTTGGATGAAAGTTTGGCAAAGAGAATTCAGTTCAACAAATATTTATTCAGGATCTTCTTTGTTCAAGACTTTTGATGGGAAGAGAAAAATAAATGTACATGAAAGCAAGAAATGAGGGACATTAGTTAGTAAAGAAAAATTTAACAGTAAGGAGATGTGAAAAAAAACAAAGTAAATAGGAGCAAAACATTAAAGATAGAGAAAAATTAAATGGAAAGAAGCAAACATTTATGAAATTTGGCTTAGATCAATATTAATTATGAAACCCCATTTGGAAGAAGTTATTTGTAAAAGATCTAAGTTCATGTGGAAAGGAAATTCAAATGATATATAGTAGAATATAAGCTAATACAGGAATTACTGAAGAAACAACTCCTTGCTATTTCATTAGTAAAGTAATTTTGCTTGTATTAAGAAACTATCTGTCAATGTTTGGAATCGACATCTGATTCACCATTTTCCATTTCTAATTATTACCCAGGGTTATCAGAAAGTAAAGAGGATATTGGGAGATGGTAAAATTATAGCTTCAGTGGCAAAGAAAAGCTTTCACATATCAGGCTGATTGCTTCACAACCCAAAATAGTGAATTGTAACTAATTTGAACTATATTGATCATAATCAAAATTAAAGATCCTTTTTCACATATTAGGGAAGTAACATTTGATGAGCCAAGAATATACAAATATTCTGGAATATATGGCTGTCAAGAAAGTTAATTCGATTTTAGGTAACACTATCTTTCTAGTTTTAGATACTATGAATTTCAATCACTCCACCACAATCACCACCACTCTGCTCTGCCATAGTCAGAATATTTCTGGAGGATTACATGCATTTCTGGACACCTAATTTAAGGAAAGCAATTATTAATTAGAATGACATCAAGATCATGCCATATGAGGATATAACAGAGAAATGAAAATGGTCAGTCTAGAGAAGAGACGATAACTATCATTAGTTATTTGAATGGCTATCCCATGAAAGGGAGATTAGACTAACTCTGTTTGTCCAAAGAGAACAAAAAGAGAAAATTTTGATGAAAGTTGCAAAGATTACTTTAGGGTAAATGCAGAGAGAGCAACCATAACAGATCTGCAGGTATCATGAGCAGTCTCAAGAGACAGCAGCTTCCCTTAAATGGAATTCTACATGTGAAGGTTCATTTGTCACATCTGTTTGTATATGGTATTCTTCTTCAATTATGGGTTGAACCACATGCCATCTGAGGTCTGTTTAAATTATGAAATTTTATGACCCTTTGCTGGTCCATAAGTTTTCAGTAGAATGTGTGTTCTTAAGGAAATAGATTATTCCTTAAAGGAAAAGATTCATTCTTTATATTCCCTAGCATTTATCATGGTTCTTGGCATATAGTAGGACCTAATAGATGTTTACTGATTTGCTATATATTTACTGAATATTTCCAGTGTGCATACACTAAATTAGAAGGTGGAGAAACACCACATGTCTCTTCATATTCTCTTTCTTGTTAAATGATGACTTGAGAATTTGAAAAGAAAAAAATAGCCAACTAGACTAATAATTATAGTCAACTCGATTTCAGTTGTCTGAAAGATCTCTGGAGTGCAGTGGAGTATGGTGAGAAGAGGTGAGTGACAAAAAGAGATATAAATCTCTGAGTCAAACAATTGCAGTAGAAATACCCATTCATGTTTTTCTGACATCAAAAATGATACTAATGAAACTATTATTACCTGATTGCTAGGATCCCCAAAGACTACCTTGGATATATTGATTTTTTTTCTCTGTGTAATTGCTATAAATTGCAATATGAAGCAGAATTTAGTCACTGCTTGCAAATATATATTGCTAATGAAAATCTGTGGTTGGTTAGAGGGTTTCTCTCATGATATCAATGGTCCTTTTCATCTCTTCTGTGTTTAGTGAAAAGAGAAAATATGTGTATTGCTACATAGATATCCATTACTATTTTTTATTTGTAATATGTTGCTATTATCCCATTACTCCTTTATTCAGAAACCTGTGGTATTTCTTCAGCGCCAACCAAATTTTTAAATCCTAATTATAACATCAAAGATCTTTAACAATCTGAGTCCAAGGGGCAGAGCAAAGATGGCAGAGAGTAGACAGTTCTTAATCTGAACTCTTTGTGGCTTCCTTCAGAATAACATCAGATTAAGCCTCTGAATGGATTTTAGAGTGAAAGAATGCACAAATATTTGGAGTGTAGCAAATTTCTAGTAGAAGATATTTTGGAAGAACTTCAGGAAAGGTCTTTCTCAATTGGGCAGGAATGAAATGACCCAAAGCAGGCACAGTACAGGGAGACCAGGGCAGAGAGACACATGCTGGGGAATGTACTGAGAAGCTCTTAGCCAAAATACAACAATGATGGTTACTCTGTCCTGGTTCAGAAGTCAGTAGATCAGCAGATTATCTGTGAGACCTCCAATTCAACTACATAAGGCAAATAATGAGCCCCTGAACCCCATTATAACAAGTGGGACTTGGCCACACCCACTCAACATGGAAGGAAGCTGGCATCACAGGTCCCAGGGGAGCATGAAGCTGCTATTGTCTCTAGAAAAAGCTTTGCCATAAGAGTAGAACTCAACCTTGAAAAATGAGCAAAAAAAAAAGCAAAAGAAAAAAAAATTCTGACCATAGATAGCTATTAGGAAGAACAGACAGATCTCAAGCTCTGAGGATAGTTATGGTAAAACTTCCCCAGATGAAGTCTCAAAGGGTGATTATGAGTTGCTCTCCAACTCAAAAGTCTCTCTTGAAAGAATTCAGAAAAGTATTAAAAGAAAGTTTAAAAGATAAAATTGAGGAAAGAAAATGAGAGTTTTTGAAAAGGAAACACAGAATTGTTTGAAGAAAATCATTCTTTAAAAATAGACTTGGCAAAAAAAGAAATCATGGACAAAACAACTCATTTAAAAGTTCAATTGGCCAAATGCAAAAAAGGAGGTAAAAAAAGCTATCTGAAGAAAATAATTGAATAAGATTTAGAATCAAACAAATGGAAGTGACTAACTTAATGAAACATCAAGAATTAGTCAAACAAAGCCAACATAATGAAAAAATAGAAAATAATGTAAAATAGCTCATCAAAACAAAAACAAAACAATTGATTTGGAAAATAAATCCAGTGGAGACAATCTAAGAATTATTGTACATGCCTGAAAACCATGGTGAAAAAAAAGAGCCTAGACATCTTTTTTTTTTTTTGAGGCTGGGGTTAAGTGACTTGCCCAGGGTCACACAGCTAGGAAGAGTTAAGTGTCTGAGACCAGATTTGAACTCCGGTCCTCCGGAATTCAGGGCTGGTGCTCTATCCACTGTGCCACCTATCTGCCCCCCTAGACAATATCTTTCAAGAAATCATCAAGGAAAACTGCCCTGATATCCTAGAACAAGAGGGTAAAATAGTCATTGAAAGAATCTACCAATAACCTCTTGAAAAAGAAATTCTTCTATAAAACAGAAGTGGATATCAGACTAGATTAAAAGCCAGAATCCTGCAATATGTCATTTACAAGAAATACATTTAAAGCAAAGTGATACATACAGAGAAAAGGTAAAAGACTGGAGCAGAATCTATTATGCTTCAGCTGAAGCTAAAAGAAAAGAAAAGAAACTAGGGGTAGAAAATGTATTGGATTGTGCCACAAGAGGAAAAGGGAGGTAAAGCGTGGTAAATTACATCACATAAAGATGCAAAAAAGACCTATTACAATTGAGGGAAGAAGGGAAGAGGGTGAGCATTGTGAAAATTTTAAGTTTATTGGATTTGGCTCAAAAAGAGATTGTCAGACATATTTTGTTTGATAGAGAAATTTATCTCACCTTATAGAGAAATAAGAGGGGAAAGGAGAAAGGAAAGGAGGAGGTTAATAGAAGGGAGAACAGAAGTAGAAGAATAAAGGGATACAAAAGGGGAAGGGATTGTAAAAAGGAAGGATAGATTAAGGGAGGTGGTTGTCAGAAGAAGTACACTGGGAAGGAGGGAAAGGAGGAAAGGAAAGAAAAAATTATAACTTGGGGAAAATAAGATGGTGGGAAATATAGAGTTAGTTATTTTAACCATGAAGGTGAATGGGATGAATTCTTCTATAAAACAGAAGTGGATATAAGACTAGATTAAAAGCCAGAATCCTGCAATATGTCAAAACAATGTTTTTAAAGCTTAAAAAGTTTACGTTCATATATAGGAAAAATAGACTCAATAAAAGATATAAGGAGGGAAACTATATTTTATTACAAGGTACCATAGATAATGAAGTAATATTAATATTAAATATATGCACTAAATGATATGGCATTCAAATTTCTCTTATTGCACAAGAAGAATTGGATTCAGAAGGTTAAAATAACCTGGGAAGAAAAACTAAAATGCAAATAGTTCACACTTATTTCCCAGTGTTCCTTCTCTGGTTGTAGCTGATTCTGTCCATCATTGATCAATTGGAACTGAATTAAATCTTCTCTATGTCAAAGATATCCACTTCCATCAGAATACATCCTCATACAGCATTGTTGTTGAAATGTATAATGATCTCCTGGTTCATGTAAGTTTTCCCAAGCCTCTCTTTATTCATCCTGCTGGTCATTTCTTACAGAACAATAATATTCCATAACATTTATATACCACAATTTACTCAGGCATTCTCCAATTGATGGGCATTGATTTATTTTCCAGTTTCTAGTCACTATAAAAATGGCTATCACAAACATTTTGGTACATACATTTCCCTTCTTTAGTATCTCTTTGGGATATAAGCCCATTAGTAACACTGTTGGATCAAAGGGTAAGCACAGTTTGATAACTTTTGGGGCATAATTTTAGGTTGCTCTCCAGAATGATTGGATTCATTCACAATTCCACCAACAATGCATCAGTGTCTCAGTTTTCCCATATCCCCTCCAACATTTGTCATTTTTTCCTGTCATCTTAGCCAATCTGACAGGTGTGTAGTTTTATCTCAGAGTTGTCTTAATTTGCATTTCTCTGATCAACACTGATTTGGAACAACCTTTCATATGAGTAGAGAAAGTTTCAATTTCTTCATCTGAGAATTGTCTGTTCATATCCTTTGACCATTTATCAATTGGAAAATGGCTTGATTTCTTATAAATTAGAGTTAGTTCTCTATATATTTTGGAAATGAGGCCTTTATCAGAACCTTTAACTGTAAAAATCTTTTCCTAGTTTGTTGCTTCCCTTCTAATCTTGTTTGCATTAATTTTATTTGTATAAAGGCTTTTAATTTGTTATAATCAAAATTTTCTATTTTGTGATCAATAATGATCTCTAGTTCTTCTTTGGTCACAAATTCCTTCCTCCTCCACAAGTATGAGAGGTAAACTATCCTATGTTCCTCTAATATATTTATAATCTCATTCTTTATGCCTAAATCATGGACCCATTTTAATCTTATCTTGGTGTACAGTGTTAAGTGTGGGTCCATGCCTAATTTCTGCCATACTAATTTCCAGTCTTCCCAGCAGTTTTTGTCAAATAATGAATTCTTATTTCAAAAGTTGGGAGGGTTTGTCAAACACTAGATTGCTATAGTTATTGATTATTTTGAACTTTGAACCTAACCTATTCCATTGACCAACTAATCTATTTCTTATCCAATACCAAATGCTTTTGGTGACTACTGCTTTATAATATAGTTTTAGATTAGGTACAGCTAGCCCACCTTCATTTGATTTTTTTTTCATTAATTCCCTCAAAATTCTTGACCTTTTGTTCTTCTATATGAAGTTTGTTGTTATTTTTCTAGGTCATTAAAATAGTTTCTTGGGAGTCTTATTGATATAGCACTAAATAAATAGATTAGGGAATATTGTCATCCTTATTATATTTGCTTGGCCTATCCAAGAGCACTTAATATTTTTCCAATTATTTAAATCTGACTTTATTTGTATGGAAAGCGTTTTATAATTTTACTCATATAAATCCTGACTTTCCTTTGGTAGGTAGATTCCCAAATATTTTATACTATGGACAGTTATTTTGAATGGACTTTCTCTTTGTATCTCTTACTGTTGCATTTTGTTGGTGATGTATAAAAATGCTGAGGATTTATGTGGATTTATTTTATACCCTGCAACATTGCTAAAGTTTTAGATTATTTCTAATAGTGTTTTAGTAGAATCTCTGGGGTTCTCTAAGTATACCATCATATCATCTGCAAAGAGTGATAATTTGGTTTTCTCATTACCTACTCTAATTCCTTTAATCTCTTTCTCAACTCTTATTGCTGAGGCTAGCATTTCTAATACAATATTGAATAATAATGGTAATAGTAGGCAACCATGTTTCACTCCTGATCTTACTGGAAATGGTTCCAGTTTAGCCCCATTACATATGATGCTTACTGATGGTTTTTAATAGATGCCCCTGACTATTTTAAGGAAAAGTCCATTTACTCCTATGGTCTCAAGTGTTTTTATTAGGAATGGATGTTGGATTTTATCAAATGCTTTTTCTGCATCTATTGAGATGATCATATGGTTTTTATTAATTTGATTATTAATATGGTCAATTATACTAACAGTTTTTCTAATATTAAACGAGCCCTGCATTCCTGGTATAAATCCTACTTGATCATAGTGTATTATCCTGGGGCTGATTTTCTGTAATCTTTTTGCTAATATTTTCTTTAAGATTTTAGCATCAATATTCATTAGGGAGATTGGTCTATAATTTTCTTTCTCTGTTTTCAGTCTATCTGGTTTAGGTATCACTATCATGTCTGTGTCATAAAAGGAATTTGGTAGGACCCCTTCAATTACTATTTTTCCAAATAGTTTATATAACATTGGAGTTAATTGTTCTTTAAATATTTGGTAGAATTCACATGTAAATCCATCTGGTCCTGAGGATTTTTTCTTAGGGAGTTAATTAATGGCTTATTCTATTTCTTTTTCTAAGATGGGACTGTTTAACCAATTTATTTCTTCCTCTATTAATCTGGACAAGCTATATTTTTGAAGGTATTCTTCCATTTCATTTATGTTATTGAATTTATTGGCATAAAGTTGGGCAAAGTAACTCCTAATTATTGCTCTAATTTCCTCTTCATTAGTGGTGAGTTCTCCCTTTTCATTTTTAAGACTAACAATTTGCTTTTCCTCTTTCCTTTTTTTAATCAGATTTAGTAAGGGCTTATCTATTGTTTGTTTTTTTTCATAGAACCAATTCTTAGTTTTATTAATTGATTCAATAGTTTTTTTTTGTTTTTTGGGGTTTTTTTACTGTTTTTTTTTTTTTGTTTTTTGTTTTTTGTTTTTACTTTCTCTCCTTTTATTTTTAGAATTTCAAGTTTAGTGTTTGACTTGGGGGTTTTAATTTATTCCTTTTCTAGAATTTTTAGTTGTAAGCCCAATTCATTAACCTTCTCTTTCTCTATTTTATGCAAGTTGGCCTTTAGAGATATAAAATTTCCCCCTATTACCACTTTGGCTGTACCCCACACATTTTGGTATGATATCTCATTATTGTCATTATCTTGGGTAAAATTATTAATTATATCTATAATTTGCTGTTTCATCCAATCATTATTTAGTATGAGATTAGTTAGCTTTTTTTATTGAATGTAGTTTTCATTGCATCATGGTCTGAAAAGGATGCATTTACTATTTCTGCCTTACTGCATTTGAATTTGATGTTTTTATGTCCTAATATATGGTCAATTTTTGCTACTGAGAAGAAAGTGTACTCCTTTCTGTCTCCATTTAGTTTTCTCCACAGATCTATCATATCTAATTTTTCTAGTATTCTATTTACCTCTGACTTCTTATTTATTTTGTGGTTTGATTTATCTAATTCTGAGAGTGCAAGGATGAGATTATAATTTTGCTATATATTTCTTGTTGTAGCTCTCTTAATTTCTCTTAAAAATTTAGATGCTATGTATATATGTTTAATATTGATATTGCTTCATTATCTATTATAGTCTTTAGTAAGATATAATGCCCTTCCTTATCTCTTTTAATTAGATCAATTTTTGCTTTAGTCAAAACAGTTCTTATGAAAAATATTATATCTTTAGGTGCTTACTTGAATAAAATAGAGAAAAAGAAGTTCACTGAATTGGGCATGCAAGTCAAAAACTAGAAAAAGAACTAGAAAAACCCGAAATAAATACCAAATTTGAAATTCTGAAAATGAAAGGGTAGATTAGTAACATTAAAAATAAGAAAACTATTGAACCAATAAACAAAATTAAGAGTTGCCTTTTATGAATAAAACAACATAATAGTTAAACCTTTAATTAATTTGTTTAGAAAAAAGAAAGAAGAAAATCAAATTGCTAGTATCAAAAATGAAAAGAATGAATTATCTGTCAATGAAAAGGAAATCATAGAAATAATTAGAAGGTATTTTGACCAACAATATGCAACAAACTTGAAACTCTAAGTGAAATAGATGAATATTTACAAAGATACAATTTGTCCAAATTTATAGAGGAGGAAATAAATACTTAAATAGTCCTATTTTTAGAAAAAGAAATAGAATAAGCTATTATTCAAGTTCCTAAGAAAAAAATCTTCAGAGCCAGATAGATTTACAAGTGAATTCTATGAAACATTCAAAGAACAATTAATCCCAATACTATACAAACTATTTGGAAAAATAGAGAAAGAAGGATTACTACCAAATTCCTTTTATAACATAAATGTTGTGCATTTATTGATGAATATTGATGCAAACATCTTAATAAAATGTTAGCAAAGAGATTCCATCAAGTTATCACCAGAATAATATACCATGACCAAGTAGGATTTATACTAGAAATGCAGGACTGGTTCAATATTAGGAAAACTATTAGCATAATTGACTATATCAATAACCAAACTAATAGAAATCATATGATTATCTCAAAAGAGGCATAAAAAGCATTTGACAAAATCTAGCACTCATTTCTTAAAAAAAAAAAAAACACAAGAGGACATAGAAATAAATGGAGACTTCCTTAAAACTATCAATAGCACCTATTTAACACCATCATCAAGCATCATATGTAATGAGTATAAACTAGAAACAACCCCAATAAGATCATGGATGAAACAAGGTTGCCCACTATCAACATTATTATTCCCTATTGTATTAGAAGTATTAGCTTTATCAAGAAGAGAAGAAAAAATTAAAATTAAAAAATTATGGTAGGTAATGACAATATGATGGTATACTTAGAGAATCCTAGTGAATCAAGTAAAAAATTATTAGAAACAATTAATAACTTTAGCCAATCTACATACATCATCAGCATTTAAAATAATTGCAGATAATATAAAATATTTGGTAATCTATTTGCCAAGGCAAAGTTAAGAACTATATGAACACAATTACAAAACACTTTCCACACAAATAAAGTTAGATCTAAACAACTGAAAAAATATCAAGTGCTCATAAGTAGACTGAGTTAATATAATAAAAATTACAATTCTACCTAAATTAATCTACTTATTCAATCAAACTGCAAAGAAATAACTTTACAAAGCTAGAAAAAATCTGAAAGAATAAAAAGGTCAAGAATTTCAAGGGAATTAATGAAAAAAGGCAAATGAAGGTGGCCTAGCTATACCAACCTAAAACTATATTATAAAGCAGCAGTCATCAAAACCACTTGGTACTAAGAAATACAGTAGTTAATCAATAGAATAGGTTAGGTTTACAAAACACAATAATAAATAACTATAGTAATCTAATATTTGATAAATCCAAAGACCCCAACTTATGGGATAAGAACTCACTATTTGAAAAAATTATGGGAAAATTGAAAAATAGTATGGCAGAAACTAAGAATTAACCAATATCTAACAACTTATGCCAAGATAAAATCGAAATGGATTCTTTATTTAGACATAAAGAGTGATACTATAAGCAAATTAGAAGAACAGAAGATAATCTGCTTCTCAGATCTGTGGAGAAGGAGAGAATTTATGGCCAAAAAAGAACTACAGTTTATTATGAAATGCAAAATGGATAATTATGATTATATTAAGTTAAAAAGTGTTTGTACAAACAAAACCATTGCAGTCAAGATTAGAAGGAAAGCAGAAAACTAGGGGAAAAATGATATCCAAGGGTATTGATAACGATCTCATTTCTAAAACATAAAGAGAATTGACTCAAATTTATAAGAAAAGATCATTTATCAATGATCAAAGGATATGAACAGACAATTTTCAGAAGAAGAAATTAAAACCATTTCTAGTCATATTAAAACATGCTCTAAAATCACTATTGACAATTCTAAGATATCATTACATACCTTTCAGATTAGTTAAGATGACAGGAAAAGATAATGATAGATGTTGAAGGGGAAATAGCAAAACTGGGGCACTAATACATTGTTGTTGGAATTGTAAACATTCTGGAGACCAATATGTAACTATGCCCAAAGAGTTATCAAACGGTGCATACCCTTTGGTCCAGCAATGTCTCTAGTGGGTCTGTATTGTCATAAAGCATTATGAAATTATAAAATATTATAATAAATATATTATGAATTATAGATATATTATAAATTATATGTTATAATTATAAAAAAGGTAAAATGACCCACTTGTGCAAAAATGTTTGTAGCAGCCTTTTTTGTAATGGCAAGAAACTGGAAACTGAGTGGATGCCCATAAGTTGGGAAATGGCTGAATCAGTCATAGTATATCAATGTTATGGAATATTATTGTTCTATAATAAATGATCAGTAGAATCATTTCAGAAAGGCCTGGAGAGACTTGCATGAACTGATGCTAAGTGAAGTGAGTAGAACTAAGAAAACTTTGTACACAGCAACAACAAATTTATGCCATAGCTCTTTTCAACAAAGAGGTGATTAAGGGCAATTCCAATAGGCCGTGATATAAAGAACTATCTGCATCTAGAAGGAGGACTGTGGGGACGTAATGTGGATTACAAAATAGTATTTTCACCTGAAATTATTTGCATTCAAAGAAAGAACTGATAAATAGCAGTATGTATAGAATAATTTTATATACATACATATCTATTTGTATCTAATAATAGCCACCTGTATAGCAGGTCTGGATGGAGGGCAATAAAAAAAGGAAAAAAAAATTTACATGACAACTATACTATAAATTTAAAAGAAATAGCAAGTTGTACATAACTGCTTTGTACTTTCATGTACAGTCATGGTTTTTTATTATTATTATTATACTATGCCATGGAAAAGCCAAAAATTAAAAATAAATAACTTTTTAAAAATAATGAAAAAGAAAATAATCTGACCTCAACCAACAGTCTGTAATTATTTCACAATATTCCCCTTGATGTCATCTGTGTACCAAACAGTTAGTCTGTGTTCCCTGTTCTCCTTCTTTCTACTATCTCCATGATTTCTTTTATGTCATTCCTATGTCTAGAACAGAGGAAAAATTGAATGACAAAAGATTCTGATCAGATAAAGGTTTCAGTACTTATGGACATGGAATTAGGCCATTTGTAGTTGATGGCATTAATCAAGCATATACAGTTCTCTTTGCATTCCTGAGGTAGAATAAGTCATACAAGTAAGTCATAGGAATTTAATACATTGAGAAACTGAAAATTAAGTTGTATGAGGAAATATCAATATGTATACTGAAGTCCCCTAGAATGAAAAACTAGAATTAGAGGGAAATAATGATTCTGCTCTAGGGATTGAACTCATCATCATCATTTTTTAATCAAGATTCTGAGAGTGAATAATTAACAGCTACCAGAATCTTATTTGGGTGATAAAACATATTTACATTTCCAACATTCTAAATTTCCTTTAAATTACATCAAAGTCTTCTGGGTTTCCACCTGCAGCAGCTGGATATCTCGTAAATATGCAATCAGAATCTAGAAGTGCATTTTTGTCAGTGGAACATGCTTTCCATTCTGTCCCATATTCCAAATAGAGACTGTTTAACATAGTCTAGTCTATAGAGTACTCAATTTAGATTCAGAAAGACCAGGATTCAAATACTATCTCTAATAGTCACTCACTATGTAACTGACAATGTATAGTCACTTCACATCTCTGAAGTTACAGGAGAGTTGCAATCTTCAAAATCACATCAATGTATTCACATAAATTATCTTTTGACCATGAAGGAAAATTTTATGAAGTGTATCAATGACCACTGCTAGTTATTTGTTAATAACCTAGCTAGCTAGCATTTAGGCTTTTAGGGTTTCCAAGTCAAAATGTAAAATGCTCCATTATAATCTGAAACTGGTATTTAGGAAAGACTGTTATCTATCTGGAAACACTAAAGATTTGGAAGTAGTTTCAGAGACAGACACAGTTTCCTGATCATGTGAAATTTTTGTGTATTTTTTTTCAGTTGTCTTTAGCAGAATCGTAATCAAAAATTATTAGAACTGGAAGAGGCCTTAGAAATCAGTTTGTCTGATCTCTTCATTTTTTACCTGAAGAAAAAACTTTCCTGTATTTTAAAAATTTCTTTAACCAGGGTCTGTGATGTCAAATTGCCTTGATGGCATTTGACTCCTTTCCCATTAGCGACCTCAATTTAAGAGATGCATTTAAACAGGTCTCGACTTGCTTTCAACCCTTCAGTTTAATTTTATTTAAGACTTGGTTGGGGAAGGGTGAATGATGGCACAGATCAGGAAAAGACATCAGATACAGACCAAGGCAAATTGAAGGAGAATAGTTTATTCTGTAATACTTCAAAATCTTCATGGTGAAGATGCTATCAATCATCTCAACTTAATGACAAAGCACAAAGAACAGTAAACATAATGCAAAATTCTAAAAGACTTTGAAATCTCATCAAGTAAGAAGAAACAAAAAATTTAAAAGGGGAGCAAAGAATGTGTGTATTTCCATTTAATAATGTCACAAAACAGTAACTTGTGTGGTCCTTGGTGGCAGCATGAATCAAAGGAAATGCTACAAAACACAGAACAGTAAGTTCCTGGCTAATTTGATTATAAAAATTAGAAGGGAAAAAGAGCTAAAAGAATTTCTTAGAAACTCCTCAGTTACCAAAAAAATCCAATTAGGACAGGTTAGTCTAGTTTTCTAACTGGTCCTTGTCCCAGTACCTGGTAGATTAAATTACAAATTATATCAATAGGGCTCTGGGATGTTTTTGTTTGGGAGGAAGAAAGCAATGGAGGGAGGGAAGAAGGAAATGAAGGAAGGAAAAATGAATGGGAAAGAAGGAAGGAAGGAAAGAAAAAGGAAGGAAGGAAGGAAAAAAAACAACCCTGGATTATTCTTGTACTTAGAAATAATTAACTCCTTCTTTCTATAAATTTTCATATTTTTTCTCCCAAAGGAAAAAGCAAAGCTTTAAAAAGTAAAACACTAAAAAGCCTCAGTGAAAAATACTATAACAAAGCATGAAGTACAATTAGAGGGCATGGATGCACTTCAAATGCTCTGTTCTTGTCATTAGATTCTCTCAAGGATGTTTAAAAATTTATACCTTAAGGTTAGTAATATCTTCCTAATGTGTAAATGAGCCAGAATCCTTCACTGTGACTGTAGCTTTACTCAAATTACACATAACAGTAATGAGGTTTTTAATTTAAGCATAGCACTGAGGAAAAGAGAGAATGGCTGTTCTCCTTTACCATTTAATAGCACTTTATAAAAGAGTACTATTCCTGCATTTCTTAAGGAATGAACAAGGGCAAATTATGGAACTAGATCAAGGTTTCTTAACCTTGAATGTGTGTCCTGGACCCTTTTTCAGTGTGGTCAAATTTATGAGCTCTTCAAAACATTTCTAAATTCATATGATAAAATATATAGGATAATAAAGGAAACAAGTGATATTAAAATATAACTATAAAAATAACATAAATAAGAAAAAACAAAATGAACAAAATCCAGATTTACAGATCCCAGGATAAGATTCCCTAGATTAGACTTAGACAAGTATCAAAATTATGAACAGGATACTGGTTCCTCTTTCGCAATTTTTGACAATGTCTTCCTAGAAATATCGGCAATATACTAAAAACAAACATAAGAATAAGCAGAAATTTTATGACAACAAAGAAATGAGAACAATTGTTGCCTCTCCCTTGGGTAATGGTTAAATAATTTTTGTACATGAAAGCAATAATATACCATTGTGACATGACAGATATGATGAATGCAGAAAAGCATAGAAAAATGCATGTAATCTGATTCAAAGTAAAGCAAGCAGACAAAAGAAAACAATAAGCACAATGACTTCAGCAATGTAAATGGAAAGAACAAAATAAAAAGTGAAACTAAAAAATTAAAAAGATGAATGAACCAGCTACACCCAGCAAAACAACTCTAGGAGATGATTATGAACCACTACATAGAATTTCCAATCCCTCTAATTTTGTCTGCCTGAATTTTGGATTTCCTTCAAAGGCTAAATGTACACTATTTCAAAGTCCGATTCTTTTTGTACAGCAAAACAACTGTTTGGTCATGTATACATGTATTATATTTAATTTATACTTTAATATATTTAACATGTATTGGTCGACCTGCCATCTGGGGGCAGAGGGGAGGTGAAGGAGGCGAAAATTGGAACAAAGGGTTTGGCAATTGTCAATGTTGTAAAA
Source organism: Sminthopsis crassicaudata (assembly GCF_048593235.1). Classification (NCBI taxonomy): domain Eukaryota; kingdom Metazoa; phylum Chordata; class Mammalia; order Dasyuromorphia; family Dasyuridae; genus Sminthopsis; species Sminthopsis crassicaudata. The sequence goes on from NC_133619.1 coordinate 452,235,962, forward strand.
TTACCCATGCATATATCTGGTAAATAAAAACTATTTTAAAAATTAAAAACATGGTCCTAGGAAGAGGTGGAACATCTATAAATCTGGAAAATTACATATGTCTTTCAGCTTTTTTCCCTATGTATTGACCAATTTTACTAGTAGTTAAAAGGGATAACGAAGTATTATGAGAATGGAGGTGATTGGATACATGAAAACAAGTAGGGAAGAAATCAAAAGCAGATAGCTAATGGAGTTTTTATGGTAAGTTCTCAAGTTTTCCAGTGGAGAGCCAGTCAGACCAAAAAGAAATAAAGGAGATATTTATTATTGATTTAGAATAATACACAGTAATGGGGACAACTTTGAAAGGGAGCTGGGAGCTCTAGCTAGAAAATCAATGTGATTCACTACTTCCATATTATATTCTAATTATCATTTATCCTGAAAAAAGTTTCTCAATTGTTTAAAAAAAAAAGCTACAATTTCTCTATCACATAATGGTGGCACCTCCCTTTTATAATGAATTTCTCTTTTTTGGGGGGGGGGGGTAATTATTTTTTCTAGCCATTTTCCACATTGTCACTTTTTGTTATATTTAATTAATTACTCTAATAATATGTCACAAGAGGCAGCAAGTATATAATGGAAAAAAAGCTGGTCTTCCAGTCTGGAAGACCTGTGCTGATGGAAAGTGGAAAGTACAGTTCCCAGCTCTTTTGAAATATAAGATCTTTCTTTCTTTCTCTTTCTTTTTTTTTTTTTTTGCTGTTTTTTGTACCCTCACCATTTGTCACAATGTAGATTAACTGATTACATCAAGTATAGCTACTAAAATACAAAGTTATCTTAGTTTTCCCAAATAACAATAGTAAAGAATCATTCTCACTAGTTAGTGCTTCTCTGCATTTAGTAAAAATCAAAAGTTACAGGTTGTGCTGAGAGTAAGAGAAGATGATGGAAGTTCAAATAAAGTTGAATCATACACACACATACACACACACACATACACATACACACACACACGCACACACACACAAATTGGAATCAGAATGACAGTAAAGATAAAATAGTCATGAAAATTATGAAAATGAGACCCCAAACAATCAAAATGTTTGCAAGTATAAGACTTCTTTGAAGAATATTAAAAGAAAAGGCTCAGGTGAGATTGAAAAATTGATAGTTTCTATTTCCCATATGGGGGAAGTATAAAAGAAAAATTGAAACAAAAAGACTCACAGATCTTCACAAAATGAAATATAGTGATAAGGGAACAGCCAAACCATTCATCAAGGACAGTTGGTAAAATGGAACTTAGGTTGGTAAGGTATTATGATGAGAACACTGCGCTCAAGAAACCTGAATTCTGGCTGTCTTTATCCCTTTCTCAGTATGTATAATTAGGCATATAACTTATCCTTTATGGGATTGTTTCCTCATTCATGAAATGAAGGTATTAGATTAATTGACTTCTAAAATGCCTTCTAGTATAAGAAACTAAAGCAAAATAAAAATCTTTCTCTGTGTCATCTGTCTATCATCTTTCCCTGATCTTAAAGTGGTGTTGGAAACATTATTCCATTGCTGAATCTATAGCTAAACCACAAATTGAAGCTCATGTTCTTATCTCAAAAGAATAATGGCCACAATTCTACAATAAGTTATTGTGCAGTGACTCAGCAGGACCACTTAACCCATATGTGACTTTTGAATTCACACTAAATCATTGAATGTACAGAAAAGACACAGAAGCTTTGATATTATGATGACATATAGGAACAAAAGGTAGTCATTGCTGAATAAATGAGGGGGGGGATAATTCATTATATTAATTGTTTTATAATCAAAAATAATTTTTAAGAAAGATCTTGAATTTTCTGATTTTGACTATTAAAAACTTTAAGATACAGTAGAATATAATAAAGAGAGCACTGGATTTGAGGAAAGAATAACTGGGTTCAAATCTTGCCTCTGTCACTTAATACCTGTATGGCTTTGAGAAGTTACATAATGTCTCTTTAACAGTTTTCTGTTCCAAAAATTGAGAAGCTTGAAATAGATAGTTTCTAAGGTTACTTCCAACTCTCAGGCTATGATTTAATAAATCTTTAGCTTTTTCTTGGTGTGTCCTTATAAGGCGCATAGGTTAAAATATAAAAATATGATAGGTTTATAGGTTAAAATATAAAAATATCTGTGAAGTATGATCAATATTTATTGAGAATTAATGATTATAGCTAGCCCTTAAAATCAGAATGTTAAACAGACCAAGACAATTCTCAATTGCCAAAGTTTTTCCAGGAGTGTTTGTGTGTTTGTGTGTTTGTATGTGTGTATGTGTGTGATCATAGATTCATAGATCCAAATTTTGTCGTCTTCTTGTTATAAAATATGTGGTATCAACAGAATAGACTTCACTTTACCATGAATATAGATATGTTACATTGAGATCTCATATATGTACTTCTGTTTAACATCCATAAATTTTTTAAAATCCCTTTTTTTTTTCCTTAACTATCATATTTATCCCAACTCTCTCTTATTCCTTTCCAAGCTTCTAGAATTTCAGTTCTAGCCTTTTGGGGATAGAAATCTGTTTTCTTTCAAAAATATTCACAAATATAAAATGTTTCCAAGGATCCAACATTTCTGTGTGCATAAAGCAATAAATTTAATCAATGAGTATAATACATTTGTCTTTTTTTAATTTTTTTATTAATTTTATAATTATAACTTTTTTGACAGTACATATGCATGGGTAATTTTTTACAACATTATCCCTTGCATTCACTTCTGTTCTGAATTTTCCCCTCCTTCCCTCCACCCCCTCCCTTTGATGTCAGGCAGTCCCATACATGTTTAATATGTTATAGTATATCCTAAATACAATATATGTATGCAGAACCGAATTTCTTGTTGCACAGAAAGAATTGGATTCAGAAGGTAAAAATAACCTGGGAAGAAAAACAAAAATGCAAACAGTTTGCACTCATTTCCCAGTGTTTCTTCTCTGGTTGTAGCTGATTCTGTCCATCATTGATCAATTGGAACTGAATTAAATCTTCTCTTTGTTGAAGATATCCACTTCCATCGAATACATCCTCATAAGTATTGTTGTTGAAGTGTATGATGATAAGCTGATTCTGCTCATTTCACTCAGCATCAATTGATGTAAGTCTCTCCAAGCTTCTGCATTCATCCTGCTGGTCCTTTCTTACAGAACAATAATGTTCCATAACATTCATATACCATAATTTACCCAACCATTCTCCAATTGATGGGCATACATTCATTTTCCAGTTTCTAGCCACTACAAAAAGGGCTGCCACAAACATTTTGGCACATACAGGTCCCTTTCCCCTTCTCAGTATTTCTTTGGGATATAAGCCCAGCAGTAACACTGCTGGATCAAAGGGTAAGCACAGTTTGATAACTTTTTGGGCATAATTTCAAATTGCTCTCCAGAATGGTTGGATTCTTTCACAACTCCACCAACAATGTATCAGTGTCCCAGTTTTCCCATATCCCCTCCAACATTCATCATTATTTTTTCCTGTCATCTTAGCCAATCTGACGGGTGTGTAGTTTTATCTCAGAGTTGTCTTAATTTGCATTTCTCTGATCAATAATGATTTGGAACACTCTTTCATATGAGTGGAAATAGTTTCAATTTCATGATCTGAAAATTGTCTCTTCATATCCTTTGACCACTTATCAATTGGAGAATGGCTTGATTTCTTATAAATTAGAGTCAGTTCTCTATATATTTTGGAAATGAGGTCTTTATCAGAACCTTTAGCTGTAAAAATGTTTTCCCAGTTTGTTACTTTCGTCCTAATCTTGTTTGCATTCGTTTTGTTTGTATAAAAACTTTTTAATTTGATGTAATCAAAAATTTCTATTTTATGATCAATAATGATCTCTAGTTCTCCTTTGGTCATAAATTCCTTCCTCCTCCAAAAGTCTGAGAGGTAAACTATACGATGTTCCTCTAATTTATTTATGATCTCGCTCTTTATGGCTAAATCATGGACCCATTTTGATCTTATCTTGGTAATACATTTATGTCATGTTAAACCCTATAAAATGGATATAAATATATGTACATATAATGTATATGAATGAGAGAGAGATTATACAAAAGACCTTTATGTATACATTTCCTGGAACATTGTAAGTGATTAAAGAATGTCTATATATAAGTAACTGATGTGCTATGTATGTTTTAAAGGATACATATAATTTATAGATAGAGACAAATTATGCATTGAGTTTAAAAATTCCTTTCATATCTGAAATGTAATATCCAAAACTATCTATATGTCCTGCTTTCTTTTCTGCTCCAGAAGCTATTATGAGTTCTGATCCATATCATAGCATTTTAATTTATTAAAATGTGTCTAACAAAAGTACCATTAAGGATTATAGAATTTCATCTTGGAAGGAATCTTAAAGGGAATGTGATCTCATTCTCCTTTTACAACTGAGAAGACTAGAACCTAGAAAGGTTAAATGAGCTAGGATTCAAACTCAAATCCTTGATCTCCAAATCCAGTTCTCTTTCTATGCCAGATGCCAATTTCAGTGTGACATTTAAAACTTGAATGCTTAGCTATGAAGAAAAATCTTAAAAGAGAAGACATTGGACAATAAAGTCACAATTAAATTCATTTTAATTGACTCCTTATATGTAAGAATCACAAAATCTATGATTTTAAAGCTGTGCATAATAGAGGTCAGTGGTATAGAGAATTGAAATTCATGCAAGATTGTGAAACATATCTAGAGAGTTTAGAAAGATGACAGAGTAAGCAATGTCTGAGAGCCTTACACAAAATTTCACCAGTGGAGACAAAGGCTTTAAGGTTCTGGGGTTTGTCTGGTTTTACCTAAAAGTCCAATTTGTTAAGATCCTATTAAATCCCTAATTTTATGTATAAGCACACTGCCAAATAAAACTACTTCATTAGCATAGATAGAGAGAGATGTGGCAGGATAGAGATGTAGCTAGGGATCTGTTACTCTCTAAATATGAAAATAGATATGGATAGAAATCACAACATGGGTCTAGATAAAGATACCAATATAAATCTGTTCAATTTGCTGCATTACTGAGTCATTCTCAAAGCAAAATGTAGACTGAGGATAAAAAGTAAAGTAGCAAAATCCCTTATTTCTTGAAATAGATCTTTTCTCCTCAGGGATCTTAGACATTGTCCTCTGAAAACTCTCAAGGCTTTTTTTTCTTGGTCCAGGTATTTGATGCTAACAAAATACATGATAGAGGACGCCTTTATCTCCTAGTTTATGTGAATGCTCCCATATATACCAAGTATAGAAAGGTGGTGGTGAGTCAGTGAAGTACATTCAGGAATCATGAAATCTATTCTCAGCTCTTCCATTCCTTCATTTGGTACTTGTAAACAATTCCTTCTTCTCTCTAAAATCTAATTTCCATAACTAGAAAATAGCTATCTTAATATGACTACAATCCATGGATACTGTAGATCTCTATTAACTGTAAAATATTTTGAAGTAACTTGTAAGAGGCCTTTAAATGGGCTGCACCACAGCGCATCATTGAGGCCCGGAAGTAATTTCTGTGGATATTAGGACTGCCCTTGGGTGGGATCCTGTCCATATTGAGATAGCTTCATAATGGGTGACTCTCTCGCTGATTGGTTGTGTGTGTGACCTCACAGGCCCTATGTAAGCCCACTGCAGGCAGCAGTCGCTCTCTTTAACCTGGCGTTCTTCACCTTGGCTCCCTAGCCTGGGTGGCCAAGCCGAGATGGATAGCCAAAAGAGGTAAGGGTTTTGGTAGTGAACACATGGGTCTTCTGACCAGGTGTTCACTCGGGAACCAACAAGTCAGGGCATCAGTCAGGGCATTATGTGAGTAGGTATAATAAAGGCTTTTAAGATTACACGTGGTTGTTCTTGAGTTTGCTACCGGTTATTAAGCTACAGATTCAAGAGATCGTGGCCAGAGACCTTAGAAGGCCTCAGAGGAGGAGAGCCGGGTAGAGTTCATACTGCAAAAGACAGTGGTCAAAGGTACTCTGGTGGGTCTAGGACAGACTAGTAATAGTAACTGCCAGGAGAGCACATTACAGTAACTGACTAAAAGAAAGAATATGGGATGCTCTGTTGTGTCATACAGCTCTTACTGGAAAACTGAAAATATTAATCCTTATTCTTTCAAATACTTCTTGTATTTGTAAACGTAGCTGTTTAAAATTTGCATTAATTAGCATTATTTTTTCTGTAAAACATAAAACTTAAAAAGTTTATGACATAATTCTTAGGGTGTAATCTCTAGGAAATCCTTAGCATGCAGAGAGATTCTAGATCTTTTCATGTGAAGTCCACTCATGCATAACAAAGGTTATGTACTTTCCCAGAGGTTGTCTTGGATAAGTTGGGAGGGAGGAAAAGACTCCAGGTGAGTTTATTAAATAATTGATAGTGGAAATTGAGTCTAATGAAATTTCCACTATCCTGAAACATGAACTTTATATTTATTATCCTTTATTATCCCCCAATACTTGTGTATGCTCCTGGAATCCTCTGGTTGAAATGTATGTTGATAATATGAAGCCTTTGCTATGCAAATTTTTTCCACAAAATTAGCACTTTCTTCTATTAATCTCACAGGCATATTTTATAAGTGGTGATGATGAACATATCTCACAGGGTTATGTATTCTTAGTAAACATATTTGGTACTAACTACATGTAGAATTTTTTTTTCAAAGTGCGGAAATAAAATTCTTTAATTAAATGAAAAAGCAAAGCTGGTGAGAGAAAACTGTATTCATGAAAAGATACTGTTCTTCATATAGATATACTTAGAAATAGTCTATATTCAATAGCATGTATGAGAAATCAATTAAGTTTGGAGATACTGATGAAACACATTGGGGGAAAACCAATATATTTACTTAAATGGTCATAAAATTCTAAATCATCTGATTCTATTCGCCTGATTTTTATAGATAAGACTAAGAGCCAAAGTTAAAATGATGAAATCTGAGTTAGAGAACCACAAAATCAGAACATCTTAGAACTGAAATTTGTTTTCTAGAGATAGAACAAATTGAATTGAATTGAAATGTTTTCAGAGGCATAGAGCAAAAAGCAGGAAAGAAGGAAATAAGCATTTTTAAGTACCTACTATGCACTAAACCTTTTATAAATATTATCTCATTTATTCCTCACAACTCTGAAAAGTCAATGCTATTGTTATCTCCATTTTATAGTTGAGGAAACTGAAACAAAAAGGTTAAGTGACTTGCTATAGGTTGCACAGGTGCTAGATATTTCACATCTTCCTCACTCTGGACATAGCATTCTCTCCACTGTAACATTCAGCTACCCAAAGCATGATTCTCTTTATAGTATTCCTGACAGATCTAGCCTCTCTTGATTGCTTCTTGTGATAGGAAACTTATTGTCTCATTAGTAATCTATGCCTTTGTTGAATAGTTCTAATTATTAAAAAAAAAAAAAGACTTTGTCTTGCCAAACCAAAATTTGCCTTCCTGTAATGTATTATTGTAAGCCCTAGTTATCCCTTTAATAGTTGCATAGAATATCTGTTCTCTGTGTTCCATATGGCTATAATTCAAATATTAAAAGATGATTGTTAATTCATAGAGAACTGGGACTGCAGTCAGGAAGAGTTTAGTTCAAATACAGTTCTCTAACCTTGGACAAATCATTAACCTTTGCCTTAGTTCCCCTATACTGGGATAAGGATAAAATAGTTATAAAAAAAATAATAATAGTACCTATCCTCAGAGTTGCTGTGAGTATGAAGTGAGATAATATTTATAAAGCATTTTGAAACTCTTAAGGCATTATGTAAATCTTAGCTATCATCATCATTTATTATTATTACTAATTATTATGTTCCTTTGATTGACTTCTTCTGGATACATCTTTTATCTATGTTCCCTTAAAAATGTAGCAATAATAATAACACATAATTTACTCTAATGTGGTCAGATATGTGTAGAACATAATAATACATTTACTTCCTGGATTCTGAATGCTCCAATATATCTGCAATATCATCAATGCAAATATTGCCTCCAAGGCAGAAAACTGAAATCCATCCATAACTGCCCAGGCATATAATGTCCAGATTAGAAGAACTTGGATATGAATACTCTTTTTCTTTTAATTCAGCCTAAAGTGATATTTTATGGGCTGCCATTTTTTTCAGCAAAGACTGATATAGAAGACATTGTTTGAGATGTTTATAATGAGAAAAAGAGGTAAACAGGACCTTGTATCAAGCATGAGATGCAGAAAATAAATAGCATAAGTGGTATACCGATACCCTCCTGATACACCATGGAGGTTTTGTGGGAGAAGGGACTGGAAATGAATCACAAGATATTAAGAAATGGACTGCTTGTAAGCTGCATTCATAAGGATACTAGTCACTGCTGATATCCCTGAATCATCAGAATAATATTAACATTTGTAGCAGGTACGTTGTACTTTTAGTAAATGACGACACTGTCTTTTTTTAATGAACTGTTAAATCAAGTCTCTCCCTTCATGTATTTGTGCAGCTGTTTGTTGTTTAGTTTAGTTTGTTTTTTTTTAACTTTAGAGGGGAGCTTTATTTTTATCTCTTTTTCATTTTGTTTTATTAGTTTGTGTTTCTCAGCCTGATTCATCATGATCATTTTAAACCTTGATTTTTCTTTCCAGCTTTACAGCATGTACAGATTTGACAACCATGTTGTCATCCAAGTCATTGAGAAAATCTAGACCAGGATGAAGCTAAGTACAGGGCTTTAGGGCACACTGTTAGTCAAATCCATCTAGGTTGACACTGATCTATTACTCAACCAGTCACACAGTTAATTAGTAGAACAACCAGAACCAGAACCCAAGTCTCCTAGCTCCTAATCAGTCACATTTCTTCCTTTGTCATAGAAGTAGCTTTTTTTATACAGATCACCCCCATCTATATTTAGGTAAGTCATCAAAAGAAACATTTATCATTGTCACAAAATCAGAGAAGATCTTAATCCATCAAAACTCCTTTTGACCATATTCAGGATGAATTAATAAGAGGGTAGCATGACTTGTTATTTCATTAGGAAAGAATGGTAAATCATTTTCACAAGAGAGAATTAGAAATTCAGTCCTGACAATTCTTTTAGGAGCTTGAGGGAAAGGTTTCTCAACTCTTCCTGGCTCAATTCCCTAGTGGTTATGTTAGGTTCTCTCAGTTTTATAGGTCCAAACACAACAATTCCACTTAACTACTTAACAGTCAGATTTGCTTTTAAAAAGCAATATTTACCTTCAAGACAGCACAATAACAAAACATACTAATATACCTTCCAACTCCTCTATACCAGGGCTACTTAAACTTTTAGCACTCACGATCCCTTTTCACCCAGAAATTTTTGTTACCCTGAGTATATGGATATATAAAATAGGTACACAAATCAAATATTTACTGATAACAAATCATAATTTCACAATCCCCACATTCAGTTACAAGACCTTGTACGGGGTTGCAAATCACAGTCTAAGAAGCTAGACTCTAAATCTTTCCTCCTGCTCCCCTTATGCCTTGTTTCAGTCTTGAAGAAGGAAGAAGTTTAAGTTAATTACTTAACCCAATTCCTGAATAGCATTAGTCCCATCAATTTCCAAATCCAAAACCTCTTTAATTTTTGAGGGCTTCTGTGCTTAGCTAGCTTTAGCCTCTAGTCTAAAATCCTGGGCCCCAAGTTTCTCTTAGCTCAGCTCTCTGGGTATAGGACAAAGTATAAATCCCTATTTTTCAGGGACATGTAGGAGAAGGCACTACCAAGTCTATCCCCAATTACCATAGCCAGTCCATGAGTTATTTAATTTTTTACTCTTAGACACCACTAGAAGAAAGCCTGGGTCAGTCAAGCAGTTTTATAGATATAGGATGGAAAGAGATTGTTCCCACTCACATGGTATGTCTTCTCCCAGAAACAAGTCCTTAGCATCTCCCATGTGAATGCCTCATATTAGGTGGTCTGAACATATGTCAAAACCCATTCCATTAATATATTTAGATGTATGTCTTAGGTAGGAATATTTATGTCTTAGGGGTATGTGTTTATATAAATACATGTGTATAGATTCATACATATAAATATTAGTGGATTGGTGCTTTGGCATATATATGTTTGTGTGTGCATGCATATGTATGGCCATTGAATTGTTAGTTGTAAACATCTAAATTCATTAAATGATATATTTGTTGTGCATTTGGAAAAATACAAATATATTTCCTTCAATAAAAAGACATTAAACTCCTTTTCTTTCTTTCCTTCTTTCTTTCCTACTCCTTTCCTTTCTTTCACCCCTTCTTCCATCTTTATTTCCTCCCTTCCTCCCTCTATCTTGTCTTTCCTCCTCTCTTCCTCCTCCTACTCATCCTCCTTTTCCTCCTCCTCCTCCTCCTCCTCTTTTCTTCTTCTTCTTCTTCTTCTTCTTCTTCTTCTTCTTCTTCTTCTTCTTCTTCTTCTTCTTCTTCTTCTTCTTCTTCTTCTTCTTCTTCTTCTTCTTCTTCTTCTTCTTCTTCTTCTTTTCTCCTTTTCTCTCTGTCTCTGTCTCTCTCTCCCTCTCCCCTTTCTTTCCTTCCCTCCAACATGAAAGCACCAAGGTCTCTCATAACCGGATCCCAGCTCATTTCAGTAATTTACTGACCTTAGCTCCTATTAGGCTGCCAAACAGTCAGATACCTTTTTAATTTCGCCCATTGCATGTCAGATTTCCCAAGCTCAAGAGATCCACCAACCTTAGCAGCCCTGGTAGCAGTTATTACAGGCATGTGCCATCATATCTATTTTATTAACAACTCTTTAACGGGGCTTCCTTTCAAAATTGTCCTGTGGTTGAGTTTCAGTGAGATTTGTTTTCAAAATTATATTACTGGACACCATGCACTTGTTTGACTGTGTTCACTCTGTCTTTAGTTTTATGGTCACCTATCAACTACTAAAGATCTTTTCTGAAGCATCCCACAGATTTCTATGTCCCATTATCTTCTACTCAAAATTGGAAAGTGTGGTGGAAGTAGACTGGGCAAGGCATATTTTTGTATATTTTTGGAAAGATAATTATAGTAAAATATCTTTTCCACTGAAGGTTGTTTTCCTTTACCCAGTAAAATAAAGCTTAAGAGTGATAATTCTTTATTCATCATTCATCATCAGTCTCATAAATTCCAAAGAAGTAATTTTACTATCTGAGATCAGGGCTGAAGAGGGAAGTGTCAGGCATTATAGAAAACTCAGAACAGGAAAAGATAGTAAGTAGTGAATATCATGTGGAAATGAAATTAATAAGCTATGCTGTAGCTTCACATGAAGAGTTACTTGGAATCTATTGATTTGATCCCCTCATTCCCCTTGGAAATTCCCTAGAATCCCTGGGGAGAGAATATATTAACTTCAATAATTTTTGACAGAGAAAGTTCAAGTACCATTAAACTATGATAGGCAGTCCATGTTCAATCTCCTTTTTACTAACAACTTTCTTTTATACAATTTTATCCTTTTGAATATTTTGTTTTATCAAATTTAGTTGCATTGTGATTAATAAATTTTGTATGCTCATTCACTGAGACTTGCATCTGATTTATAGAATGTTATGATTAAATTGTGCCTGATGAGATATACTTTAGAAAGACATTGCACATGTGTTATTATTGTTGTTTCTCTTTCATTTTCATTGAGGATTATTATGTCAGAGAGGTGATGCCATGACATACAAGTGAATTGGATTTCATTGAGGGAAGGCTGTGCAAAGTTACTAGCCTTACTTTCTCCTTCAAAGCCATCTGGGTCCCATGGCAAGATACATATAACAAGACTACAGGAGATGGACCTAGAACTTGACCTTTTTAAGCTAGGGTCTTTAATAAGTCTTAGTTTGATTAATTCTCAAGAATGTTCAACAAAGGCACTCTTTAGTCCTCATGAATATAGTGTGTCTCCTTTATTTATAAAGCATTACTTTTTAATTTTTTGATAAATTTTTTAAAATCTTTTTACAATACTTTAGGGATAATATATTATTTTTAATACCACAAGTACTTTATTTTTAAATAGCTTTTTATTTACAAGATATATGCATGGATAATTTTCAAGGATTGACAGTTGCAAACTTTTTGTTCCAACTTTTCCTTCTTTCCCCCAACCCCCTCCCCCAGATGGCAGGTTGATCAATACATGTTAAATATGTTAAAGTACAAGTTAAGTACAATAGATATATACATGTCCATACAGTTATTTTGCTATGCAAAAAGAATCGGACTTTGAAATAGTGTACAATTAGCCTGTGAAGGAAATAAAAAATGCAGGCGGGCAAAAATAGAGGGATTGGGAATTTTATGTAGTGATTCAAAGTCATCTCCCAGAGTTCTTTCACTGGGTTTAGCTGATTCGATTCATTACTGCTCTATTGGAACTGATTTGATTCATCTCATTGTTGAAGAGGGCTACATCCATCAGAATTGGTCATCATAGAGTATTGTTGTTGGTCCTGCTCATTCCACTCAGCATTAGTTCATGTAAGTCACTCCAAGCATTTCTGAAATCATCCCTGTTGGTTATTTCTTACAGAACAATGATATTCCATAATATTCATATACCACAATTTATTCAGCCATTCTCCAATTGATGGGCATCCACTCAGTTTCCAGTTTCTGACCACTACAAAGAAAGCTGCCACAAACATTCTTGCACATACAGGTCTCTTTCCCGTCTTTAAAATCTCTTTGTCATATAAACCCAGTAGTAACACTGTTGGATCAAAGGGTATGCACAGTTTGATAACTTTTTGGGGATAGTTCCAAATTGCTCTCCAGAATGGGTGGATGAATTCACAATTCCACCAACAATGTATCAGTATCCCAGTTTTCCCATATCCCCTCCAACATTCCACATTATCTTTTCCTGTCATTCTAGGCTATCTGACAGGTGTGTAGTGGATAACTCTGAAACATATCTTAATTTGCATTTCTCTGATTAATAATGACTTGGAGCATCTTTTCATATGGCTAGAAACAGTTTCAATTTCTTTGTCTGAGAATTGTGTGTTCATAATCTTTGGCCATTTATCAATTGGAGAATTGTAATGTTCTCTTCTCTAAAGCATAATGTTCTCTTAGAGGCAGGTTTCTTGGGGAGCTTCTGGCAGCAGCCTTAGTTTCAGTTCAGTTCAATAGTCACAAATGCAGCCAGGAGTTTAAGTCCAACTCCTTTATTGTCTCTTCCAAAATCTTATCTCCTTCACTTGGGGCTCGGCTAGTTTTCTGGAGGCCTTCCTCTTTCCTTGATTCCTGAGAGCAATTATCTGATTGTCTCCATCCAGCACAAAGGTAGAAATGGGAATGAATCTTGACTCTGAATCTCCTTGAGCTTCCAGTGGGCTTGTCCTTTTTTATGCTCTTTTAAAGGTGTGAAAGGTATGAACTCTGAATTAGAGAACTGTTAAGTACCATGCTAAATTAGACAACTGACTTAGCACCTTGTATGAATCCTAACAGAGAATGGTTCTATTTCTTATAAATTAGAGTCAATTCTCTATATATTTTGGAAATGAGGCCTTTATCAGAACCTTTGACTCTGAAAATATTTTCCTAGTTTATTGCTTCCCTTCTAATCTTGTCTGCATTAGTTTTGTTTGTTCAAAAACTTTTCAATTTGATATAATAAAAATTTTCTATTTTGTGATCAATAATGATCTCTAGTTCTTCTGTCGTCATAAATTCCTTTTTTTCCCACAGGTCTGAGAGGTAAACTATCCTATGTTCTTCTAATTTATTTATAATTTTATTCTTTATGCCTAGGACATTAACCCATGTTGATTTTATCTTGGTGTATGGTGTTAAGTGTGAGTCAATGCCTAGTTTCTGCCATACTAATTTACAATTTTCACAGCAGTTTTTGTCAAACAGTGAGTTCTTATCCCAAAAGCTGGGGTTTTTGGGTTTGTCAAACACTAGATTATTAAAGTTATTGACTATTCTGTCCTTTGAACCTAAGCTATTCCACAGATCAACTATTTCTTAGCCAATACCAAATGGTTTTGTTAACCACTGCCTTATAATATAATTTTAGATCTGGCACAACTAGGCCACCTTCATTTGATTTTTTTTAATTAAGTCCCTTGAAATTTTTTCCATATGAACTTTGTTGTTATTTTTTCTAGGCCTTTAAAATAATTTTTGGGAGTCTGATTGGTATAGCACTAAATAAATAGATTAATTTAAATAATATTGTCATCTTTATTACATTTGCTCACTCTATCCAAGAGCATTTGATATTTTTCCAATTGGTTAGATCTAACTTTATTTGCATGGAAAGTGTTTTGTAGTTTTGCCCATATAGTTCATGATTTTCCCTTGGCAGACAGATTTCTAAATATTTTTATACTATTGGTAGTTGCTTTAAATGGAATTTCTCTTTGTAACTCTAAGTGTTGGATTTTGTTAGTGATACATAAGAATGTTGATGATTTATGTGGGTTTATTCTGTATCCTGCAACTTTGCTAAAGGTGTGGATTATTTCTAATAGATTTTTAGTAGAATCACTGGGGTTCTGTAAGTATACCATCATATCATCAGCAAAGAGTGATAATTGGTTTCCTTATTACCTACTCTAATTCCTTTAATCTCTTTCTCAACTCTTATTGCCAAAACTAGCATTCCTAATACAATATTAAATAGTAATGGTGATAATGGGCAAACCTTGTTTCACTCCTGATCTTAATGGGAATGGTTCCAGTTTATCCCCCATTACATATGATGTTTACTGATGGTTATAAATAGATGCTACTGATTATTTTAAGGAAAAGTCCATTTATTCCTATACTCTCGAGTATTTTTAATGGGAATGGATTTTATCAAATGCTTTTTCTGCATCTATTGAGATGATCATATGGTTTTTGTTAATTGGGTTATTAATATGGTCAATTATACTAATAGTTTTCCTAATATTGAACCAGCCCTGCATTCCTGGTATAAATCCTACTTGATCATGGTGTATTATCCTGGGGATGGTTTTTTGCAGTCTTTTTGCTAATATCTTATTTAAGATTTTAGCATCAATATTCATTAGGGAGATTGGGCTATAATTTTCTTTCTCTATCAGTACCATATCTGTGTCATAAAAGGAATTTCGTAGGACTCCTTCATTCCCTATTTTTTCAGATACTTTATATAGCATTGGGGCTAATTGTTCTTTAAATGTTTGGTAGAATTCACATGTAAATCCATCTAGTCCTGGGGATTTTTTCTTAGAAAATTGATTAATAGTGTATTCTATTTCCTTTTCTGAAATGGGACTATTATTTAAGTAATTTACTTCCTCCTCTATTAATCTGGGAAGCCTATATTTTTGGAGGTAGTCATCCATTTCACTTAAGTTATCAAATTTACTGGCATAAAGTTGGGCAAAGTAACTCCTTATTATTGCTCGAATTTCCTCTTCATTGGTGGAAAGTTCTCCCTCTTCATTTTTAAGACTAACAATTTGATTTTCCTCTTTTCTTTTTCTAATCAGATTTACCAAAGGTTTATCTATTTTATTGTGTTTTTTTTTCATAAAACCACCTCTTTGTTTTATTTATTAATTCAATAATTTTACTTTCAATATTATTAATTTCTTCTTTTAATTTTAGAATTTCAATTATAGTATTTGATTGGGGGGTTTAATTTGGTCTTTTTCTAGCTTTTTAAGTTGCAAGTCCAATTCACTGATCTTCTCTTTCTCTATTTTATTCAACTAAGCCTATAAAGATATAAAATTTCCCCTAACTGTTTTGGCTGCATCCCACAAATTTTGGTATGATGTCTCATTATTGTCATTATCTTGAGTGAAATTATTAATTGTGTCTATAATTTGCTGTTTCATTCAATCATTCTTTAAGATTAGCTTATTTAGTTTCCAATTACTTTTTGATCTATTTACCCTTACTTTTTGTTGAATGTAGTTTTTAATGCATCGTGATCTGAAAAGAAAGCATTTACTATTTCTGCCTTCCTGCATTTAATTTTGAGGTCTTTATGAGGGACAATATATTAAACACTGCAAAGAAAACAATTCCTTTGCTCAGTGGTTTCACTCTAATATTTTTGGTTGTATGGGTTTATTCATTGCACAATTTTTTTAATCCAATATTCTCAGGAAAGATTGCTTCCCCCAGGATTTCCAAATGAAATGCTGTTTGTTTCTCTTTGTCATTGTTGTTCATTTGTATCAGTCATGTTCAACTTTTCCCCATTATGGAGTTGTTGGGGTTTTTTAAGCAAAAGTATTGGGTTAGTTTGGCATTTGCTTCTCCATCTAATTTTTATAGATGAGGAAACTGAATCAAAGTTAAATCACTTAGTAAGTATCTGAAACCAGATTTGAACTCAGGAAAATGAATCTTCCTGATTACAAGTCTTATGCTTTATCTACTGTTCCATCTATCTGTCCTTTACATTTTTCAAAATATTTATGATTTGCCTTCTAAGCTTTGTCTTAAAACTATGTCCTTACCACAGCTTCCTGGACTGAAATCTGCAAGACATCCATTAGCACTCTGCTGATTATTTAATATATTCTATATGATTCAATTACCTGTGAAGCGATAACCACTTTAATATGATATATCAAGTGAGATTATTGCTTTTGGTGGCCATAAGCAAATATGTGGCTTTCAGAAGACTTCTGCAGGTGTTTGTTCTCCCAGGTGTTTTCTTGGCTTCCACCACTCACTGGAATGCAAGTCAAGCTAGGATTCCAGTAGCAAAATAAAACTGCATGAATCTTCCAACAGTTGCGATAAATTAGCAAATACCTCTAAAAAGATGTTCAATTTTCTTTCTATCCCAGGGATTCCAAAAGCATTATCTGGCTGTCACAATGTTGCAAAGAACTTCTTATAATAAAGATTTCATTCATTTACTATTTTTTTTAAACAACTCCTATACATAAGGCATTGTGAATGCTGGCAAATATAAACTAGGTTGCTGACCTCACAGGATTTTCAATGCAATTGAAAAGAAAAGGCCTTGTATGAAAATTTTATTAATAAAAGCATTAAATAAAAACACAAAATATCACTAAAAGACAACAGTTTCTAAATCAGTCTCTTGCACATAGTAAACATTTGACAAATAATTGTTGATTTCATTTATTGCTGTTTCACGGTGACATTTGCAAGGAACAAAGAGTTGTATTAATGAGGTGTTATATGAGTTGGGACAGAATGGTCACAGAGGATGTCATAGAATTGGAATTTGAGCTGTATATTAAAGAATGGGTAGGATTTAGAAAAGTGGATTTTGGTATGGAAGAAATTTGCCTTTCTTTTTTTTGTTATATTTTCTTTTCCCCAATATTTGTAATTGGACTAATGTCCTTTTCACTGGCCTATGACTTCAAATAAGCAAAAACATTAACCAAATTCTTAGTTTATGTAAAAACAGCCATGCAAGGTAGTGAGATTTAATAAAGTTTAGTTAAAATGAAAGAAATAAAGAAAGAAAGAAAGAAAGAAAGAAAGAAAGAAAGAAAGAAAGAAAGAAAGAAGAAAGAAAGAAAGAAAGAAAGAAAGAAAGAAAGAAAGAAAGAAAGAAAGAAAGAAAGAAAGAAAGAAAGAAAGAAAGAAAGAAAGAAAGAAAGAAGAAAGAAAGAAAGAAAGAAGAAAGAAAGAAGGAAGAGGAAGGGAGGGAGGGAGGGAAGGAAGGAAGGAAGAAAGGAAGGAAGGTAGGGAGGGAGGAAGAAGGAAGGAAGGAAGGAAGGAAGGAAGGAAGGAAGGAAGGGAGGGAGGGAGGGAGGAAGGAAGGAAGGAAGGAAGGAAGGAAGGAAGGAAGGAAGGAAGGAAGGAAGGAAGGAAGGAAGGAAGGAAGGAAGAAGGAAGGAAGGAAGGAAGGAAGGAAGAGAAAGGAAAGAAGGAAGGAAGGAAGGAAGGAAGAAAGGAAAGAAGGAAGGAAGGAAGGAAGGAAGGAAGGAAGGAAGGAAGGAAGGAAGGAAGGAAGGAAGGTAGGAAGGAAGGAAGAGGAAGAAAGGAAAGAAGGAAGGAAGGAAGGAAGGAAGGAAGAGAAAAAAGAAGGAAGGAAGGAAGGAAAGAAGGAAGGAAGGAAGGAAGGAAGAGAAAATGAAAGGAAAAAGACAAAACTTTAGGGAGTTTACCTTTAAGTAAAGGGATGTTTAATAATAATGCAGGCATAATACACAGTGACAGTGGATCCACAATGGAAATCACATGCCTTCATTCTACTTAAGAAAACTCATCAAATCATCTGGGGGAAAAATAATGTAATGTTATGTAGAAAAAAGATGGAACTTCAAAGGAGCAGTTTGATTTTCAATGTTTCTCTTGTGTTTATTAATGTCTTTGTTTTTACATCACAATTATTTCTTAAACTATTTCTCATCCACCCATACTTAACAAACCATTTCTTGGTAACAAAGATAGAAAACAGGGAAAAAGCAATATAAAAAAATACTAACCAATTAAACAACAGTGTCTGGTAGCCCACAAAGTATTTCCTAACCAATAGTAAACCTTTACAATAAAGAGAAGAAGGTACATTTCTCATTAATTCTCCAGAACCTAACTTAATTATTATATTTGTGCTGTATTTAGTTTCACTTTTTAAAAATTCTTATCATTTGCACTATTTGTAGTCCAAATGAATATTGTTTTCCTAGTCTTGTTTCAATCAACATTAATTTCATACATGTTTTCTATGGTTTCCTGATTCTTCATAGACTTTATTTTTTTTCCATTTATGTATGACAACCTGTTTTAAAACAAATTTAATATCAGATAAATACTGTCCCAAGAATTCCAAGATGCTGGTAATTAGAAAATAGCAAGAACATATTTAGCATGTATTATTCCAGAGCTTATAAAGTTTAAGCACTTACCATTGGTTATTATCATTTGTGTATCCTTTATTTCTGGCATATATGCTAGTGAAACAGAGGTTGTTATTGTTGTTTGTCCTTCATTCTCAAAGAAACCATGACATTGGGGAGGTGATGCCATAATATGCAAGTGAATTGGATTTCAGTGAGAGAGGGCTTTACAAGGTCACATGGCTCACTTTCTCCTCCAAAGCCATCTGGTTTCAGTGGCAAGAGATAGATCAGAATAATTGGGGATGGCCTCTATGGACAGAACATATACATACACATGCACAAGCTAGACATAACAGTAGGTAGAAAGTTGGCCTGGCCTGGAAAAATTTGCAGACTGATGCTAAGTGAAACAAGCAGAACTAGGAAAACATCGTATACCATAACAAAAAGAATATGCAATGATCAACTATGAAAAACTTGGTTCTTCTCAGCCGTTTAGTGATCTGAAGAAATCCCAATAGATTTTGAACAGAAAATTCCATCTGCAGCTAGAAAAAGATCTAAGGAGACTGAATGTAAATCAACACATACTATGTTCATTTCTTTTTTGTTTTGTGTGTGTTTTTTTTTCTACCATGGCTTTCCCTTTTGGTCTGATTTTTCTGCCCCACCATCATTCATAAAGCAATGTATATTAAAAATAAATAAAATATTTTTAAAAGAAAAGAAAAGAAAGCTGGGCCTGGAGTAGGAAGTACTGAGTTTAAAAGTGGTCTGACACTGTCCTAGCTACGTGATTCTGGGCAAGACAGTCCCATTTGCCCCAGTTTCCTCCTTTGTAAAATAAGCTGGAAAAGAATAGCAAACCATTGTAATATCTTTGCCAAGGAAACCTCAAATAAATTCACAGACATAACTGAAACAAATAAACACAGTGGTGGAGGGTGATCTGGTAATGATATAGAGTGATTAGTTTATAGTTGGAAGGGACTTCAGAAATCATTTAATCCAGGAATTCTTAATCCTTTTTGTGTCATTGACCCCTTTAGACATCTGGAGAAGTATATGGATATGGTTTTAAGTGCAGAAAATTAGTAGGATCAAAGAAAAGAAAATATACTGAAGTAAATATGCTTAGGATCTGTGGACCCTAGAATAAGAACTACTGATCTTTTCCAAACTTCTCAATTCATGTATAAAGAAATTGATACTCAAAGATATGAAATGAATTCATGAAATCATAGATCTAGAAGTAAAAAAAAAAAAACTCTGATCTTACTTAGGTCAACCTCTTCATTTTATAAATAAAGAAACAGGAGCTCAGAGCTCAGAAACTGAGGGAAGTGACTTGTGTAAAGTCACCAAAGGCAGTAGGCTTCAGAGGCAGGATTTGAACTAAGGCCCTCTAACTGGGAGAAGGGGGAAGGGGAGAGGGGAAGGCAATGCTCTTTCCATTGTATAACTATTCAATAGCTTGTGTTTACGTTAGTACTATTCTTGACAATCATTTGAACATAACTACAAAGGTCACTGATAATTAATGTACTTGAAGCAATAAGCATTAGCTCCATAGTGCCAAGAACTGGCCCTATTTGACATAATGTGAAGCAGACAGACTGACATAATATGATGTGCGGAAATGTAAATCTTTACTCTGGAGCCTCAAACAATTCTCTCACTGGTCTCCTACAATATATTTTACCTGAAAAATATCCTCAAAGCTATAACTGAATTGAGCTCTGACCTGGCAACTTAGAGATGAATGTTAGCTGTTATGAAATGCCTATTAAGGAAAATTACCAAACTCTTATGGTTTTTCTTTGACATTAATATACTAGAATTTGGAATCATACAGGCCCCATCATGAGAAAACAATTATCAAGGCAACAAGAAAAGCAGAATATGGGAATCTAACCAAGACTACTTTTATAGGGCTTAGGAAATATAATCAGAGAGTAGACAAATACAGCATGGAACACTATGGCAAAAAAAAAGATAGCAATCATCAATACAGCATTGGTTTCGCAATTGACAACCACTTGGCCAGATCTATGATGAATATCCTACAAGCAGATAGGATGGTGCAGGTGAAAGTTCCATCTCTATAATGTGACAGTTAATTGAGATTAAGCTCTCACAGAGGAAGAACCCAGAATATTTTATAGTAAGAAGCAAGTGTCCTGGCAGATTAAGCACTCTATACTTATATTATTTTCAAGGAACAATTCAGGAGTGATTTAGACTATTGGAGAGGAAAAAGTCTCTAGACATGCAAAGAGGACCAGCCTTAAAATCAGGAGACCTGAGTTCAAATGTGACCTCAAACACTTAATACTTCCTAGCTGTGTGACTCTGGGCAAGTCACTTAATCCCAATTGCCTCAGGAAAAAAAAAAAAAAGAGTGGTAGGGACATAAATTTGTCCACTCAGAAATAAAAAGCAATTAACAAAATATAGCTTCAACAGAAGATGCTTAAAGAAAATTATATAGAGTTAATATGAACCTTGTATTTATTATTGTATATCTATTAGGTACCCCTTAAATATATTTGCCCAAATGAAGAAAGGGCTTAAATTAACTACATATCCTTTTAATTATTTATTTGTAACTTTCTTTTCTTTAAATTTTGAGTTTCACATTCTCTCCCTCCCTCTCATCTCTCTCTCTCCCACAAAGAAGTAAGTAAATTATATCAGTTATACATGCAAAATCATGCAAAATACAATTCCTCATTAGCCATATCACAAAGTTATACTTTAATTTGTATCCAGAGTTCATCAGTTTTTTCTCTGGAGGTAAATAGCGTTTTTCTATGGGTCCTTTGTAATTATCTTGGATTATTGAATTGATCAAAGTAGCCAAGTCTTTCACAGTTGATCTTCATTATAACATTGCAATGTACAATAAATTTCCTGGTTCTTCTCAGTTTTCGTCACTTCTTATAGCTTTCGTCATATTTTTTTTTTCTGAAACCAAACCCCTTTGTCATGTCTTAGAACAATAGAGTTCCATTATAATTATATGCCACAACTTATTCAGTCATTCTCCAATTGATAAACATTCTCTCAATTTCCAAATTTTTGGATATAGCCCCTTCCCCCTTTTTTATCATCTATTTTATCATCTTAATATTGGTATTGCTGGATCAAAGGGTATGTACAACTTTATATCCTTTTGGGAATAGTCCCAAATTGTTCTCCAGAATGGTTGAATCAAGTTTATTAGAGTATCTATTTTCTCTCATGCCCTTCATTTCTGATAGATGTAAGGTGATACCTCAGTTATTTTAATTTGTATTTCTCTATTAACTAGTAATTTAGAGCATCTTTTTCATATATCTATAGATAGCAAAAAATTGCCTGTTCAAAATCTTTAATCATTTACCAATTGGGGAATGACTCTTAATTTTTATAAAGTTTTACTCAGTTCCCTGTATCCTTTTTAAATGAGACCCTTATCAGAGGAACTTGCTATAAAATGTTTAGATATTTGCTTCATTGTCTACAGTATCTTTTTGCAAAATGTAGTTCCTCTAATTATCTCTTTTAATTAGTTCTCTTTTTGCTTTTGCTTTGTCTGACATCATGATTGCTACCCCTGAATTTTTACTTCAGCTAAAGCATAATGGATTCTGCTTCAGCTCTTTTATTAGAACTTCACGTTCTAATTTCTGTGTTCTGTTTCAGTGTATCTCTTTTAAACAACATATTGTTGGATTCTGGTCTCTAATCTATTATGCCATTGACTTCCATTTTATGGATGAGTTAATGCTATTCATATTCACAGTTATGATTACTAACTGTGCATTTATCTCTGCCTATTTTCTTCTGTTTGTGCATTTCTCTCTTTTAATTTGGTCCCTCTTCAAAAGTCTGTTTTGCCTCTGTCAACTGTCTTGCTTTATCCATCTTCCTTTTGTTCCTTCCCTCCATACCTTTTATAACCTTCCTTTCTAATTTCCCTATTGAGTAAGTCAGATTTCTATGCCCAACTGAGTGTGTATATATAATCTTCCCTCTTTGAACTTATTTTGATGAGTGAGATTCAAACATTGCCTGCCACACCTTATCCCATTTTCTCCTCTCCGTAAAAGCTCTTCCTTGCATGTCTCTTTTATGTGAAAAAAAGTATTCTTCCTCTCTCTTTCCTTTTCTGCCAATGTATTCCACTTTCTTGTCCCTTCATTTTTTATCTCATCCGAATATAATTGACTCACATTTGTGCCATCTATCTAGGTAATCTCCTTTTAAATGTCCTAATAATAATAAAAGTTCTTAGGAGCTACATGTATAATTTTCCCAAACAGGAATGCAAACATTTAACTTTATTGAGTCACTTATAATTACTCTTTCATGTTTATGTTTTTGTGCTTTTCTTGAAGCTTGTGTTTGAACATCAAATTTTCCATTCAGCAATGGACTTTTTAGTGGAAATGCTTAAAAGTCCTTTATTTCATTTAATGTCATTTTCCCATGAATAATTATACTCAGTTTTCCTGAATAAGTTATTCTTATTGTAATCCTATAGTCATTTTGCCTTCCAGAATATTTCAAGCCCTCTATTCCTTTTACATGGAAACTGCTAAATTCTGTGTGATCATGACTGGTTTCATGATATTTTAATTGCTTCTTTCTGGCTAACTGCAATATTTTCTCCTTGACCTTGGAGCTCTGAAATGTGGCTATGACATTGCTAGGAGTTTTTGTTTTGGGATCTCTTTCAGAAAATAATCAATAGATTCCTTCCATCTCTATTTCATCTTTTTTAGCTTAAGATACTAGAACACTTTTCCTTTAATTTCTTGAAATATGATGTCTACACTCTTTTTAAATTATGACTTTCAGGAAACCCAATTATTCTTAAATTATCTCTCCTCAATCTATTTTTCAGATCAAGTTATTTTCTGATGAAATATTTCATATTTTCTTCTATTTTTTTTCATTCTTTTGACTTTGTCTATTGGTTCTTGATATTTTATGGAGTCGTTAGTTTCTAGGTATCCAGTTCTAATTTTTAGGGAATTCTTTTCTTCAATGAATATTTATGCCTCTTTTACTCTCCGGGCCAATTCTGCTTTTTAAGATGTCATTTCCTTCAATATTTTTTGTTCCTCTTTTACCAATCTGTTCATTCTCATTTCATAATTTTCTTATATTGTTTTCATTTCTTTTCCCAATTTTTCTCTACCACTGTCAACTCTTTCTTTAATTCTTTCAGGAAGTCTTTCTAGGTTTGGGATCAATTAGCATTTTTCATTGAGATTTTGCATATAGCTGTTTTCACAGGGATGTTTTCTTCTGAGTTTGTCTTCATCTTCCCTGCCATTGTAGTAGCTTTTTATGGTCAAATTGTTGTTGTTGTTGTTGTTATTGATCATTTTTCCAGCCTATTTCTTGACTTTGAATTTTATGTTAAAGGTGGGCTTTGCTAACCTAGAGATAGGGAGGCAGTGACTGAATTTTCAGATTTTTTTGCACTTCTGTTTTCAGAAGTAGTTTTATGGTCTAAAAGTTTTTGGTGTTTTCAGATTGATGTGATCCCAGGAAAGGTGTGGTTACTGCTCTCCTGGTCTGCTTTCTCATCTTTACCCAAGAGAGTTCCCAATCTCTTGTAGCTGCAAGCACTAGTGCTCTCCCTGAAACTGACTTAGTCCTGTATTCTCCTGCAGCCACAATCCCTAGTGCTCCTCTTAGCATTGGAACTGAAACCTGGGTTCAAAGAGAAGCTCTCCTCTTTACCCTGAGCCTGTGACCCACTGCTTATGAGTAATGACATTACAATTCAACACCAAATTTTGTAGCTAGTGCCAACAAAGAGTCCCTTGTAATCTCTTTCTGACCAATTATTCTCTCTATTCTCTCCCTCTCTCCCTCTCTCCCTCTCTCCCTCCCTCCCTCTCCCCCCCCCCCCCTCTCTCTCTCTCTCTCTCTCTCTCTCTCTCTCTCTCTCTCTCTCTCTCTCTCACACACACACACACACACACACACACACACACACACACTCCTTTCTGTCTCTGGGCGAAGGACTCCCAAGGCTGCTGCTGCTATTTCTGCAACCTCCAGGATCCATTAGTGGTACAATTGTTGCACTCTAGGCTGACTCCCACTCCAGTGTCACAGACCTCTCATGCTGACCACCTAAGTTGTCTTAGGGTAGAAAAATAACTGATCTCTTGTTGACTCTGCTGTTCCAAAATTTAATTTGAGAAGCTATTTTTAAATTATTTGGAAGGGCATGTTGAAAGAGTTCAGCTGAGTTGCTGTCTATATTCTACCATCTTGGGTTTGCTCTCTACTATACAGCTTTAAAGCAGGGTCCAGTAATTAAAGATCCAGTGCATAAAACTGACTGACTGACATACATACAACATTTATATTAAACAAGAATCTTCACAAAAATCTTTTGAGAACGAAAGGCAAGGCTTTGCTGAAATTAATGCTGGTGAATTGAGAAGTAGACAGGTTTTATCAATAGTTTGCTGAAATAGCTGGAAGTTTCCCTGCAATTTAAAAAGAGAGGTAAATCACTTGGTAGAACAAGAAGGACAGGTACTAAGTCTAAGGTAAGATCTCATTTAATAGGCAGAGGACAAAGATCTTAATGTGAAGGTGATTAAAAGAATAGGCTAGATTGAAATATAAGATTGAAAATAACAATACTAATATAAGGAAGGCAGCCTAACACAGAATGAATAGATTTTAGACTTTGGAGTCAAATCCTGTCTCTGATATATCCTAGTTGCCTGACTAGGGTCCCCAAGCAATTCTCTAAGGCTATAAATTATAGGAATTGGCAGATCTACATTAGGGTGGAAAGTTCCCATATTGGGAGTTCTCTACACTGATAAAATCACTAGTCCAGATCCTCTCCCCTACTAAAAAAGAAAAAAAAAAGAAAAAAAAAAAAAAGAAAAAACAATACAATACGAGTTATGGCTCATGTTTATATAATGTTTTATGATTTAGAAAGTGTTTTTGTATTATGCCTGCTGGGATAGAAGTTGAGATATAACAAAAGATGACAGCAAACACATGTCTGAGAGCTATGTAGTTGAGCTTTGAAAGCAACAGTTATACATTTGTATTTGATTTAGAATTATCATCACATCAAGTTCATACGTATAAACTCATCTTTAGATAATTGTCTAGAAATTCCATGAATTTTAATTTTTTCTGCCCAAACTTGTTTTAAAGTTCCTTTGGAATTTCTTCCTTTGGAGAAGAGATTCTAGCATCTGTTCAAGCTCACCAGCAGTCAAAGAATAGAGGAAGCATGTGATCTATAAATAAGTAGATATCTATTAACTAATTGACCCTAGCTGATAATAAAGAGGGGTATGATTTGAGTTCAAAATATTTCCATATCTAGTTTGATCATTACAATAGCCCTATAAATTAGACAATTCAGAAAATGATCTTTTTTTACATATTTTACAAATGAGAAAATTGAAGCATATTGAAGGTATTAAATTTTTCCACTGCTAAGTGACTAAGAAGTGAAAGACCCAAGTCTCCTCTTACATTGATCTAAAATTGGTTTGAGGAGAAGAAAACAATTAAAGTGGCAATTGACTTTTATTTATTAAAGGAGACAGGAGAAAAATTTAACAGGTCCAAAAGATTTAAACCTTAATTCCAAAACTAGAACTGAGCAATAGGCAAAGTTGTAATAAGCTTAGCCATACCTATGCTGATGAAGGAATTAGATAATCTAAGCTTCTTTTTCAAAAAAAAAAAAAAAGAAGAAGAAGAAGATGGAAAATGTGTACAAACAGTCAAGGTGAGATAGAATATTTTAAATTTATTCAACCATTCTTATTTGTCCCTCACTCTAGTAGTGCCTCATGGTTCAGATGTGCCTGACATAAATATTCCTTTTCCACTGTTTTAAATAATAGTAAAGTATCTATCATTCTCTTTTCCTTGTATTAGCTCTGAACTCCCCACTAAAGACAAAGCTTCCAGCAAAATACAGCAGTACCAGATGTACATCTCTTCTCTGAGGATATTTCTCACTCAAGTTTCCTCCTTCAAACTAAATATATCCAGTCTAGCAAAGCCTGATGGCTAATGCTGTTTATAAAGACAAAGTAAATATCTAATTGGTTTCAGGCTTTCATGAGGGAAAACAAGGGAAGAAAATAGAGACATGGTTACCTCCTAGGTATCTACAGAATAGGATTTCATTCCCCGCCCCCCCCAAGAAAAAAGCATCTATCTCTACATTTCCTATTACCTGAGAGTGAAAGTTCTGTTTTCTTTGTGGCAATTGCTTCCTCCTTTGTCATGTATCTCTATTCTTCCTTTTGTTTTATGGTTTTTGGTTTTTGGTTTTTTGTTTTTTTTCTTTTCAAGGGATTAATCCACATGTCATAAAAGGATCACCTCCTATGGCTGTTTTTTTTAGTTAGTTTAAGACCAGTTTTCCAGACACTTTTCTATTGTTATGTTCTGGGCTTTCAAGAACCACTCCCTTATGTTTAGAAAGAGGGAAACAGGTATTAAGTGATTATTATATGTAAGGCACTGTACTCTTCATTTAGAGAGTATTGACTCTTCTCCACAGCTTCTAATATCTCCTTTAAAATAATAATAATGATTCTTGTAATAATAATAAAATTATAATAATGACAATAATAGCTTTTAAAATTTTTCTATACAGACCATTAAAATTCCATAGTCCTCAACTACTAAAATTTGCTGTTGAAAATATAAATTCTGAAATGTTATTAAAAATATCAGTTCTAAAAAGAGACATATTTTCTCCATAAATTTTAAAAGATCTAGAATCAAGGAATAGGGAGCAAAAGGTTAAAATAAAATGGAAATGGACTTTACAGGAAAAATAGAAGTGAGAATTTTTGTTTTTGTTTTTTAATGTGGGAAACAGAATTTTTCCTATTAACTGTGAATGAAGAAAGAAGTATGTAGGAGACACATTTGATAGCATTTTCTGATAAAAAAAAATTGTTCCCAGAAAACCCTAAGATTTATGGATGAAAAAGATAAGGAAGATAAAGTTTTTAGTAAAAGAACAACAAGGAATTTTCCAGATTTTTTCATCCATGTGATCATAGCAAACATAGTAGAAATATATCATATAGATGATGCTATATTTGTCAATTAATAAAACCGGGGACATCCTTGAGCCAGTCTTACTAACTTTCATTAGATAAAGATAATGATAATATAATGACGATAACAATAACACACATTGATGTAGCATTTAAAGATTACCATAGATACAGTTATCCAAAAAGAATGAGTAGAAATGGTGATTCAGATATGTAGAGCAAAGGCAGATGTTCTCTTTCTGTGTGGGGGAGTGGGAAATCAGAACAAAAATTTTCAAAACTTAAAGACCAAAAATGACAGCAGAGTATCAGGGTAATTGAGAACTCAGAGCATCCCACACTGACCTGGAATAGACAATGATTATATAGCTGCCCAGGGAAAGGGAACAGAAGAAGTGAAATAATTCCAGTGGTACTGATTTCTTTTAAATCCTCAAGTACTATTTTGAGTGTAAAATACCACACACACATACCCCATGTAGCTTCTGAATGCAATCTGTTAACTATGGGTTTTCTGGGAGGAAAGCAGAATGCATATATTCTAAACAACTGCCCTAGTTTCATTTTCCTAATAATTTGTTCCTTCCCTTTGTCTAGCAATAATCTCAAGGAAAAAAATAATAAACTGAAGAAAAGTGTCAAAAATATTAATTTAACAAAAATTAAAGATTATTTTACATTGTTGTTTGAGGTAGGTCTCATAAACCTTTTTTTTTTTTTCATTCAGCAAACTTCTTTTGATCACCTCCTATGTGCTAAGCACTATGCTAGACACAAAAGATATGTAACATTCATGGTCACTGTTCTATCATCGGAGACTTAAGAAATTAAAATATCAGGGAGAATTTTAAAAGTATCTAAAATATTCTACTTGGTCACTGGAATGTTTTGCTTTGGTTTTATGTAATCGTTATTATGGAATTTATCCATTACAAAAACAAACTATTTGCTTCTTTACTTTATCAAAAACAAACAAACAAAAAAAAAAGTAAATGAATGATCTTGAGGATATATGAGATATATATTTCACTCACGGAAGATTTGGGAGTTGAATTCTCAATTGATTTAATTTGTTGACTGAATTCTCAAATTCTCATTCAATGGTACTGCCCAATACAATACCAAACAATATTAAATATGTAAATACAGGAAAATATTTATACTTTTTGGTCTTATTCATTGTCCATTCCTTTTTTTCCACCCATTTCCACCCTTCCTCTGGGAAATTTCTCTAACTTTAATTGGAGATCCTAATGCTGGAAATTCTTAAGTTTCACAAATGAGAAGGTTAAGAACATGATTAATCACCCTGTCCTCTAATGTAGAAATAATAGTAGCTTTTGGCTTAGCCTCTTAGCTCTCAAGACTTCGGATGGAGAATGCTAAGTTCACCTTTGAGAATTCTCACTGGGGCAGCAGACCAATCCATGCATATATTTAAATTCTCTCCTTTCTCTCCTAGGTCTCACCTTTTCCTTCCTCTCTTTCTCAATAGAATAGGTGAGGGCCTGACAAGAAGTCCAAAAAGAGAGAGGGAAAACCAGAAAAAGGTTGAGAAGTGATGAAAATGTCTACCCAGAATTTTTATGTCTAAAGAGATGTACTAAAAAGTGTCATAATTTGTAACTCTAGGTCTCCCTCAGTTTGAGGGGAAAAAATATCAGAAATATATAAATAATTCCTCTCAACTCTAAGCAGCATGCACTCCTTGGCATACATTGGATAAATGAATAAAGACATGTGGTACTGATTCTATTTTGTGGGAAAAGAAAAGAATATTTTAAATTTGTGCAGAAAATACATAAATTTAAATTCAATAAATACATCTGGTCTTGGCAATGTTTTTACCACTCCAGAAACTTAGTTAGAATTTTAAAGGAGTTATTCTATAGAATTAATTAGGATGGAAGTTTTAGCCAATTTGAGGGAAAAAAAATCTAGAAAGGTTAAGATACTCTGGCAGAAGCATTTAAAGAGTAAAGAATAAGGATGAATTCTTAATGTAAAGTAAATTTGATTCCCTAGAGCACAACTTTAAAGCCAACATTAAGGTCATGGAACCACAAAATGCTAAAATTGGAAAGGATGTAAGAAATCTGTTCATCCAACTGAAAAAAAAAAAAAAGAATAAGAAGAAGAAGAAGAAGGAAAGAATAACAATGAAAAAAGTGCCTAACATTGTTAGGAAGTCAAAAAGAAAAACAGCCAATAACTAGTGTGAGGTCATTGAATACCATATCAAAAAAAACTGAATTAAAGTCAATAAATATTATTGGATTTTTTTTTTGTAAATATGAAGAGCCAATTGACAGTAGTCCTTTTCAGATGATAAGCTAACATATTCTTTCCCATATGTGAGTGAATACAGGAAGTAAATTCATGGGATATTATTCCACAATTTTCTTTTCAATAATTATTTTGAAGGATCTACTGTTTAAAAACATTGAGCCCTACAAAGCAAATGTGAAAAAGCAAAAGCTTATTCTGGAAATAGAATTGCTTGAATTCATTTCTGGCTCACCTGCATTGGTAGGCATTGCTATAGCAACAGAAAAAATCTGAAACTCTGAGGGAAAAAAATAGATGAGAAACAACACCAAACCACAGAGAATCATAGAAAGAATGTCACAAAAGGTAGAAGGTGGGGGGTGTGGTTGGGAAATCAAGCCTAAAAGTGAATAGGAAAACATGAAAGATGAGAAATAAAAAAGTTAAGGGGTTGAATCAAACTGAAAGAATAAATGAAAAATCTTTGCTTTGAAAATTCATTATTTGTGCATTATTGATTTAAACAGGTAACATTTAAAAATGTAGACAAATACTTTAACTCATGAATCCTTACAGGGACATTTAAAAACTATTCACATGAGTCCTACAAGGGAAAGAATAGTTCTGCTTACCCAACATGCAAGTTTGCTTTGCCCACATACCTTATGCACAGCTGCAAGTCTTTTGGGAAGTGACAATGTAGAATTGGAAAACTTATGGTTTGATACCAATGGAATGAATTCAGATTCCATTACTCAATTACTAGCTTTTACCTAACTCCCCAGGAAAACATGAAGGAAAAAATGGATATGAAATCTGAGGACTCAGGTTTGAATCCCAACTTAGAGTCAGTACCTAGGAGGCAGATCTCTTAATCTATCTGATCCTTATCTATTAAATAAGAAGTTGGATTAAATGACCTCTGAAGATTTTTTTTTAGATTAAAAATCTATAAACCTTTGAAAAGAAATGCCACTTTAACACTGGAGAAGTTTAAGCAAGCTCTTCATCTAGCAATTGTATTGGCTATACAACCATCAAAGTAAGAAGGCAAGAAGTCAACCCAGTGAATGAATTCTAGGCAGAGATGTATATAATTAAGGATTTGAGGGCCAGAAAAAGGCAGGAAGAAAAGTGTTTTCAAATTATATTTGAGACAACTTTAGTTGGAAAAAGACCTCATAGAAGGAAAGACTCTACATGTTCAATCAGGAGTCTAGTTCAAACACTCATTCTTGCTGACCATTACTCGAAGAAGTATAAATATTACTAGTGCCTTCTAAATGTTACTTTTCAAAGTAAAAATTTGTTTTAGCCCTCCACCCCATCCCATTAATTATAGCCATGATTCTAGAAACTAAAGACTCTAGACTTAATATTACCAAGAGTACAAGCCAGACTGAAAAATGGAAATTAGGAAAACACTTCATTTTAAATATTTTTCTCCTTCCTCTTAGTCTTTTAACTGTTTAAAGCATGAGAGTCCCAATAATATTCTCTTTATGTGGTATTCAATCAATCAATGGGCATTTATTAAGTATCTTATTATGTAATGGTGGAGAAACTGAAGCAAGATAGAGATTAGAGAGTATTTAATAATCTTTTAAATGGGAGAGATTTACTGGGACCAAATGAATCCATGGTTTGGTCCCATGGCTGAATGTGACTATCATCTCCAAGAATCCAGCAAACAATGTGAGTTCTCAATGACCTATATACACATGGCTCAGACTCAGAGGGTAGATTGAGGCAGTGGTGGAGTCTGGGTGCTGAGAGCAAGAACGGGACTCTGACAGGGTGGGGTGAGCTACAGGAGATGGGGGGGCATCTTGTTAAGATGGCATCTGACATTCCAATAGCTTGGGATGAGGAAAGGCATTCTCTGATATTCTAAAACATAAGATCTTTTATCCTTATCAAATATTCTGATAAAGAGGGAGGAGAGGTTTTGCAGGACTGAGTTGTGAGCTGAAGCAGAAAAACTGAATCAGGACTGGGTCAGGAAAATTGGGGAAACTGAGTCAGGATAATGAAAGAGAACTGAGGCATAATAGGCTAAAAAATAGACGGTATGGTTTAATGGATAGAAATGTGGCATAGAAGCCAGGAAGATGTGGGTTCAAGTCTCATCACTGACCATTAATTACCCTGTTATTTAACTTCTCCATACTCTAGACAGATTTGCTTGTTTGTTTTCCTTTTTTTCACTATATAAATTTTTTTTAATAATAGTTTTTTTTTTCCGAATACATGTCAAGATAGTTTTCAACATTCACCTTTGCAAAACCTTGTGTTCCTAATAATTTTCCTCCCTCCTTTTCTAACCCCTTCACCTAGACAGCAAGCTGTCTAATATAGGTTAAACATATACAATTTTTCTAAATCTATTTCCATATTCATCATGCTGCCCAAGAAAAATTAAATCCAAAGGGGAAAAAAAACATAAGGAAAAAATAAGCAAACAAATAAACAACAGCAACATTAACAAAAGGTGAAAATACTATGCTTTCATCTACATTCAATCTCCACAGTTTTCTCACTGGATACACACATTTCTTTCCATCCCAACGCTATTGTAATTGCCGTGAATCGTGTAAATTTTTCCAAGCTTTTATTAAATCAACCTGCTCATTATTTCTTACAGAACAATAATATTTTGTTACATATGTATACCATAACTTATTCAACCATTCCCCAATTGAGGGGCATCCACTCAATTTCCAGTTCCTTGACAATACAAAAAAAAAAAAAAAGCTGCTACAAACATGTTTGCATGTTTCCTTCTTTGAAGATCATTTTAAGATACAGACCCAGTAGAGGTATTGCTGAATCAAAGGGTGTATACAGTTTGATAGCCCTTAGGGCATAGTTCCAAATTGCTCTCTGGAATGCTTGGATCAATTACAACTTGAGCAACAATGTATTAGTGCTCCAGTTTTCGCACATCCCCTCCAACATATATGATTATCTTGTCCTGTTAGCTTAACCAATCTGAGAGGTATGAAGTGATACGTCAGAGTTACTTTAATTTGCATTTCTTTAATCAATAGTGATTTAGAGCATTTTTTCATATGACTAGAAATGGCTTTAATAGCTTTGTCTGAAAATTGCTCATATCCTTTGACCATTTATCAACTGGGGAATGACTGTTATTCTTATTAATTTGAGTTAATTCTCTCTATATTTTAGAAATGAGGCCTTTATCAAAAACATCAGATGTAAAAAAAATTTTCTTAGCTTTCTGCTGCCTTTCTAATCTTAAGCCACATTGGTTTTGTTTGTACACAAACTTTTTAATTTAATATAAACAAAATTACACATTTTGTATTACATAATGTACTCTAGTTCTTCTTTGGCAACACTATAATTTGTAGATAATATGCTGAACTTTTAAGGAAGATTAAGTTTTCTCACTACTATACTACTAATGAAATCTAGAGTGCTAAACTCTGAGGATACAAAGACAAAAACTGAAATAGCTCTGCCCTTAAGAGGATTATATCTTTGGGGAATGTGTATAGATTGTGAATGTATAAATAAAGAAAGAAAGAACCTAGGTCAAAGAAGGAGGGAGGAGGGCCATAGCAGTTGGAGTTATCAGGAAAGACTTTACATAAAATGTGAGCCATGAAGGAAACCAAGAAGTGGAAATAAGAGAAGAATAGGGAGGGAAGGAATAGTCTGTGAGATAGAAGAGGAAATGGTTTGTTTTGTGTGAGGAATAGCAAGTTGGGTGGTAAATACTTATTGAAGTACAGGAAATATGTAACTGAATAACTGAAGAATAGGAAAGGTTCATTCAAATCAAGATTTAAATACCAAATAGTCCAAATTAACCAAGGAGAGAAACATGTCATCTACTGGATTTTTACTAGTTTGTTTGAATTTTAAACAATTTTTATTCATTGTTCTATATCTTCAGGCAGTTGGGTCCCCCACGTGAGTCAGCCAGACATATACTTCAAGATAACATGATTCCCCTGAAATTATAGCTATGAAATAAAAATATTGTCCACATTAACCACTGAAAAGCTATGCAACTTTTAATGATCTCTAAAGATGAATATTTCTTGATCTACAAAAAGGAAAATGTAAATTACTAATAGCCACTAATTCTATAACTATAATTTTGAAATTATATTACTTAATATTCATAAGCAAAGTTCATATTCAGTTCAAATTTTGCTTCAAAGATTTCTACTATAATCAGTAAATAAAAAGATAATTTTATTGAGAAAAATCAACAGAAAAAAAATCTTAGTTCCACAGCATTATGAATATTTTGAATTTTTTATTATATCCTCCATATGATACACCTACAGAAATTTTGCTAATATGCCAGTGTTTTCCATGCCAGACAATCTGATTCATTCAGTATATACATTCCCCTGCCAAATCAATTATAGAACAAACAGATGGACTAACCAGCCAATCACAGATCTTTGCCATGATTGTAAGACACCTGAATCCTGAGGCCCATGAGATGATATAATGTTTAAGGCAGTCAGTCCACTTAAGTACTGAGGGAATTTGACTTCATGTGACATATGCCTCCAGGGTAAATTTGAGCAAAGATGTGAGAAATATTTACATTTCCCTATAGACATAGTGTAAATAATATGATTCAGCATCCTGTACCCATGACTAAGATGAGATTAATGAATTTTTTGTCTTTCAATGTCTTTTCATTTTTTTTTCCTTTTTTCTTCTTACAATAAATCTTTCTTCTGTGTCTAATTCATTAATTTTCCAATTGGAATGAATTTTTTAGAAATTATTTCAATATTTCAATGAATTCATGATGTCACCGTATACTTATAAAGGTCACAACTCATCCAATTATCTTGTGTGGAGAATCCTTTTTATATCCTTTCTATAAATTCTCCATATAGGATCTACTTAATACATTGACAGCCTTCTCCTGGTTCTTTTCATAATTCATAGTTACAACATACTGTTGAGTATCCGTGTGTTCATATTCTTCATCCTCCATACGTGATTTTTTCCTATTTTCTTTTTCAATTATAAATGTACCTTATCATGAACTTGGTGCAATTTCTTCTTTGAAAACTGTCTTTGCTAATAGTCAATCACATCTACCATGTTTTCTATTGTCCCTTGGGTCATCCACAATTTTAATTTTTCTAAGATTATTATATGTATCCCATGTTTGGAAACTACTATCAATGTAGGATCAAAAAATTAAAAACAAATTTTTTCAACCAGGAATCAGTTTGGAATTAATAAAAGTATTATATAATTTTATAAATGTGATCTAATCTAATCTCTTATTTTCTGTTATAGCCCCAGTTCATTTTTTAATAAATATATATGATAAGTGATAATATATCCATGATAAATATACTGAGAAATTTTAAACCAATGGATTCCTTGTCCATAATTTGTGTAATCAAAATTCTTCAACTACCTAGTTTTTCTAGTGTGGAAGATTCCTTAAAAACTCTAAATGTCATTGAAAATGTACCATAGGATGCTGGGGCTGAATTCCATCAGAACAATGTTATCTATAAGCAAGAGTATTTGGCCTCAAGGGAATCTCTCTACAGAGGTCACACTAGAAGCAATCCATTAAAAAAAAAAAATTCATTGTATTGAGGCCTTTGATTCTTGTAGCAATTAATTTCAAATATAGTCACCACCACCACCACCTCCCATTCTGTCCTCAGGAGTGAATCATGCTTTGTAAGAATGAAAAATAGTAAAGCATGAATAATAAAAATAATAACTGAGTTTGATAATAAATACAATATGATGCTGTGTTTTCTGTCCAATATGGACAATTAGGTAGCACAATGATATATAGAGTGATATATCTGGAGTCAGGAAGACTTACCTCTCTGTGTTCAAAGAGGTTCTCAGTCACTTAATGGCTGTGTGACCCTAAACAAGTAGCTAAACGTGTTACAATTTCCCTTAGAGCCTTATCTGTAAAATGAGCTGGAGAAGAAAATGGCAAACCACTCTAGGATTATTGCTGAGAAAACCCCAAATGGGATCACATAGAGTTGGACACAACTAAACAACTTTCTGTTCAAAGGCAGAAGAATCAATTCCATCAATTTCAGGGACCATTGTAGGTTTTTCAGTTACTTAGAGTCTGCCTTATTTGCAGTGACCATTTTTTTTTTCTTTTAAAAGTTATTTATTTTAATTTTATTGATGCTTTAGGTTTTTTACAGTACTGTCATTTCCATATATATCCCTCCACACTGCTACTCCAAATGTATTTTCCAAATCATAAATTACTAATGCAGAGATCTCATTTAATGTTATATGCAACATTATATATCTATAGCTCCTTATTTCTCCAATGAAGGGAAGGAGAACCATTTGCTCATCTCTTCTCCAGGACCCATATTGGTCATTATGATTATATATCATTGCCCTTTGTTTCATTTTTCTTTTTGTTTTCATTAATGATCTTATCCCTTGCATTATGATAATCATGTACATTGTTCAGTTTCTGCTTATTTTATTCTTCATTGGTTCATTTTCTCTAAATCTTTAGAAATTTATATTTATGCAATTCTTCATATGCACAATAATATTCTATTAAAAACATAACTACAATTTGTTCTGCCATTTTCTAATCAAGGGACATTTCTTTTGTTTCTAGTCCTTGGTACCACAAAATAGTAGAGTTGTGAATATTTTGTTATACATTAGACCTTTCTTTGTTTAACTTTCTGAATTATATACCCATAGTATATTCCCTAGGTAAAAAAAAGTTAATGTTTTAGTCACTTCTTTTCACATAAAGCATTTTCTAGAAAGATTGGAAACAACAGTTTTTTGTACTTTATTAGGTATAGAAAGAGAAAGAGAAAATAAGGAAAGGAATGAAGCTCCCCTAGGAAAACTAGAAAAGTCATCTAACCTCATCTATTGAAATTACATTGGATTTGTTTTTATATAATATATAGAAATATTTATTAGGTATATAATATATTTAACATAAAAAAATTATACTTGTCATCCCCCCAAAATATTCTATATGCTATACATTATGCAAGTTAAACAAAAAAATTATTGCATAGTAAACTTGCAAATATAAAAGTCATAAATACAGATGCAAATAAGGGATGCAGAAATAATTGAGGATTAAACTTGGCTACTCACAAGAGAATAGTGATTAAGACTTACACATAATTATGGGGCTGTTCACCTTCTACAACCTTGAGAACTGAGAGCAGTTTCTAGATCTTATGACTGAACATGTGCCTCATAGCAATCATTAGTCACCAAACTGGCTTCATGTTCCCAGCTCTCAGGCACACAGGTCTCCTTGCACACCATAATAATTCTAACTCTTGTTGTGCTTTCCCTCATTATGCTAACCATCCCATTCTGAAGTACCATAATTCCCAGTGGGGTTCATAGAAGCTTCTTCAATGCAATTCAAGAGGCTATGTTTTGTTTTCTTTTTTTTTCTTTATGAGACCTTTGCATGTATGTTATAAACATTATAAAATACTGTATTTATATAGGAGTTTTTGATATTTCAAACTAGTATGTGTCTTCTGGGTCCAAATATTAAGATCTCCATTATATACAAGTGGCTTAAGTTGTTAACTTTTTCAAGGTTTTTTTTTTTTTTTTTATCAAGATTATCTTTACAATTGATGTTTGAAATTAAACATTCAGAATTTTTTTGTTGCAAATTTGTTATGTAAAAATTTTATTTGTAAGCATTACAGAAATATATCTTATTTCTTATGTTACATTTTACCAAATTAGGGAATGGATTTTATTGTTGGTTCATTTTAATTGTGTCTGATTCCTCATGACCTCATTTGGGATTTTGTTGGCAGAAATGGTTTCCATTTCCTTTTTTAAGCTTATTTTACAAAGGTGAAAACTGAGGCAAACATGGTTAAGCAACTTGCCTAGGGTCACACAGCTAGTGTCTGAGGCCACATTTGAACTTAGAAAGATGTCTTCCTGACTCCAGACCCAGCTCTCTATTCACTATGCCAAAAGCTGCCAGGAAATTGATATCAGTTTATAAATTACTATCTCCTAAATGAAAATTTAATCCATACATTAAGTTATTGTTATTTTATCCTCCTCTTGCCCATATAGTATATACCTACATAGAAAAAGTTTCACAAAAGCAAAAGGCATTTATTTGGATATTTTAAATTGCACAAGGAAACCAAGACAGTTTTGTATTTTGTTTGTATTAGTAATGCATTGCAGAGGAAGTGGATAAAGCAAGCACTGCACTTGGAGTCAAAAATTCCAGAGTTCAAATCCTTCCTTAAATGATTACTGTGCAATCCTGACAAAGCTGAACATCTGCCAGCCTCAGTTTCATTATCAACATAATGAGAAATAAGTATACTTATCCCACATGACTGTTTTGATAATCAAATTTGATACTATCTGTAAAGTACTTTGCTGTCCGTATCATCTTCAAAACCAAATTGCAACAATGACAATCTATAGCATTGACATATTATATAGAGGTTTGTAAACAATTCATCTCTTTACTTAGAAGTTATTTGATTTTCTAATTGACCAGCCACAACCCTAGTCTTACTGAACTGGCATGTACTTAAGACCAAGCAGACTGGAGGGATCCTTGCTTACCTTATTTCATTCTTTTGTCTTTTCACACCTACTCTTATCCCATTGTGTCCCAAGCCATTTATCAATTGCTCTCCTAAGCTTTTGACTGTCTGTATGCTTAATATTGAATCAGTTGTTATGCCTTGTCACCTTGGTTTCTAGAAATGTAACTATGGAGATAATATGATATAGTAGAATGAAGTCTAGTTCTAGAGCCAGAGGACCTGAGTACAAAAGTCATCTGTGAAACACTTATTGACTGTGTATCCTTTGGCAAGTCATTGAAACCCAACTTCCTTATTTATATGAGAGAGAAAGAGAGAGAGAGAGAGAGAGAGAGAGAGAGAGAGAGAGAGAGAGAGAGAGAGAGAGAGAGAGAGAAAGAGAGAGAGAGAGAGAGAGAGAATGAGAGAGAGAATGAGAGAGAGAGAGAACGAGAGAGAGAAGGAGAGAGAGAGACAGAGAAAGAGAGAGAGAGAGAAAGAGAGAAGAGAGAGAGGAGAGAGAGAGAGGGAGAAGGAGAGAGAGAGAAGGAGAGAGAGAGAAGAAGAGAGAGAGAAGGAGAGAGAGAGAAGGAGAGAGAGAGAGAAGGAGAGAGAGAGGGAGAAGGAGAGAGAGAGAAGGAGAGAGAGAGAAGGAGAGAGAGAGAGAGAGAGAGAGACAGAGAAAGAGAGAGAGAGATGAGAGAGAGAAGGAGAGAGAGAGAGGGAGAAGGAGAGAGAGAGAGGAGAGAGAGAGAGAAGAAGAGAGAGAGAGAAGGAGAGAGAGAGAGAGAGAGAGAAGGAGAGAGAGAGAGAAAAGGAGAGAGTTAAACTATATATAAACTATGAAATTCCTAAGATCTGTGGTGATAAGCAATCAATCAAACAGATAACAAACATTTATTAAGCCCTTTTCTGCATAGCAAACAGTGTCCTAGGCTTTGGAGACACAAAGACAAAAGTGAGATATTCTCTGCCTTTTATTCTCTTTAGGGGTGCATGTATACAAATAAGAAATACATCATATAATAATAATAGCTAATAATAAAAACTTTTACATAGCAGTTACTACATGCCAGCCATTGTGCTAGGCACATTACAATTATCATCTCATTTGATCTCTACAACAGCCATCAAAGCTAGGTTCTATCATCTTTTTAAAGAGGATGATATTGACTAAGATATAGAACATAAATAGCATTTAATCTCAAAGAGGCATAAAAAAAATCAGAAAACATTACATGAAGGACCTAGAATTTGAGCTGATGTTTGAAAGGAACTAGAGATTCCAAGAGTTAGTGTTGAGAAAAAAAGGGGGGGGCATTCTGGAAATGGGGTGGGGAGGAACACTGGTAGAAATTGGCAGTATCTTGTGCATGAAGAATAACAAGGAGGTCATTTTGTCTGGAGTGCAAAGTAGTTGTGGGATCAGTAAAGAAAAGGGATGAGTTAAAATAGTATTAAGGAAATAGCATCAACAGAATTTGGCAATTAATTCAACATAGGAGGGAGGAAGTGAAAAGATGAGAATGAATTCTAGGTCACTGAGCAAGCAGTTACAACTGGTAAAAATTATCATCTAAGACACTATGAAGATAGATCTCAACTGTGCCTGAATGAATAATCAGACTTGAGAACACTAGCTCTGGAGTGGGGGGACCTGATTTTAAATACCACGTCTGACAGTGATTATTTGTGTGAATTTGTGCTAGACACAATCTCCTTACCTCCTTTTTCTCATCTGTAAATAAGGGGCTAAACCAGATGGCCTCTGTCTTCCCTTACAACTCTAAATCAATGACTTTATGACAGTTAAAACCAAGAGATGAAGAATTAACTAACTAATATCAATTAAGAGATGAGGTCTGAGTAAAAGCCTAAAATTAGGAACAGGATATACAGTATTAACTAACCCAAAGCCAAATACCTAAAATATATCATAGGATAGCTAGATAGTGCAGTGTTGGAGTGCTGAGCCTGGAGTCAGGGAGGTTCATCTTCCTGAATTCAAATTTGACCTCAGACCCTTCCTAGCTGTGTGACCCTGAACAAGTCACTTAACCCTGTTTGCCTCACTTTCTTCATCTGTAAAATGAGCTGGAAAAATAAATGGCAAACCACTCTTATTATCTTTACTAAGAAAACCCCAAAAGGGATCACAAAAAGTAGGGCATATCTGAAATAACTGAACACCAGCAAAGACATATCAGGCATGAAACTTCCCAAAGTTAGTGACAAATAAAGACAGAAGTATAACTAAATCAAAACAAATATGTACCAATATTTTGGGGAAAGGTGATAGCTATCCCTAAGCATTATCCCCACTCCCAAAGTCCTGTCCTTTTGGTGTTCCATTTTCAGCTAACATTTTTAAAGTGCTTTCTCTGTGACAAGCCCTATACTAATTGCTGGAAATGACAAGAAAGGCAAAAAGAAAAAGGGGATGGGGGTAACCCCCTGCAAGGACATCAAATTCTAATGGGAGAGACAACAAGCAAACAATGATGTACATATAAGATATATATGGCATAAATGAGAGGATCTGAGAGAAAAGGCACTGGTTGGGGAACAGCAGGGAGGAACAGGAAGTAAATAATGAGAAAGCCCTGTTTTAACTGAGTCTTGAAAGAAGCCAGGGAAGCCAGGAGAGAGAAGAAAGAGGAAGAATATTCTCAGAAAGGGAGATAACCAGTGAAAAAGCACAACCTGGAGATGGATTTAACATATATAAGGAACAGAAAGAAAGCCAGTGTAACTGGATCATAGATTATATGAAAAAGGTCAAAGGTAGGGAAGGTAATCACTTGGGTCATATGATGCAACCTGTGCTTTAGGAATTTCATTTTAGCAATTGAGCAAAGGCAGAATTAGATCATTCTTCCTCAGGCCAAATAGGCCTGCCACATTGGAGAACTCAAGACTGTGCTTTAGTTTCCATCTTCTTCCAAGCCCATGTGGAGAGAGAATCATTGTGTTCTATTTCTGTTATTGTGATCCTCAGTACCATGGAATTTGAAGGTAATTTTCTTTTGAGGCTTTAGTTATAAATATGTAAATATGATTTCTTATTCTTTTAAAACATCCTCGC
The DNA here is from genome assembly GCF_048593235.1 of Sminthopsis crassicaudata. Lineage (NCBI taxonomy): Eukaryota > Metazoa > Chordata > Mammalia > Dasyuromorphia > Dasyuridae > Sminthopsis > Sminthopsis crassicaudata. The sequence continues at coordinate 452,277,819 of NC_133619.1, forward strand.
TAGTGGATCACCTAGCACAAATAAGCATCTGCTCAAAGAATCTATTTCTGTATTCAGATTAAGAGATACTGAGTTCATTTTCTTCCTTTCTAGATGTTATATGAGCAATTGAGTTTTTTGTATTCCTATAAAACTGTATCTGTCAAACATACACACACACACACACACACACACACACACACACACATACACACACACACACACACACACAGAATTCACTTGATGTGGCATTTTCTATGGATACTCCATTTATCTACAATAATATCATAGGTATGCTTATTATTTCAAAGTCAAGTCCTATTTGCTTTTATATTATATTGCTGAATATACACATCTTAACCTGAAACAGGATGGCGGAAGGGAAACATCTATCCACATATTTGTTCTCCTCTTAATGGAGAAAAAAATGATTAAATAATTACTTAACGAAATTGTCTGTAACTTAGATTGGTATTTTTTTCTAACATAATCTTTGAAAAAACCCTTAAGCTTTGAAACTCTTATACATGATAGATGCTCAATAAATTCTTACTAAATGAATGAAAATTTCATTAGTTTAAGAAATGAAAACTTTTCAAGTGAATTTGTGGATAACTTGTGAAAAATAATATATTGTTCCACATAAGAGAATTAAACAAATACAAGTTTGAAAGTGACTATTTTATATATAAATACTGCAGAAAAAAGTCCAGAAAACTTAATGAAACACGTAACTAAATCCAACAAAATAATTCTCTCAACTTCCCACCCACCCCACCACCTTTACCAACTTGGGATTATATTATAGTGAATTAAAATATACATGCAATAAAAATGATATCATCATAGAAAACATAAAATTTAAGTCTGAGCTGAACTCCTCTGTGACAGCTCTAAAGCTGTGAATCTATATTCTGATAGTTATAATCTATATAAAATCTATAAAAAGCAAAGAAGTAATACTTTCACTCTGATAGGTCCACATTACATAATAAATAATTTTATTTAATAAATATGTGCCAAAAAGTTATTATAAATCATATTTTTGAAAGTTAAAGCCATCTATAAATGTTCTTTGGGATCTTTCTATCTAAATAACTCTGTGTCATTACATTTATTATATTATGTATCATTCTTTTAAGTAATAATCTCATTTTTTGCAAAAATATAATTTGCATATGTTAATTTTTATATTCTTAATTTACCTTTTCATTTGAAGAAACATTAACGTTGATAAAATTTTAACATTAGAAAGCACCTCAGAAGTCACTTAGACCAAATTCCTGATCAAATTAATTATTAAGCATTTATCGAATGTTTACTATGTCCTCATCATTTTGCTCATTGCTGAAAATAATGGCTTTGAATCCCACCTATGTTATTTACAATTTGATTTTAGTGCTTTTCCTCTTAGATAACCCCCAATTTCTCCTGTATTTATCTTCTTGTATATTTTCTCCCTTATTACATTGTGAGTTCCTTGAGAACAAGGACTAATCTTTTTGCTCTTCATTGTATCCTCTGTGTTTAGCAGACTACCTGACACATAGTAAATACTTTTGATTGACCAAAAAAATGTCTACTTAACTGTGGCATGTAACCTCATAGCAACTCATCTATAAAATGAATAAACTAAACTCAATGACATCTAAGGTCGTATGCAGTCCCAAATTATATAATCCAGTGACTCATTAACCTTAGTTCTATCCTTTGGGGAGATCTTTAAAAAACCAATTCCTCTTTCACATAATAATGTTTTAAATATTTGAAGATAGCTATCATGCTATCAGCCTTCTTCCCCATTCACAAAGGCACAAAATCTGTTCTTCTCTGGGTTAAATACTCTAATTTTTTTACTATTATTATTCCTTATTATATTATTATTCCTAATTAATTTTTATATGGTATAATTTCCAATTCTTCACATCAAGAAACTTCTCCAGATATGATTGTTTGTCAACATCCCTCCTATAATATGACTGCTGTACACAATATTGCAGATATATTCAATAGATAAAAAGTACAATATAATGCTCATCCTTCTTCTTCTGGACAGTGTGGCTCTATTAAATCAATTTAAGACTGAGTTAACTTTTTTGGCTACCATTTAATATTGTTGATTCACATTCAACTTATAAGTCCACTAAAATACCCTATTTTTTCCCACAGGAACTTTGATAGACCTCCCTCAACCTTTACTTGTACAACTCACTTTTTCTTAACTTATAGATAGATTTTTTTAATGTATCTTTATTAAAATTTATCTTAGTTTGACCCATAATTCTTAACCTATAAACTTTTTTCTGGATTCTGATTCATCTGTCTAATGTGTTAGATCTTTCTCCCAAATTTGTTTTATATACAATTTTTATAAAAATGCCATTTCTGCCTTCAACCAAATCACTGACAATTTCATTGGGATAGATGAAAGTCAAGGACAGATCCCTGGGATAAGACTTTACTTTTAATTGGCATTTATTTCTTAATCACTATTCTTTTCATCTACTTATTTTGCCAGGTCCATATTACTTTTCCCATATCTGTCTGTCATTTTTACAAAGGTATTATAAGCTTCTGTGTCAAATCTAGCTACATTCTGTCCATGGGATTCACCTAATTTTCTAGTGCAATGAACCTGTCCAAAGTGGAATGAAAAAAACAAAAGAAATTAGGTCACTCTGATGACATGTTCTTTATAGTAACCAATTTAAATGTTTAATTTTACTAATTTTTCTTTATATCTTTTTAAAAATCTAATCATAGTTCTCCCCATTATTCTTCCCCATCCTCCTATGGAGCCATTCTATATAATATGTAGCATTGTCTTGTTTTGTTTTAAGACAAGAAAAAAAAAAAAAGGAAAAATTAACAGAAGTAATCAATACAATGAAAAAAATTCCAAAAACTTTGTACACAGCACACAAAACACCTCTAATCCTTTCACCTCAATTAAAGTATCATCTCATATTCCTTCATTTAATTCATATTTGATCTTTATAATTTTTCCACATCCACTTTTGATGTTTTCTTATTTCTGCCTACTTTATTTAGCATCAATTTATGTAGATCTTTCAATGCTTCTCTGTATTTATCATTTCCATTCATTTTTATAACACTATAATGTTCCACTAAATTCATGTATAATAACCATCTAATATAATTATCCCACTCATGGCATCTATTTTGTTTCTGATTTGCTAATACAAAATTACTGCTCTAAATATTTTAGTATAAATAAAAGTTCTTTTCTGATTAGTGACCTCCCTGAGGTATAAATCCAGTAATAGAATCTCTTGGTCAAAGGGCATGAACATTTTACTCATTTTATTTCCAAATTCCAAATTGCTTTCCAAAATAGTTGTACAAATTACAATCCCATCAATGATTTGCTAGTGTGCCACAAGACCTCCAACATGAACTATATCCAATTTTTAGTAGTTTTTGCCAAAGAAGTAATTTGACTATATATGTACACAAACACACACACACACACACACACACACACACACACACACACACACACACACACACACTGACTCTTTGTGATTGCTACTTCCCTTTTTTAAGTCAATATAAATCATTCCTATAATTATACATTATAATTTTGCCCAGTATCTAAATCAAATTAACTTCTAGTACATTCCAAATGTTTTTCATTCTTTTGAGTTGGTTATGGGGATGCCTATTCCTTCACCTACCCACTTCTGGTAGGTTAATGGTATAGGCCAGAAAATATTAAAGCCTCCAGCAGTTGATTCTGATTTGTTTCCTACCTCTGACATTATATGGAGAAAAATGATAATAATTGACTAGTAACATGAGACATGAAAGTTTTCAAATGTAGATTCCAGATGAGGTAGGTTCCAGAACAAAGGTAGAGGAGAATCAGAACCTGCGTTCAGGTTTAGAGCATAGACAGCCTATCTACAGGATGCTTATGTATCTCAGAAGTAAAACAAACAAGCAAAACAAAACAAAGATCAGATCGCAGCTTTCTCAAATTACCACAGTAGTTTATCTGGGCCTAGTGACAAAATTAATGAGAACAATTTAGTGCTATCTTAATATCTTCTCATTTATCTTAGAATTTACCAAGTGAGTAAGAGAGAAAGAGAATAATAGATAAAATATGAATGCACATTCACATTAACATATATATGTATGTGTATATATACATATATATGTATAGACATATTTGAGTGTATCTACTCTAGTGTAGAAAGAGAACCAAAAAATAATCCAGGGGTAGGGGGGAGCTGTCTGCAATTAGAGAATAGCAGGAAGATGATTTGGTGACCAGAAAATGAGATGGAGAAGCAGAAAGAGAGGTAGACCAAGAATCAAGTGTCATATACGCCAAGGAAAAAGAGCTTTAAGGAAGCACTAATTAACACTGGCAAATGCTGCCAACATGTCAAGAAGAAAGAGTATTCAGAAAAAGTCTTTGGTTTAACTATTAAAAGGTCACTGATGACCTTTTGAAAGGACAATTGGTGATCTAGCTTTTGTAGCAGCAACAGTAGTATTTTGTAGTATTAACGTATCAGCTTGGACTGCAAAAAGCCTTGCAGTTATAGAGATGGATGAAAAATGTGTAACCCCAAAAGATAGCAAAAAATAGCTGCAGGGGAAGGAAATATGTCAAGAATAAAGTAAACTTTTAAGGGAAAAAATAAGTATAGGTATTCACCGGATCCTTTGGAAACTTTAGTTTATTGTACTTCTATATGCCCAAATTTTTTCCTCAAGTACTCCTCTCTTGACACTGAAACCATCCCAAAGGATTCTAACAGTATATTTGTACCACTCTTGCCATCCATCTTTCTTTCTCCTTCATCTTACTAAACCAGGAGAAAGGTTGATATAATTCTTGTTCTCACTGACACTTCTAGGCTATTCTTCTATTATAATTCATTATTTACTTCTTTCAAGTTTATGCCATGCAACTCTCCCACAAACTGATCATATTTGTTGACAACTACACAACTCTAATATATTTTTCCATTTATCTTATCTTTAGCACTTAGTTAATAATCTTTACCCTGTCTCCTTGACAAGTCCACTATCTTTGAAGTCCCTTCTACATTTTCTATCCAAGAACCATATTGAATATTATATTCATTGCTGTACTGCTTCCACCCACATGTTTTTTCATGTTGTTCCTTATTCCTATACTCCCATAGTTATTTGTTCAACTCATCCATCCTTCAATACCTCACTAAGTTACCACCTCTTTTAAAACCTCTTCTGATTCTGTTAGTGGAAGAGATAACTGAGATTAGGGGGAGTGGGGAAACTGGACATGACATAATTTTAGGATTTTTTAACCAACTTTTCACAGCACATACCAGAAGCAAAATAAGAGCAGGTTGTGAAGTAGAGAGAGGCACTATTAAGAATTTTCCTAACTTCCCCATTTCAATGATGGTACTTCAATTCCTCTAGTCACCCAGATTCACAACCTCAGATCATCCTCAACTCATTACTATTCCCACCCATCCCAAATCTATTCCCCAATCCAATATGAATTTATTAAATTCCTATTGTATTCAACCACCATAGTAGATGATGAAAATAAAAATCAAAAAAACAAAACCACCTTTGCTCTCAAGGAACTTGAATCTATTTGAGAAAATATCAACCCAAATAAGTGAATACAAATTATGTGCAAAGCAAAGGCAAAGTAATTGCATTTCTCTCCAGTCACAAGATAATCTTATTTCAAGCCTTGGTCACTTCTTCCCTGGACCTTTGCAAGAGCCCCCTGATTCTTCTTCCTACCTTTCATCTTTCCTTTTTTCAATCTAACTTCCACATGCCTGCCAATCTGATAATCCTAAAGCACTGCTCTTTTTCAGGGATTAGAATTATTATAATTCATTAAGGTATTTCCAAGTTAAAGATCTTGGGAGTCAAATAGTTTCAGGTAATAGTAAAGTTTAAGGTGGGATGATTAGCAAGGCAAAGTAATAACAAAGTGCCCAGACAGCATTCTGTCATATTCTTCTATGTTATTCTGGATACCCAGTCTTCTTATTCACTGATTTATCAGAAAAAGTCAGTGCTATACCTTCTCCAAATACACTCCTTCCACCATGATTTTTCAGATGAATGCATAGTTGGTTGCAGTGATCAGAATGCATAATTCCAGGGATCAGCAGACACAGGAGCATTGTATATTTGATCACTATGCCTAGGAATGACAGTTAATTGCATTAGGAGTTTAATTTAAGCCTTTTTTTTTTTTTGCAGTTTCTAAAAGTAAGTGGGAGAATGAATAGAACAGAATGTTCTCATTTTGCAGAAATAGAATAGCTAACTACCTCAAGAGAGAAATTAGACCGGATACTCTTTTAAAAGACACACATGAAAAGGGGCAGGAGAAAAAATACCCTTTCAAAGCAACTTTATCCTTTGGTATTTCTGTGAATTTTCATCACACACACACACAAAAAACAAATTTACAGTGCATATATGTTTGATCTCCACAACTATAAAATATGTTTCCATTTAAAGATAAAGAAAGAAATTCAAATTTAATTTTGTTTTAAAAAATAAATTTAAACATTTTATATGCTGAATAAACTCTTCAACATTTTAAGATTTGACATTATTGTAGAGATTTAATCATCCAAAGAATCATGATTAAATATACTAGTTTATGGCATGCTTAATTGCCCTCTACTTATTTAACAAAATTTATTAAGCATCTACTGTATTTAATGCCTTGAATCACCTAACAATCTAGTTTTGAAAATCAAGATTATCTAAAAATGATTTTTAAAAAACCCATATTACATATATGTGGTGATAGGGGAGAGATGTCAAAATGTTTGAGAAAATGTAGTGGCCAACAAAGTACAGCTGCCAGGGGAAAGAAGCATATTGTAAAATAATGCTATAAACTTCTCTAAATTGTCTTTCTGGGGGACAACTCACTTGGCCTGCCCTAGCTTCATATTTCCTCTTTCTATCACAAGCTCAACCTGGACACAATCTTTTGATTGATAAGAACTAAAAAATGGTGAGAGATCAAGCCTGGAAAGATTAATTTGGAAGTCATATCTTAAAATTAGTATTTTTCCACAAGTCTAAAAGAACCAATATTAATTCTGACTTAAAAATCTACTAATTATCCAAAGCAGCAATAGACCTGATTTTCAAGATAGGACCTGAAAACATATAAGTAGTCTCAAATATTGACAGAGGAGTTAAAAATTTTGGTAGTGTCATCTAGAATCCATGTTCAAGTTATATTTATTGATATGAAACATTTTTCAAGTTGGGAATTTCAAACAATAATGAGCAATTTCCAATTTTAAGGACCTGTTTTAAAAACACAGCAAATTATTTTGTTTTTGCTTATAATTGCTGTTAACTGGTTTTTCTCTATGGGAAAAAAAACAAAATCATTAGGTTTTAGTTTTTCAGACTGAAATTAGAGTAGGTAGACCTCCACATTTAATTCATTATCAGATCCAACCATCTCCAAGTTACCATTGAATTCTATCAATTTTTTTCACTACCAAGTGCTTTTGGTTCATTCCTTTTTTTTTTGTTTGTTTTGTTTTCAGATACTCTCACATTATGTTCATACAATTAAAATAAATTTGAAGTTTCTAAGTATCTTGAGAGTTCATTCCCTGTGTAACTAATATTATTAAAATGGCTTCCTTTCCTGTTATGGGGTTAAACATGTTTGAGAAAATGTCAGATGATTTGTTTGTTTGTCAGATGATCTGTGCTGGAAAAAAAACAAATGAGAACTTGTTGAGCTGAGAATTTTCATTCTTATAGTGTCCTGTCTCTCCTGAGTTGATATCCCTCATATAATTTTATTCCACAGGACATGGGGATCCTATCCATCCTTTCTCTGAATACTTCTGAAAGCCACTCTTTCAATAACCCAGTCCAATGTTCTAGCCTGTCAACGTAATTGTAGACCCTGGCTACTATCCAGTGTGTTATCAATCTCTTTCAGCTTTGTGTCATTTGTAAGACTAAAAGGATGCCATTACAGGGGGTATGCTGATTAATGATTAGTAATTATCTCTCTGGAAAAAAAAAAGGTATGCAAGAAATACTTTTAAGCTTAATCCACATCCTTAATATTTCCTCTATCACATTCTTAAGTCTAGACAATCAATAAATCAAGCCCTTCTTTGTAGCTTTTACCAATTTATAGGGTGTAAAACCTCACAAGGAATTTAACAATTGGCTATATGACATGGCTCCAGGAAACCCCTTATACCATTTCTATCTATATGTAAGTCATTGGTACTAAATAGTCAACATTCCTGAATCAACCACAGATCTCTAAGGTACTTGGCTGAATATCTCCTTGCAAGTTGACATTGAATCATTAATGTGGTATTTAATAATGCCTTCTATTTAAGCAGTTCTTATTCCATTGAATGGTACTATTATCTAGGCCATATTTTTTTCATTTTTATACAATAAGAGAAGGAGAAATTATCAAATATTTTGCCAAAAATCTAAGTAAACTATATCTATAGTATTTCCCTAGGTAAGCTACATCTATTGCACTTCAGTTTCCTTTTCAAAAAGGGAAACACATGGAGCAGCTAGGTGGTGCAGTGGATAGAGCACCATCCTTGAAGTCAGGAGGACCTGAGTTCAAATCTGATCTCAGACACTTAATATTTCCTAGCTATGTGACTCTAGGCAAGTCACTTAACCCCAATTGCCTCGAGAAAAGGAAAGGGAAATAAAATTAGTTCTCGAAATTACTCAAGCTAATTTTAATAATCCTTTAGCAAATAATGATGAGTATAAAATAACATTTATAATAGTACTTAATATATGCCATGCACTATGTCAAGCACTTGACATATTATCTCATTTGATTCTTACAATAACCCTAAGGTAGGTGCTCTTACTACTTCAATTTTACAAATGATGAAAATGAGGTAAAGTTTAAGTGGCTTGCCTGGAACTACACTGCTAGTAAGTGTCTGAAACCAGATTTGAACTCAGATCTTCATGACTCCAGAATCAGTGTTCTAGTCAATTGCCTTACTAATGATCACTTTAACAATAAATTTTAGAATTTTCCTAGGACTTAAATTTTAATTTACTACTCCAAACCAATCAACAGATTCCATTCTTTTTTGTTTTTTTCTTTTAAAATCAATGTGACGTTTGTCCTTCTCTAATCTATGGCAGCTCTTCCATCCATTAGCTTTCTGATATCACTGACAATCTACAAAACTCACCTTTGCTAATTCCTTCTGCTCTAAGAGCTACTAGATGTCCTCTTGCTATTTCCTTACTTTTCTTGGGAACCAACCCTTCTATTAGCCATCTCTGTACTGTGTTTTCCATTCCAATGAGCATTCTTTTTGACAAAGAAACCAGAAATAAAATAATAATGTGGTGGTTCTACCTTCCTTGTTAATAATTTTCATCACTGCATCCCTCCTCAGTGGTGTTTTTTCCTTTGATCATTTTCTTTTCCCCAATATATTTTAATCACATCTTAGATGGCTTCACCAATCTCAGCTCTAACATTCAGAGTTTTAACACTTCTGACATTTTTCTTACATGATCGTTACACACTTTTATATTCATCCTCTGTTCCCTGCTTTTGCTTCCATCTTCTGTATTTGCCTGTTTAAAATTTCAGTTGGTTATGGAGTTTCCCATATATTCAAATTGATCTCTTCACAATCCTCTTTTTTTTCCTTCTCACAACTTCTCATTCCTCCTGATGTCCATAAGACATAGAGATCCAATTTATTTTTCTACTTAATTCTTTGAAATCTGCTCTCCCAAAATCCAGGTTTCATATTAAAACTGTCTAGCTTTCCTCTCCTTTATCATAGACTCTAACTGGACATAATAATTTCTCCCTCAAAGTTCTCATCACTTTTCCTTCAGCAAGTTTTTCCTGTTGTTGACAACCAGACCGTGCAATACACTTGCAAGCCACTTGGAAAGCAAGTTTATTGTCTTCCTGCTACATTAGTATAAACATGCCATGATGTATGTCTATGAAAAATAGAGAAAATTATTTCCCCTTGCAGATTTTTCTGCACTTTTAGAACTTGAAATTATCATTGTCATGTCAGAAAATGTTTCCTTTCTTTACTTTTGGCAGTGAGTAAACTATCTTATTTCCTGATGATTGGGACTCCCTGTGGCTACTATATCATGCCATTGTGACAAGTTGATGATATTCTTCCAACTTTTGACTATTTTGTATGTCTATTAAGGGGCTTTGTAGTACACTTTAATGACAAAATCACTTTGTTTCTGTTTCTTTTGGTGTTTATTCTCTCTACTTCATTGTGCTTTCCCCCTATGTTTCCTGGATTTCCCCATGAGTATGTTTACTTAATATGATTCTCATTACATTAGCACCCACCCCATCTTGACTTTAATGTAATCTAATTCTCTTAAATAAAATTTACACAACTAGAGCCATCTTTAAGTAATGGAACATATACCACTAACCTTATTAATAACTCCTGTGAAGCCAAATGCTACTTCTTATGTTAGAATTTCTAGTTCTTATTTTATGGCCCCCACTTTGTGCTTCTTTATATAATATTGGAGATCTTATAAATTTTATAATTGGATTTTTTAAATAATTGCTTGCATGCAAAAATAGTTTTCAACATTTGCCCTTGTAAAATCTTGTGTTCTATATTTTTCTCCCTCTCCCTACCTTCTCATTACCCTAGACAGCAAGTACTCAATAGGTTAGATGTATACAATTCTTCTAGATATATTTCCACATTTTTCATTCTACACAAGAAAAATAAGCTCAAAAAGGAAAAAAATGAAAGAAAAAAAAAAAACAAGCAAGCAAACAACAACAACAAAGGTAGAAGTCCTATGTTATAACTGGCTCTTTACTTGAATTGTGAACTCCTTTACCTCTGGAATGTCTTAACTTATTTTTCTTATATTTTACTCCAGCTATATTTTGTATGGTATTATACTTCATTAATAAATGTGGGTAATTTTATCTCTCATCCTTCTTTTTCAACTTAAGACACTTCTAATTAGCTTTTTTAAGACTATAAAGCAAATAAAATTTTAGTTTGTAATATGTACTCCATCTTTGGCCATAGGTGTGCCATTCCTATATTTGAAACAGTAATCCAGAAATGTAAATCCCATCCTTAGACACAACTTTCTTACATAACTGTACTTCCCAAGTTCAACTCTCTATTAAACAAAATGTTTATTAAGCACCTACTATGTGCAAAGTCTTAGACTAGGTAATGGAGATAAAACATAGAAAAAGAAAATAGTCCCTACCTGCAAAGAAATTACATTCTACTAGAGTGAAACAAAATTTGTTTATAAGCAAGTATAATACAGGGAAAATTAAAGAAAGAGAATCACTAATAACTAAGAGGATTAAGGAGGCTTTTCTTTTGAGGTCTTACCTAAATTAAAACTTGAAGAATATTGTTTGCCATTGATTATTGAAAAGAATCAATGATATCAGGAAGATGGTATCTTAATTTCTAAGTAAGTGGGATTTAAATGAAGAAGGAATGTGCCAAATCTCCAGACTCAATTTCTTTTCCAGAGTCACTTGGGTCTAGTGGCAAGACATGACTCAAGATGAGTGGAAATGACCTTGCATGCAGTGGAAGACCCTACTCTTTTTTAAATTAAAGCTTTCCCAGGTCTCAATTTGTCTGAGGTAATACTTATTCAGTGATTAAAGCTAGATAAGAAATGAGACCCAAAAAATTATCTCCTTTTTACCAAGTTAACAAAAAAAAAATCTGGAAGACTCACAGGATTTCTGATCAGAACAAAACAATTGCTATCCATACTCTGAGCCAACAAAACCCAAACAATGGTTATGGGACTCTGTCACCAATCAGTGAGAAACAGAGTGATTTGAACTTAAGATCTAGCAAAATAGCACCTTCTGGTTTCAAATGGGCTTCATTGAAAGCTGGATTCTGAGAGCTCCATTTCAATAATTTTATATTCTTTGAACAAAGGATTCTGGGTAAGGCTTACATTAACAATTTCTAATTTCTGATTTTTTACTATGAGAATGATTTCCTTAATCCTTTGTCTTCTGGAGAATATATATCTCTTGCAGATAGAGCTTGTTTCCTTTTTTGCACTTGTATTTCCAACTTTAGCACAGTATTTGTTGCATGAAAGGCATTTTAAATATTTACTATCCAAGCATGTTGGAGAAGTAACAATAGATAGCATTGTTAGAGAAGTCATGGAATAATGCAGATAGGTCCAGTGTAAAGGAGATTATCAGTAGTATACAAAGTTTCAGAGAGGTCAAAGATGATGACTAGAAATGGTCAGCGGATTTAGCACTAGTATTTTAGTAACCCTCTGTCTATTACTCTTTATTTTACAAAGCACTTTCTTCACTACAAGCCCAAGAAGTACATAATAGAATGTAAAGTATATAAAGCTCAGGATACATTTGGAGATTTTTGTCCATCACTAATGTTTTGCACATAATTGGCACCTAGTTGTATTGGACTGAATTGTAAGTTTTGTTATTCTCTTGTAATAGGTGAAGAAAAGACTTAGAGAAGTTAAATACCCTGCCAGTTATCACTCACAGTGGCAAACTCATACTCTCTTATATTTTCTGAGGGCCAAGTTGATGGTCTTTAATTTCCTTTCATCTTTCTCTTTTAGATGAGTCATCTTCTTAAGGAGGTTTGATTAAATTAGCTCTTATCTGGTTAGCATTGTTAAGGTAAGGTCTTCGGCAAGTAAAAGTTGTAAAGAGACTTTATCTAAGGGGAAATATCTTGCCAGATAGTTTATTTTATATCTCAGTCAGATTTTATATCTCCTTTAATTTATATCTCAGTCACATTCTTCAATAGAAAAGGGCAGAAAAAGTAGGAGAAATAGAGAGTTAGCAAGCTGAATATCTGGAAGGTCAAGACTCTTCTAATCAAATGCAGCAGCTTTTCTTCTCCCCCAGCTGAGGTAGATATTGAATCTAGTTTGTGGATAAATTACTGATAGGATCAATAAATGGAAGGAAAGTAAGAAGCCAAGAGTTTACCCATTTAAAAAAAAAAAGTGAACAGAGGAAAGAAAATAGTTAATTAGTAAGAGATAGAGAAACCCAGGAAGGTACACTAAGCTAAGATCCAAGGGTATATGATAACAAGAGAAAGAAAATACCAAAGCTGTTTTTATGCAGAATAAAATATTTTTCCATGGTGTTATAATATCAGATCTCAAAGGGTTAATAAGGGAAGAAGGGGAGTGCTCTATAGGGTTGTGAAGAGTAGTAGAGAGTGATAAAGGTAGCTAATATAGAATATGGTTATAAAAGATGGAGAAAAAAAAAAAAGAAAGAATGAAAAAGCAGTATGACCAAATAAAATATTTTCCAGAACACTACCCCTACCCCTCCAAAAAAAATGGCCATATTAAATGGTAGGAGAGAAGCCAAAAGAGACAGATTTCATGCTTCTAAATAAGGAATTGCTGAAAATGGGAGCAAGTTTCTTGAGGGAGAAAAAGAATCCAAAATAGTGTCCACCAGAAGTGTCAAACACATGGTCAGCCTAGGCAGCCCACAACATTCCCAATTGTGGCCTACACCAGATCAAAATGAACTTAACAAAATAAATAAAATACAATAAAATAAAATATAATGTCCCATTTTAAAATCAAGTTGATATTTCATCCTTAGCTATCCTTATGTATGAATTAATGATTGTGTTGTTATATGAGCTTGACACTACTGGCTACACAGTGTCCCCTGACATTCTCATATACCATGATGACTTTGAATATCCCCTTTCCAGATGACTCTTCCATGTATATTCTCAGACTAAAACTCTCCCAGGAACACCAGCTACAGAACAATCATCTATTCTTTTTTTTTTTTTTTTTTTTTTTTTTTTTGGCTACCAAACTGACCATATATTAAAGAGATTTTACTTTACATCATTCATAAATTAATTATTTTTCTTTACATAAAAGTTGCGGTTTTTTAAGTTTTTGTTTCATTTTGTTTTCCCTTTTCAGTAACAAAGCTGCTTCTCTTCACACTAAGCACCTCAAACAACCCATCTAAAATCTGAAAACCAAAAACCTTCCCCTTTCTCTAGCTTCTTTATTTCTCTGTTCATAATCAACCCAGCCACTCAAGTTCATAATCTCAGAATCATTTTCAACTTAAACCTTACTCTCTAGACCAGTTGCCAATTTGTGCCAATTTTACCTCCCCTCTATTATAACTGTCTTCTCCTCTTCATACATGCTACCAGCACCCTAGTTCAGACCCTTATCACCTCTTGCCTGGACAGTTGTAAAGATTTCACAATATATTTTCTTGCTTCCAGTCTATTTTTCCTATGAAGATTTTTCACATTGTTGACTGAATTTTGATCTTCTTAATTTACTGCTCCCCATTGTCACTCCTGTTGTTAGTTATTATTCATATAGCATCAAAATTTGCAAAGTGTTTTATATGTTATTTCACTTGATCCCCACAACAACTTTTTAAGATAGTTCTTATTATGGGCTTTAGCTTTCGTTTTTTTTTTGTTTTGTTTGGATTGGGGGGGGGGGGTGCCGAGGCGATTGAGGTCAAGTGACTTGCCCAAGTAAGATGGTTCATATTATTATCATTATTACTATTATTCTCATTATTATTAGATGAGGAAACTGAGTCTGGAGGAGGTTATAAGTGACTTTCTCAGGGTCACACAACTAAAAAAATGTTGAAGGTAGGAAGGGAAATCAGATTTTTCTGACTCCAGGTTTAGAATACAAATACATTGTGTGACCCAGCTCTGTTCAAAAAAGAAAAAAATTATTGACTTCCCTCTTTAAAGTGCTATGAATGCCAGCCATTATTGTTGTTTGTTGTGGTGGTGGTGGAGGTGGTGGTGGTAGTTGTTGTTGTTGCTGTATTGAGGTAGCTGTGGACTTGGAATCAGATCTGAGTTCAAATCTTACCTCACATATTCACTAGCTATGTCATCCACGCCAAGTTGCTGAAGTTCTCTCCTTCAATTTCCTTAATTCCAAAATAGGAGTGATATTAACAGCTACATATCAAGATTTTTGTGAGGATAAAATGAGATAATATTTGTATTTGTAAAAAGCACTTAGCACAGTACCTGGCATATAATATGGGCTATATAAATGCCTATTCTCTTTTCCTTCCCTTGTTGTTATTATCTTTGTACACACTCTCTCATTTGGCACAATATCTTGCACATAATAGCACTTGAATGTTTATTGTATTTATGGCTTACCCATTACAGATTTTTATAATACTTTAAAGTATCCAAAGCTCTTTCATTACCATTATGATTATGGTGTAATTGGGGCAAAGATTATTATCCCATTTTTATAGATCAGGAAACTGAAACTTAAAGATTTTCTCAGGGTCACATAACTATACTCAGCTGCTCTCTTTGCAAGCCAAGTACAATGATCTATTCATGTGCCATGTTGCCTCTGCAATGTACACAAGGAGCACTGGAGAAACTAAAGTACAAAGATTGTTTATTCAAATCCTAGAATTGTCTGTCAGCAATAGACCTAGCAAATCCCCAGATATCTTCCCATCTACATAGAAAACCTAGGCCAAGAATTAGTCATTCAGAGAAATTCATAATTACTGCCAGAGCTCTTATAAGTATTTTTCTATTTCACCAGTTGCTTTCCCATGTCTTTCCCTGTGATGTAGTTATATTAAAGACACAGTATTTCAGCTGTGGAAAGGGGGAAATGGTAATTTAGCGTTATAAGAATGAAAGGACACAAAATCATTTTCTACCAACACTAGGATACTGTAATATTTGTCAGTTTATTATCACAAATCCCCTCATATACACACTTTCAAAAAGAATTTGACAAATCATGCTGAGTATACTAACCTGTCATGCAACCAATTATACCCTTTGTAGATGAGCAAAGTTACTAAGAGATAGATTTGTTGCCCATTTTCCCTACAACCATCAATATAGAGAGAGTCAAACAATATTCTCTGATATTAATAAAAGCCATGGAAAGGAGTATTATAGAAAGAAAAAAAGTTTTATTCACCTTATTTTCTAACATGTATCTTCTGACCTAATTAATGAGGTCTCTTTATTGTATTACTCTTGTGCTTTCATGTTCATTTCTTCCTTGACCTAAACAGGAATTTCCTCCTTTTCCTTCTTGAGAAGCCAACTGATTTTTCACGACCCCTCTCATAGGAGTTGTTTTTCAGTCATGTCTGAGTGACCCCATTTCAGGTTTTCTTAACAAAGATACTAGAATTGTTTACCATTTCGTTCTCTAGCTCATTTTACAAATGAGGAACTGAGGCAAATAGGGTTAAATGACTTGCCTTGGATCATGCAACTGTCTGAGATCAGATTTGAACTCAGGAAGTTAAATCTTCCTGACTCTAGGCCCAGCATTATCCATTGCACCATTTAGTTGCCCCCTCTCCTCAGAGTACAGGATCACAGGTAGAGAATTAGTAAGGATTTTAGATACTTGAATACCCTCATTTTATAAATGAGGATATCTAAGGAGGATAGAAGTTTTAGTAAATAGTAGAACCAGGATGAAAACCATATCACCCTTTGACCTAAATCCAATTTTCTTTTCATGTTGTCTAATTCACAATTTACATGAAACTCATACTAATATTTCCTCTTGCTCAGCATTCTGGCCCATATCATAGATGTGAACCCAGAATTATAGCTTCTTTGTTTGGTGATTGTTCATTAAACAGTAAGATTCTTGGGAGCAAGGGCCATTTTTTAAACTTCCTTCACATCCCCATTGCTTAGCACAGAGTAGTCACTTCATATCTTGACTGTATAAGTTTTGTCTTTACATTAGCTCCCTGAGAACAAGAATCATGTCCAGATGCCCCAGGGATATTTAATAGAATGATATGTACTTGCTACATATTTGTTGTCTTGAATTATGTCTCCCTCATTTTAGTGGGCCAAATGCTAAATTAGAAGATAGAAACAGTACAGAATTTTTCTTTTAAAATTCAAAGCAATATGCTGGGTCTGCCACAGCCAGGGAATGGAATTGTTGGCATTTAGAATAGAATAGAATGTATCTCATTGTCATTCTAGAAATATTTGGGGATCAGAAGTATCACAGAATTTGAAAATTGTATCAACCTTTTCTTCTGTTCTTAAACAGATCAGGTGTCTGGGTTTCTAATTTAGTTTGAATCAGAAATATATTTTGTAAGTTATAAGAAAATTTATTAGGAAGCAGCCCCAGCTGTAACTGAAAATATCTTTGACATTTTTTTTAAAGTGTCTAACAATTTGTTTCTCTTCAACAAACATTTGTTGAGTTCCTACTATGTGCAAGACACTATACTAGGTATTATATCTTACGGAGAGAAAGGAGATAAACTCTTGTTTTAAAAATGAAGTTTAGTTAAGAAGATAAGACATGAAAAATGATAAAATAGCACAAAATATTAACTTGAACCATAATAAGAGAGGTACAGTTTGAGTTCAGAAGACAAAGGAAAACTTCCTGAAAGAGCAAACATTTGACTTTGGTCTTAAAATTGGTTATGATTGGACAAATAGAGGCAAGAAGTAAAGGGAGAAGGGTAGAGAGGGAATTCTAGATTAAAATTACAGTGTGAACAGACACAGAAGCAGGAAATTTTGAGGCATATTCAAGAAATGTTTAGTAATCTAATGAGACTTAAGTATAGGATGTTTGAAAGGAAGTAGATGGACATAAAATTGGAAAGTTAGGTTGGAAGTTAAATCTTGGAAAAGGAGGAGGAAGAAATTTGGTATTAATTTTTCCATATTCATGCCTGATCATAATTATATTCATAAGCATCTTCTAAGATTTTCCTGCTGATTATTAGAGATGCTTCAAAAAAAAAAAACAAATATAATTAAATACTTAAAAGGATTTTAATAACCTTGTTGTTCTAGTACCTTAAAAATGAATACAATTATTGTAAAGTGCTTTGTATCATGTTGCATAAACAGTAATTATAATTAAAAGGTAATCATAGTAAATACTATTATATGCATAGCTGCATATAATAGTTACTAGATGCTTAAGATAGAATTTTGACTATACTGCTAATGAGCACTTGAAACCCATTGTCAATTATTAAGCTACAGAACAAATTGCTAAAGAATTTGTGAACCTATCTGACCATTTGTTTTAGTTGTTCTGATTTTAGTTAAATTCTTTGAGTTACATATTTCAATATGTTTTATTTTATACAGACATAAAACAGTACAATATTTGCCCCATTTGTTTATAATTAACATATTTACATAGAAAGTTTGGGAAGCGTCAATCCAGAAATTGAATTTTCCCTATAGTATTGAGGTAATGAGGTAAAATGAGGTAAAAAACAAAAGTGAATGTAAATTCCATAAGAGATCTAATAATTGTCTAATGTTCCCAAAGTCTACCATTGATGGCACACTGGTCCCTTATACCATGTATATAACTTGTAAAGGGCTTTGCATAGAGTTGCAAAAGCAATAGTTTATAATTGTTTTCATGTTTACTTCATAGGGCAAAAGCTACACATGACCATAACAATATGTCAAAAAGTATAATAGCAATTACAACCAATTATTGACAGTAGCAAACAATTCGGAATTGCACTGACTGTGAAAATGGGGAATCCCCTAGTCTCATCTTCAACTTTTCACTTTCCTCTTCCCCATCTTCACCATCTAATAGAATGTAAGCTGTATGAAGGCAGAGACTATTTCATTTTATATCTTTAGCTTTAATATAAATCCTGATAAGTAACACTTTATAAAGGGTTGTTTCTGTCTCCTGAAACTTTGATATGTTTTTTCTTTGTATACTTTTTCTCACATTATCACTTAACTTCCATCAAATTCTAATATAGCAAGAGATACTATTTCTTATCTATTAGGCTCTTTCCTGCTACTTGCAAACATGTCCAGGACTCTTTACCCAAATGCCTTAAAAAATCCTCAATAGGCACTACCATGTAAGGTAAAATAAAATCATATATAAGCTAGCCTTATATCCAGGAATATGGTGCTAAGTTTAACAACTAGCTCTCTGGAAAAAAAAAAAATGCACAGCATAATTTAAAATTTAATCTTCATTCACTTTATTAAGTCTCAACAATAAGCAAAATAATAAATCAAGCCCAGTCATATCATTTGTTGATTTGAGGTGTAAATGCTAATCATTTAAATCAGATATCAACAGATATGATTCAAGCTGGCTCCAGCACAATATATCTCTGCTCCTTTTTTTCAGTAAAATTATTTTTTTTTAACTGTAAAAGGCTGAAACACTGAGTTGATGAACTGAAGTTGGACAACTGAGCACTTAAAGCTAATTAATAATTGGACAATACTCTATTAGCATATGCTTAGAAAATGGCCCTTCCCACTATTCTGTGATGGATCAATCTTTTGGTGTATACAGGGAATTGTGGGAAGAATCAGAAGGTGGAGAAAGACAAGGCAGAGTCACTTTTGTAAGGTAGACAAAGAGGAGAGGTCGTGGAGATCCTGTGTCCATCCAATTCACTTCTACCCCTAAAGATCAAGAACTTTTGCTTATCCTGACTCCAGCTGCTTCTAAGATATCCAGGCTGCTAACTCAGTCTTCACAAAAAACCAGAAATTTCTACTGTTCCATTAATTAACCCTTTTCTAAGCCTCCATATCAATATTTTGATTCCATCAGTCAACCATATTGCTTTCTGACATTGCTGATATTCTCCTACTTGCTTTTTTGTAAATCTTGTCTTTTTTGCTCTTTTTTGACATTGTTGACCACCTCCTCTTATTTGATATTCTCTTCTCTCTTGGTTTTCATGATATGGCTCTCTCAATTCTTCTCCTAGTTATTGGAGTGCTACTTCTTAGTCTCTTTTGTTGAATTATCATCTACATATTGTCCATTAACTGTTGGTATATTCCAAGCTTTGTCTTGGGTTCTATTCTTATTTTTCTGTTTAGTCTTTTATTTTCTGACTTCATTAGCTACAATCATTTCAGTATTATCTCTACTCAGATGATTCCTACATCTTTATTCCAGACCAAGGCTCACACATGATATCAATTTCCATATCAAAAATTAGTGATTGGATTTTTTAAAGACTTTTCCATAAGCATCCCCAATATGAATATCTAAAATACTCGAAAACTAATTTTGCTTTCAAACTATGACTTTCAGGTTTACTACCATCCTCCTTATCAATGAGTTTAAAAATCTCAGTGTCATTCTAGACTTTTTACTATCCTTCATTTTACAGGTCCAATCAGTTGCCAGTTCTCATTATTTCTATTTTCACATCTCCATTCTAGTACAGGGCTTCATCATCTCACCTGTGCACTTTTGCAGTATCCCCTTCCCTGCCTCAAACACCTCCCTATTTTAATGCATTCTTCATATAACTATCAAAATGATTTCCCTAAGACAAGTAATTAATCAACAAGCATTGATTGATCACTTAACAAGTGATCAAAACACTACACTAGACATAATATATACAAATAAAAAGAATAAAACAATTTCTACTAAAAAGAAGCTTAAATGTTAATAGGGGAAATAAACACATATAAAAATGTATAGCATAAATAAAAACAGAATATATGCAAATATTGTTAAATGTATATTAGAGGGGTGGTTACTGGTTGTTGGGAAGCTCTGAAAGGACTTCTTGCATCAGATACTGCTAAAGGAAGGAAGGAAGAGAAGTCACATTG